>NW_027437199.1:15972500-17172500 GCF_033239565.1 Halichoeres trimaculatus
TCACTAGAGATGTAGCAGAAATTTCAACAATTTGTTTTTCATCTACTTTTAGATTAAAACCTGAGCTCAAAGCTTCCATAACAAAGAACCAACCAACACCTTTGAAGCTCAGCGTAGTTCAGCTCTGATATCATGCACATGCTTTTTTTTTTCCTGTTTTGTGGTGTATGAGTCATTAAAGGGCTGAAAATAAGAGTTATTTCCCATGTTATTAAATAATTTTAAGAGTGAATTCACATTGCCAGGAAAAATACTTTTGCTGCTTTTATTTTTTAATTTATAATTCTTTTTTTTCTTTTAACCTTGTTTTCTTTGACAGTATCATAAGCAGGATCATTCTTGACCTTTTGTTGTTTTTAATTTTTTAATCTTTTATTGCTTTTATTTTGTGGACATTTTCCTTCCTTTATTTGGTGGTTCAAAGCCTTTTATATTTCTATATTCCTATTTCTCTACCTCACTTTTAATTCTTTTTTTATTATTGAATTCCCATTTATGTTTTTACAGTTTTTTTATAATGAAAAGCATTTTTTACATTTTTAAAATGGCTATTGAACTAAATTTTATAATAATAATAATATTTATTATTATTATTATTATTATTATTATTATTATTATTATTATTATTATTATTATTATTATTACTTTTTAACTTTATTGTTTTGTGAAAAGTTCAAAGCTAAAAGACATTTTACACAGTGTTACATAAAAATTGATACTTGTAATTTAAAATTTATGCTTCAAGAATACTTTAACATTTTTAAATAATCAATGCAATATTAGTCTAACCAAATGTGAGCTGAAAACATTTTACTATGTCCCGCTTTGCATTTTTTTCATTGCCTTTTATCATCAAGTGTACACCAATTAAAACAATCAAATCCGTTTTTCCTCAGGTATTTAATGGACTGTAAATGCTAAGTAAATTGTAGTTTTGTTCCACTTTCATAATTCTTCCAGCCATTCAAAGCACTTTTTCATTGCATGTCACATTCACCAATTCACACCACATTTATAACCTGACTGCAGAGACAGCAAAGTAAGGTGACTGATAACTAATCCCGTTCATGCAGCATTGGCTCGGCGACTGAAGACAATTTGGAATTTAATGTCTGCTTAAAGGCTAATAATTTTGCAAATATCTGTAAACATGATGGTTGAACACTCCTGAAATCTACAATCTCAACACTTTATTTTTTTTAGATTCCACAGAGTTTTAACCTAACCAGCTTTATAAAAGAAGAATTCACACCAGTGGAGAGAGTATCTTTATTTTCCATGAGCTCTGGTGTTTCGTTTAAGCATCTATACATCATACAGCTGAGGAAAACCATTTGTGAATTATTGATAGATTTTGATTCCTTCTTAAATTTAGTAAAATCTCCAAAAAGCAATAGAAAGACAAGTACATAAACATAAAGTAAACCCTTTTCTAAAAAAACATTAATTTTGTCTATAAAGACCTCTGTTGTATGAATCACCTAACACCAAAAGAGAAACTGAGCACCTACTGTCTTTGTGTTTGCCTGCAGATCCCAGCCGTCACTGGAGCCGTCCAGGATTTGTCAGACTGTCACACATACTGACTGCAACAGTTATAGTCTCATCTCTCAATCCACTTGTGACATCAGCTCTGTCCAAATATAGCCTCGCATTTTCATTCACTCAGAATGGGGAGGACAGTGGTGTGGTGGGGTGGGATGGGGTGGAGTGGGGTGGGGTGGGGGTAGTTCTCGGAGGTTCTTGTGCATGTTAAACACAAACTAAGTTACACCTCAGTTTTTTTGCTCTTTAAAAAGATGTGGGGAAAATAGAAGACAAGAAATCGCACACACATCTTTGAACGTCACCATCTTCATCATCACCTTCGTCATCACCATCATCCTTGATGTGTCCAATCTGACCGACCATAAACCCACTCCAGGGAGAGTAAAGCTGTCATCTTATTTACCTTGTAAAAAGTTTTGCTCCGCTCTCTGACCCTGCTTCGTCCCTCTGGGCTTCATCCACAATAAATAATAAATGTGTTGATGAAATTTCATTTATAATTAATTGTATCTCATTATTTTGAAGGGATGTGTCACACACAATTGAGAAAGTGCTAATTAATGAGGTGATGGAAAGGATAAAGAGTAAGTGCGTGATCTGCAAATCCAATGAGTTTATGAATAGATTTTAAAATGAAAGTCATTGTAGTCAAAATCATCAAACTGACTAACAAAATGCCAAATAACCATGTGTAATTTAATGTGATGGACGTGTTTCTGGTACTGACAAGCCCACAAGGAATTTATTATTAACTGACTTATATTTATTGTTAATGAGTTCCTTCATTTCAGAGTCATTCAATGGATGCAAATTAAGCTAGCTACCAATGTTTTTTTTTTTTTTTTTTTTTTAATATTATGAGTAAAAATGATTAGAGGGGATATCATGTTTTTAAAAGACTTTATTCTGTCCCTCTGGCACCCCTGTAGTTGCTCAACATGATTTAGAGCTAAAAAAATAAATAAAAAAATCCTATTTTTCTTGCATCGTAGTTTTAGATAACACTGTTTTCAGCCTCCGTCTTAAACCCTTCATTTTAGCTGCTGTACCTTTAAGATTTCTTGCCCCACAAACCCCCCTTCCCTCTGATTGGCTAGCTCTCTGAAGAACTTTGAAGGGCAGAGCTATGGGCAGACTTTGGTGTTTGAGGCCTGCCTCTCCAACCTGTCACAGGTTTGAAGGTTTTTTCTTTTCCTAAAGTTGAAAGTTTATGTCATTCCTTATTGTCAACAAATTTCATTTGAGTGAATGAAATTTCCAGCTAGTTATAAGTGACATCAAAAAAAAAAACAACCCTCCATTTTTTTTTCTTTTCAAAGCAGAGTTTTCATAAGTAGTTACCTCTTCTTTAAATAAACTTTTTTTTAATGAGTTCAAATTGGTTTATTTTTTCAAACTGCTTTAAAAAGTTAAGTAAACTAAGAAGTCTAGGGTTGGCAAGACAAGGGTTGGCACAAGACATCTTATTTAATGAAGAAAATTTGTGTTGGAGTTAAGAAAAAAAAGGGATTAAATTTTATGGCAGCCCTTTACATCACGTTTTATGTTGAAATAGCAAGTTATATTTAACAGTGCTGGACTGATTGTATATCACAGAACTAGCTAAGGCTGACGGGCTAAAGAGAAAAGTGCTCATAAAAGACTAATTATAAGTGGATGGATGAACAGCATACATCCAGTTTTTAAAGATCACCATGTCCCTGATGAATGTTTGTGTGTGTGTATTTCACCACAGGCTGCTGGTAAGTGCTGTTGGGTTTGGCCACAGCTTTGAGCTAACAGAGAGGTTTAGAGCCCCCCTAATGGACATTTAACACCCAAAACCCCACCAAGGCTCAACTAACACCTCCCTGTATTTCCTGTTAGCTTCACAGAAAAACCTGCAATTACTGTGGACTCAGAGAGTGAAATGACATATGTTAGGTTTCTATACTTTAAGGTGGATTTGATAGTTTATACGTAGGACATGGGCAAATCATTGTCTGATTTACTCCTCCATCGACCCGGCTTCTCTGCAAGTTATTATACAACAACCAATGTATTTATTTCAATGTGGTAACCATCAAGTTTTTATCATTTTGGCCAAGTCAAACATGTTTTTTTGCCTGTTAATACAGTTTCATGATTTACAAAAAAAGCATAATTTTTTTCACGTGTTAAATATTTAATTACTCTTTTGAATCTAAACAGCTGTTGGGAAAGTTAATATGCAAAAGCACAAAGACGGTGAAGAAGGAAAGAGAGAAAAGACGAGAAAAAGAGAGTGGGTGGTTCATGTAGGATCTTAAGTCTATTTTTACATATTTTCGTCTTGGGAAACATGTGCCTTGTGTCTTCCTGTTATCTTATCCCTGGATTTCTTTGGTGATTGTTGAAGGCAGATCTTGCATTAGTTGCAGCTCAGTTTTCGATCATAGAAAAGACAACTTACCTTCAGTTTAGCAGCTGTGACATGTCACTTGCAGCTTGAATTTTACATTGGTTTCATAGATAATCATGAGACCATGTGAATCAGATCTACAAAATTAATGGCAAAAATGAAACCAACCGTTCAAGAATCCATTTATTGACACAGGGAGGAAACACTTCTTTTGACCCTGAAGCAGTTTTTCAGAGTAGACCTTTCCTGTAGTGTAATCATGTGTAATTGCTGACAAACGTCTCATCCAGTACGAGTCAATTTTTGTCAAATACTGAACTACATTTCTACAGCTATGGAAATCCTCGAGTCCAGTTGAGCAGATCTAACCTTTACAAAAGGTGGATGTGCTCGTAGCCTGGATGAAAAAGCAATCCCTCTTGAAAACCAAAACAAACACATGAATTTTGGTCAAACATAAACATTTCTTGGACGTCCCACTCTGACTTTGTTTGACTCTGTTTTTGAATCCACATCTGCAAACATCTTATTTTTGTGGGCTCTCTGTTTCTTTGCTGTTTGCTGCTTCGCTCTGGTCCTGGTAGTCTGGTTTCTGCTCTTCTTCCTGTGCATTCACCTCCCTGCAAAATTTGTCCTCTTTCAACTCCTCTATTTTTTGTCCATCACTCTCTATCATTTCTTTCTGCCGTGGGAGAGGAGCTAGCTCCACAGTGGTCTGTGTCAGGGATGGCAGTTTCTGCCCCTCTATGATGTTACCGGTTGAGACGAGTCGGCCATCTTGGAGGCGCGGTGCAGTTTTTTGAATCTCACCTCTTTCAACCGGTTCTGTTGGGATCCTTCCAAGAGCTCTAGGAGTGTTTCGTAGTCTGGAAGTTTTAGCAGAGCCGGCCCTGTCCACACCAGGATTTGAAGGGGCCTGAAGTTCAATTTTCTTTGACCCTTTAGTTTCCTGAATCTCTGTTTCCCGCCCTGGTTTCCGAAACTGTCTTCTGAGGAGGACGATGACAGCAATGATGAAGAAATAAGAGGAACCACTGAGACACGTGATCAGCCCTAAGAAGATCATTCTGAAAATAGAGTCAAGAAAAAGACAGAAGGCAGTTACATGAGGGCTTCTCAAGTGCTGGAGGAAGATGATTACATGTGATGATACCTCAGCTTCAGAGTCATAACATCACACAATACTTTAGAGGAAGTTTAGATTAAAGTTTCCTACTTTCACCTTTAAAGTCCAGGTCATACCTGTACATAGCTGAGTCATAAATACGACATGCTCCTCTGCCTCCACACTTCTTGATTGACCACTTCAGGCATGTTGAATCGATCAGTGCTCCGAAATAGACGGGTGCAGGAATTCCTCCTACACAAAAAGAAGCATTTTAATGATGACCCTTTTTTTAAAAGAACACCACCTTGACTTGCACAAGGCACACGCCAAAGTATCAAAGCACAATGAGCTTTTACTTTACCCACTGAAGAAGAAAAGTTTAATTAGTCACAACATTTCACCCCGTTTGTCTTCTGATGTTGATCGAGGACATAGATGATTTTAGATTCTGCCAAAAAAGATAACTACAAAGGCATGTGCCCAAACAGATTTCTTTTAAATCATCACATATTTTGTAAATATGTTAGACTTATATTCCGAATATTTATTTATCTAATGCTGTATTTAATAAAAAAAAATTTTTTTATCCCCATATGAGTTTTCTTTAACCTCCTTTTAACTTAAAAAATATTAGTCATACCTTTGATAACCAGAGCACAAATCCAATACCTATGCAAAAAAAGCATCTTCCGTTTTTTTTTTTTCTTTTTTGTTTGTTTGGTTTTTTAAAAAATATTTTTTCGAATTTAAAATCATTCTTGTTGAAAGAAATCTCATTTGTAGAAAAATACATGCTGCTGATGGTCAGTGAATGAGTGGTTTGTTGGTACACCTGCAAGAAACTCTGTTTATCCCAATCTCTCCAGAGGCTAAGCACCGTTGAATGTCTGATCCTAAAATCCTTCCTGTCCAGGCTTACTGAAAGTTTTGATTGAACAGACGTTAAGTAAGCCTGGAGGTTTATCTTTACTTCCAGCTTATTTTCCCCCTTTTGACTGTCCTGCAACTATGTGATGTTTTATATAACCACCCTTGCTCAACATTCCAAAACAATACAATGTCATATCTGAGTTTTTGACCTATAGAAAAGGTTTTATCATAGAAAAACAATAGATCTCCACATTCAAACAAAATGTTTTAAAAGCGGATCTACAGAAAATTTAGTGAGTCTCACCAAGAGTCCGTGTTACCAAGGTTTGGATACCCAGTGCGAGGGACTTGAGCTCTGGTGCAATACATCTGTAAATACAAAACACCCAGTCAGCAGAGTGTGGGTTACTTGAAAAGAATTTGCCAACAGGAAGGGTCATACATCTATATATGAATTGCCAAAAGTTTGTCAGGAGAGAGGCATAATTTGACTGTTTAATAAAGCTGCATCTGGTAAGTAGTACAATAAAATGCATGAGGTGAATGGGAAAACGTCTGTTGTACTGCTATACAGAATCTGATACCTTGTTAAAGCTGTAGCTTCACATTTGAGCGCAAACATCTTAATGGTGTACATCTTTTCATTTTCCTCTGAGCAAATAAAGCTCCTATATCAAAAATGTGGAGCATGTCTCTTATAACGAACAGGGCTGATGTTTAACATTGGCCAGGATTGGGTACACAGACCTGATGATAACCATGTAACCAGGTGTGGCTCCCAGAGAGTTGATGAAGGAGCTGAGGACAGAAACAGCCATATAGGAGGTGAAACTGCGGCTGCAGTCCTTAGCATGAGGGCACTGGCCCAGCCTCACAGATGTACTGCTGCCTGCTGGGTAGGAGTCCGACACACAGCTGCAGTTGTGAAAGATCTGATAGAGGAAGTGAGAATATGATGTAGTGGAAGGACATATTGGAAACAAGGAAAGGGAGTATTGATAAAACAGGTTAATGTAGAAGTTTTCATTCAGAAATTTCTTTCAGAAAAAGTTTGGTTTTAATCCAACACATTTTCTTTGTTTAGCTCCAGAAGAGTGCTTCCTTTAGAGAGATTAGATACGTACTCTACATTTAATCAGCATAATATTGAATGGCTTGTGATAGCTCCTCACTAAGGAGTCTTTTGACTCATCAAACCCAAATATACTCCTCTGACTGGCTGTTTTTTGTTTGTTTTTTTCTATTGTTAATGCTACTGGACAGTTGAGTCATAACTGTCAGCAACCCTACTGTGTTCTTCCCAGATCCACTTGAGCTTAAACAGCCAGCCATGCATGGAGAGATGTAAGTGATGCCGCTGTCCGAGCACACCGGGTCCCACTCCTCAGTAGAACACGAGCAGTCTCTGTTGCAGTCTGCATAGAGCATCTCTGTGTCGTGTGATACACTTGGAGTCCTGTGAAGATGAGGTAGAGGAAGAGTCATATGTAGGTATGTTGGGGCTTGTATGTAGAGCCCTAAAGAGACATTGTTTTACTCAGCTAAGGCTGTATCTCCTCTAGATAAGGTTCCTGTCACATTACTAACCCATTGTATGAAATAGTGAGTCCAGCCACAGGAATGTTGTCACACTTGGTGCCAAACTGCAGTAGCAGGAGGAGGTATGCCAAGAAAGACGTGGCAAAGGAAAGCTGAGCTCCTGAGACCAAACTCAGCTTGTATCTTTTCATCAGCAATCCACCGAGGAAGATCCCCACTGCCACAGCTGGGAGGTTCAACACACCTGAAAGAAAAACACAGCAGTGTACAATCTCACAGTTTCAGCAAGTAGCATTTTGTTATTCTGAGTTTGATTGGAGAGAAGTGCTTGACCAAGGGTCTGCAACCTGTGGCTATGGAGCCTCATGCAGCTCTTTGACTCCTTTGCAGTGGCTCTTTGTAGCTTTAGAAGAATATCAGTAAAATAAAGATTTTTATTTTTCTCACAAGGATATTAATGATTTAAGACACTGACACTGAATAAAGGCATGTGATAGCATTTTGTTAAACTAAATATGCACCACATCTTGAATATTTTTTGATGTTTTTTTTTTTTAATTTTAAGCAAATTTTTGATATTTCAAGAAAGTCTGTAAATTTTTGCAACTTTTTAACATTTAAGAGTTTTAAAAATTTGCCCAGTGTATTCAATTTAATTTTTGCAAATTATTATGAAATTCAAAATTCTTGCAATTTTTTAAAAAATTTAAGCAATTTTTAAAAATTTCAATAAGTTTTGATATTTGGTGAATGTAATAAATTCAGAATAATTTGCAATTATTGCAATTTTTTAAGATTTTAAATTTGTGTCATTTTTGTTTTTTTATTTTTAGTAAATATTCGAAATTTGAAAAAAAAATTGCACATTTTTTCAATTTTATTTGAAAATTTGGCAAATGTATTAATTTAGAATTATTTGCAATTTTTGCACATTTTTTGAAATTCAACATTTTACAATTTATTTTAAATATAATTTTTTGGGTAATATTTGCAAATTTGATTAAAATAGTTATAAAAAAAAAAAAACCCAAAGAAATGTCATTTAAAAATTTATAAATTCAAAAACCAAATCATTCAGGTATTTTTTTCCTAGATTTTAACTTTGTATAGAATTTACACATTTTATCCTCAAAGTAGATTTTGTGATCCAGAATGACTTTAATCCAGGTGAGTTGAGGCAAAATGATTCCTATTAAAGCAAAGGTTGCTGACAGAAATAACCACTCCACTAGAGATAAGGGACAACCAATTCACCAAGTCATAGCAAACCCAGATTAGTTTTCATTGATTTGACAGAATGTGAGCATGAGCATTGCTTCAATCCTTTAATAAGCATTTGGAACAGTGTTTTTTTTCCTTCTTCTTTTTTTCTCTTTCAAATGAATTTCCTTGTTTCCTTATATACTGACCATTCAACCTGTTTTTTACATATCAATCAATCAGTCAGTCTTTATTTATATAGCGCAAAATCATTACAAAAGTTATCTTAAAATGAGATAAGAGACCAGAAGAAATACATCATCAGTATTGTTGAAAGCCATTCCAAAATGTTGTTTTCTTACTGGGATTTTATAGAGAAAGAGTGTGTCAATAGTATCTCAAAACACTGTATGAAGGGTTGAGCAGACTTGTGTTATCATGAATACTAGAGTTGGCCTAGTTGCTCTTTCTGTATATTTCAGAAATTATCTATTGTTCCTCAAATGTCACTTACATGTTTGGCAAGACGTTGACAATGACAACATGTTTGATATTTAAAGGGTTTTTTACGGATCAAAGTACCAATAAGTAGTTATTGATACATTACCTATGAGGAAATTGGCTCTGGATGCTGACTGACCAAACTGTTGTTCCATGTATTTGGCTTTGAAAGTGAATAAGCCGATGAAAGAGTTAAACTTGAGGACACTCCCGCAAATAAGCAAGAAGTAGGCCGGAGTCCCCAGTAGGCGCTTCAGTGAGGGAAGAAAGCCTGAAAAAGACGGTGAGTTCAAGAACAAGCAATGACAAGAAACATTCACATATGCTGTTATTACTGAATCTTTTAACTTATTTTGAAATTTGTTTAAAAGTTGATCAGTTCTCTGAGGCTCAAAGATGCCTCAACCTTTTGCAATGTCAGCCAGCTTGAGGTGGTGATTGTTGCTGAGGGCATTCTCTGACCCATCCAAGCTCTCACACTTGCTGTCATCTGTCTCCTTCTTCAGAGATCGGGGCAGAAACCAGAAGGGGATGCTGGAGATAAGCAGGAGGGCAGAAGACACCATGAAACCCATCCACCAGGCGCCAACCCAGCGAGCATCTTTTGGGGTTATAGTCACACTTTCTGAAAGACAGAGGAGATGCAGAAGTATGAAGTCTGTCCCACAGACTTATATACTTTATATTAGGTGACTTTTCATACACAAGTTGATGGACTCCTGTATTTTTTATTTCCTGGGCCAGATTATTTCAAATGACTTATTTAATTAAGCAGACCCCCAAAGTTTTAAACGGCCTCTCATATTTAACAATCACCGGATCTTCACAAGAGCCCAAACTTAACTGAAGCAACTGAAAATATGTGTTTTGTTCACTGTGTTCACTGTTTGCACGGGTATGATTACTACAAGGACACAGTGACAACCTTCGTATTGCGTAAATTACTACTGATAAACAGTTAAGTTTCAAATTTTGAGAGGGAAAGAGGAGTTATAACCGCTATAATACTGGCCACATACTCTGCACCATGGTGGTCCAAAGTGTGCTCAATAACCAGTAGGTGGAGCTCTGCAGCAAAAAAAAAAAAAGTACTTTACCTATGTCCACATATCCAATGTCCACGTATAGTCTAGCACAGTAAGATCCCAGGAGAAAACCAAACATGGGGCCCAGGAGAGTGATGGTCTGAAGACAAGCTGTGGATTACAAAGTGATTATAGAAGACTGACAAAAAAGTATCAAACTGTAGTTCTCATGACCCAAAGAAAAATGTTAGCATTCTGACTAAAAAGCTTAAAGTAAAATCTGCTTTGGTTAAAAACAGTTTTAACATCTCAAACACTGGAAATTTAACTTGAAATCTTAATAATGACTTTTATCCTACCAATATAAAAAGGTGAGTTTTCTGCTTTAGCAAAGTCGTCGATGTAAGAAATGCCCAGAGGTGTGACCGGTGTTTCTCCAATCCCCCTCAGAGCATTCCCAAGGAACACATAGATCCACATGCTGGAGCCAGACTCCCTCACACAGGCTTCATGAAGACACATAGAGAAGGAATGAAGGGCGCTGGTTTTGATCAAACATTAACACAACCATCATTAGATCTGCCTAGTATAGCATGGTATAACTTATGAATAAATAGTTCTGATTTAAAAAGAAAATAAACTATTTTGGACTATATTAATTAAAAAGTTAAAAAAGAAAAAAAGAAAGAAGCCCTTACAGACTTTTTATTTGCAACATCTCATATCCGAGCTATTGAGAAGGTGAAATAAAGTCTGCATCCTTCATTAACCAAACTTTCTATGAATACATTGTGGTTTCCATTCACTATCAGTCTAATAAGATGCTAATGTCAGCTTGCATACCACTGCATTGTATGTGATTTTTAGATTGTGTTTCTTTCTGAACATGCCTTGTCAGCGAGGCTGAACAGGATCAATACATGCCATTCTGTGGGTGGATGACATGTTTTTGTGAGGAGCAGAATTAATTAGGGTTTAACAATGGAAAGACTGAAATAACATTTCAGCTAGAGCCCGTCTCAGGGAACCAGGACTGATTGGATCTGGGGCTGTGAAAAAGAACACAGAGGAATAAATAAACTGATCTGAGTTCATGTTTACACTATTTACAGAAGATGTCTGATTCTCAGGTGATGTTATAAGACTGGATTGTCCAGTTTTTTATTTTGTAATTCTGTACTTTTCTGCACTTGCCTACAGGGAATTTCAGCAGCTCTGGTGTGAAGCAGTATGTTCACAGCATGAGAGGTATGCCTTTGAAGGTCAGACTGTGATCTGTGCATTCCTGGAATATTTGAAAGCAGTTGCTAATAGTTTTAATCAGGATTTACAGTGACACAGACTTTTTTGCTTTAGGCTTATAGCTACTAGCCTGCAGTTAGTCCTGATTACCAGATGTGTATTTGAACTCCATCAGAAAAAAAAAATTAAAATGTTGGAAACAACTTCACAACAGACCTTTTACTTTAATAGAATGTGTTATTTATCTTTTTTAATATTATTTTTATTTAGTCTTTACGCCTTTATTTTGAAAGGACAGCTTGCATTAGACAGGAAATTCGCATCTGATCAAAATTTTACAACTAGCTAAAAAAAAAACGGCAAGGGATTTACATTTTGCACTGTTGGATCTTGAAAAAGTTCTGCATGGAGTTTTAAAATGCAAAAACAAAAAAACTGGGAGTGAGACAAAAAAAAAAAAAACAATAATCAGATATTCACTCTGTCATGACCCCCTGGGGCAAAGGCAAAAAATCTTTCTCTCTGATCGTAGTTTGATCGTTGAGCTGCACAAGCAAGGTGTCTTGCAGCGCTCAAGTGCTGCTAAGGTTGGACGCAGTAAGACAGTTGCTCAAAGATCCTGAGGGTTATGGGACAAATAAGTCAGTTGGTAGACTTAAAAACAATTAACCAGCGCTAAGCAAGAGGATCTGATTTGGTGTCCTTCAAGACACAGGACGAGCCTCGACCCAAATGAAGGCCACTACTGGACCCGACTGCTGCCCAATACCAATCAGACAGCATGTGCAAGAGAAGGGCTTTCAGAACAAAAAACGTCTTTAAAGATCTTGTCTTCTTTAACGCCACAAAACTGCCTGTTTGGACTTTGCAAGAGAGCACCAAACATTGGACATTGAAAGGTGGAAGAAAGTTTTGTCCTGTGACATGGCAAGCAGATCCCCTGGAGATATTTTCTACTCAGCACAGTGATGGGACCGCCATCATGATATAAGGGCTTTGTCCTCAAGTGGACCAATGGGTTCTCAGGTTGGTCAGGGGCGTCAAATGGTGGGTGCCTATGTGGAGATGTTGCAGGAGGCATCCTTCATGACTGAAGGCCCTGGTCTGTGTGGTAATGACTGGGTTTTTCAACAGGACACACTACTGTTCATAATGACTGCCTGACAAAGGACTTCTTCCAGTGGAATAAGCTCGCTCTTTGGGACCATCCTGCGTGTTCCCCTGATCTAAATCACACTGAGAACGTTTGGGGATGGATAGAGAAGTATTTTACAAGAACAGACATCGGTTCCTGACAGTGGAGCCATCTTCACCACTTGGAGCAACGTTCCTTCTAACCTTGTGGAGACACTTGCATCAAGCATGCTGAAAAAAATGTTTGAAGTGATCAACAAGAACAATGCTGTCACATTTGATATGTTTGTATCTATTTTAGTGGTTTTTCAGGGTTTTTTGAGCTGTGGTCTTAAACTTTTGTTGTGCTGACATTTTTGTAAATGTTTTGTAAAATTTTCACAAGTCTTAAAATTTTGAACAGGTGTATCAGTTGAGTGGGCTGGGATTGATAGGCACCAAATCATGCAGGGACTCGAATCAGTCCTACGACCAGTGCTGCAAGTATTTTAGCCTCTGTATGTGGGGAGCTTCCAACTGAGTGAAACCAGCAGTCTGTTTACTCTAGAAAGACTTCTTCTTCTTCTTAACTTTAAAATTAAGCATGATTTCTCTTTCTCTTACAACTCAGACACATTTTCAACATTTTTTCTTGTAACAAATAATGTCAGACTTGGTCCAGTGTTAGCTGAGATATTTAGTAGGTTGTAGAAAAGTGGTGGACAAATCAAAGAAAGTATGGGACTATGTTGATGGCTGATGAATGGATCACAAGACAAAATTACATCTTATACACATATATAAACAAAACATTAAAATAACATTTGGAGTAAAAACTCTAAAATACAATCACGTCAGAGATTAAAATGACTGGTACTGTGGTTGTGACATTTATACGACCTCAGTGTGTAGCTTACTGTCGTACCTTTGTTGTCTTCTACAGCTTCTTTAATTTCAACTTCATTTTCTCTTTCCAGAGGATCCGCACATGCAGTAATTCTGATGCTGTCATTCTGGAAAACCTGGATGATTGTGTCGTACTTGTAGCTGGGAAAGTCAGCATGCCACAGTGAGACGAATTAAGGATTGTTTGAAGATTTTACACCACAAAGAAGTTTGTTAAATCAGCTGTTCTCTGATATTTACCGTCCCATAAAGAAGTGCGTCAGGCCAGTGAGAAAGGCCCCCACCGCCATCAAAAAACAGCCCACAGCGATAAGTCGGGGCCGATGTAACTTGGCACCAAAGTGGCTGACCACAGCGAGAAACAACAAGTTGCCTAACAGAGAAAAGAGAAGCCACGAGAGCACAGGAGCATTGTTTGACAGATGTTGTTATATTGGATCAGGGGTTAAAGTAAGTCAGAACACAAAAAGTGTTAAAGGTCCCATATTATGCAAAGATCACTTTATTAAGTCTTTTAGTGAAATTTGTGGGTTTTTGGCTTTCCTCCCAGCCCACAAAATGTGATATTTAATGACAAAACCTGTACTTAGTAGTGCTTGTGAATGTAAAATCCTGACCTAAAATGAGCTGTTTGGGTTTTGGGGATTTGCTGACGTCAGCGAGTCCCTTTTTTGACCAATCAGGAGCAAGTCTGACCTGATTGGTTCACTGGAGCAGATACCTCCGAACCCCCTCCCCGCCCACTCCCTTCCCGCTGCTGGAGAGAAATTTCTCCAGCAGCGGGGAGGAGAATGCTAAAGTTGAAGAGCCATCACTGCTGTGTTTCTGGCTGTAAACAGCCACATAGTTCCATGCATAAGCTTCCCATCTCAGAAGAAGACAAGACTAAGTGGCTAGAGTTAATTTATCAAGGAAATGTGCCAGCTACACTCAGTAAAACTGTGCATGTGTGTGCTAGTCTCTTCATGGCCGACTGCTTTTCCAACTTTGGACAGAACAACAGAGGGCTAGAGAATAGACTGGTCCAGAATCCAGGCTCATTACCAACCATCTGCCAACAAACCTCGGACCCTGGAAATGTGAGTATTTTAAATGCTGTGTGCTGTGGAGCAGATGTAAGAGCTTTTCCTCAGTGTCCCCCCTGTCTCTGCATTAGCTTCAGGATGCTAACTTTAGCTGTGGTTAGCCTGTTGTTTAAGCCTGTAATGTTACGGTAAATTAGCTTTGGTGTTTTCTAAACATTGTGCACTCGGAGCTCGTGGCGCCGCTGTCAGTGACGCTGAAGAGCATAGAAGAGTGACGTATCAGCGGTGGCTCATTTACATATGAAGGTCACGCCCACTAAATCAGAGCGTTCTGAACAGAGGGGCTATGAGAGCCTGGAAACAATGCTGCTGTGCTTGATTTATTGGCTTTTTGGACCAAAACACGTTACTACCATTTCATGAAGACATCAATGATCCATGTTAAACTGCAGAAAAGGAGCAGAATATGGGACCTTTAAGATTTACTTAACACAGAGTCTGTACCCATCTCAAAACTGCCATCTATGAGTCCAATGTGAGTGCTGGAGAGGTCAAAACGTCTTTCGATCTGAGTGATGGAGCTTTTCATGTAGGTTCCTGTTAAAGCCTTGGAGAAGCAGGCGAAGGATAGGGCCACTATGAACAACTAGAAAACACACACAAAAAAACATCTGTGTCGTCAAAACTACAGAGAGGATTATTTTCACATTGACCCTGACACATGCCATTCAAACGAATGGGACGTGTCAAACAGTAATGTCTAAATATCTTCATGTTTTGCATGATTATCCACACTGTAAGCCACTTTTATGTGCTTGCAACTGTTTCCACCTCCTTCACTGCAGCCTCCACAGTCTTTGGTTTAACTCGGTGTGTGGGCACCCTGAGTCCTTTATTACTCAACAAATCCCCATGAAGGATTATTACCACTCCTTTCCCATGGTGTCTATCTGTTCTGCTGCATTACTACGGAGGCTTTGGTTTTCATCTGAAACTTATTAAGTGGACTCTTTGGGCTCAAGCATTCTTCAAAATCTTTATTGTAATGCAGAGACAGATAGATAGATGGTGAAATTTAATGTGCTCTACACTGTTTTCTGATTTGTGCTGATGGACTGGTGATTAGGGCTGTTTTCCAAACCACCTAATACACAAGCAGTGCCTACTATTTTGTGCCGAAATTTAGTATGTGGAAGGCAGTATGTGGAAACATGCAAAATCCTTGGATGTCCTACTGATCCAAGAAAATTTGTCAATATGCAACAAACCAGTCTACCTGGTATACTGTTTCCCACAATGCAATGCAGGTGGTAGGTTTTGATGAATTACTGTCATCTACTGGAATGAGTCGGCATTATAACTACAATACAACAACACTAATGCTATGGTCTGCGAGATACAAATGAAGTGATGCAAAGGAACACTGGTAAATCTTGGCACTTCTAGTTGTAAAGGAGGTGTTAACTTCTAAAATTCACTAAAGCCCATATAAAACACTAATTCACTGTTTGTAAACCATACATGGATCATATGAAAGGGATTTTTCTATCAGCTGTAAAAATAAAAAGTCAATCCCTTCCAGATTTATTTTTTTTAATGATATAACTTTAGGTGTACAATTACAAATCAATTATGATGACTCTGTTGTGATATGATTAACAAAATAACTAAAATGTCACAATCTACCCATAGTTTGTTTTGTACATTAAAGGCATAAAGGCCAAAAAAATAGAAATAAAAATAGCAGCTGTAGCTCCAGTTTCCAAAACTGAAAACTTGAGTAGCATACTACAAAACAGACCCAACAGAACCGTCATACTAAGGGGCAGACTGGCATACGGGGATACCGGTGGGCCCGTGGGCCGCGGCCCCAACATGAGAGAGGGGGCCGGGGCGGATCAGGCTGTGGCAGAGTTGTCTGTCAATCACGCTGCTTGAACGGGGGACAGTGTTGTTGGAGGATTTGAAGATTGTGTAATCTGCAGGGGCTGGCTGGCCCAAATGGCCGGTCTTTTCCAGACCCTTACCGGCCGGTGGTTGGAGTGTTTTTTTTAAATTAATGACGTCAGGGGCGGACTGGTTATCTTGACGTTCTGGAGAATACCAGAATGGCCGGTGCTGCCAGTCGGCCGACGGCCAGTACTGTGGGGTGGGGGTGGGAGATGGGGGATGTCTACCGATGTGTCCCATTGTTGTGGGTCAGGCCAAGTGGAAGTCCCGGGCTGTTTTGTTTTCAGTCCCAATCCGCCACTGGTCATACTACATACTATAAGCAAAAGCAGTAGGCAGTATGTAGTGCCTGCTACATACTGCAGTCACAGGTAGTAAGTAGCAGTTGGTTTGGAAAACAGCCTAGGTCTTTGTTAATGTGTTTAATCTGAGGTTTAACCTGGAAATCCCAACCCTGAGCCTGTTCCTACTGACTAAATTCAGGACCATGAGAGACATGTCTTGAATGACAGTTATGGATGATATGTGTTTTGAGAAATGACCCATTTACTGTACACGTGGGATGTAGCTCTGCAATCAGTCAAAAGTGATGCTGCAGTGTTTGACAGAAGGTGATATAGAGCTAAATTATGGCCCCTGAAGAATTTCAGAACTACATGCTATCAACGCTCAGTTTGAGTCCAATCATTTTTAGAGAGGGGCTGCATTATTCTGAAGTATCCAAATGGAGCAGAATGGATGTATTGTACATGTCACATTTTCATCAGTTTGCACACCACATGCTAGCATACAGAAGTTTGAGCCTTAGCTGGTGACAAGTGCAAAATCTCAATAATGTTTGAGTGCATCACAACAACAAACCGTAGCTTATCATGGGGAGAGAATTGCAGGTAATGTGTAATTGATTGTAAAAAAGAGTTTTAGTACTTTGAGGGTGGAGATGCATGGCTGCTTCCTGGGCTTTGTGTCAGGATCACACAGAGCCTGCTGGCTGGTCATCTTCTCCCCGCTCTCAGGTACCTCTTCCATCTTTACTGGTCTGACCTTCCCTCAGAGCATTGTAAGAAAAGCAGACAGACAAACGATTAATTATACATGAAGAAATGTTGGGCTGGAGGTAAAGAAGGAGTGAATCACTTCTTAGGATTACACTAAAACTCTCTACATTTCAAACAGACCCAGCTTTGTCTCAATGGGTCAACATGAGCCTCTACCGGTCAGGCAGTTTAAAGCCAGTGTTTGGTTACGTTTAGATTACTGTGGGCTGCTGTATCATACAAAACATTATTGTGTCCGATAGTTCTAAATGTACTTTGTTGGGGAATTTAACCTCATGCACAAACAATGAAACTGTTTTAGAGTTTTACCTTCTCTCTATCTTTCTAGTCTTTGGACCACTCAGGCTCTCGTCACTACAAACCCCAAATACCTGAGAAACACTGATGATACTTAATGTAAGGTATAAACATGGTTAAACAAGAGTTCATGGACGAATTCCCTTCATTTTCCTGAAGTGAGTTGATGCGCTCTAAAAAAAAACCCTACTCAAACCATCTCTGAAGAAGTGAAGCAACAATAGTAATGACTAAACCACATCAACTGATAAATCGGCCAAGCTATTACTCCTTTGTGTTCTGATTCCTAAGCTTTATGTATCCATCAAAAACAGTCCACTTAAATGCAGACAGCATGTGGCCACATAACTCTAATCTTATTGGCTGCCTGTCCTCAAAGGGAGAGGCTTTTAATCAGTGGGAGTTTATTTAGAGGTTTAAGTGACACATGTTTTACACAAGCTTATGAGCAGGTTCAACAGTTTTTTAATCCAAATGGCAGCATGGCTTTGTGTCTAATGTTATTCGCTATTTGACACTTAAATCTTTAACTTCCACTTCTTTTAACCCTTTAACTTTCCCTTTTGAAATTCAAGGGATATGTAGTCTATTCAATTTTTTTCACCCTTTAACATTCCAACCAAGGAATAAAAAAAAGACATAAATGGTGATTCTGTTTTTTTTGTTGTTGTTGTTGTTTTTTTAATCATTCTTCACAGATTAAGATGATGCAGGGTTGAAAGATTGGAGGTCTGTTGCTGCAAGGTCTTAGAAATTAAGTTGTTGGAGACACCTAATCCCCAAAGCTATTTGGTATCTTTAATAAACAACCAAGCGCTCATGATATGATATTCATTAGTAAACAAATCAGTCAAATTCATACCTATCTAGAGCTTAATAACTTAATTTTTTTCATCTTGGTTGTTGACGAAAACTAAACTAACGTGTTGACGGAACCAAACATGGCTCTAATATGAAATTAGAAGGGGGTGGTTTGGTTAAGGACAAAGACTGTAAACAAGTAGCCCTATGTGCAGCAAAATAATAAATTTGAACCTCTAAAACTTATCTGCCAACATACTTTTTTATGTTCTTATACCAATGTAAGCTAGATATCTGTTGATAATTATATCTCTTTCATTCAATTAATATCAATATTCTGCAAGATGTAAAGGTTCTTACAAGAATGATGATTGTCGTCAAATGCTTAGTTTATGAAATAAAATGGTATCTGACCTTATATAAATATATATATAAATATAAATGTATATATAAATGTGTATACATATGTATCCATCCTAACCCTATCCCTATATATATATATATATATATATATATATATATATATATATATATATATATATATATATATATATATATATATATAAATTGTTGTAAAGAATCCAGATTGTATGAATTTTAGGAATATGGAACAACAAAACTGTATTTCATAAATTTCATATTTAAGGTTTCTGACGTACAATGAGACTGAAGTAATCAGAAATGTCATGATATGAAACTTTGCATGAAGAGCAAATTACTCCTGCAAGAGGAAGCAGATGAGCTTTAATGTTACCTGTTTTACTTCAGCTTCTTCTTCTTTTTCTTCTTCCTCTGAACTCAGGACAGGTCAGGAGCTGCAGGTTGAGTCCATATCAGAAAGGGTAACACTTTCCTACAACATTTGTGCTCCTTGGTCCTCCAGGATAACTTTAAAGGGTAAGAAAGCAGACAGAGTATTATACACAGATAACTACATCTAAACTTTGTAAGCCCTAACAGAAAGTGCAGCTCACCTGTAAAGTCTTATTCTGTTCCTAGCAGCAAGCTCTGCTCTTACCAAGGGAATTTCAGCCAGTGTAGCTTAGTCATGTTCAGTAAAGATAAAAAAAGACAAATAAATATTACAAACTATCAAACAGGGAAGTTTCACAAAAGGCATAGTTCATCTCCAGGTCTGTTGTCTCCTCTCTTCTCTTCCTCCTCTGCCACAGAGAGGACGAAAACCTGCTTTCCTCAAACTCCTATTCTCCCCTATGAAGGCAGAGCTGTTACTTGGAACCGGCTGGACAAAGGCCTCTTACATTTTTATTCCACACACATGCCAGCCGGCCAGGAGGGGACAGCAACAAGAGCTAGGGGGGAGATGAGGGGGAGACAGATTAGTAACTCCAAACCAGCCCATTGGGATATTTTTCTTCTCACAAGGAAAAATCAGATGACTCTTGTTTAACGTGCAGTTTTTGACTTTTTGACCTCAAATTGTACAAACTGCTGGACAACTTAACCTTCAACCACTCCACTCAGATTGTCTGTTTTACCTTAATAAGACAGTAAAAATTATGCTATGTCTGAGTATTCAGAGTGTTTTTGGTGTGAACACGTGTCAGGGAGCGCTCTATTAGTCCAGGAGCTGGTGGAGAGGGTGTTTGTGCAGCCAGGCAGCAGGTCACACAATCAGCTTTGGCCCCCCACAAAATTCAGAGGATTAGGATTAAGAGCCTTCACATTCTTCAACAGCAACAGCGAAGAAAGCATTTTACCTTTAGAAAATATATACCTGGCTCAAGATTTCTGCAATGTGAAGAATAAACTTAACGTGTATCTTGTCAGAATTCCCAGTTACAGAGACATTTGGAGAGGAATACAACGTGATACTACAGCAGCAGCAGGAGTCTGAAAACATCAGCGACAGAGAGTGCTGTAGATTCAATCAGAAATACGACATTATTTGTTTTAGATTCTAAATCAGTTTTCATGCTTGATTGGCACAAATGGAATAAGCATGACATCCTCACTGGATTTGCAGCAGCTTCAGAGGACAAATTGTTGAAAAGAGTGCAGCCTGCAGGTGAAAACATGCACTGCACATGTGTAGATTTAGAGGAAAAACTAAAAGAAAAGATGGAGGATACATATGCATAGGAGTTTATTAATTTCAAATAAAATCTAAAACAGAAATTTAGCCCTTTTTAAAAAGTTATATCATATTTCAATAGCATATTGTTCTTTTGACTTAGAAAGGAAAAATGCCTGAAATTCATGCAATACTTTGTTGATGATCATATCGGGAACATAAAAAAAGAAATGTGTTGCATGGAAAATGTCCATAAATAAAGAAACGAATAAGAATTGTTTCCAATAAAAACAGCCGAGTACCTCTGGCCTAAAATGAGACAAAAAAACTATCAAATAAAGAAAGAGTACACATAGAGGAGTCAAAGTTCAATGAACCTTGTTATATAAAAACAACCTTCACCTTTAAAACAGTCAGAGTGGAACTTTAAACACGTGAGAGAAAGTGATGCTGTAAGTTGTTACAAATATTGAAACATCAGTTTATTCCTTGTGCTCAGTTGTAGGATTGTTGGGTCAGGCTTTCTACCAAGAACTTTGTATTTTCCCATCCTAAATCCTGCTTATTTGCTTCCTTCCTAGTCTGAAGATACATCCAGGCCAGAGGTTTCTGGTTCACCACGCTCACCTTACTTTTGCCGTGCTGGAAGCTAGGCTGGATATTGATACTAACTGAAATCTCTTTGAGTGATTACTAATAAATGCAGACATTCATATTTCCCTGCCCATAATTGCTAGGCACCGCTTGCTATGGCTGCCTTTTGCAGCAGCTCTCTCTTCTTTGTCTGTTTCTTGTAATTTTTTCATCTCTTTTTCTTAATCTTTGTATTTGAAGTGGATCATTACTTTGTATGGCTCATTTGTTGGTCATGGACACCAAACTTCTTGTGTCTTCAGTGATATTTTTACTACTTTTTCTCCTGTGTTAGTCTGGAGATCCTACATGTAACCATGGCTGCATTGTTTACATGTGAAATCAGCTGTTAGCAGCCTGTAGCATGTCAATGCTAACTGGTGTAAGGCCTGATGTTTCCCCACAAGGTGAGGAGAAGGAGGTGAGGACGACATGCTGGTTCTCAGGTGTAAGCTAAGAAGTGATGACATGGACCTGTCCTTCCATCCATCTTTATTGGGAACATAAGATCTATCTCCAATAAGATGAACAAGCCAGTCGTGCAAACCCAGCCACAGAGGAAATACCAAAGGGCAGAGTAGCTTCATGCTATTCACAGACATGGCTAACAGAGCTAACATCAGACACCATCGCCACATTGGAAGAGCTTCACCTACTGTGAGCAGACAGGATCCAGGAGACAGAGACTGAACAGACTGCTGAAGAAGCTCAGTCCTGGACCCTGTGGAGGTGGAGACTGGCTGAACTGGAGAATGATGGAGAAGCTGTCATCATCTGTTTTCTTATGGAGCTTTTTGCACTTTCAATACACTTTCTTACTTTTAAGACAATTAGGACAATTCTATTCTATTCTATTCTATTCTATTCTATTCTATTCTATAATGCTCCCAGCAAATACAAATAAACTGTAGTTATAAGCTGTCTACCCTGGCTAAGTGTAAGTCATGCAGCTGGTTTTGTCCTTTAGGTTTTAAGCCCTTTGGCTAAAAACAGAAGATCTTCCAAATATACAAAGATGAAAGTAATAAAATATACACAGGTGAATAACATTGTGAAAAAAATTGTCTTTAATGGTTCAGGATATGCTTCAGGGACAATCAACAAAACAGTTAAAAAAAGAAGAAGAGAATTGGCAGTGATGATGATAATAAAAAAGAGGCTAATATACAAGCACAAACATGTTGAACTCAAACCAATTCAAACCATCACTATTAACAGTAATTATATAAAAACAGTAAAACATTTGATTCAAAACTGCAAAACAGTCAAGTTGAGTAACATCCCCTTTTCTTTGAACTCACTCTCCTAACTACAGGGAACTTTGAAAGACAAACAGTGAGTTTGAGGATTACGTAAATGTGAAAAATCAATAAGGTTTGTGTAAAATGATGTGACATAACAGGCGAGGTGTCCACATGTCGGACTGCGGTTCAAGCTTTAACACTCAGAATAAAGGTTAAACAACCTGTTCAGTTACTCGTCTCAAGCTCCAATGTTCTCTTTGCTGCTCAGGTTGACCTGATCTAATTTTTCAGTGCTTAATGTTTTTTTAAAGGAGTAGTTCCAAATTTTGAGATTCATACAGTAAATTGTAGGGATACACTGATTATCGGCTGGGACGATATTTGGCATTTTGGGGCATATCGGCAATGGCCTTTTATTAGTCCCAAGGCCGATAATTCTAATGTCAATGGAAAATCCCATTGATGGGCTAACGCAATTCGCGTCATGACTATCTCACTGTCTATGAGCTTATTTTAACTTTCACAGACACAAAAATCCGTCCTCTTATCAATACCCACAGGAATATGTTGTTGTTGTTGTTTTTTTAAGAAATGTTTTAAACTGCAGACATCCAAGAGCTGCTCTTTGATGCTTCTCTGCACTATGGAATCCCTAGATGGTCAAAACATTTAAAATCAGTCATGTAAAACCAAACAGAAAATTAGTTCAACTGCATTACTTCCCTTTAAAAGGCACAACAAACTCAATTCTGTTCTATTGCAGTTACATAGAAATTTTGGGAAACTTTATTTGCTGTAGAAAACTTAGGCTATTTATTTTTTTTAAGTTTTCATTTAACTTTAAAAAACATGCTGCTAAACGTGGGAGCTGTTAAATAAATATACGTTTGAAGGCATATGGATGTGGTTAAGTGTTGGAGTTTGTATTGTTCAAATGTTTTACACCAATATTTTCACTTTGACTGTAAATGAATATTGACTTCAAATATCAGTAATCGGCCTCCTTGCCTACTAACAATCAGCATCAGTATCGTCCCAAAAAATCTATATCGGTCTCTAGTAAATTGCATACCAGTGTCTAATTCACATGACAAATGAAAAGCAAGTTGTCATTTAGCACAAATGAACCCAAGTTTGCAGAGAAATCAGGTCCATAATGATAAATAGGCCAACTCTAGACAAAACCATTGTATCTTTTTAAGATGTACACTGTTGATTCTTTTTTCTTTTGTCATCTTTGTGTTTTTTCAGCTGGCTCATTTGCTCTGAAAGTTTAAAGGTTTGTCTGAAACAGTTATTAAAACTATAAAACACTGTACAAAGTTGAATTTCATAAACTGTATACACATAAATCACTCTGAGTATGAAGTCACAGGACGAGACGGTACAATAATTGCATGACCTAAAGCTCTTCAAGTACACACAGATGACACAACTTTCAGGTTTTCTGATATGTTTGTTAACTACCTCTAAAATACTGAAATATTTTTCTCAGTTGCGAGCATCATGGTGAGGAAATATGTTCTGCTCTGCTGTGCATCACATCTCTTACTTCCATCTCTTGGCTGTTGTATCAACAATCTAAAAATTACCTTTAAGTTTGCTCAGGTTAATGCTCCTGTCAGATGAGGGTTGCATATCGTTGGAACATTTGATTCTTGTTTGAACTGAACAGGACCAAACAACAACCAAAAACTCAGTTGATGTTATTCAACACAGTCTGTGTGAAACACAGGTTTACTGCTAACAGATTAGAGAGTGCTGACACTGTACCATTTCCCATTTGGTCCAGTGTGGATGTAGCAGTGTACTTATTGGCAGTGAGAATAGCTGTATTTGATGTTTGACCAATGCAGTAGTGTTGTCTTCTGTCAACACCTCAAATAGTGCTCTCATTGTTCATGTCCTCTTTGTTTTTGACAATGTTAATGTTGGCGTGTCCATTACTCGTATTGTTACCATCATGTCCATTTTCTTTGGCCTGATTCCGCAGTGCGATCTTTTTCTGTCTCTTGACGAGTTTGAAGTACAGGACTCCCCAGAGTGTGTTAGCCAGGAAGTAGAGTCCAGTAATCAGGCCCATGAATGTAATTCTGTAAGTGTAGAGGACATATAGTGTCAGGCTCAGGTTTAGATGCTAACCTACTGCTACAGTTTTCATTTATAAACCACAAATAACACAACATTTGTGAATGTTTTGGGTGTAGAAATCCAGCACATACTCTTCGTTTCTCTACTTTCTAAGTCTCCAAGCTCAAACACTATTTAAAGGATACTGAGGGTACAGTTGTAGAACAGCTCCACACATGTTCCTCAACAAAACCCACAATTTTTAGTGTTAACACTTTGGATTTTTTCACAAGTTGAATAAATAAGAAAAAAATGAGAAACAAAGCCTTGGCAAAAGTTTAGTCAGGAGGACAGTATCCTGTCTTGTGCAGTCATCAGAAGTGCACATCGCCAGGTCATTGTTTTCCCATCACATCTCAGCTGTTTTTATAAGACTCTCTGTGACCAGTATTCCCGTCATTGCTCTGTCTTACAGTTTCATCTGCTCCATGATCTCATCAGCTTTAAGCTCTTCTCTGGAATTCTTTAGTTTTATCCTCTCGTCAGCCTCTAAACACCACAGGGTGACAGATTCTCCTGAAGCTCAGGGTAGAAATCCTTTAGCCGGCCTATCTCCCAAAGAGTTTAAGCCCTCAAGAGACTGATGTGTAGTATGATATTGACAGTAATTCAATATCATATAGTTTCTGTGAAATACATTGATAAAATTTAATTCATAAACTTGATACTAAGCAAAAATTCAAGCAGAAAGATGTCTGTTTACCCATTCAGTCATTCTTAAAGAGGGGGTATTGCGCTTTCCCAGTGAAACATATGGGTTTTTTTAAACACTAGTGTGAAAAAAAAATTGTGATATTTTATTTCCACCAAAAGATCCCGTTTGTTTTGATTAAAAAAAATCTTGAAGAGTAAGATGCTCAAATTCCTTCATGTGCACAGTTCACAGCTCAAACAGGATCATTGGGAAATTCAAAGGAGTGAAATAGCAGACACATTTGACTTTAGGTTTACTTTACCTAAATGCATTAGCATCATAGAGTCTGCATGCTCCACGGCCTCCACACTGCTTGGTACCCCACTTCAAACAGGTTCGGTCAATAAGCGCTCCAAAGTAGATTGGAGGAGGTATCCCACCTGAACAGAGTCACACATCCAAAAGTTTGAATTCACCTTTAACTGCTCTCAGTCTTTACTCTGTTGTGTGAGGTAAATACGTCTTTAACAGTAAACTCTAAATAAAGTTTTACTTTTATATGATAAACCAAAAGACCCTTCTGTGACATTGATACTCACCCAGAGTTCTTACTATCAGTGTCTGCATTCCCAAGGCAAGTGACTTTAGGTCTTGTTGAATGGACCTGGAAGATGCACAAACATTATCTGCATTACTAGAGGAGTCCTTACTGTAGTGTAAAAGAAACTAGCTGTAGAAGCTCTGATGTACCTGAGCAGCACAATGTATCCTGGTGTTCCCCCGCAGGCTGAAATAAAGGATCCCACCACTGACAAAAACATGTAGATCTTGAAAATGTCCTCACAGCTGCTCTTCCTCGGGCACTGGCCCAGAACGACTGACATGTTCATGCCAGGAGTCATCATTTCCCCAACACAGGTGCAATTATGAAACACCTGAAAACAGCAGGAGACAGAGATTGAAATGCTTTTATTTTGGTCTCAGGTTTGATGCTTTCAAAGGAATTTGTTCCCAAATCAAGCTTCCAAATGGGCACTTTTAAAATTGACCACACCTTTAAGGCTCTCAGGAGTTATTAAAGCACTATTAAGAAAGAGGAGTTGCTGCCCTACCATTTCCTTGCCAGTACCGCTGGACATCTGGCAGCCAGCCAGGCAGGGTGACGCATATGTCATGCCATTATAAGCACACACTGGGTCCCAGTGCTTCAGGGAGCACGAGCAGCCCATGTTGCACTCTGACAACAGAGTCCGTGGGTCATAGGACACGTGAGTATTCCTGGAGCACAGACATGAACAAACACACATGAGCCACGCACACTGGTAAAGTGGAAAAACTCATTAGGACAAACAACCAAAACAAATAACAAAGAGGCGGAAACTTGACAAAGCATGGAAGTGGTTGGTTTGACTCACCCCTGATATGTAACTGTCAAACCTCCAACATCTGCATTGTCACAGTAGATGAAGAGCTGAACCAAGAGCAGACAAAAGGACCCGAGAGAGGCAGTGATCGACACCCTGGCTGCTCCGATCACACCCAACTTGAATCTCTTCAAAATAAAACCTCCAGTGATGATGCCCAGAGCTACCGCTGGCAGATTCAGAATTCCTGGAAAGATTGACAAGTTGATCAATGAAATCATTCAAAACACTGGCTGAAGAATCTATCTATCTATCTATCTATCTATCTATCTATCTATCTATCTATCTATCTATCTATCTATCTATCTATCTATCTATCTATCTATCTATCTATCTATCTATCTATCTATCTATCTATCTATCTATCTATCTATCCATCCATCCATCCATCCATCCATCCATCCATCCATCTATCTATCTATCTATCTATCTATCTATCTATCTATCTATCTATCTATCTATCTATCTATCTATCTATCTATCCGTGCTTTTTTTATATAAATAGGTTGCAAAATGAGAATTTTATACATTACAGGGCCTGTGAGGACTTTTCCTTTAAAGTTGATTGCAGAGACACCATTGGCCGGAAATAGCGCACTCACTGTCATGATATGACTCCTAGCATGGTGTGTGTTTGTTTTGAAAAATGGGTGGTGATAGGATCTTCTTTTTGACAGTACTTTTTTTTTGTTCAAGAAAACTTTTTACTGGATACAATGGGCCAAGGTAACGTATTTATCAACAATTACATGGCGCTGTTGTTTGAAATGTGACAACAAGCAGACTTTAGCCTTTAGCGTAGCTGGCAGTCCAGTCTGCTCTGAGACATGTTTTCTTTTTCTCTGTGACATTCCAGCTCCAGTGTCCATTAATTCAGGAAATCCTTTTCAGCAGAGAAAAACAGATCTCTCTTCTCACTACTAAACTTCATCAGCTGATGTGGTGTTGTCAAAGGTACTCTGACATGCCTAGGGCTGGGTACTGAGTCAGGTACTTTTATAGGTACCGACCGAAATCTGTCAAAAGTACCGGGTACCAATTCACATAAAATCAAAAGGTACCATGTTTACGTACTTAAATGCATCCTTGTGACAGTGAGGGAGAGGAAGAGTAGGTGATTTTCCATGCTGAACATGAACACAGCATTGTAAGATTATATACTGAAGAATAAATGTGCTAGATTAAAAAAAAAACACATTTTATTCTTAAATAAATTGATAGTTGAGTGAGTGTATTTGAGTATTTGAGTACTGGTACCGATTGCCAGGTACCAGGTATCAGTACCACTTCATTTCAAATGTGAAAGGTACCCATCCCTTGACATGTTGTAAATTAATATGGTCCTGTCTGACCCAGGAAGGAGGCTGAGAAACAGCACTTATAACTAAGCTATTTTGGTGCTGATAATCTCATTTTAGGTTTTGGATTACAATCTGGCATATTTTGACACATTAGGCTTTTTCAAGATCACTAAAATAAACTCCACACAGTTTCTTTAAGCTATGTATACTCTGTAAACAACCACCTGAACTTTTTCAACTTCACTGTTACCCAACAATCAAACTGTGACCTTACTCTTTCCCCACTGTGCTTGAGAGCTGTGTTACGAGACTGTTAAGCTTATCAAACATGTTTGTTTTGCATTAGAACTGTTGCATGTGAAGATGTTCTAACAACAAACTTGATTAAAGTAGTCGGTTGCAGAACAATGATTTCAAATATCCATACTACAACAATTACAAAGTGATGTTGGTAAACTGCCATAAAGTTAATCATAGCCAAGGGGCCCCCTTTCCAGGCAAACACAATAGGAGAGTCCACAGTGGTCTACTTAGTGCTTTCACTTCAAGTCAACTTTATCTCTTGCGATCACACTTCCCTTAAATAACATCATTGTTAGAGTTGGCAACAGAGTGCAGTGAATGTAGAATGAATGGGTTTCCCCTCGTGCTTCGTACCTATCAGGAAAATGGCCTTTGAGGCGGATTGGCCATAGATCTGCTCCAGGAATTTTGGCTTGAAGGTGATCATTCCAATGAAGCCGTTAACAGCCACCAGGTAGGTAAGAATCATCATGGAGTAGATGCTGTTCTTGAAAAGTCTTTTCAGGGAGGGTATAAAATCTGGTGCCAAACAAAAACAAAAAGACAAAAATAGCAAAAAATTTTCATCATTATAAAGATGAATATATTCTCCTTATTACACTGAGACAAATATATGAAAAAGTGCACTCTAAATTGCAGAATTTGACCAAATACCTGATCATTTTAAACGATATTGTCAAGAAAAGTTGTTAACTTTTATTTAGCATTTTGAGTTTTACTTGATTTTGTTTAATCTTATTTAATTTCTATTTTTCCACTTTTTTTCTTATTGTGCATCTCACTACCATGCCTTTGATGTTGTAACAACCATACTTCACTCTTGAGATCAATAAGGTCATATTTCTCTTTCCTTTCTATGATATCTATCGTCATTTGAGCAAAGCAAGTATTCAAAAGAACATTATTTATACAGCATGAATATGGCATAGCCTCTTCAGCTAATGTCTGATTTCTGAATTGAATGGATTTAACAGAAAATATATAATTTGATAAAGAAAAAAATCCAGAGGGAATTAAATATTAAACTCATAAATGATTGGTGTGTCTACTACGGTGAGGTATATGACCAGGCCTTAGTCTGATTAACCATTTCCACATGTACCTGACCTGATTTATTGTGGTCAGTTCTCTGTGGTCAGTCCAGTTATCAGAGTCACAGGTCTGGCCTCTGTTAACTATCTTGTTATTAATTAAGCCCATAAGGCTCCAAAACTGTTTGAACAGTGTCACGACTCGTCTTATTCTCAGAAGCCTGTAGATTTATAATTGTCTGGATGTTCGATTATTACAAGGTGGCTGTTGCAACAGTACACCATGAAACCATTAAATGACAACACAAAACACAGATCAAAACGTGATAAACGTCACAAACATAACTTCAGGCAGGGGGTATGAGTGGCATCACTCAAAAGCACTAGTACTTTGTAGGCTTGTATGGTACCTTTGGCCAGCTCCTGGAATGTAACTGGCTTTTCCTTCTCATGATCCTGGTTTTCATCTGGTAGGAAGTTTTCCTGCTCTGGTGCTGCCGTGAGCTCTGTACCTTTGTTTTTACTCTGCTCCTCTCCTTGCTTAGGCAAAGACTTAGGAAGGAACCAGAATGGGATACCGGACAGTAGGACAACAGTGCCAGTCACTATAAAGCCTAGCCACCAGGCTCCCACCCAGCGGGAGTCCTTATAGTTGATGGTGATGGTGTCTGGTAGAGGAGGACAAGAAAAAAGACAGATATGGAGGAGTTTGTCAGACTTCCATTGGTAACCTTTAACCCTTTTGTGATAACTACTTACACATTACCCAGAGGTAATGAGAAGTCAGCCCTCATGTTTATGGGCTGTTAAAAGCTCTAATCCACAGAGTAAATAGTGAACCAGTCCTGCTAAGCATGATAAAATGTTGAGAGTTCATTTCATCCCTGTAGGATTTGTCATTCTCTTGTGCAACGATGGATTAGAGGTTTGATGCCAGATTTGAACAAAAGGCACTTCCTACGTCTGTACAAAGCTAACCATTCAATCTTTGTCTAATTGGTCAATGCATTGCGATCATGTTAAGCACATATAATGCAACTTTTCTGAACCATAGTCTACCTAAATCCACAGATCCAATGTCCACGTAGATCTTGGCGAGGTAAGATCCAAGCATGAATCCAAACATAGGTCCCAAGATTCCCACTGTATGAATGCAGGCTAGCAAATAGAGAAAAATAGTGGACACAAGGTTAAACATTCTCAATTCAAGTTATTTAGAGCAAGGTTGAGACATGGTAAAATGTTACCAACCCAAATAGAAAGGAGTGTTCTCTTCTCTGGAGAAGTCATCCAAGTAGGAAACACCCAGAGGCATGATGGGAGTCTCTCCAATTCCACGCAGCATGTTACCAAGGAATACATAGATCCACATGGATGAACCAGCAGCCTTTTCACAAGCTGGGGAAGAAAGACAAGACTTATGACATAGACTGAAACTGTTAAAACAGTGATTCTGAAAACTCTCTGGAGCTTGGATCAAAATACCAAAAGGTCCCAGACTTCAACCTCCAGTAAGATCCGAGGTGTTCTGCTGTCAGTGAGCATGCAGTATACCTGTCTTAGCCTCCAAATCAGGGATGTCATCTTCATCAGTCATGGTGTGATTTGCCAGACAGGGCAGTACGGTCTCAGTGCTGTTGGTAGCAGTGTTGTGAGTCATGCTGGTCTCATATTTATACCTGAAAAAATATAAAGGAATGTCACACAAAGATAAACGATTAAAAAAATGATGGTAGACACCTCTAAGATTTGATGAATTGATGATTTTCCTAATCCCACAACCACCCTTGAAGCAGGAACCTGGGTCAAAATTTTCACACAAAACACATTTTTTTGTTGTTGTGTTTCGTGTCTATGTAAGCCAGCACATTTGAAAGTTCTTCGAAGACAAAAACAGTGAGTGAACTGCTGCTGCCAGATGGCCAGGGAGTGGCAGATGCAGTCCCTCAGCAGTGGGAAACACTCTGCAGAAATACAGACCAACCAACAGCTTGGAAGACAAATCAAGATCTGGGCATCCTGGGAAGTGACCACATCCTGATCCACAGGGAAAACCACCAAATGACATCACAGGAGCTTTTCCAGTGTTCCACCTGCGCTGTGCGTGGCCGACCTTTAGATCAAGGCTGTCAACAGGACCTTGATCAATGAGAGACAGAGGGTAGCCTCGCATCGTTGGGCACACGAGAATTGTACAGGCAGGAACTGGAGGAGGATGGTCAGATGAGTCCAGTTTCCTGCTTTATCTTCCTCCTGCTAAATGGAGGGTACGCAGAAAGCCAGGCAAAGCATTATCTCCAGCATATACAGTTCCTACTGTCAAGCACAGTGGAGATCAATCAGATGGCTGATTGATCTGTGGGGGATCGTTGATCAATGATTGGCCCATCCTTACATATGAAACTGATCCTATATACCTCCGGGAAGGTCTGACAGCCAGCCATTGTTGCTTTTTGCTCTGAGACCTAAAGATTTTATTGTTTCACAGGTATTGTTCAATGATTTTAAATGAAAGAAGACTGGGACATTGAAGGTATATGCTGTTAGTTATAAAAAAAATAAAAAAATAAAAAATTGGTATCGGCAGGTCAGGCTTTTTGAAGATCAGTGATCAGAGATCGGCCAGACCATTGTGATTGGTGCACCCCCAGTGGAGACAGTATCATGTTTTGGGAAAGCATGAGTGCCATTGGACATCGCACTGAACTCTGCCAATCTCCAAACTCACATGCTCTCTTCTACACGTGCACTGTCTCATCGAGGTCACATTTGGATGTCACAACAATATAATGCCCTTTGCCACAGATGGCCATGACAACGTGGCTGCAGCGGCACAGCATCCAGGTCCTGGAGTGGCCAGCTCACAAGTCACAAGCACAAGTGTTTCCCACCATGTAAAAATCAATGAAGTAGGTTTCACTGCTGATATTTCTGTAAACTTGATTTAACTCCTTTTTTTTGTTGTCAAACAAAGACACAGAGGTTTTGATTTTCCCTATTCTTGTATCTCAGTTCTCTCCATTCATAGCACCTGTGCTTCCACTAACCACTCTACTGCAGGATGACCTGACAAGGCCAATATTTATAACAACACTTGAGTATTATGAAAATAAAGGAAGTTGTGTACTAACTCTCCCTGGAAGAAGTGAGGCAGAGCGATGAGATAGGATCCAACAGCCATGATCAAACAACCAATCCCAATCAGCCGGGGACGATGGAGCTTTGCACCAAAGTAGCTCACAAAGGCTATAACCAGCAAGTTCCCTACAAGAAGACACAGACATGAAAATAATTGAGTGATGCAGCAATTATGAACAGCCTGAGGGGAAATATTTATGAAAACATAACCACATTAAGATCAATAATTAATGTGATACCACTTTTCTCAGGAAAAAAACAAAAATCTTTCTCTGTTAGCATAGCTCATCACTAGTATTGGACACAAGTAGAGACAGTTATCTTAACTGGCTGTCGTTAACCAGCACTTTTATAAGACTTCTAATTGATCTTGAAACAATTGACCCTATTTACAGTTAATTAGACTATTTTCTTTAGATAGAACAACACTGGATAGTAGAAGTGTGTGCTAACATGATGAGTTTCATGAATATATTTTGTAATTTAGTAAACATGTGTAAGAGCCAAGCAGCAACCTCGGGTCTAAAAATATAAGGCAGTGTAGAAACTGTTGGTGAGGAGGCTCAAAGCCCGCCTCATTTCAAACATGGCCCCTGCCAATGACTTGCTTCAGAACTCCGCTTGAGAAACAGACTGATGACATCACTAGACGATGGCATACATTATACTGTTGATGGTAAGAGTATATCAACCCTTTCATCTACTTTGGAAAGAGAGAGACAAGCATTTTTTTTATCTTTCAGATTGCAGATTTGTCTGTCACTATGCAATAAACCCATCGTCCTTTTCCCAACATTTTAAACTCTTTCAAAGAGAAATTATTAATAAAGTCCATTGAACTTTGCAACATAAGATCTTGAAAAGTAAACAAAAAATTTGCACATACCCATTTCAAAGCTGCCATCTATTACCCCAATTAGGGAGCTTGGGATATCGAAGCGCCTCTCGATCTGGGTGATGGAGCTCTTCATATAGGCTCCACAGAAGGCTTTGGCAAAGTATACAAAGGCCATAGAGGCCAGGAAGAGCTGAAAAACAACAAAACAAGATGTTCATAAAAACCTCCAAAATAACAACGTGTAATTCATCATTGACTGGATTAGATACAGGTAAAGTGTGAATGGTTGTCAGTAGTAGGTGGACTGCAACATTGTTACATATTAATATCTTCTTGATGACTTCCTCGTGAAAGGTCTGATCTTTGAGATTCCAGCCATGATCGTGAAGATTTGTTGATCAAGGGTCAATACAAAAGATTTTAAAGCTATTCATGCAGAGCTTATACGAAATGGATTGTCCTTCCATACTTTATTTTAAAAAAAATATTTAATCTTTTATTCAGTCAACACAATGCTTGTGGTTGACAGAAAAATAATATACTTAAAATATAACAATTTGATATTTGACATAATTAGAAAGCACACATATAGAGTAGGGTTGTCAAAAGCAGTGGCGTCGTTAGGCCTAATTTGAGGGGCTGAAGCCCCCCTAAAGTATCATCAAGCCCCCCTAAATGATTTGAGGTGATTTCAACATACTACTCTCACCCTCTATGGTTTTCGCGGGAGATGTGAAATAGCGAACGAGTCGAGTCTTTTTGTGAAGCTTTTTCAAATGAACGGTATGAACCAATTGACAGTCGTGAGTGAGCTGTTCGTTCTAAAACGTGCAGGCAATTTGTATTCAGTAATGGCCTGCAAACAAAGGGCTGACACAGAGCAGCGAATCAGTTATTTTTGTTCACTGAAAAGTGCTGTTCAAAAGAGTCGACTCGTTTCAGAACGTCCCATCTCTCGCGAAAACCATCCCGGTACTAGTACAACTGAAGTTACGAAACAAAACCTCTTTTTAGTAGTGGAAGGAGATAATACTTTGATAGTAGAAGCTAGCTTAACTAATGAGGTAAAAACGACTCACAAAGGGCACACAAGACCGTTTGGAGGGCTGAAGAGTTTATCTGATGAGGCAGAGACAGGCTAAACTTTCATATAGACTCCCAGCGTTTGAGCTAAGCTAGGAGCGGTGGGCAGGCTTTATCCGTCTCTTCTTCCTTGTTACTGGACGGACAGTCAAAAGGATGGAGGCTATCTTCTTGTCATGGACTCAGGAGTAAAGCAAGACACAAGAAGTCTTTATTCAAGCCATCAATGAAGAATGGATATGAGGAAGTTTTTCCAAAAAATAAGTATTTATCACTGATGGTAGTTAACAATTGACTCCAGCCCTGGTGGCCCCAGTTTATTTTTAAAAATATGAACAGTAGGAGCTACCCTCAGGTCTTTAGGTAGGCTGTTCCACAGATGGGGGACATAATAATAGAAAGAGGCTTCCCCAAGTGTTTTAGTTCTAACTTCAGGTACCATTAAAGTCAACTACCTGATGACCTGAGAGCCCTACTTGGCTCAAATGATAAAAGCATATCTGATAAATATAAAGGAGCAAGACATTTAAGAGATTTTTTAGACTAATAAAAGAACCTTACATTCTATTCTAAATCTTTTCTAGTCACTAATGTGCCAAAATTTTATCAATCTGACTTCAAAATACAAAACTATTATTGTGTTGTCTGCAAAAGTCATGGCGTTAGTCTCTATGTTGAGCAGTTATTAACTCTATGTGTTGTGTTTCGTTTGTTACACATTTGATCATTTGCATCTCCTGGGGCTGAAGCCCCCCCTGTCCCTAAATCCTAGTGACGCCCCTGGTCAAAAGTATCGATACTAAAATGTTGTATCCGGAAACAATACTCACTTTCAAAAGTATCGATACTACCCCTCACCCCCGATGCCGAGCCGCTGACGCTGCGTCCCTCTCTCTCTGTCTCCTCACACACACACACGAGAGCAGGCACCCTCCCCTCCCCGTGACGCACTCAATAACAAAACAGCATGGCTAGAGCTTGTGCAGGCGGGCCAAATCAAGCTGTTTTGGTCAAAAATGAAAAAGGTAAAAGTGTTGTTTGGAGGTATTTTGCCTTCGAGGCTAACGAGCTTGGAAAACCGAAGGACACAGATAATTGTTAGCCATTAGCCACAACGAGCGATTAAAGGCTGACGTCACGTTAATGATTATAAACAGGGCTGCCAACTGTCACGCATTCGCCGTGAGCCTCACACATTTGGATGGTTTCACCCGCACTCATGCCACACCTCCGATTTCTCACGCGCAAGTCAGAGGCACAGGAGCACAGAGGACGCAGAGGTCGTGTTGTGTAATATACAAGACAAGCAGGTATGCACCCTATATCCACTAGAAACCCCCAAGAAATACAATATAACTACTATAAAACTTAATTATAGGATGGTTGTGTAACTTAAACTTTCACTTTCCGTGCACGCGCGCTCCTCTTTGTGCCGGCGTGCGTAAAGGCGCAGATAGACACGCATCCCAGCAGACAGTGAGAGATTTTCAGTCACTATGTGTGATTTTATATTTTAAACTGTCTTGATAGCTCATGAGCACATTTTAAATGCACACAGAGACTCAAAAAAGACGAGTCAACCTTTTGATGAATCAAAATGCAGCATTGTTCATCAGTCCATCTGAGCTGCTGTTTTCACTCACTCACTGTTTTCTAAATGATAAATTCATCCCGAGGTTCCCTGGGTCACACATTGTTCATGATGTGAGCAATCTTTTAAGGATCAAGCTTCAAATACAATCTACTAGTGCAGTGGTTCTCAACCTGTGGCCGGAGGCCCATAAGTGGGTCTCAGGGCTGTTTTTAGTGGACAGTGCATGAATCAGGCAAAATTTTGTAAAAATGTCTTTATTTTATTTATTTTTTGCACTACCTCAGGCCTGAAACTTTCTTTTTACACAACTGTTTGTTGTGTGTGTGTGGTACTGTTAATTGTTACATGTTGCAACAGAGGTTATATTTGCATTTTTTTGTTAATAAAAATGTTTCTTTTAAATATTAGGTTCTTTCTTTTTCATCCTTGTGGTATCGAAAATAGTGTTGAGAATCGAATATTTTCCTGAGCATCGGTATCGAGTTGAAAATTTTAGTATCGGGACAACCCTAATATAGAGATGTTAATTGAACATGCTGTTTAAGTTCTGGAGATTGAATTGAACAATGTATCTGAAAATCCTGAATTTAAATCCCAGGCTGTCTGGTGACACACTTTCACAGACACAAAGTTAGTAAAAGATTAAAAGGAGATATTGGAAATTAGTTGAAGTTTAGACAACTGAAGCTAAGCTACAAGTCCAGTTGTCTAAAAAAGCTGTGTCAACACAGGATTATGAAGATAACAAGACCAAGTTACATAAATACCAATTTTTGAAAAGACAAGCAACAATATGTGCTACATGGTCCAAATACAGGTCAGGTCACTACAACAATCCCACAGCTTTTGTTTTTATCAGGCACTTAAAACCCACCTGACGGGCTCTTAATGTTATCTCTCTCAATGGTGGTTAACCTGCATTTTAACTCTCCTTGACCCCCATAAACAGCTCTGCTCTCATTTCTAGACCAATAGTAAAAACATCTCCTGGTGTCAAAGTCTCAAAGTCTGATCTGTTAAGTAGAAAATTAGGCTTTTTGTGTTAAAACTTTGACATCTACTACTTGACCAGGTAGAGCATTTGTTGATAATTCTGACAGAGAAAAGACAAATACAAGGAGATAAGGATTTATAACCAGTTTGCTGAACAAGCTTGACTTGTCCGTTTCAAATCCAAACTATAGACTTAAATTGTAAGGAGAAAAAATATTAGGTGTGTAACTTTTTGTGAAGTAAGTAAAGGTTGCATTTCATCTACCTTGAGCTTGGAGCAGCAAGCCTCACGTGTTTTTTTGGCTTCCACACTCATGGTGCTGCTGTGTGATTAACAGATGCAAGGAAGCAGACACACAGCACTCCAACACCTGTAGAAACACACCAAAAGCGATAGAGCATTATTACCGTGCAAAAATAAATATAATGATATATTTAAAAAAAAAATCTTTTAAATATCAATAAAATAAAATAAAGTGAAATAAAATAAAAATAAAATAAAAATAAAATAAAATAAAATAAGTAACAAACAAACTCCTGTCTTATAAGTCAGAAAATTAAATCAAAGTTTTAAACAAAAAAAAAATCATCAGTGATGTCTAAATCGCAAAATTGTCCAAACTTAATCAAATTGTGGAAAATTTTTAGCAATTTGCTGTTTTTATTTATTTATTTATTTATTTATTTTACTAAAATACAAATACTAGGCAAGGCATTTAAATTAATGCATTCATAAAAAGTTTCAATAATTTTTACTTACAACTTTAAGGAGAAATATTGTGCATAAATACAAAAAAAGGGACAAAAAGTCAAAGTATTTACCTGAGAGGCAGCAGCGTTTCTGTGAGGGATGGGAGGATGTGGTGTTGTAGCTGCAGGCTTGTACCCAGCAGGACTTTGTGCTCAAAGCAGTAATCTTATCACAAACAAACTACAACATCACCTGTAATCAGTAACCCAGCCACTTGTTGATCATGTCAATAAAAACCCCACCAACTCCTGCGACCCTCAAGCGCACAGACACGCGCACAAGAGCAAGCCCAAACGTGACCACTCTGGTTGGGTAAGGTCCAGTGGGATGTAAGTCCGGGCTGCACCGGAAGGTTCACAGGTTCACTGAATGCAAACACACACACAGACACTCACAGCCTGCACACACAAACACATCCTCCTCTGTGAACATCATAAGCCTCCAGAGTATCCATCCCTTTGAATGCACAACAAACAACAGCAGCGTGAAGCTAGCCAAAGCTTATTTTACAAGCTGCTGTTTTGTGTTAGTCTGCTGTTTTCAAAGACTGAAATGCTTTCCTCTTTAGTAGCTTTGTAAGGCTGGGTGTTTCCTAGGCATGATCAAAGTCTTCCTGTCCTATTGATAGCCCCTAACAATGGCTTCTCTCTAAGTACTTGTAGCCGAGGGATGCACCAATACCGACTCCAGCATCAGGGACTGGGCTGGCTCTAAAGGTTGACGAGCAGGATGAGCTGGGGGACACACCTGCAAGAAAGCTACGCGAGGCAGAGGCCAAGCTATCTGAACTGTGTGTTTGAAGGGTTACCATTCAAGAGAGAAGACAACTTCCCTTGAAGACAAACTTTGACAGTACTTCTGGGTGAACAAAGATTGGTTTCCTACTCTGACCCAAATGCCACACAAATACCTCTCAGCTCCGTACTGACACCAGACAGTACTAAGATATGCCATCATTTCAAGTGTTTGACTTTTTATCAATTAGTGATGGGAAAAGCACTTTTTTTCAGTGTACTGAATCAGAAGTGATTCACTCAAAAGATTAATTCACCAAATCGTTTCGTACTTCTCAGTAGCCCAGCCTGTGAATCAGAATTTAATGAGCTGAAAATGTAGTTCTGCTCTTCATCGTACAGAACAGCTGGTGGAGATTAATAATCCAATGAGTTGAGTATTTAGTGTGATAAGTTGCAGTTTGTAAAATTTGTAAAAAATAAAAATAAAAATAGAGCTAGAACCACACATACTTTCTCCAACCATTCCATTAACTACATTCAGTTCACAAATCTGTCTGACTGACAGACAGAGAGACTCAGAGGTGGAGCTCCTGTTCAGTACGTGCAGTGAATGACTGACTGACTTAACTTGAACTGCGAGTCATCAGCCTCAGTCACACACACACAAACACAGACATAATGACTGATCATCTTTAGTGGATATAAAGACGGTCAGCTGAGTAAAATCAAGATGCATCTATAAGCTGTTTTCAAAACTGACAGCAGCTTTAAAAAGCACATACATTTTTGCAACACCTATATGTTTAATAAAATATTTGCTCCATCCTCAATTTTGGAGACATGTGAGGGAGCTGTGGGGCAGGTTTGAGGAACACAGGGCTCCCACCTGACTGCGTTTGTTGGTTCACTGACATGAAAAGTAAAGGAAGAGCAGAGGTGGGTGACTCTTATGGTCTACGAAAAGACACAAAACAGAAAGTAGAAGAACACAACTGAAGTTGAGAAATGAACGACTCTTTTCAGAAAGTGATTCAGTTCAGTTCGTTTGCCTTAGTGAGTTGATTTGAACAGTTCATTCGTTTTGAACAAATTGTTCACAAATGACACTTTAATAACCGTGAGTACTCAAATGTAAGTACTTGTACTTGGTCTGAAAAAAGAGTGATATCAGAGCATCCCCAGCGGATTTGTACACTAACCTTTTAAACAACTCACTTAAGATGTAAATGTGAAATATTTAGAGGAAACAAGAGCTGTAGCTCAGATGTATGACCAAAATGTTTTTTTTGTCTGGGAAGCTGTTTCACATTTGAGTCTTTTAACAAAGAAACACTGAGACAACAGTTTATCCCAGTAAAACAACGAAAGATGCAAAACATTGGGTCACTTTTGTTTAATTCTTGCAAGAATGAAACACAAACAAGCACCTGAGGGGAAACACAGAAGAGTTACCAAAGACAGTACAACCCCGGGGTTTCACTAGTTTTTTTAATCATTTCTTCACTGAACTAAACATCTTGCACATTTACAGTTACCAGTTAATTTAGAAAGACTAAAATATCACTAGAAATGCATTTTTTCTGGCCACTTTTGGTAAAGAAATCACAACCTACATGGCTGGACACCATCTCTTACATTTTCATGAAACATTCTTTCACCAAGAAGACTTTTCATCTGCATGTGTCTGTTAAGAAGAACACAGTTAAAGTTTGCACAATATGTTCAAAAACACAATATGACAGACATTGGTGGTTAATGCAAAAATCACTTTAATTGAAAAACAGATTTCATAATCCTTAGATTTTCTTTACATGATCAACTTATTTTGAAGACATTAGGTTACGATTTGTAATTTTGACAGAGGTATAAGAAAACGTTTTTTTGTGGTGCATTGTCAGAACGTTTTAGCTCAATATGTCACAGTCTCTACACTGGCAGCTGGTGATGTGTTTGTAGGCGTAATGTTTGACACTGAGGTCAAAGCACTGCAGAGTCACAGATCTCCTCTCTGAACTCTGCGCCTGACAGCATCGGTACTTCTGCTCCACCTGCAGGTCACCATGTAACACCACCCTGTGGTGGTGAATGGAGAGGCAGAGGAGGGCAGAGATGTGGAGTAGGAAAGGAAAAGTTTAGAGCGGGCTGTGTTGTTGTGTCCTTGAACAGAGTTATGAAACTGTTGCCAAACTTACAAATGAGATAAATGTGTTCCATCTCAGACACTTGGCTGTAACCATAGTTACAAGTTATTATCATGTTTATTTCTTCTCACCTGGGCTGGGAAATGCACTGGCCCTGACAAACAGGCATCTGTAAAATGGTGGTACAGTTGTCTATGGTTATGTTGATGCTGGTCACCTTCGGGGCACAGCTTTGGTTACCTGGAGTCAGGAAAATAAGTAACAGACATCTTAATCTGTATGAGATCAACTCCTTTAGCATGTGAAAATATTTGTTTATTTGATTTTCTTTTGGATGCAAAAGTTTGTAACTATTTTCAAATATATACAAGCCTGAAATGAAACTTTGAAGTCGATGGAAAAGAGCCATTGTTATTGTAAATATATTCATACATTTCCACATGCAAATCCATGAACTTATCTTTTAGTATTCAGTGAATGAACCTGTAGTTAACAGCTGAAAAATTACAAATTGAAATAAAATGATAAAAGTCATGACTTTGATGAGATAAACTCAAGAGTTCTTAAAGACTTACATGAAAAGCAGCCGTGCTGATCATCCCAAATTCTGTCCTCCTGGGGTATAAATTACAATTAATCAAGGTTAATTTTTTTATTTGTGCATTCTTCAGAAGTTAACTGTTTAAGTGTACCGGCATTAAGAATAAAATAAAATAAAACGGTTTTTTATTTGTTGTTGTCTTTATGCTTAGTTTAATACTTATTTCTGCTTTGTCATGTTTGACCATGAAATATCACGGGGAAAAAGTTTTTAATTTTTCAGAAAAAAGGTAGGAGTAGCTTTTTACTGTGCTAATAAAGTACTTGTATTTTTAAGACAACCATATAATTTCTGTTCTTGAAGCTGTTAGAAATATTAGATACTATAAGATACAAGCTGCTGTTTGGTACCTCTGAACAGTTTTTTGTTGTACAGGCTTTAGACTCAGCTTGGACACCATCTTTGCTACATGTGAATGACATGCAGGGATGGTCACGATCCCTCCACCTGTCCCCCACCTGTACATAATGAAACACATGTTGGCAAGAAACTCTAAAGTGATTCATGTTGAATTTAGCTTAGTTTTCTCTTGAGTTTAAGGATCTTGTTTTGTGACATGAAACAAGATTGAAGCATACCTTATATGTTGTCCCATTATATATGCATGTCTTCTCAACTGGTATTAACATGAGAAGTAATAAAAGGTTATATACAAGTCTGATGAAATAAGGAAAACAGATTTTTGAAAAATCATTGAAGGTTGTTATTGAGTGTTAGTACTTACCACAGGTCAGATCACCACAACAAGAATGGTTCACTAAAGTAGCATAGGGGCCACAGGTAGGAGCTGGGTTGTGAGGTCTTGGAAAACATTCTTCTGTCCGAGTCTGGTTGTTACATCTACAGTTATGGCAGCCAGACCGCCACTCTTCTCCAGGCTGAGAGACAGGTACAAAAACAACATCAGGATCCAGTTGCGAAAACCAGACTGTTTCATACTACCTAACACTCCAGCATACTGTCACATACGTATATACGATATGAGTTGAGATGAGTGTAGAAGCTTTAATAGAGAGGGATTAATATACTCATGTACTTAGACAGCTACCCACCAGTTTGGGCTCACCAAGTGGTCCTTTACAATCTGGAAGGGGAGAAAACAAACTCTTGATGCTTTTATGAAAAATGGTTGTTTGCCAGCAATCTGTAATCTGAAATTTTTGAGGTGAAAAAAAAAATTGAATGCAAAAGAGAAATAAAGGTTTTCTCTGAGCGTCTGTGTGAGAGACCACCATACTCACATCTGCACTCAGATACACAGGTGTCTGAGTGGTTTCCTGCCCTCATCAGGCCACTGGGACAAAAGCATCCAGCACTGCTGCTCTTGAATAAGGCTCCAGTTTGACGCACTCTGTAAAGCCAAACCACAACAATTGCAAAAAAGGCCAAAATTTTGTTATTTGCCTAATATAGAAAGAGCTGCTAGTTCCTCAATGTTTTGATAAAAGCTGGTCAAATGAAGTTGAACAGAGCATTACATTTTAATCTCCTTCAGCCACCGACATCACCGGTGTTTTAGCATAAACTCATTTTACATCTGACCTCCATACGCAGAATGTAGAATGCAGTGCATACCATATACATCGTTGAAATTAATGTGTGTTAGGCGTGTGGCAGCACTTTGTGTTATAAAGTGAAAAGTTTGGCAACTTTTTGATGTAGCCCAAAAATGAAGAGGTCATTTTAGGGATTTTTTTTTCCCATTTTAAGAGTAGTCCATTTCTTCTTGGTCACTTTTACAGAAATATGTATCAAAGAGGTATATTTAAGCTTTTTGAAAAAAGCAAGAAGGCAAAATGGTAGAGGTAATGTGGGCTATCAAAGAGTTGCCCAAAATGAAGAGGTTAAGTTGGGTTACTTTTTAAAGGAGCCCCAAATAAAGAGGTCAATTTTGGCTATCGTACAAAAGGAGCTCAAAATCAAAGGGTAAATTAGAGATACTTTAAAAGTAGCCTAAAAAGAAGGTGTTGGGCTACTTTTTAAATTAGCATTGATTGAATAGGGAAAAAGTAGTCTAAAATGAAGAGGTGAGTTTGAGCTGCTTTAAAAGTAGTCCAAGTCACAAAGAGTTGGAAAATGAGAAAAATATGTTTTTCAAGCTAACACCTTCAGCTTTAATTTAATGTGTTTTGATGATGAGCAATTCACACCAGAGTCTAAAATGTGACAACTAACCCCATCCTCCACTTTTGGATATGTTGTGCAAAATTTCCTCTTTTTGTGTGTGACTTCACCTTCTTTGTGCAATCAAATGTGACAGACTACCCAGACTTAAACTCTGAGGATTTGAGACTCAACTACAACACTGGTTCAGACTGAAGGAAGCAAATAAATGTCACTAGTCCATGAAAAGGTAAATGGAAACTGAACAAACCCTCCGTAGCAGAAGTCATCCTGCTTATCCTGACACTCTCTGTAAATGAGTCCTTCTGGACATTTCCAACCTGAAACATGCACAAAAGTGCTGAAATGATCATAGCATCAGATGAAGCAGAAAAATCTCATTTAGTAGAAAAGTTTGATAACTAGACCATGTCTTTTTTAATTTGATATGTTTGGGCGACACACAGCAGTCTTCCTCAAATCAGTCATGTGTTGTTGTTGTTGTTGTTGTTGTGACTTGTCTGTTTGCTGATTCATAGAGGTTCGGTCGTCCTTCCTGAAGAGGCAGGATAACCATGTCTTCTGTTGTCTGACAGTTGTAGGACAGCATGCTATGTATGTGACAACATGTAGACCCCCTCATCCCAGTTTACTGTCCTCTGCCCCCCCTTTCTGGTCTCCACAGCCAACAGGTATCTGGATAAGACTATTGGACCAGAGTGCGCCTCGTGATCTTACGTCATCTCACAAGGACAGGAATGAAAACAAAAGCACCAAAGGTGGAGACTAGTGTGGTGCTGCTGGTTGTAGCCATTATTTGCAGTGAGAAAAGTCTTCTGTCTTTGATAACTTCTGATGATTTCCAGTCCCTCGTAGGGGGCTCTCTTTGATTGGCTTTTGTGGTCCTGATAAATATTGAACACATTTGAAAATTCTCAGGGCAGCTCTGACTAGTCTGTGAGCCGATCTTGGGGTTTAAGATTGATTTGTCACCCGCTCACACCAGAGGATTATCTAGGTGACAATTGGGGCCGACCTTGGTCCAGATTTCTTTGCTGATTGTCGGGAGGAAGAGTCCTATAGTGTGAGCCAGCCTTGACCTAGGCCTTTCCCTGGTCCATGACATGGTTTTCCCTCTTGCAGTGGTCTGAGATGGCTGAGTTCAAGTTTTCTTGGTCTGCTTTTTGCTTTATTGCTTTTACCAATGTACGTTTTGTCACAAGACAGACATGGGATTTCATAAATGATTTTCTTCCTTTCAGGGTCAATTTGGTCCTTTGAGTGAACCAGTTATGGTTTCAGTTTGATGTTTGTTTTTTTAACAGGAGGGCTTATGCTGTGCTTTTTCATTGACGTGCCGCTTCAAGTGGGACGACCAAACCACTGTAATTCAGCTGATACACCAAAACAACAACACTACGTGACTCTGAGGGAGACTGAAGTGAGTAGTTGAAACATGTCACACTGGTCTAGTCATAAGAACATTTTTATCATATAAAACAGTGTCAGCTGAATGAACTTTCTGGACAATAACAGGATCATGTCAGCCAGGCCAATTCCGAAAAGAGCAAGGCTACATTAAGAAACTATTCATGCCGACATAGTTTTAGAAGAAGGTACGTACCACAGCTTCCGTTTGTAAGTTTTCTCCAGTCAATACAGAAACCAAGTGTCTTGCATTCCACGGCAGCTTGCTCTAGTGAAGAGCAGGCACCGCTCCTGCATGAGTCAAACTCACAGCTCTTTTTTTTAATGATCAGATCTGTATACTTGCTGCAATTTGAAAAGACTCTGAGGACACAGAAAAGTAATTCTTTGGGTTGAAATGCACAAAGACTTGAAATGTACATTAATAAAAGCACAAATAAATGTAACCAGCCAAATGTTTGTGCAGAGCTTACGGGTGGTTTAGAAGCTCACACAGCTGGCTTTCAGGACAATCAGGCGGTGAAGTGGGGTTAACAGTTGGGTTATGATGACAAGGTACATCCTTTGGTGCAGAAAAACAAGCTGGCTTCTGAGGGTCGGCATACACCCAGTCATAGGAGGTCTTTTCACAGCAGGTGTCATCCTCTATTTGGCCTCCTTTACGGATACAGGATCCACCACCACAAACACCTGGGAAGAGCAGAGGTGGGAAGGCTTCAGCACAAACCTGCAAACTCAAGAATGAGAGTGGTTCAGTATCATCAAATCCTGCTCTAAGCCTACTGCTCAACTCTATCATGGATCTGGATTAAAGGTAGCAGCTTCTTTGTGCACCGAGACACATTTTCCTAGATTGTGAACAGAGAGTGTTCAGGAATTTATCTTTTTCTGCCCTCTTCTGGTCATTTCTGTTCAATACACCTTTGAGCTCAAAGAGCATTTGCTTAGCGGGCAGCCACCAGAATCTGTTAGACTTTAAAGGTGTTTGTAGAATTTGTGTCTCTCCACAGAGACAAGCTTACAAATCTTTAATGAGTAAACAGTCCTGACATTACCACACCCATGGACCATCCGTTTTGTTTATCCACCCACCACATTGTCCCTGGGTGTTGTTGAGGAAGTGCTCCATCGCCAGGTTGATCACCAAGTTGTAGGACGGACTGAGAGCGACGTAAGAACGGATATCCAGGAGATAAATGGACACTATATACCCCGTGACTTCAAACCTCCACCCCTGGTCTTCGTATGGGGGCTTTATGGTCATGTTGTTCAGAGTGGCCTGTTGTACATTAGACCATAAGAGTTCAAAAGAGAACAGTAGCCTCCAATATCTTACAGTTTTAATATTTTAAATGAGCTTTGTAAAATACATTGCAGAAAGCCGTTATCAGCCTTCCTGTCGCAAAACAGTTTCAAATGACAAGGCCTCAGTTCTTATTATCAATACATATTTAGTCCTACCTGTATTTTAAACATTTGTGGATCGATATTGAGTGTAGCTGTACTGTTCTGATATTTCAAGATGACGCCTTTAACACAGGAGCCTCCCAGCTCTGGCACACAGTAGAAGTTGTCCACAGCAATGGTCAGGTGATGACGTGGCGTCTGTTCCTCCACTAGGATGTAGGTGCAATCATCCAAAAAGTCAAAGGTTGTCCCTTGGAAAGTGATGTAGTGGGGGTCTCCGTATAGATCACAGCGGCCTAGAAACAGCAGGAATCAAGTTGGCTGGTAAATTCAAAGCTTTTGGCAAGACTAGAAATTTCATACCTATCAGATAAATCAGATTAAAACTATCTATTGATATTTAAAGTTGCATCAAACTGAGTATAATTACTTTTGTGGTCCCCATACTTTCTCTCATATGACTATTTTTATGTTCACTATGGTAAAACCTAAAACCTTAAAAACAATTATACCTGAATATCATCTGGAACTTTACTTTTTCAGGTTTAGAAAATGTTAGCATGCTAAATCACTGAACAAACAATTGATAGAAGGCATCACACATCACGTCTCTTTTACAACTTTGTCATCGGGGTACGTTAGCTTACAGACATTATCACTTAGGAAAAAGCAGATGTGTTGGTTAGGACTTGTTCACCTGAACAATCACATGGCAAAAACGAAGTGTGGGACATTTAGGTTTTCTGGACTTGGTCAAACCGACCCACTGCAAGCATCAAAATAGAGAAGAAAGGTGATTTAAGGGACTTTGAATGTGTCATGGTTGTTGGACCGAGTATCTGACAAACTGCTGAGATTTCTTTGATTCTGGGATTTTTACACACAGCTATCTCAAGTGTTCTCAGAGAGTTGTCCAAAATAGAAAAAAATATTCAGTGAGAGGTAGTTTTTTAGGCCTTGTTGATTCAAGATGTCAGAGGAGAATGGGCAGACTGGTTTCAGATGATAGAAGGGGCAACAGTAACTCAACCAAGATATGCAGAAGCTATCCAATAGAGCACCTTTGAGATGTGGTAGAACAGGAGACTAGCAACATGGATGTACAGCAGACAAATCTGCACCCACCATGTCATGCTATCGTGTCAATATGGCTCAAAATGTTGTTTCCAGATGGCAAAAGAGGGTCCAACCTAAGCAAGGTGTATCTAACAAAGTAGCTTGTGAGTGTATATTGGCATATATAACATGAAGTTTAAAAGAATAGAATGGGGTAAAATAAAGAACAGCGCTCACTGGAGCAGTGACAGATCCACTTACAGTCACACTTCCATGTTTCACAGCAACCATCTGAGACTTTTGTGACCTGCCCCCTGGGGCAGCTGGGAATAGCCTCCTCAGGACAAACCACAGGAGTCAACTCGATCTTCCCATTCAAACAGATCTTATGGAAGCAGTCCTCTTCCCAAGTCTCATTGTATGACCAGCTTCTTCCCCTCTTCACATCTTTACACTCACAAGGACCTGGTTTGATAAACAGAGCACCAAGTAAGAGTGAGACACAGAAAAGACATTGCTCATGGAGTACCATAAACTCCCCCTAGCAAATAGTTTTGAGTTTATCCTAAAACAACTGTAAGTGTGTAATAGCTACTTCAGTGCATTATAATTTTTACCTTCTGTAGTGATTGTTGTGCCTGTAGTTAAAGAGGTAGTTGAGGGTGCTGCTGTTTCAATGGTAGAGGAGGCCGTTGTTGGTGTTGTAGTTATAGTAGAAGGTACAGATGTTTCCATAGTAGTGGAGGGGGATGTGGTCGATGTCATGGTAGTGCTGGAAGGCACAGGAGTTGTTGATGTAGCTGTGGTTGATGGTAAAGTTGTTTCTGCTGTAGTTGATAGTGTGGTAGTTGTTGAAGGCACGGTTGTTTCTGTTGTAGTTGTTGAAGATGTAGTTGAAGGCACAGTTGTTTCAGCTGTAGATGATGATGTAGTTGTTGTTGAAGATACAGTTGTTTCAGCTGAAGTTGATAGTGTAGAAGTTGTTGAAGGCATAGTTGTTTCAGCTGTAGTTGAAAATGTAGTTCTGGTTGAAGGAACAGCTGTTTCAGTTGTAGTTGGTAGTGTAGTAGTTGTTGAAGGCACTGTTGTTTCAGTTGTAGTTGAAAGTGTCGTAGTTGTTGAAGGCACTGTTGTTATAGCTGTGGTAGAAGGGGCAGCTGTTGATGTTGTTGTTGAGGGGAAACTCACAGTCGTTGCTGTTGTAGAAGGAGGAGTGGTTGATGGTGTGGTTGTTGGTGTTTCCGTAGGAGGTGGTGCTGTTGAATTAGAGAATGAATTCAGGCTTGGTGTTTGGACAAAAGGTTTGATGAAAATATATATTTTGTGATCCAAAACCAAACTGTCTTTAAACACAACTATAGATGCATGTGCACAGAGGAACAAGTTCTACTTACGACAGTGAATCATCCCATTCTCACAGTGGCTGGCAAGGACAAGAAAAGTACGGTTAGGTTAAGTTACACACAGGTGACATTGTCAAGAGTCATAACACCTTCTCAATAATTATGATACAGGTAACCTTGAAATATAAAAATGAGACATTTAAATCCCAAACTTACCATTCATCAGACTGTATCCTCAGAGATGCCCCGGGGTGAATGACAGTGTCATTAAATATACAGGTGCAGTTCCTCAGTTCAGTGCATTCACCTGTATTTTCATCATAGTACGGTACATCCTTTGAACATCTGGGATAGCAACCTTTTCCAGGAATATAAAAAACATAATTCAATTAAGAAAAAATAAAAAAAAAATTGCATACAAATGAATTTTAGCAATTTTACAGCAGTAAATACCAGGATAGACAAGGACAACATCAGATCGATACATAAATTGTTGGGAATCTATCCTTAGCCGAATGTTTTTCTGGTTAGTCTAACGACTTTATTTTAGACCCATATATCAGTGTTGCCTTGACTTACAAGTTTAATCTGTTCTATGATGTAACCCGTAGCTCAAATTGCTCTTATATTGAATCAATTTTCCCTATTGAAATGAATTGAAATGACATGAATCCATTATGGACTCCCAAACAGCGCTACATTCTTTTTTTTAATCTAGAAAAAAATACTTATAAGCTATGTGGCATTCTCTGTACCAGGGGTGTGATATTGAAGCTAGCTTGTAACTCAAATTTTAGCTCCCAACTCAAAGCAAAAAATCATCCCAGAGATGGCTCATATTTCAAGAAACTTGTTAGTTAGGACTCTCGTGAGTCAAGGTACCACTGCAACTGGGAAAATCTGGTTACCTTCCAGCTTGTAGGTGAAGTTGCTTCTGCCACAGGTGAGCATCTGACCACAGGGTTCATAGTGCCAGCTACACTGGCCTCTTTCGTTGTAATAGTCACAGTAGACCGCTGAGAAACGCATGTCACAGAAGTTAGTTTTTTTCTTGTAAACTTTCAACAGTGTCTTTTTAGACAAAGTCAAGTTTATATTCATAACTGGTTGTTTCAATTGTGCGAAGTAAAAAACCAAGTAAGGCAATGTTCTTTTTCGTAAAATTTTTAAATTGTCCCTATGTGCCCTAATATTCTGATTATATCGTATGATCAGCATTTCACATTTTTCGAAACAGGGCCATAACTTACGACACAAATCAGGCGTTCTCCAGTTCACACACACATCCTGGGCACTGCAGGCCTGTGAATAGGCTGCCACAGCTGTGCAAAAGCCCAGGAACTTCCCTTCAAACTCACAAGAGCAAGACTCCTGCACACAGGCACGGTAATATGGCTCTGGATCCACCTTAAAAAATTAAGAACATCATTACTAGAGCATTTATCTATCATACCTACCAACCCAAGTAGTCATTCAATACTAACTGGAACTGAATTTAAAATGCAGAAAAATTTTAGACCTGTGAAATCAGTTCTATGACACTAGTTTTGGAGCATTGAACACAATGTGAAATACATACTTTCAGGTGACAGTCTTTGAACGTATCTCCTGTAAGGATCAAACAGCGTCGCTCAGCCCAGGCAGAGCAGTAAGAGTTCCGTTCACATGGAAAAGTCTCAGTCGTTACATCAGAACAAGGAGGAGAGGCAGCCTTCCAGCTGTTTCCAAAAGCCAGCGGGCTGGACATCACTAGCGCAGATTTTTACTGTTAGTTTTTAACCACTGTTCTAGCAATATTGCACGATGTGAGACAGTGAGGCAAAGATTTTACCTGCTGAGCTGCTTATCTGGAGGTCGTTCATCTCATTGGAATCAAAATTCCCACAGAGCCCACATACTTCGTTCTTTATGAGAGATGGTAAAGACAGGATTATACTTGATCAAATTGAATTTGAAAACAGTCCTACAGTTTCATTTAGCAGACGCTTTTGTCCAAAGCGACATACAACTCAAGCAAGAATTTAGACAGAAGGAAAACCTAAATAATGCGACAACAGTGCTATAAGTTGTTTGGCTGCGGGTGCTGCCATTAAGTGCAGTATTTATTTTTTTGTAAATAATGTAGAATAATCTAGCCAACAAACCACAATTAATTTCTACAACAATATACTTCAACCTTTAACAACATTCAGTATTTAGAGCTTAAAAATCAATTAGAGCTGAGTCTCAGACCTACTGACTCATTCTACCCTTGAGGACAAAGAGGAGAAGGGTCAGATTAAGTGCTTAAGTGTGCCCTGAACAGATGAGTCTTCAGACATCTCTTAAAAGTAGAAAGGGACTCTGTGGATCGTATAGAGTTAAGTAATTCATTCCACCATTTGGGCACAACAGAGGAGAAGAGTCTGGCTAGAGATTTAGAGCCGCGCTGGGCTGGGAGCACCGGGCATCTTACATTAGCAGAGCGCAGTGGGCCAGAAAGGGTGTAGACCTGGTAGGCAGGAGCCTTTCTTGTCAATGTTTTGTAAGTTTTTAAAAAGTAGCTTGATTGATTTTTTTTTAGAAATAATCTCATGGTCACAGTTGACATATAAAAAAGTATCTTTTCTATGAAGTCAGAAATGTCTGACATCACTTGAGCTTTTTTGAATAAAGTTTACATCAGAATTTTATATATTATAAGTAGAGTGTGTTACACAAAGTATCAAATGAAGCCGTAATGTGACATGTTGTATGTATTTATGCATTTCCCACGTCTCACCCTCCAGTGTGGACTCAGTTCCACTGTGATCCGGGTGTGTTTGTCCCAGATGAGAGTTATTCCTTTGCTGGGGACTGAGATTATGATGTAAAGTCCCACAGTGTGAATGAAGTAAAGTGAGCCCTCCTGAATCCCACCAACAGGGTAGCGGCTGGTCACCCTCATGTCACTCAGTGTCAGGGTGACTTTGTTCTTGGAAGGACAGCACAGGGACAAGGAATGAGGATATGTTACATAAGTTAGTGAAAGTAACTAGTTCTTGATTGGATGATGTTAATGAGAAATTTAAGAATTAGCATGAAAAAAGTCAATAAAGACTGCATATTCTTGATTTATTAAGTCTGTAAAGTTTCAAGTAGGGATGGAATAATCAGCCATTCACCTGGAGATTGAAGATGATGGAGCGAGAGCATGTGAGAGCCTCATCACAGCAAGGCACACTCTCCACACTGATGGAGAAGGTGCCGTTTCTTTGTCCACAATCATCCTGCAGGTTGAAAAAAAAGAGCATTTTCCAAAACACATCTCAGAAACACGAATAAAAAATCAAAATGTTTGTACTCCCTGCAGTCAGGGTGTTTGAGTAGAGCAAGTCCTTTGAAGGTAACTCATACAGCTGGATCAAAGAATCATGAGTATGGGTTTTATTCCCACTTTCATGTTTGATCTCACTTCTACAAGCATGTACTGGCAATTCCCATCAAAGCGGTACCATTTGGAGTCAAAGGTCTGGTAATGCCCATTTCCATAAACCTGACAGCTGCCAGAACAAGGCTGGTCTCTGCAGTGCCACAAACCCTGTGAACAGACACTACAAAAAAGAGTGGTGTAAACCTTTAAAGCCAACCTCTGCACTTTATTTTTAGCATCATCACCATCAAGATTTGATGCAGATGTTACCATGTTTTGCAGTTGGTTTTGACACTTTGTCCTGCGCTGAATACTTTCCCACTGTACACACAGGTGCAATTATTCACAGACACACAGTTTCCATGATGATCCTCATACTCGTCATCTGGGCAGTAACAGCCACTCTCACAGGTCGTACTCGTGCCCTTAAATCACATTTAAAATTGGTTTAGATTTTCCTCTTGAATGAGCCTTTGGAGGTTATCTCTTTGAGTGATTGTGATATCTAACTACCTTTGGTTTGCTGAGGCTGTCGCAGGTTTTTTGAGCTGTAGAAATGGGATCCTCTGAGCAGTGAACGCAAACTTTCCCATCACTGCAACCTGATTAAAAAAAACATTAAATCCCATAAAAGATCAGTATGTTTCAAAAAGGTAAGTGAAACTGTGGGTAAAATCACCTATTTAAAAACAAAGATGGAGCAATAAAGCAAAGAAAACATCAAAATGGTTTGACCATGATTGGTTACAAAAAAATAGATGTTTACCACAGTTCTTGGAGCACTGCAGTTCTCCATTGTCACAGGAGCTGTCAGACAAAGTAATTACAGAAAATATGACTCAACTTTGTGGAAGAATACATGAAAAACCTACCAAAAACACAGCTGACTGCTTCTTCCCTGCTATACAGAGGATGACTGGTTCGATGAAATGACTCATTAGACAGAAAAGTGACTTGTCTTAGACTCAAATGTTTGATCCAACTTTGACTTAAAACATTTAAATCTATTTTAATCTGTGCCAAGGAAACATAAAAGCGAGGTTTTTAGTGGTGTGATGAGTCTAATTGGAGTGAGCGGCTTCATACAACACTCAGGGCATACTTAATGGGTTTCTTTTTGAGCATCTAGTTCCCACGAGAGCTGCTCAGCAGAAGTGCTCATTACCAGAGCTCTGGAGGGAACTTCCGAAAAAATCTTATTGAAAGTGTTGTTTGAGTAAGAATGGTGATGTGCATTTCAACTGAATGATAAAATCTGAATTAACCTACAAAAGAGGCAAAAATTATATAAATATATACATTCTTTTCTCCTCACATATAGATTTCACAGCACTGAGTCTGCACTTAAAAGGGTTTTAATGATCTTTCACTGACTACTTACTCTGGTGACTCAGCTCTTTTGATGCTTTTGGGTCTGACTGCTGCTTTTCACACAGTGGATCACACAACTCTCATTGCTTGCCTTGAACACTGTGTTGTTTTGCAGGTAAAGCTCTTAACTGGTTCAGCTCCAACTTGTCTGAGAGGTGTTTTAAAGTCAAAGTTGCTGACTGCTTCTTTTCTTGTGCCCCCCCTAACCTGTGGAGTTTCTCAAGGTTCTGTTCTTGGCCCCATCCTCTTCTCCCTCTACCTCCTTCCACTTGGCCTGATTTTTTAAAAGCATGGGATATCCTACCATCTGTATGCAGACAACACTCAGCTTTACCTGCCTAAAAGAAAAATGATGGCAGCACTCTTAAACATCTGCTGGACTGTCTGAAAGACATTGAAGACAGGATGGCCCTGAGAGCTTTAATTTCAAAGAAAATTAAACAGAACTGATCATTTTTGGCCCAAGTGGAGCGCAGAAGACCCTTCTCAGGGGCCTTGGCCCGTCTCTTCCCTTATTTTAAACCCACAGTTTTAAATCTTGGAGTAAAAGTTGACAGTGATTTTAAATTGGATCACCAAATAAATCCAGTTGCTAAATCCAGTTTTTATCACTTCGGGCTTGTATCCAAGAATAAATTGTTTTTTATCTTTAAACGACTTCGTACAAATGATTCTTGATTTTATTTCTACATGGTTGGACTACTGAAATGCGCTCTAGGCTGCTGTAAATCAGGCTTCCTTCACACACTTACAGTTAGTCCAAAATGCAGTTGCTCGTCTTTTCATAGGTGCAGGAAAGCATGACCACATCACCCCGATCCTGGCGTCCCTCCATTGGCTTCCTGTTTATTTTAGAATTCATTTTAAAATTGTATTATTTGTTTCCACATCCTTAAGTGGTTCAGCACCACAGTACCCCTCTGACCTTTTAAGTATTAACACACCCTCACAGTCCCTGAGGTCTGCTGTTCACTTTCACCTCGTGGTCCCAAAAATCCATTTAAAGACCCAAGGTGATCGAGCCTTTGGTGGTGACTCCCAAAGTATGGAATGATCTGCAGCCAAACAAAAACATCCCCCAACGACCCAATCACGTTTTAAAACTTGTTTTTGGCTTGTTTGGCTTTTAATTCATCATGAGAGTTGTGTGATTTCTGTCTTTTTATCTCTTTTATGGTCTTAACCTTTTTGTTTTTATGGCTCTTATTCGTTTCTATGTGTTATTTCAATTTATTTGTTTTACTGTTCTTGTTTGATTTTTATCGTGCAGCACTTTGGGAAACTTGATTGTTTTTAAAATGTGCTATATAAATAAATTGGATTGGATTGGATTATTGTTGTTGATCAGACAGCTGGGTATCTTGGAACAGCACTGGTAGAAAGTAGAAAGTGGGTTATAGCTTTGGCTGCTGGGGTCAAAAGTTGGGATTGGCATTACAAACTGCTAGTACTCGTATGATCAACCCACCACTTCTGTCCATCGATAACAACAGGCCCAGATGGTGTTGACCCGTCTTGGTAGAAACAATTGCACTCTGCCTTTGGTGTACAGATGTGTCCTTGGTTCATGTGAGTCCCCTCTGGGCAGCCGCAGCCCTCAACAGGTTCATCAGCCAACCGACAGCGAGGGTCAGAGCCAGAGAGTGAGCGGCATGTACGGTTGCAGGATTGGATGTTGTAGGAAAACTCTTGGTTGTTTTGGCATTGAACAGCTATGGCACAACACAGTGATAACCACAGATATTTAAAGTTACAATCCTTCCTTTTAATACTCCAGTATTTGACATAAAGTTTGTTTCATTAATGATTGTTTCAAACACCCAGTGTATCAGAAGTTTCTTATCATCCATGAAAAACAACATTATCACAAATGGATTCTTCACATCTATTATCTATTCTGTCTCATACAACGCACTGTGAAGATGAAGACAGAAAAAAAATAAAGAAATACATATAATGATTCTATTTAAGGGAAACTCACTGCAGTTGCTCACTTCCCGCCAGTCACCAACTAGAACGCCCAGACTGGAGCAGGCTTTCACATAACTGCCCAGAGCAGCACACAGGCACTGCTGCAGGCTGCCACCACAGTTACAGGTTCTTTGGATGCAGGCCTGGAAATGATGGGTAAATGTGTTGTAATGTATCATTAAATGAATGAAATAAATGAATTAAAAATAAGTTTCCGATAACACCAAAATTTTGTCACTGGAACAGTTAAGTGTAATAACATAATAATATTACCGTGTGGTAGTGATCAGTCGGGATATGAGCATGGCACTTGGCAAATACACCATTTGGGTCGTTCAGCACGGAGCATTTTTCATCTGCAAATATTTCTGGGGTATAAAAAAAACGCATAAAGAGGAAACATATATTGAATATAGACATTTTAGAGCACTTTAGATGCATGACACCCCCCATCCTCTCTTACTGTTTTCTATGCCACAAACTACCATTCTTAAATAAAGGCATAAAAACAAAGTAATTAAAAATATGGCATCACAAAACTTGAGACTCCCAGTATACATGTTTATAAACCCCCCAAGGCAGTAAACCCTGTGAACTACCATACATCTATCAGGCTTGGTTGTTAATATAAAAACATGTGCCTGTGTATGTGAGTTAACATGGTCCCAATAATAAAATCCAGAACAATAGTATCAGTAATAATAATGAGCTCTAAAAAATACAAAAAAAAATTGAAAAAAAACAAACAAAGAGAAATAACTCTATGATAAATCTAATATGTTAAACGTTATTAGAATTAAAGGGTACCGTTGTCTGTTTTGATGCAGGTGGGAGGTATGTTATCTGTACAGGTGCCGACACTCCAGGACATAGCAAAGGGTTGAGGTGAGTTCTCAACAATCCCACTACTGGTGGTGAAGTCGTCTGTGGTGTCATTGTTGTTATTGCCACAAAGACCTAAAATAAAAAAATAAAGAAATAAAAGAATAAACACATTACATTCAGCAACACCCTAGAGTATTAGGACATTTTTTCTTTCAAATTGTAGTCTTAAGAGGTCATAAAAGAGTTTGAACTGATGCAAGGTCAGATGCAAGGAGTGCCGATGCTTTTGTTTCTGAGTTCCTTACCTGACATCACAAAACTATGGTTTCCAGGTGGTGAAATGTACAGCTGGATTTCAGGAGCCATTTGGATCTGGATCTTCAATCCAAAGGATGTATGCACCTGAATGTACATGGATGACTGCCAGTAAACCAGAACATGATCTGACAGAGGAGAAAGAAAGAGGAGGGTAAGTTGCAGAGTGCTCAAATGTGTGGGTGACTCACAGTTTGAGGCTGTCTGTCATTTCCATGTTTGTGGATATATTTTTCTGTTTTTTTTTCAGTTTTCATTTAAGTTTTCTTGAATCTGTTGTGTCCAAGACTAAAGCTAAACAATTTGGATTGAGTCAAGTGGCAATAAAGACTGTAATAAAATATATATTTGTAAGAGTCAGCTATACTATCATTACTGGAACATTCTGAGCTCCCTTGTCCCATTGACTCATTTTTTTGTGATTTGGTGCTTACAAATAAAGAATGGTTGATAAGTCTGTTGGACCACTTTTTTTCAAATGATATTTACCAGATTGGTGAAGTTCAGTGATTTCCTCCTGTCCAACGGTAACCATGTCCCGCGAGAATGTATATGTCTCCTAGAAGTTTATCAAAAGACTTTAATATTCAAATGTCATTTCTCAAACAATGTTTAAAATAGATTAGATTAGATTAGATAGGAACTTTATTAATCCTTTGGGAGGGTTCCCTCAGGAAATTCAGACAGAATCAAACAAACAGAATCAATCTAATCTAAAATATACCTTTGAAATGGTTCATACCTGAAAAATCTGCAGCGAAACCTTTTTCAGGGAGAGTGCCTTTGCTGAAAATTCAATTCTGATTAACCAGTCAGGACCCTTAGAATAATTAGGAGAGTAATCAGTACCAAAAACAGTCAACATGGGTTAAATGCTGGAAGTCAGGGGAAATTTTACCTGTGAGGCCACATAAGAACATTTACCAGGGACAACATACTGTTTGCCATCAAATGTTGTGACAAAATGTCCTTCGATTAAACATCTGGATGGGCAGAGGTTTTCAGAGCACTGCCATTTCCCACTGTCACACACACTGCGAAGAGGAAAGAAATGTCATTTTAGAAATGCAGTGATATCAGTAACAAAACTGTTCAACCATTTAAAGTTAAATACCCACTCACCATGACTGACACTTAGTGCTACGCGTTTCTCCAGAAGAATAAGTCCTGCCTGCAAACGCACACCCACAGCTGGACACTTTGACACACTGATGTCCTTTGGCGTGATCGTTGACCACCTTACCTACAACGCAGCAGTTAGAGTAACTGTTTTTACATCTCTAATGTTGGCGTAACATTCAGTTAACCGCCTCATCAATACAGATTACACCTACCCTCTGGACAGACACAGGAGCTGATGAGATCCTGGCTGGAATACGATGGACGTGGTCTGGAGCAGCTGGCTATAAAGGCCTCACCTTGCTCCACATAATGAAGGTCTCCTGGACAAGTTGGTTCCTCTGCAAAAAACCCAGAAATACACATTTAAATCCTCTTTCCAATCAAATCTAGAGTTCAGAAGATCTGAGAATCAAGTTTAAATTGTACTGACCACATTCAGTGACAGCTCTCCACATATCCCAGACAAAGCTCTTGTTTCCACACTGCAGGACGATCTCTTTGAAGAAGGCACAGCTAATGTATTTGCTGTGTTCATGGCCGTAGATGTTCTCATCACAGAGCTGGATGTAATGAGGCGTCTTGGCTTGCAGACAACCCAGTGTATAAGAAAAGAAATGTCTGCATACCTGAAGAAACATTGGAGGAAGAATCTTAAATGCTGGAAACAAGACTTTTACTTTTTTCATTGCTTTTTAAAATAAGACAATATTTAAATCTGGAATATAACAAAACACTGAACTTACTGTATTCACAGTGGAGACAGGATCTCTGATTTGACATGTGTCCTCAGTGAGCACACTGTCTGTGATCAGCTGCTGCATGTTCCCTGATTTCATGAAATACACATTCTAAGATCAAACTAAATACAAACATACTTTTTTAAAGTTTATGGATAACAACTTCTCTTATTATAACTTGTACACCCAGGTTTTATAAAATATCATAAGAAGCGTCTTTTATAAGCAGCATACCTTGGATTCTTTGTTCTCCACACAGTCCAGTCATGTCAGTGCTCAGCTCTTGGTCAAGCTCTATCTGCAAAAGACATGTATTGTTTATAATTTCATAAAAAGTTTGGTGCTCTTCTCTTCCAACTAAAATGTAAAAGCTCCAATCAACTTGTAGTTTTCTCTCTTTTGTGTGTCTACATCCTGCCGTGAAAAGACAAAGGTGAAACGTTTGTGACCTCTCACCCAAGCAGTGTCAATTCCTCCGGGTACATTATGCCAGATGACAGACAGAGGCAGCAGAGAGCTCCTCAGTTTGGTGTAGATGCCGTACTGAAAGACGTGCTGATACATGTGATCATATGGGAGGGAAACCCTGTGACCACATAAAAATACACAGTTCAAAACAAAAACAGAGAACAGGGGTTAACATTTTTATACATATACGGTAGTTCAACCAAATTTGCATTATAAATATTAATGTATACATAGATTTTGTAATGGATTTATGCCTCAAAATAACTTATATGATCAATGTAGGATGTATCATTAGTAAATCATCTGGTAATGAATCTGAATTTACATTAATTATTTAATTTTATTATTAATATTATTATTATTATTATTATTATTATTATTATTATTATTATTATCGCCATATCAAAAAAAGAGAATATACAACAAATACTGTGTCAAAGTCACTTTTTTTTGTTTGTTTGTTTGTTTCTTTTTTTTTACCCTAATACTGGGACAAAAAGGGAGCTACTATTTGCAGAATTGTCAGTAATGTAAAATAAACAAAAAAAGACTATTTATAGAAGAAATGCTAGAGAGAGAGCAAAAATGCATGTTTAAATAAACTTGAATGTCCAACTAATGCATGTAATAGATATATTTGAATGATTTAAATCATAGTGACATCATCACTGAATAAAGGCAAGCAACATGAATCAATGCTTCATTAATCCTCAAATATATGGATTGTTGTAATTGTTGTAATTACTGTTGCAGTAAGTTTTCTGTATTAAGTTGTTCTCTAAATTCCAAGTCCTTCTTTTTCTTCACGTTGTATTATCTCCATTAAAATCCTTTGACCTGTGACCAACCCAAAGCCTTCTCACATCATTAACTCTGAATTTTTACAGTAAATCATCAAATAAATGAAGCGTGAAATGCTTCAGGTCACCCAGCAGAATATTTAATAAGATAATGATACTCAGCATGTTTTCATTTCAGTCAACTAAAGGGACAAACCACAGGAGTTCACATGTCAGCAGACTTGAGGCCAAAACTAACACATAAGACATTATCAATGCACACACATCAAGCAGCTCACTGTGTGGCTCAGTTTGACCTTTAACTTGGGGAATGCTCTAAGTCTTTGGGCCAAACACTTTTCTTTTCCCTCTTTGAGCTCAGTAAATCAGTCTGTGAGACTACAAATTTGATCCAAACTGAGATGTTAAATTTCAGACTTGTTTGAAGAAGTCAGGGGTGTGTCAAAGCCAAGTCCAAACCTTTTCTTCTCCACCAGGATGCTTCCATTCTTCAGAACAGTCCTGATTTTGTTGATGATGATCTCCACTTGGACAAGAAGCTCGCTGTCTCCTCGCTGGATGATGACTTCACATTCCACTCGGTTGTGGGTGAAGCGGGTGAAGGTGAATGGGCAATTGGACCGCACATAGAAACTTGAACCGTTGAAAGGCTGGACAACTCCACTGCCAAACGTCCTGCAAGTGTCTGATTATGAGCAAACCAAATGAATTTCAAAACAAAGCGGCATCCTTTTACAAAGTTCAAAATATTGCTGTCAAAATGTAACCTTTTCTGGGCAAAGGTGTGAATAGCTGAAATTTAACAACCTTTAGACTGCAGTGCCACCAGTTGCAAAGATGTTATTTTAACCTTGTTAAAGGTAACCCATAAATGACCTCTTCTTCAGCACCTTGTTTGCAAATCTGCTCAGTTCCATGCCCTATTTTCTCTAATGTCACAACCTACTCTGTCTTTTTTTAATGTTCTATCAACCATCATATCTTCTCTAAGTAAAACCCTAAATAAAGGATTAAGATATTAAACAAATAAAAATACAGATCCACTATTGAACATTATATAATGCATGAAAAATGGAAGAATCACTTACTTTTATGTGCCTCTGTTGCTGTGACTGATTCTCCAGTTTCTAAAACTATAAGAGAAACACATCATGGTGACATTTGTGGTAGAAAGAAAAAAATGGGACAGCTACTACTGCTCACTAATAATAATAATAATAATAATAATAATAATAATAATAATAATAATAATAATAATAAACAGCATTAACTTAAAAATCAAACTCCTACATCTGAAAGGTCACCTAGGTAAAAGTGCAAACATAAACAGCCCAAAGTATCAGGATCTACTACATAAGTATGTGACAACATCATATCTAGTAACGAGCAACATTTATGTGTCATTTATTTAACACAAAAAGTATCAGAGCATTCAATTACTCAGCGCAAACTAACACAGTTACTTGCCCTTCATAAGTAAATAAGTAGCTTAACTAAAAAGTTGTTCAACGACCATAAAAACAAACTAAACAGATATTTTTCAATATTCAGGCTAGAAGTTTAATATTGGGTTATAAATGAGAGAGTTTACAGCACCTGAGACCAGGGAAAAACACACAGCCAGCAGCCATGTCTGTGTTTTCATGATGTCTGATGCTCTCTTGCAAGTGGACTTAGAAGAAACGGCACAAACAGCCTCTTACATGGCTTTTATATGCTGTATCTATGCACGCGCACAGAAACCAAACAGAGATGTGTGCATGTGTGTGTGTGTGTGTGTGTGTGTGTGTGTGTGTGTGTGTGTGTGTGTGTGTGTGTGTGTGTGTGTGTGTGTGTGTGTGTGTGTGTGTGTGTGTATTGATGTCTGCATAACCCACCTTGACTTCATGGACTTGCTCACGCAAATATGCACTCTTGGAGCTCTTTCAATAAAAAAAATCCAGGAAACTAGAAATATAAAAACAAAATCAGATTAAATATTCAACAGGAGGGTAATCAGGCAAGGAAAGGGTAATGATTATACATTTTAAAAAAGATCAAATAAGAGCAGGTTGCATTTACAGTAAGAGGATGTATAAGTTGATAACATAATACCGCTGATTAATTCTCCCATGAGGAAACTGGGAGCCTGGAATTATCTTCAAGAGTAACTTGAATGGAAACACAAACAGCCTCAATACATGTAAAGACAGCTTGAAACTTGAGCTGTTTCTTTCATTCCTTTAAACAATTTTCCTCTAACATTTCAGCACCTAGGTGTCACAGACATGATGGATAAAACATTGAGCCCTGTCTTGGGACAAAGGGAGATGCTGACCTTTGGCAAACACTGGTGAAACAGACAACCTCATGCCATTGAAAGGAGGGCTTAGTATAGAGTTGGGTAAATGACCAAGGTGCATGAACCGGGATGTGGTTAGTTAATTTTCAATTTGAGGTCTGAGGGAAAGCCCCACATGAAGTGAGAGATGTCTTGTGTTGGTTCTCAGTTTGCTTTCCAAAGTTTTCCTGTAAAGATTTGTCCTTTTCTTAAAGCACTGAAGATTTATAGCACAGATCTGAACAAACCCTTTGGCTTTTATCATTGTGGTTTTTAAAAAGGGGTTTAATTAGCCTATGTTGTTTGCACAACAAACCTATGTTATTTGAAATGGTTCTGTTTACAAATGTACTATAACGAACATTTTAAAAACTTTAATGTCTAATTTCAACGACTAAATGAAAGTTTTTTTGTCCTTTCTCTTTATGACTTTGAGGAAAATTCTTTAGGTTACTCTATTAGCCAATGCATTTAGCATTTTGCATGGAGAACAATCACTAATATCTTGGCGACGTGTTTTTTAGAACAGAAACTGAGTAACTTGTGCAGTGGAGTACACAGACTTTTTGAGAGGCAGGGGTGAAAAGAAAAGAAAAGAAAAGAAAAGAAAAGAAAAGAAAAGAAAAGAAAAGAAAAGAAAAGAAAAGAAAAGAAAAGAAAAGGCACAAACAGTGCATTCTCACTGCTGGAGAGAGCAGTTGTAATTGCGTCCCAAAAGGGCATATAGGCACAAGTTTTTGCCACTCAAGAGGGCAGTTTTTCATGTTTCAACCAAGGATGAAGGCAGTTTAGTGTGTTTTGTTAGCTAGTAGTGCACTTTAGCACTCCCTAGTGCACATTTTTGCTCCAAAGAGAGCACTTTAGCGCACATTTGGCTGCCTAGAGAAGTCATTCCCAAAGTTAGGGTCCTGACCCAAAGGTGGGTCGCCAGAGATTTTTTATGGGTCACCAAATTAGTTTTCAAAATAATTACATGAAATTCATGCTTTCCTTAATCAGAAGAAATCTCCCCTCACTGATTTGATCACTGATGATTGGCTCCTCACACTATCAAAGCTGGTTATATTTTCATCATAAAGGGGCATCGCCACAATGTTTACTGTAACTGGAAACATGTAACTGCTTTAAAAAAGTCTGAAGCCATGAGCTCGAGCCAAAGCCAAACCACCGTATCTTTCCTACTGTTTTACAGCACTCAGAGGAAAACGCTGTCGCTGTGTCACCATCACACATATAAAAGAGGTGGTCCACTGATTACTTTGATCGCTAGTTTCCAAAAGAAAGATTTGAATCCAGATTCATAACCCCTTTGACTTTGAAAGTCCAAAGTCACTGTCAGGTCTTGGACGGGCACCAGCTGCAGAAACGGAGCTTGTTACAGCTGTGCAGTGACACCACACTGAAAACGAGATGAGCATCACATCTGAATATTTAGTCCTGAGTCTTGTATTTTGCTTCTTATCCTTTTCACAACCACATAATATAGAAAAGAATAGAATAGAAAAGATTTTTCTTTCTTGTCTGTCACGACTGACAGAAACTTGACTTTGACAGGCTCACTAAAACAAATACAAATTGGAGTTCCCACAAAAATGTGGCAAAATACAGAAACAGAGTGGACGCTGCGCTCAATACGTGTGTTGTTCTCTCATCTTGTACACATGACTGGGATACAATTCTGAAAAGCAAGCAGACTAACCCGTCACGGTGAAAAAGTAAGTATTTTCAAAGTGTAAGCCTAACAAAGTTGTAATGCATTTGTCAAATATGTCTCTTAGGCATGTTAGCTGGTACAAAAGATGTACGATGACGCAGAAAAATCATTCAAGAACCTTTGTTTTAATCTTTGCACATTTATCCGTCATTTGACAGATTGGACATATTTTGGATTGGGTCACAATGGCTTGTCCCTCCAAAAAGGGTTGCTGGAAAAAAAATTGGGAAGTTAATATCCATAGTTTTGCTGACACTATTACACTTTTTGCCTATTTTTGCTGCAATTTAACTAAATCTGTCAAAAGATTTGCGTACCACTGTGAAGAGATAGAATCAATTGAATGTCTTTATACGTCACAATGTGCTAGACTCACAGAGTTAATTCCCCCATTAGAGACATTATAGGCTTTTCACCATAAAACCATGTATACCACTACGTGTACAGGAAACATGTTTGATTGCTATCCTCTTTCACTAATGGGCTCATCCATGAGTCATTATCAGCTTGTTCTTGTTCTCCATTTTGAGTGACACCACTGTCCACAAATTGACCCCCTCCACACGAGTGCATTTGCAACCACATCATTTATCCAGTGGACAGTCAGACGTGTTCATGTTCGCAGAGAACATTTCGTCTTTCTTAACCATCAGGTGTTCAATGTCGTAAAATTTTAAGCTCTGGCAAATAATAATTTAACTAGGAGACATTATTAGGTCTTTGTAGGTCTAAATAGGATTTTTTGTGGGAGTCATTGAGAGGAGTATAGTAGTAAGTATGCAATTGCAAAATTAAAAAATTATTCGTTAATAATGCTCACTTACGGGTTGACAGGTGTGCTACCTGCTAGCTAAGCCAAAATGGATCAGACCAGTAATACATGATTGATGTAGTCACATGACCAGGGAGGAAGTACAGTAGTATATCATTAACAGCATACTGACCTCTAGGTTTTAGACACTATGCAGTACACAGTCTCTGTTTGAGTATGTAGACAGTACATTACGTTTTTGGACCCATCCACCCTGAATCATAAATCAATGACAAGCCAGAAATTAAAGACTAATTAATAACTAGAACTCCCCCTGATGAATGGCTGTAATGTAAGTTATGAAGCCTGCACCCTGGATGCGTATTGATTGGTCACAGGTCAAATATTTAAAAGCTCACTTAATAGACTTTCTTTCCATAGAGTTTCTGTCATTGAATCTCCATTTTTTACGTCATCAGATTCTTTAGCTACAGCAATCAGCTGTTACACAACCACCTGCCTAACACAGTTTAGATCTGGGACTCTGCAGCACTAAACAACAACCTGTGTCACACTGTGTATTCTGACACCTCTGTACAGACCCAGTGTTTTACTTCTTCAGCAGTTTGAGCTCCTCACACCTTGGCCCCTCATCACCCTGTCACAGGCTAAATGTTTTTTCTTCATCTGACCACTTTTGGTAGGCACCTCTGCAGACCAGGAACACCCCATAAGTGCTGTAGTTTAGGAAATGCTTGAGCCTAGTGATCAAACCATTCACATCCTCACACTCACCTTTTTCTCTTTTTCTCCAACACATCAACTTTGAGGGCAAAATGCTAAGCTCAGTAGCGCTAAACATAACCCATCCACTGACAGGTGACATTATAATGACATAAGCAATATTACATAGATACAATATCTCAGGCCAGGCGTTTTATTCAGTTGTTAAGCTAAGTAGTTTGAAAACTACAGTTTAGCTACACATAAGTCATATCTGAAATAGCAGAGGTGCAAAAAAAAAGTCTTAACAAATAAAAAGAAAAGCTTATCTCAAAATCTTTTTTTTCTCTGCACAAACCTATTGCACATGTTTTATAATTCCTAAATCAGTGGTTCCCAACCTTTTCTAACTAAGGGCCCACTTTTATGTCTCAAAAATGTTTGGCACCCACCTCTGACTCCATTAATACTGAGGCTATGTAATGCATTAAAGAGGACTTTTTTTATTGAAGATTGAATATAAAAGACTAAACTGAACACTGCAATCTGGTCCTGTTGCAAAGTGGTCAGACCAATAACAACAAAAGTTCCTATTCCTCATTTGATTGTCACAAGTCTAATACTTGAAGGAAAAACAAAACAAATTAATGAAAACAATCCTTGGACATTTTTAACATCTTTTTAAAGGTATCAAGCTTTAACATTTAAAACATTATTCTTGTCTTAACTTTGTTTTTATAAAATTACACCTCCCACAAAAATCATATTTTGGAAATGATTTGGTGGCGTAGTAATATGATACCTTGGTGGCCCACCAGGGGGACGTGGCCCACTGATTTGGAATCACTGTTTAAAGTGGTATCAATAAAAAACTCCATTTACATTGAACTTGTCATGTGACTTATTAAACTTCACCGAAGTAGTACTGGATATTAATTCATTCAGGATACTTTTCTGATGATAAAGCTAACTTTCCTTAAAAACAAACAGGCCTGCAGCCCCCTGAGTACTTTCAGCTCTTTACACCATAAATTTTAAGATAGTTGTAGGAAAAGTTGGAACATTCTCCAGCAAAATATCATAAACTAAACGCCAACTGTGGCTGTGTAAAAGTAGCCTGATGTTGAGCAAGAAATCCACAGAAACTTAGACATGTAATGTATCACTTTGTTCTGCAGGGGGCAGCCGTTTCACTCTAATGCCAACGTAGGTTTTGAAACTGCACCAGCACCAGAAATTTGAATCAATTTCTTAAAAATCAGAAACAATAATTCTTTATCTTAGTTTTCTCATATATGTCATTAAGAAGGAAACATGTATGTTATCAAGAAGGGGTGTATAGATCTGCGCATACAGGATATATGCAGACATTCATTATATTTACATCTTTGATCAAAAACTGCTCTTTCTGTGCAAAAAGAATTAAACACTGAGTTGACCACTGCACAGCAAACAGTAGGTCATACATTTTAATGTTACTCATAAGCTCTATTATCATTATGATAACTGTTATTTTGATCAATCATTATTTTTTCATAAGTATTAAGAACTGTGGCAGTCTGATAACCCATTAAAACATTCACTGTCCCCACAACAGCATCACGTTTCCAAAAGAATAATTTCTTTGCGTCATGCCGACGCTGTTAGTGACGAACTGCTCCACTACACTCCTCCTATCTTACCTTTTCCTCCCCTCTCTTCTTCAACTCTCCCATCAGGACCACGGGGATGTTAAACACGGATACACACAAGGCTGACGAACTTTATCCAGCAGCTAACGCTTCACTCGGTTTTACTTTTGAGTAACCTTCGCGCTTTTAGCCCTAAAAACTGTGGGAAGAGGGGCGGATTAGTTTAGTGGGTGAGTGTGATTTTGTTTTCTTTTTTCTTCTCCCAAAGCTCCCAAAACATCTCAGTAGTCCTATCATTGTGTGTCCCATATGTCGCGGAAGCAGGTCGACCATGACTACAATCTCCGTAGTATGAGCAACCTGATGGGCGAGCGGTGGAAGAAAGTAAACGACGGAGGAGAGCGGAGTCTTATCAAAGCTCCGTCCAATGCCAGCATCAACAGCCAGGGCGCCTCCGCGGCCACCGCCACCAGTGCCCCGGCGGCACCCCCTACCAACACCGGGGACCTGGAGAGGGCTGCTCGCAAGCAGTTCCAGCAAGATGTCACACCCGGTTTCGTCTATGTTCTTGCTGCTTTCTCCGCCCTGGGAGGCTTCCTGTTCGGCTACGACACCGGGGTGATCTCCGGGGCGATGCTCCTGCTGAAGAGGGAGCTGGACCTGAGCGCCCTGTGGCAGGAGCTGCTCATATCAAGTACTGTGGCTGCTGCTGCCCTGTCAGCTCTGCTGGGTGGCTTCCTCAACGGGTTATTCGGGCGAAGAGTGTGCATACTACTTGCCAGCTTCTTCTTCACCGTCGGTGGGATAGTCCTGAGCTCTGCGCCTGGCAAGGAGGTTCTCTTGGCGGGAAGACTCATCGTCGGGATTGGGCTTGGTAAGAAATGTGTTGAAAACGCCCTTTGACCCCAGAATAAGTCGTTTTTCTGCTACTGCTTCTAAACCATGTGGTGTTTAATGTTAAACTTGTTGGACAAACAACTTATTTCCACTTTTGCAGCAGGTTGTGTCAAACTCAGCCTCCATACATTAACTGCCACTAATGACGTATTATGGAGATTTGAGGGAATAGTGTCACCTCTATAGCAGCACTAATGGAAACTGAATACCCTCCAGACTTGTGTGCCTGCTGTCACGTGGAGAGTTCAGAGGTCACAGTCAGAATAAGTGCACCTTCCGTCACTAGTTATGCTACACTTTCTCCTCACCCACTGTAAATGGGGTTTGGCTTGTTGTTGTTGTCTGTCTCATGTCCCAGCCCCAACCCTGGGATTTGCAATTACATACAGCCTCTAATCACACAGCGTGGCCCTTGCTTGTTCAGTCTGCAAAGCCTGCTGTGCCTGCTGCTACACAGCTTGCTATTATTATTATTATTAGTATAATTATTTAAATGCGATTATTAAATTTATTAGGGCACCATTAAGTAGAAAAAGCTGCAAATTGCCTAAAGAGAAAGACAGAGCTACAAGGTACACAGAGGACGCTAATGTTGGAGAACTCATATCTGCCTACCACATTTTTCTTTCCTTACATGAGTTTTTTTCACACCCTGCTTTCTCCTCTCTCGGTTCCTCCTTCCTTCCGTCTGTTTCTTCCTCTGCACTCCGCATGCTTTTACATGAGACACTCCTATTTGATCAGAACTCTATGTACCCCAAATCATTTACACAGGCTGCTGTTACTTATGACTCACATCCTTTGAGGTTTTCCAGGCTGAGTGCCACGTTGATGGCACGCGTCTGCTGGCTCCTTTGAGAGAAGTAAAAGCTCAGAGCAGAGATACCTGGAGAGATGGCAGACTGTTTTCTCTCCATTGGGATGGGAGTGGAAGCCTAGATCTTACATAAAAGAAGCTCTGTTTTTTTATTTAGACTGAAGAATACTCAAAACGAGATAGGACTTCAGGTCTTTAAAAATGTAATGTTTTTGGAGGCAGTCATTTCATCTCTTGTGAGATGTATCACTTCAATTAGCATATATTAATTTAGCTGACTTCCTGGATACGTTGGTGATGGAGGCAGGAGAGTGTGTGTTGCTCATTGGGAGAAACAAGAGATAATTTAAAGGGCACAGAAATCAAAGAGCTCTTCTGTTTACATCTAATGTGTATTTATGTACTAATTTTTCATCTCAAGCTGGATCAAGAGTAAATTTATATCTTGCATATCTAGGGATGGGTACCTTTCATATAAAAAATGATACGGTACCGATGCCCAGTACCTGGCAATCGGTACCGGTACTCAACAGTACCAATTTTCGATACTTTTTTGTGCTAATTTGTTAAAAAAATATCAATTTGTTTCATAGTATATTTTTTGTTTTTCAATTTGACATATATTTTCTTTAATATATAACCTTGTAATGCTGTGTTCATATCCAGCACGGAAAATTGCCTACTCTTCCACTCCCTCATAGTCACAAAGATGCATGTAGGTACCTAAGCATGGTACCTTTTGATTTTTTCGCGAATCGGTACCCGGTACTTTTGACAGATTGCGGTCGGCACCTATAAAAGTACCTAATTCGGTACCCATCCCTATGCATATCAGTAATGAAAAGCCACCATCCAGTAGTTTCTTATAAAAGTAGGTGTCTATGTGTAGGGGTTTTACTGCAGTTTGAGATTCAAGCAGACAAACTATCTTAGGATGTGGTGGCCAAATAAGCATGGAAGTTGTACTATTAAATTTTTGTGTTTGTTTGAAGCCAAGATAAGCAGAAAAATGTTTTCAAAAGAGTTTTACAAGAAAGGTACGAAAGTTAGGACACAACAAGTGACCATCCAATGCAGAATTAATACAACAATTTTTGAAGCATGTATTTATTCCTGCCTTGACACCTGCACACTTCCATTATTATTACCCCTACTTCTACGGAAAGCCAAGGTACTCAGCATTTCTGGACCAAACTTGTAAAGGTCATCAGGTCTGTTTGTCAGACCAGGAAAGGCCAAACACCACCAAGCCCTGCCTCCCTGTATCTCTATCCAAGAAGCCTGTTGTTTGTCTGCTCCTAGCTGGTTATTGTTGATCTGACCTTTGCCCAAGCGCAGGCGCTGTTCTGAGATACGAGCCACAGCTTGTCTGAGCCAAGAGACAGTATTGAACCAGGACTAAACAGGGTTTACAGCTTAATTATGTTAGTTCATTTAGATTAAGAGGTTTTCTTGCTGCACAGGGAAGGAAAAATCATTTCTGGTTTGTTATCCAAGTGATTTTTCATTAGAAATGGAAGTCAGTTCACAATTTTTGGTTGGTGACCAATTTTTTCAGGAATAATTGTTTTTTAACAGTGGATAATCAAAGCAAGGACAACTCTCATTTAAGGTGGTGTGATAGGGGAAAAAAAGTGAGAACAATATTTTTTGTAGGAAAAAATATGGGAGACAGAGAAGATTCATCCTGTGAGCTAAGAGTTTTCCGGGGTGAACAAGATAGATCTGAACTTTGAGTGTTCATTTTTCTCAAATTCTGCATTTCAACAGTTTAATGTGCTAAAGCCCTTGCACACCAGAGCAAAATATACGGCAAACATTTCGCACGTTATTTCTTTTTAACCTACCATTTTTTAATTCAAGCTTTTACACCAACAACGTTCTTTCGTGTGAAATTGCGGCTCTTATTTTTTTGGACTGAGGTCAATTTTTCCAAAGGTGCGCTTGCAACGAGTACACATCCAGCCAATCAAAACACTTGTTGAGAAGTCACATACCAAAACATTCAACATTGATTGTGTTCATGTCCCAGCACCCAGCTCTTTACAAAAGACATAAAAACTAGAAAGACAACGATTACAAAGATATAGTTTGGAGGACAACAGCTGCGGAGATTGAAAAGGATGTCTCTGAATTTTTTGCAGTTTAGTGTCATTTATTTGCATCGCTGTTGGTGTGCAAAGATTTTAATAACTGTGATTTCTAAAAGAAAAAAAACTGTAAAAGATAAAAGATTGAAACTTTCAGGGTGTTTTCGACATTAACAAAGCTGTGAAAATTGGCACTTTGGTGAGATTCAGATCAACGACTTAAGAGTTACAAGGGTTTGTTCACAGCTATTTTGAGTTGATCTATTTAAATTGTTTGGATTTCCAGTAATGCCACCAGCGTCATTGATCAAGGAAAAAGTTTTCTTTGGATTAATTTAAAGTTTTCACCAACTTTCTGAAAGAGTTGACAAGATTCAAAAAAGTTTTTTTTCTTCCACATATAAGTAATCTTCCCCATGCGATCACCAACAGCTTCTTATTATTAAGACTCGCACTCACAGGCCCTCAGCCACCCTCACAGTTTGTGTATAATCAGGTTTTCTGGGTAGATAATTAGGCAGCAGTGAGTTTGGAATAGTTTTGTCCTTAGACACAACAGATGAAGGCTCTGCATTAAAACTGTGTGGCTAATTACGTTGTGATAACATTTAATTATACCTGGAGGCTTGATAGTTAAATGGTTGGTTTATATAATTAAGCTACAAGTCTCATCATAACTGGGCACATGACAGGACAAGACTTAATGAGGAGAATATTTTTGGATGTATTTTTGTCTTAATGTGAAAGTTGAATCTCTGAAACTCTTTAAAGCAGGAGTTGTTTTCTTGACTTTGGATTTCCTTCGATTTTTTTTGCAACAGTAGACTTTTTCATTTTAAAACATGGAGTTGTCTTACACTGTATTAAAAATTGTTAAGATAAGTCAAATGTTGCAAGAAAAAACAACAACACAACCGACTCTTTGTGTGTACATTAATTATGTCATCAAGCAGACTTCACCCCATTAAATCAAGAAAAGGGACGACCTCTCCTGCTTTAATCATAAAATGAAAAAAATTCTGTCTAGACATAACTATTGGGAAATCAGCATCTGCTCTATCTTATTAATCCCTCCTCTTTTTCCTCACCCTGCATCTTTTATCAGCCATTAATTTGCCCTATCCATCACAGCCGTCTACTCAGTACCAGAAAATGGTCTCAACTTCATCGCTCTGATACAGGGTCTTGTGAAGTATCTTCCTCATACTCTGATTAAGTTAGTCGGCACTAAGCTTCATACTGAGTGCCTCGAGCCTCCCATCACAACACCAGACGTATGCTTTGTTCAAGCGGTCAGGGCTGCTTTGAGCCTGACCAGAGGATGACTTCAGAGAGCATGTGTATGTGAGTGTGTATGTGTGTTTGTATGTAATGAAGTGAGTGCTGGGATCTGTCCATGGTGCTGACAGGAGAGCTCATTAAGAAGAAAGGGAAAACTGCAACTGTGTGAAGAATCCACACTGAAGCAAGCAAAGAAATCTGGGCTTCATCAGAGGTGATTCAGTCTGTTTGGAGTTTAGTTTCAACCCCCAGGGGAATTCAAAAGAAATTTGATCATTGGAGGTTGTTTCATTCACTGAGAATCTGACTTATATGTTTTGCTTTAACACAATAAATGTATGTATAATCAGAGAGATCCCATGTGAACCATACTGTGTTTTCAAAGTTATAATTAACAATATAAAATCAGTTTAATGCAGGAACAAATGTAACCTTTCTGATGTGTCACAAGGATCTGGGAAGTAGAGCAAGAGATTATGATCAAAATAAACAAACAGAACAAACAAAAAAGCAAAACCAAATGGAAATCTTAGAGTCAAACGCTGATACTTGTAAGCCTACTTCTTTCTTGCCTCCTTAAAATCTTGGTCTTTCTGACTGATAGTTGTGCCAATCTTGCGCTTGTTTCGTCATCGTAGGGATCTGAAAGCTTTTCAGATAACTTTCTGTATGCTTAACTTAACAGGGGCAGTTAGCTAATAAGTTAATTTACATCTGTAGTCCTTGGACAGGAGACAGAGATAATGCCTCTGTTAAAAGCAAACAGTACTGACTGCTACGAGCTCATAACCACTATACAGTGAAATAGAGATTGCAGTATTAGATGTTATAGGCCAGGTGTACTGCGCTTAGCAACTACATAATTTTAAATAATCCATTTAGAAAACAAAATGATATTAAAGCTGAATGTACCATGTCAGATATTGCAGTAGCAACATACCATTAAAACAGTAACAAAACACTGAATTATTAAAGAATTAGAAAATGGAGTTTGTGAAATTGTGGTTTAGTAGATTCAGCCATGACTTCCTCAACAATTAAGATTTTGGATCTGGATCTTGGACAAGCGACAACCTCAGGTCTAAGAATATGAAACAATGCGAAAGTGCTAAAATCTGCTGTTTCTGGACTGTCTGCTTGAGGCTGGCTCTGGAAGTCACATACACACAAACACAAAAAAAGACGTTTTCACCGTGGAAATGAACATATTTGCAGCCTGGTTTGAAAAAAAACACGCCGTCAGAATAGCTAATTTCACTATCGGTAGTTTTGAAGATATTAAGTTTGCAGGCTCGCCCGATCAGAGGCACAGCTCAGGTCACATGACCGACGGGCACCACTTTCTAATATGCGATAGCCAATCTGCTTCAAAAAGTTGTTTCAGAAACAGACGGGTGAGGTCTGGGAGACTATGTCCATAAATTAAACCATCTATGGATCAGGGCGAGCAGTAAGCCTCATAAAGCTTTTTAAAACAAACACAAATGTCACATTGACCCTTAAGATTTATTACATTGTCAAACCTGGTCAAAACAGAAATCAACTCTGTGATCAGTTTTATGTTGCCATGAGAACAAATCTGCTCTCTGACACGAACACTGAGTCTCAGCTTGCAATGAAAATATTCAAGCAAACTAATCCTCCATTGATATGATCCCTTGTTGTCTCAAAGGAAATTATACTTCTCTTTTAAAGTAAAGAATACAGAAGCTTTGCTCATGCAAGGTGTGTTTGTATTTTAAAGTGTTAGCAAGTAAGGAATAAACCGCAGATGAAAAACTGACCACAAAGCTGAACTGTAGAGACTTTCCCCTAACAAACAATTAATATCCAAGAGCCGATATATTGATGCAACACTGTCGAGTGCTTATCTGTCAAGTGACATGCCAAAGCATTAGTTCAGGGACATTTTCCCATTACCACCTGCAGCATAATAGGAAATGAAATGATCCATATAGCCCCTTATAGCCTCTGTTCTAACTGCTTATGTGCATCACCTTCCCACCGTCTACAGATGATTGCAAGCTTTCTCCACTGGTGAAGTGTGTGTTTTTGTACTGCGAGTGTATTTTGGCCAAAATATGACAGATTGTACTAAAAGCATATTCACCAGCGTACTTATCAGTGTATATATTTATGGTAGTGGTGTTTCAGAGGCAGCAGGTGTGACTTAGGCTGAGACAAGCTGCTGACACATATGGCTGAGAAGGATAAAACAGGAACATGCAGCAAAAAGAGATGAGAAGAAGAGGTTCAGCTGCATGAAGTGAGTACAGATAGAGGTTTTATTGCACTCAAGGGTTTTTGTTTGGGTTAAGTGTGCTCTAATCTGTGCATACATCCATCTTTGCATCTGTCTACATGTCTCCATCTGCTGAAACAGATTTCATGGCTTTTGATGTTTGCCGTGTCCACTGGAGTCCAATCAGCTTCCTCTTCTCCTGGTTGAAATCACCCCTAGTTTTATAAAATAAGATATAGATTTTTTCCCAAACAAGCTTGAGGTAACATCTATCAGAGATTCAGTAAACCATGTTTACATGTTGTAGCTGAAAGCTCTGGGAAAAAAAAAATCAATGTCCCACAATAAATCACACATTTTTATTTGCAGAAGTTAAGTTTAACTACTTGTCTTTGTTAGAATAATGTCCTCTTTGTATCTATTTTAACTCATCATAGAGTGGAGGAACATAAAGTGATAGAAGTGGTTTGTTGAACAGTCCTCTGAAATTTAACTTTATTTGCAAATGCAGTTAAAACGATTTGCCTTTAACAGCAAACAGGCTGTGGTTGTTTTTGTGTCCAAGTTTCATTCATTTTAATAACATCATTTTCAAACGGAAATCGATATCCTCCAGCATCTGCAACACAAAGATTGCTCCATTTTAAAGTGGAATCCATCTCTCACAGACTTAAAGTCACCAGTGCGCTCTGAAGCATAAAAAAATCTAAGATTGTGTTCATCTTGTTAACACATCCTTGTAAAGAGTGAAGCGTGCCTGATTCACAAGGTTACACAAGGTAAAACATTGCTTTTACAATTCAAACACAAACAGCTCAAGGGGTTTCTTTGAGTCGATTGCCCATTCACTGTCTTACTGCTGTGAACAATTCTCTCCAGACTGCAAGGCTTGGACCAAAAGCTGTTTAATGTGGAAGAAAAAAGGCTCATGGATGCAGAAAAACTGGGCAATAAGGTGCAAGGAAAACCTGTCATGGGGTCTGTTAATGATAACAAAAATAGTAGGCCTAATTGTAATTTAAGCAATTAGTCTCTTGACTTTCTAAAAGACTGCATTCAGGTCTTTCCTTTTTGTCAAGGTGTGTTACTCATCCAAGCAAAATTACACAAAGGAGGAAACACACATACAATACTGACAATTTGCAGCCCTGTGTCTAACTTTGTTGTGTTTAGCTTACAGCATGCGTTGTTACAGTAGAGGTTTGCAACCAGACTCATCTCCTTAATATCTGCTTGAATTACAAGATTTGTGGTAAAATCCAACTCTTTGTGGTTCAAGAAAACAGCATCAGAGCTGAATGCTAACTGCTGGGAGATTGGTTTAAAGTTGCAGTGTTTTGCTGGCGCTGGTTGTATGTGTAAGAACTAGCGTTGCAAAATTCTGGGCATTTCAAAGTTGGAAACTTTCTAAGGGAATTTTTGTAAATGAACATTAATTAACATACATTTTATGGGAATTTAACTGCATTTACTTGGTCATATACACAAATATACAGTTTTGGTTTGTCATTTTGGTTGGTTTTAAGCAGATATTCATACAGATATGTCAAATGCAGCACAGTTAATAGGTGTCATAAGTGAATTTTCAGGAATTTTTGTTAGTTTGACTTAAATACGTCCATTAGTTAAAGTTAAACAAACCATTAAATATATTTACCTCAGTACTATCTTCAAAACGTGAATTCTAGACTCCAAATCCAGAATGTGGTCTCAGTGGAATAGAGATAAGTACCAAATTAGGTACTTTGATAGGTACCAACCAAATTCTGTCAAAAGTACCTAGTACTGATTCACATAAAATGAAAAGGTACCATGTTTAGGTACCTAAACACATCCTTGTGACTGTGAGAGTGTAAGAGTAGGCAATTTTCCATGCTGGACATGAACACCACATTGCAAGGTTATATATTGAAAAATAAATATGTTAAATTGAAATAAAAAATATATATTATTAAACGAATCAATATTTTTTTACCACATAAACACAAAAAAAGTACCATTAATTGGTACCGTTGAGTACCAGTATGATTGTTGGGTACCAGGCATCTGTACCAGTATTGTTTCAAATGTAAAAGGTACCCATCCCTACAGTGGATATGTTGAAAGCCGGTGAAGTAATGACTGATGATAATCAAACATGCTTGGAATTGTTTGAACATGTAATTCATGGTACACAGTTGACTTTGCATTTAATCATAGTTATTCAACCAAAATATATTTTGAAACCTCGCTCAAGTTGATAGCAGGAAAAAAACCCTGAAATTTCCCAAATTTCTGAGCAAAACTAGGAAACTTTTTTGAAATTTACAGGACATTATCCACACCTTGCAACCCTAGTAAGAACTTGTTACAATATTTTGGTTGTTGGTACATGCTTAAAGCAAGTACCCTGTATATTACACAACCAGTAGACCACATTTTCCATTAAACTGACTAATATTAGAATTTTGAACTAAACTGTAAAGTAGCCATAGAGGTTTAGTTTCCCAACCTTAGTCTCTTAGCAGTATCTATCAAACACTCATGAGATGATTTAATTAAGTCTCATCTTCCTCAGCAGATAGGCCTCGTGCCAAGAGCAGTTGATTTGATTTCAGTCGTGATCTGGATCTTGGATTTCCGCTGTCAGATGCTGATCTTATTTAAAGCCATAACCAAGATAATGACTTGAGTTGAAATCCTTGGGGATTGTTTGCACGGTCAGGAAATCAATTCGAATCAAGAAAGAAGTCTGACATGTCTGAGGATGATGACAGCAGGCTGAGGAAGTGTACAGGCTTTGTTTCCTCCCTTTTGATCATTCAACACTGGGCAGACCAAGAGGAGGCTTGAACACAGAATTCAAACCCTGATTGTTTACTTTTTTTACCTGAATTGTGTGGACAAAAGTGTTGTGATGTGTGAGGAATGTAAAGTGTCTTTAAAATGTGGATGATGGGGATTTCCTCAGAAAGCTCCTCTCTCCTCTGTCTTAGAAAAAGAAGCATTAAAACATGAAAAAAGAAAGACAGGAAGAACACACTCTTGGTTATTGATTCACCTTCCCAGAGCTTCCACAGTGTGGTGCCCGCTCGGAGACAGCACAGCCTGTTTCCCAGCAAGTGGTTGCCATGGCAACAGGTAGCCACGTAGTCATGGCGGCCATCGAGGGCAGGGTGTGTGGCAGTAGGGGAGGGGTGAGGAGAAAGCAGTAGCAGACTATTAATAGAGCTTATCAGAAGCCAGCTGCAGAAAGCTGAGGTCTCGTGGCACTTCATCAGATACATCCTGGAAAAAAACTCACTGTTTGTTCTGTGTGTGTGTGTGTGTGTGTGTGTGTGTTTTAGTGTGAGTGTGAGTGAGGAAGAGTGTGTGTGACTATACGTGTTTATAAAGTGTCTCCTGTGATCCAGGATATATTAGTTGTGTGTGTGTTCGAATACATGTTTTATAGTGTGGTGCCCACGACAGATTGGGCTGTAGTATTTGTTTGTGTCTCTGGGTGACTCTACCGCTGTTATATTTTGGGTTAAATATCAAAGTTAATTTTTGGTTGTATTTAATTATAGTAATTACAGATGCTTCAAAAGAGAGAATTTTATGATAAAAAAAAATAATGAAAATTACCCCTCTGTAAAAAAACGGTGGTTTTCTGATATTAAGGGTTTTATTGAAAAGTAAATTAGCATTAAATTGGAGTCAGGAACTTTAAACTAAGTGAAATACTTGGCTCACGATATGTTTTTCAAATTCCTTTTTGTTTCAGTTTTTTTTGTTTTGTTGTTTTTTTGTTTGATACCACCAATTTTCAGGCTGATAACAGTATGAGTATGCCCACTCAAGAATTCACTGATGCCACTTGTAGAATAGAATAGAATAGAATAGAACTTTATTGTTATTGTAACAAGAACAACGGAATTGAAGTCACAGCAGCAATCAAGAAAACAAAAGTGTATAGAAAGTGCAAAAAGGTCCGTAAGAAAATAGATGATGACAGCTTTTCCATCATTCTCCAGTCGAGTCCAGTCACAGCTACAGATCATTTTTAACAAAGACAGCACACTCTGCAATCAAGTAAAAAATACAACTCAAAAAACTCATTATGAGTTTATGATTTGTTTTGAATAAATTAATAAAAGTGTCAAATAAAACAAACAACTGTCAGAGTTTAAGTCATTTTTAAAATAAACTAAAATGCAGAATACAACAGTTTAACTGTTAACTCTCTTGTTGAGTTCCGTTACCAAAGTACCAAAGCTGGTATATATATGGGTTGCACGGATCACAATATCATGTCCGAACACCGATCTTTAAAATGCCTGACCTGCCAATACCGATTTTTACTTTGTATTTTTTTTATAATTGACCGCATGTACCTTCAATGTTCCAATCTAATTTTATTGAAAATCATTGAGTATGTATATGTATATATATATATATATATATATGTATGTATATATGTATATTTATATATATATATATATATATATATATATATATATATATATATATATATATATATATATATATATATATATATATATATATATATATATATATATATATATATATGTGTATATATATATATATATATGTATATGTATATATATATATATATATATGGTAGGAATTGAGAGGTATACAAAAAATATTTATTCATTAATTTATAATTTTTTTTTTAGATCTATTATTACTTTTTTAATAACAGTGAGCTGTTACAGTGTAAATGTATCGATGGTAAATAAATATTTGGTGTAGTTGATGAACTGTGTAACATTTTGTTAATGTTATAAAACCAACTGTTTTTCATGTTAATCTGTTGTTTTTTTATGAACCAGCAGCATCTGCTGTTGAAGCAGGAACCTTGCTGAGCAGAAACAGCCTCTCACCGCTCTGCTGCTCCCTCTCCTTTCTCTGCTGTGCAGGTATCGCCTCTATGACGGTGCCAGTGTACATCGCTGAGGCTTCTCCTCCACACCTGAGGGGTCAGCTGGTCACAGTCAACATGCTCTTCATCACCGGCGGACAGTTCACCGCCAGCCTCATTGATGGCGCCTTCAGCTACATGCAGCGGGATGGCTGGAGGTGAGGCCTGGAGGCAAACACTACAAACATGCATCACGTATGTCTAGATGAATTTATGCTTTGGATATTTTCCTGAAGCTGCTAGATGCCTGCTGTGTATCTGATGGATGGTGATGCAGCTGGACATGATATGAATGTAGTTTCTTTGGGATCTTATCAAATGCCAGGAAAAGTCAGGCTGAATCAGACCCTTATTCTAAATGTCAACACATGCACAGGTCAACCCCTCACATTTGCAGCCACTGTACATGAGACATGCAGGCTGTCAGTCCCTCTGCCCCCCATCTCTCTTTTTCTGTTACCTTCTTCACTCTTACCCACTTTTATTTCCCGCACTGTCACACTGAAATCAGGCTTTACAGAGTCTAGGTTGTTTGAATGTCAAGTTGTAGGAAATTGTAGATTAAAATCTTCATGCTTGCAAGGGTTTGCTTCAGCTACGGCTCTAATGGAGATAGAGGAGATTGTTTAGGAGCCCTTCGATTGATGTGATTCATACATGATAATAGCTTTTTGCAGACATTTATTGAGTTTAGCAGCTATATGTCGTGTGATTGACGTCCTCTTGCCTGTGTGGCAGAAGAAAAGCCTTGCAGATGTCTGCTTGTTCACTTCAGTGAGATTATATGGATTTTCTTTTGCTCTCTTGAGAAAATCAGCAACCTGCTGTTCCTCCGCTTTTATGGTTTCTTATGCAAACATTGAATCATAATTAGCTTTTCTCCTTGCTCCTGTTCTCTTATTCTCCTCCTCTATACTATATTATGTTTCAGATTTGTAGAATCACCCTTTCTTAGAAATGTTGCAATGTTTGATATATGATAAAGTGAAAACAAAAGTGAAAGGAAAATATATTTTCACTCCTCACTGAATAGAAAGTGCACCGTTGTTATTCAACTTCATGATAACAAATGAATGCTTAACAGTCCATGTTTGCTGTCACACACTCTGGAGTTAATACAGTTATTAAATTAAAAGACAAAGAGATGTAGTGTCTCACTAACACCAGCCACATCCTCCTGTGAGTATTGCTGTACATGAACACCTGCTGATTAAAGCTTTTGTTTTCAGGATTAAAATTAAATGCTGAATTTAATTGCTAAGGCTGCATTAAGACGTGACATTTTGCCCGGCTTAAAACTTTAATGAAGTAAACCACCTGATGCGTTTGTCAATAGCTTAACACAAAGTGGGTGCAACCTTGTTTCAACCCAGCTCTATGAAAACTATGTTAGAGAATTAGACTTGTTAAAGGCTTTATGAGCAACAAGAGAACAACAGACGAGTTTGTTGTGTCTCTCATCAAAAGTTTTGATTTTTTTTTCCTCCTCTTCAATTTTTAGGTACATGTTGGGTCTGTCTGTGATACCTGCTGTTCTCCAATTCATCGGGTTCCTCTTCCTGCCAGAGAGTCCTCGCTGGTTGATCCAGTGTGGGCTGACCCAGAAGGCCCGCCGCGTGCTCAGCCAGATCCGAGGGAATCAGAACATCGATGAGGAATACGACAGCATCAAGAACAGTATCGATGAGGAGGAAAGTGGAGGAGGTAAAGATAGTCAAAATAAGAAAGATGTGGGGGGAAGCATCAGTCACCTGTTTTTTTATTTTTCATTTTTTATTTTACAGCTACAAATGCTCTATTGTCTTGTTTTTCCACATATTGAGCAGCTGTTTGCTTCACTTTATTGGATATTGTAGGTAACCTGTTAGGCACAGGTTACCTACAGTTATAGAAAAAGGCAAAATAATTGCCCAACAGGTTTCACATTAACATTTTAGAGAAGCACTTGGGAATGGGATGAACACTGTATTCCTAGTGTAAGGTTTCTTGTTTTTTGGACACTTGAGACTGGTGCGGTCAGATTAATAGACAAAGAGTTAACGGATTTAAAGACAGAGAGAATAGGCAGTGGAGACAGGGAGCTGTGCGGCTTGTGGAATAACCACTGATGGGCAGCGAACAGATTCTAACAGGTGATGCTATGACTAGGATACTGGATTAGGTACTTTTATAGGTACCGACTAAATTCTGTCAGTAGTACCAAGTACTGACTCATGTAAAATCAAAGGGTACCAAGTCCCAAGCCTGTGGGGACAGTGCTATGATCTGGGGTTGCTGCAGTTGGTCAGGTCTACACTGCAAAAAACTGAAATCTTATCAAGTGTTTTTGTCTTTTTTTAAGTAAAAATTGTCTTATTATACTCGATATTAGCCACTTTCAACTTATCAATCCAGAAAAATGTCTTGTTTCAAGTTATCAGAGTACAAAAATGAGGTTTGAATTGCTTGTAACCAGTAAAAAAATCTGCCAATGGAACAAGAAAAAATTGCTTGAAAATTTCCTTGAGACTAGAACAATGTCTTCATACAAGTAACTTTTCTCTTGTTCCATTTGCAGATTTTTTTACGGGTTATGAGCAATTCAGACCTCATTTTTGTCCTTAAATAACTTTAAACAAGACATTTTTCTGGATTGGTCATGTGAATTTGGCTCATATTGAATCTAAAAAGGAATTTTCTACTGAAAATGAGACAAAAACACTTGATAAGATTTCAGTTTTTGTAGTGTAGGTTCAGCAACAGTCTGTGCTCAAAGAATGAGGTCAGCTGACTACCTGAATATACTGAATGACCAGGTTATTCCATCATTGGATCTTTTCTTACCTGATGGCACGGCCATATTCCAAGACGACAATGCCAGGATTCATCAGGCTCTAACTGTGAAAGAGTGGTTCAGGGAGCATGAGACATCATTTTCACACATGGATTGGCCACCACAGAGTCCAGACCTTAACCCCTCTGACAATCTTTGGGATGTGCTGGAAAAGGCTTTGCACAGCTGTCAGACTCTACCATCATCAATGAAGATCTTGGTGAAAAATTAATGCAACACTGAAGGAAAATAAATCTTGTGAAGGTGGAGAAGCTTATTGAAACAATGCAACAGTGAATGAGTGCTGTAATCAAAGCTAAAGGCAGTCCAACAAAATATTAGAGTGTGCCACCTTTTTCTTTAAAGGCGACTCTTTTTTTGGCCAGGCAGTGTATTTTGAAAGCTTGGCCCAGCATTTCACCTCATGGCTTACAGAGGCTCTACCTGAGCCCTGGAGGTACTGGCCTCCTTCATGTCACTTTGATGTTCTTGTCAGACGCTTCACGCTTCATGTCCTGCTTTGTGATGAACTCCCTCCTATTAAAGCAACAATAAGTCACTCAGGTGCCCTGTTGCTTTCCTTTGTAACTCCTGGGGTGACATCAGTGACCTGCCAATCAAACGTAGCCAACCCTGATATTGCATCAAAACTCAACATGTGATTGAATTTGTGGCTACATCACAGCTCAAAATGTCTTTATGGTTTTTATTAAAAGCTTCTGATGCCACGCATAGAGTGCACAAAATATTGTGTCCACTTTAAAGCACTGAATGTTTCCTTTCGCTGTAAAAGGTTAAAGATCTGCTTGTTGTGCAGATGCTTTCATGACCGAGGTGACACTTGCTGAAATGTCACAGATTACTCTCCGGTGCTGAGATATTTTTCTGTTTTGTCCACTTACTGCTTTACACATATTACATCATTTCAGCTTTCAGCAGGGTGAGTCAGAACCAGATAGAAAGTATTTTGCTTGTCCTGGTCAGTTAAAACACCCTGACCTTGAGTACACAGAGGCCGCTGTTTGTTGTGAGGCTTAGCGGGTGTGAGCAGACAGAACAAGAATGTCAAAGTGATGGCTGACCCAACCGTTCCAGCCAATATGACTTTGGCCTCAGTTACAAAATAATCACATTTGCTTTTCCTTTTTTTCCATCAGATGTGGTGTGTGTGTGTTTGTGTTTGGTGTGTCCAGTTTTAACAGAATCTCATATGCACCAAAACAGCCACCCACTGGTTTTTAATCACATGCTAGCATACTTTTTCAGTAGTAAATCTTACACTTTCGGTTTGAAAGGGCAAAAGTGATCAAATGAAATCCATATAATCAGGAAAGGGAAAAGCACTCAGAGAGCGCAGACCTCCGCCAAGTGTATTGTGATTTTCACCAACACTTAGGTCCGACTTTAATGTTATACTCCCTTTCAGCAGACTGTCTGCTACAATTTGGTGTTAGTTGCAGGTTTGTACGATAATTTGTTTCCTGACAGTGTTGAAAATTATGATGACCCAGTTCATATTTCATATTCCAGATCTCAGTATCCAGAATATTGGCAGAATCTGGATCGTACTTTAACATCTGTCAGAAATTATGGTGACCTTGTCTTGTATTGTTTTGCAAAGCAATCAGAACATTTATGGTGGAGTTATATACACATATGGTGAAAAAGACCCTATCTTACAATGATAAAGAATCCTTTAAAAACATCCTAGACACAGGCGGTGATCCAGATCACCTCTAAAATTTAATCACTTCCTCCTTATCCCATTTTTAACATTCCCTGAAAATTTCATCAAGATATTTTTGTAAGTTTTTGAGTTATGTTGTTCACAAACAGACAAACTTTCCCAAAAACATAACCTACTTGGCGGAGGTAATCGTGCATATTCACAAAGAAGGCAGGAGGAATATGGGGCTACCAAAAGAGACAATAAAGAAAAATAAAAAAAACACAACACCTCCACTCTAACTATTTTCTGCAACTTTTCTTTTTCCACATATTTTATCCGTTGTGGAAGTGTTAATTAGCAACGACTTCCACTCCAGCATGTTAACAACAGCTACCATGTAAATCTTGTTTCCAAGTGTCTATCTGCTGCGCAGCATATTTTACAGAGCTCATTGTTTGTGTCAGCTGTCAACGATGAGAGGAGCCTGAGGAGAAATGGAGGGAAAGAGAGCAGAGAAAGGAGAGTAGGGTGACAAACAGGTGGTGACAAGTCGGGAAACTGAAAGATTAGCAGAGAAGGGAAGGATGAGGAAGAAGAGCAGAAGGAGAGTGGAGTGGAGGAGATTGGATTCTTCCTGCAGCTAATCAACCTTGACAACAGAGAACACCATGTCTCTGAAAGGAGTGGCAGACATAGCTCCCTTGGGTCCCTGTGGCCTGTAGTGAAGAGGAGCCCTTATCACACATCCACAAAGACACGTCATCACAAACTGATGGATAAAAACACACACTCACACACTAAACAGAGTGTCTCTCATGTGGGGCTCAGAGTGTGTCCAGTAGTTGTATTTTCATGTCGAGGTCTCTTCTCTTGTCACCGTAGTCGCCCTCACAGCCATCATCAGTTAGTGTGTGGCTGCAGGGACACAGCAGGTGGGCTTCTCACACCGTCTGCTTGTTAACCTGTAGTCTGAAGTTCACACTTTAAGCCAGTGTGAAATGTGAGCTGGAACCCAACGTACAGACTTTCTGTGAATTTCAGTGTCTTGCGTTATTTGGTCACTCAAGGGGAAGCAATTTGGGTTCATCTTTCACATCAGTAAGCATGGCAGATAATCGAGAATTGTGTTGTTTCTGCACAGTTTCTGCTCCGATGGGACTGCTGCAGCAGCAATAACTGTAATCTGTATCACAGGACTTCAAGACTTGCCCGTGATAACACCTCTTGCATATAATCAAGACGGTGGTCAGACAGACACGGCTTTACACAAACGTCTTAGACTGTGAAAGAAAAGTTGTGGCTTGCCTCATTATTTCCCACTCGGAGGAACTTCTTCTGGGAACGTTCGGCCTGCTCTGTCAGCTTTCTGTCAAAGATACTACTCCAGATATGACATGGGTCATCATTTCTCACAGTCCTTGCCTTTTTTTCGGTGTAGCACCTATCTATCACTTCCAGGACCTTTTGCTGTGGGCCTCGTCTTGTTTTCTGGTGTGATAATGAAACTTGTTTCCAGTTTCTGCATGAGTCCCTCTGTCAGCTTTGACAGTTGTTCAAAATAACATAGAGAGCCTACTGCGATCCCAAATAAGGAGCATGAAATTGTGTGTGCAAACTGAAAATTGGTTGATAACAGGGGCAAAAATGGTGCTGGCTGCCCCATTCAAAGTTGCAAGGAGGAGGATCTGTTTTAATTGCACACCCTTGCCACCTTGTGGCCCGGAGTATCCGCACACTGTTGTAAATTACTATTAGTGTGGCGTGTGTTTGTATTGGAATTAAATGGAAATCAGATCAAAGCAAATTTTTTTTGTTCAAAACAACTTTTTACTGGATACAACACGCCGAGGTAAGGGACTTATCAGTACAGTTACGTAGCGCTACAGTTTGAAACGTGACAACAAGCAGACGTAGCAGCCGGCTATATGTTAGCAACATTGGAGCCTTGTGCTCCGACGTATCTGTAGGCTAACGTGACAACAAGTAAACACTGTCAAGTTGTAAGTTGTTCAGTAAATATTTAGGCAGCCCAGTGCTCTAAGACATGTCTGTAATGTGTAACGTCAGTAAATCCTGGTTAGCTATGTCCTGCCAGTCATCTACCAAGCAGAGCTAACGTAACTTCGCTCTTCATTTTATTGATAGACTCTCAAGTTTGAACAGACCACTTCACAATAACTGCTGACTGTGGCCTGGGGTGAACGTAAGCACAAACAGTTTAGCCCCTGTGTTATAGAGCGATACAGCCTGAGCTAAAGGCTAATTAGCCTTTAGCTCTGGCTGTATCACTCTCCTGTTTAGCTTTCTTCTGCTCTTCTGTCCTTTTTCTGTCTGACAGTTAGGCTCCTGTGTCCACCATCACTACAAAATTAGTCACAGAAATTGTTTGTAGCAGAGAAAAACACAGATCTCTGTGTTTTATCTCTTCTCATTAGCAAACTTTGTCAGCCAATGTAGTGTTGTCATAGAGATCTAGACGTGCCGTAGATTAATCCAGTCCTGGTCAACCCAACCTAAGAAGCTAAGAAGTTGCAATTTAAAATAACGTGTAACCAGCAATATTGGCGCTGATGATCTCATTTTAAAGTGTGGATTACGATCAGGCATATATCTAGAAGGGGTACTTTTTCAAGATTACTTTCAAACTCTTCACAGTCCCTCTAAATGAGGATTCTGCCTGTGTTACCAGCTGTCAACATGGAGAGTTTGGTAGAGCAGAGTGGTTGTAAACAAGCTTTGCGCAGGCTATCAAGTTTGCACATGTTTTAAATTTGTACACACAAACTTTTATTAGATCAGGCTCTGAATTATCTCTTTTATCCAGAAAAACCTTGCCTGTTTTGCCTCAATAACAGCTCTTCAGAGAGTGTCAATGTTGAGTTTTGTAAGCCTCTTTTGGAAGGTTTTCATGTTTAGAATTATTTTAGATGATTTCCAAAGATAGGTTGTCTCTAACAGAGGGGCCCTTATGAAGCTCCCACAAACCCTGAAGCTGCCTTTTCCTGTTAAGAAACAGAGAGGTTTTATTCTGTTTTATTAACATAATAAAAATTTCAAGTATTTTTCCACAGCTGATATGCTAATGACCAGTTATTAGTTATTTGGACATATTGTAAGATCAACATGCAGAGCAGGCTCATGAAAGTAATCTTCATGGACTTACAGCCAACTGAATTGCAGAAGACATTTTTTCAGACTCACAGTTTTAATTCCACTTTCTCTCACTGAAAGAAAAATATGGATGTCTGCATGGTTTGATGTCAGAAGGAGTCAATGTTGCTGGTATACAGAGATACTGGCGTGGCAGCTTTGACAGACCAGGAAATTTCTTTACATTGATTTTCTGCCCATCTGTCAGCTTTGTATCAAAAGGTGAGGTCATATCCTATAAAAAAATATCCTGACCTATGTCTCCATGTTCATGCTGTTAGTGACAGGGGGTTTTGTGTATTTGTTCAGGGCCCAGCTGAGCATCTCTGGTGGGTACAACACCTTCAGCCAGTGAGTTGACATTGAAACGTGATAAAAACTCCAACCATCATTCTGAGTGCCTAATCTAACTCATTCCATGTGTTTTCAAGGATACTTAAGCATTATTTTTCCACCCAAGAGGGCAGTTTATCATTTTTTAATCGAATAGAATAAATTGGATTGAATAGAATAGAATAGAATAGAATAGAATAGAATAGAATAGAATAGAACAGAAAATAGAAATTCAAGAGTCACAGCAGCAATCAAGAAAACAAAAGTAAGAAAGCGTAGAAAAAGTGCAAAAAGGTCTGTAGGAAAATAGATGCTGACAGCTTGTCCATCATGTTTTTCTCTCCTGTATCCTGTATGTTGGTCTTAGCTCTATTTGCAGTAGCTTGATGCTACTCTGCCTTCTGGTATTCCCTCTGTTGCTGGGTTAGCATGGTAGCTCGTCCATCTTATTGGTGACAGATCGTACTTTCCCAGGTCAATGTCGTCACTTCTTGGCTCACACCTTAGGACTGGCACGTCATCCTCACCTCCTTCTCCTCACCTTGTGGGAAGACATCCGGCCTTGCACCAGTTAGCATTGACATGCTACAGGCTGCTAACAGCTGATTTCTTATGTAAACAATGCAGCCATGGCTAATAAAAGATCTCCAGACAAACACAGGAGAAAAAGTAGTAAAAATATCACAAAGTTTGGTGTATGACCAATGAATGAGCCATACTAAATAATGACCCACTCCAAATGCAAAGAAAATGAAAAAGAGACAAAAAATGACAAGAAACGGACAAGGAAGGGAAAGCTGCTGCAACAGGCAGCCACAACCAACAGGGCGGCGCCGACAAGCCAAGCCTTTTACTATTTTAACTGCTCCTTAACCACATCAGAGCCAAGAAGAACATCAAATGAGAATACTAGCTTGTACTGTTCTCTACCTTACCCATTCTTTTCCTTGTTTATAGCTGCATGACAAAACACATGCTCAGATCGCATGTCAATCGAATCGTTACCACAAATGATGAGTGTATGGTCCAGCGATTTCTAGGAATCATCTTGTGTGTAATCCAAGGTGTGTCGTGAAAAATCAGTCTGAACTGTCTTTGTGTGTGAGGCCTACTACAACTTTAAAATTTGTTCTCTAACAAGTTGTCTAGTCTGTGCTTGGTCTTAGTAAATGGAAGATGGATCCTAGTCCTTTACTCTCAGGGACAAATTTAAGTTCTGAGCCATTTTCACCAATTACTGGCTGAACAGCTGCTCAAAATGTCAGATCAGTGAAATGAATAGAAGTAATTTTGTGAGGAATCCAACAGAAAAGGCCCTACATGACACATTATTTGACCTTTATAATTTTCCGTCACCTTCCAGGGGAACAGAATACCAATGTTTCTACTATCTCTTCTAAATTCAGCATAGGTCGTTTGTTATGTGGCGTGATTTTTCTAATACGTCAACCCAAGAGCCTTGGCAGCAATATTTGGCAAAGAGCGTCTCAGTGTTTAGGGGTGAAGAATCTCTTAATGTTTAACTACCATATTCTTCACATTCTTGACAAATACATGCTCAATTAACATGCTCCAAAATACTTCCTGGAGACTTGCTGTCACCCAGCAACCAGACACACACAAAGGCACAAAAATGGGACAGAGGATGAGGCAGAAACAGAGAATGAAGAGACACAGCCACATTATGAAATATTATAACTGGTTTTGTTGTTGGATCGATTGGTTTCATCATGGTAAGATAATTCATAGAACTCATGAGGCCAATTAAAAAGATAAACAATGATACCACTGCAGGCTGCCTCATTAGTGTAGCCACTGTCAAACAATGTTAGGTCTTTCCTTTATGTCCATTCTACATCCTGCAGCCTGCCGTAAACTTCTTCAGTCAGTATGATCTTTTCACACCAGAAGTGACAGCATGAAAAAGAAGAATAGTATATAACATAAAATGTGTTGAAATAAAGTCCTAGTGGTTCCATGGCAGCCAGAGTCTCGCAGCAATAGATTTTTATCTATCTGTGGTTGAGAGGACAATTGAGGCAAATGAGGCATTGTTTCCACTTTTTATTATTTTATTCACCACCAGAAGATTCAAGTTTCGTTACAGCCACCTGAAACCTGAAGTAGCTCTCCCCTGCTCTGCCACTGTTGTTGAGATTTCTGGACAGGGTCCAGTATGAAAAGATCCCTGTTGTTCAGCCCGCTGAATTAGCATGGGAACTAACACTCCCCCTTTTAGCTACCTTCCAACACTAGATTTTTGTAGGAGTCTCCCACATTTTACCTGTTCTTTGTTGTTCTCCCTAGGGCTGAACAATTTATCGTTTTCAGATCGAAATCGCAATTTTGGACAATGCAATTTTGAGATCGCCAAAGCAGCAATTTTTTGCAGCGCTCCTGACTGACTCAGGATCTGTTGTGTTAAGTATTATACACATTCTGTTTTACAAATTTGTTGACAATCTATATGTTAAAAGTGCTGGTAAGCAGGTCAACAACACAAAGCCTCTGTTTAGGGGTAGAAGTTGATGAAAACAGATTATTTATCATCACTATTGATGATTAAAAAATCGTGAATAGCAATATCTGCCAGAAAAATTTGATCTTTTCCTAAAATCGTTCAGCCCTACATGTGAATATCCCAAAGCTTGATTTAAAGAAGATCGTGAATCGAATTGAAATCACAATATCTGCCAGAAAAATCGCAATTCAATCTTTTCTTAAAATCATTCAGCCCTAGTTCTCCCTATTTGTAGTTTGTCCGGATTATCCTCACACTGATACCAGTTACAGGCTTGTTCATAAGTACTGGGTATGATATCAGACCTAGCAACTAGAGCTGCAGCTAATGATTATTTTAGTAATCGATTACTCTGACGATTATATTTATGATTAATCGATGAATCAGAAAAAAAAGAACAAGAATGTTTTTGTCACTTAAAGAATCAGTTTGAGCAAAATAACAGAAAATATATTGTTATGTCATCAGATTAAGAACTCAGTGGGCCAAAAAGGCAAATATATAAAAATGTGTCCTCAGTCTTTTCACCTGCAGGTCAAACAGTACACCCCCTCCGCCCTACCATCTATCTGTAGCAGCTAATGCTAATGCTACTGTCAGTTTAATGAACTCCTCGTGGTTTTCAAATGGAGTGAGAATTTAATAAAAAGACAAAACAAGTCCTAAAGACATACCATGCATTTCACAACACATAAAAAGAGTGTATGTGGGATTTTGTAGCTCAATATGTTTGCATTTTAAGTGGTAGGTCGTTTTTGTTAATAAACATGCTGTTTCCTATTACTCAGCGTGAAATACTCCCAAAATCAGAAACTTTTTAGATGAACGGCTTCTCTGGCTCTGCCATTATTTGCGTGTTTACTTGTTTCCCCCACCTGCCGGCTCGGCTTCTCATCCACCACGGTGATCTGTTTACATGTGACGCATACAGCCCTGCAGCCCAGGTAATCCACACTCCAGTCAAGTAGGTGGCAGTAATGCACCTTCAGCAAGTTACCAACCACGAAATAATCTGACAAAAAGGAAGAAGACAAATAAACTGAAGACAAACTAATACACTAACGATGCAGCACAGTGCATCAATTATGGAAAATGTTGACACTTCTACAAATCAGTTTTATCGAGTCGTCGTTGCAGCCCTACTAGCAACCCAACTTGGCAGCGACAAGCATGCGCAAACCACTACCTGGCCCAAGCATACACTTCCTCGTTGGAGCGGCTCTCTACTCAACATCACTCCGTCAAAGTTGCTTTCAAAGATGCCTGAATCAGGTCCCAGAAAAAAAGAGATATGCCTCCAAAGTTAATTCAGCTTTGCGTGAGTCATTTCTATTTCCTGCTGCGAGCCATATAGATATTTAAATATTTGAGCCTAAAGAATAAAATTAATTTTGCTCTCCCCGAGGATCAAATAAAGAGAGAAAGTTTGGTTTGATTGATGAGCAAAGTAGTTGGAAAGACAATGTCTGAGAAGCTAGTGTGTGCTCCATGACTCTGTCTCCCTGTTGAGCACACATTAAATGCTGTCACATTAAAGCAGAGAGCTCTCTGTGAAGCCTTTTTACTTCTTCAAAGCTTATCCCGAGGTTACCGCTGTCTCTTTAATCTGGGTTTTAAAAACACTCCTCTGTGTCTGGCTCTGACCGCTAAGCTCACCATCTGTGGCAGAACTCATTGACTCCTGCAAAGATGTAAAAGTTTACCTGGTGCACTATGGTGTGTGAGCATGTCTGATTGTGCTCTCACCTGGAAAAACAAAGGTGCACTGTGGCCCTTCAATGACATGACAGTAACCATAGTAACAACACTTCTCACATCTTTTTCTTACCTCAGCTCAGACTCAGCAGTGATTATCCTGTTTATATCTCCCTTTTCACTCTTACTTCTCTCTTACATAAATATCACACCAGAATTTTCAGAAGCTTCTGTCTCTAATCCACTGTAGAGCTCAGTATTTTTCTCAATAAGAGTTCAATAATAGTTTTTTTTAAGATATATGCATCTGTATTTTATGATTTGTTTTGGGGTTTTTTTGTGTCTTTTTTTCCATTTTTTTTGTCCTGAAAACCATATGGTAACTGAACAACAGAGAACAGAGTGAACATGGCCATGACTTTAGTGACTTTTTGGCTTATGTCTAGTTGTTTTGTCCGACACAGCTCTCCAACACCCCGCATTCATCAATTATCCAGGCTGTAGCTTTTTAAGTAACTGTTCTGCGTGCATAAGACAACCATAAGCAGCAGTTATATGTCATGTCTTTGTTGCAGACGTGTGCTTGTGCATTTAGTGAACCAGGCTAAAGTACACCTCTCCAAAGTGTGCCAAAGCCAAGGAAGTGTACCATGCTTGAGCATGATACAGAGCGGTCACACTGGCCAAACAAACTGGACTTAAGGGTTGAAACATTCTTGGGCACAGGGTTAGTCACTACGCCATCACTCCTTTTCAGTGAAATTTAGGAGTGGGAGGAAAAACGAAAATTGATATGTCAGTATTTTTCTTTGACAACATCAGATTTTTTATTTTTTTAGTTATTATTTTTTTTTAGTTTTTTTTCTTTTTCATATAGAAATTCTTCATTTCAGTCTTTGTTTATAAAAAAGATTGGAAAAAAAGTTACCACTTTTCTCCAGCAGAGGGTGAAATGTTTCTCTCTGACTCATGTGATGTGCATTTTATGAGAAAATATGGCTCCTGACATAGTCGGTAGACATCATCATCATCATTTAACTTTTTCACATGGTCTGGTGTTACAAAAGCAAAATAAAATTTGCAAAAATCATGAATATCATAGAATCGCAATTTAAATCAAATTAGCACCCCAAAAATCATAATAGAATCGAATCGTGAGAATAGCATATCTTCCCAGTCCTAGTGAAATTAGCAGTAAATATAACGAAGAAATCCATTGTAGGTGAATGCAACTCCCTTAGCAGGCTTGTAAAATAGCATCAAGAGCTACAACAGATTTTTCTCTTTTTGGTTTAAAAGTGAAATAGCCCTTTTCTGACTCCAGAGCCCAATGTGCGCCTTCTGCTGTGTGGGATTGTGTTTCAGTAACACTGAATGTTGGTTGTACGATGTATCTCCTCTGATATCTTAAGCTATTTTTTTCCTTGTAATAGTTGGTGTATGATCAACGGCAGCATATTTCTGTAACTGTATATCATTTGTCAAAATTGCAGTGAAATAGAAGAAGAAAATGTGTCAGGAGGGGTCACACTGTCCTAATGCATTATGGGGAGTAATGCAGAGTGAAATGGACAGCAAGAAGAATGTTGTGCTCACAACTCCATCAGCCATTACAGCGCACAGTCAAAGCAAAAGTACAAACCAGGCTTTAGCTTCATTTTACTTCTATGTAAAATTCCACTGTCTTCCTCAGGTATCAAGCAGCTGCAGTCAATGAACTACTGTTCAAAATATCAATACTTAGTCCCCTCATGTCAATAATTAAATTAAACAGTAAAGAATGACAGTATATTACTGTATTGATATTTTGTTGAACACCTATTACTGAGTGCTTACCACATCGTTTGGAGGGAGTAAGGATGGAGAGGAGGGGACAGGAGAGGTAAGGAGCAAAGGGAAGTTAAATACAGTTACAAAGAGAAAGTGAAGTGAAAATTGAGATTTCAGGGCATCAATTATGATGAAGAAAGTAATATTGTGGCAATACTGTTGGCCCATCCATCAGCCTTTATATGGCCATTCTTTGAGACATTTCATAGAGCACTGTCTGAAACACATTGATTTCTCTTTTCAAGGCTGGTCATAACCATTCTTGTTCCAAGCAACAATGGGCAGACCAGTATGACCTTATGAGGAAATAAAGCATGAAAAGACATGAGCAGTGAAGGCAGCGTCAAGCAGCGGATCACTTTATAAATGACATTTCTGTAACAAAAAGCTGTTGTGAGTGTCCTTTTAAACATTGCACTTTTATTTACCACAAATATGTCATCCAGTAGACGAGAGGAAGAATCTCTTTAAAACAGATTGCTTCTTTTCAATCCTTTCAAATAGAGATATACATTTTTCCATCATCTATTTTGAGCTACAAAAGCAGGAGTGGAATAATTAACATTGTCAACTGCATTCCATTCAGTGTTCACTGGGTTAACAGAGGCAGTGAGGTAAGATGCAAATAGAAATGTATGACTCAGCAAGGGTGCAAACTCGTCACCTTTCTTTGAGTTGTGCCTAAGCAGCAACCTCTGGTCCAAGAATATGAGACAATGCTGAAGTGCTAAAATCTGCTGTTTCTCAAGTGTCCTTTTGAGGCTGACTCTAGAAGTACCACAAGTCACATACACACCAAGCCAAAAAAAAGCTGTTTTCAAAGCAGAAATTAACCCATTTACAACCTGGTTCAAAAAACGCCTCCTGCCTGAGTCGCTAATTTAACTATCAACACAAACTGTACAGGGGGGTGAATTTTTTCCGCCCAATCAGAGGCACAGCGCAGGTCACGCGGCCGACTGGTGCCCTATAGCGGTACGCAAAGCCCTTGCCACTACCAATATGGCCGTGATAGCCAATGTGCTTCATTTTCTGTTTCAGAAACGGACTGGTGACGTCGGGGAGACTACGTCCATGTTTTATACAGTCTATGGTTGTACAGGTTTGGATCCAAAATAGGTCACAATTGTGATTCATATAGATCTGTAATAAAAGAAGTGGCAGTTTGTTTTTTTGTCTTTTTTTAGTGATTTGTGTGTCTCTGTTAGCTAAACAGCACTGGTCTGGCTGCTGCTGCATGCTCACACTTACAGCAGTGTTGTTTCCCCTACAAGTACATTAGGGGGAGCCTGCAGCTCCACCAGATCACAGCAGAACTGATTTATAAGCATGTCTCTCATAGATCAGGTCAATAACTTGTTTGTTTTATTCTACAGACTAAATTGAGGGATGTTGTGATGTTTTTTTCTTATTATTTTTACAACAGGATGTCATTTCTGTCTCTACATGGTCATTTGTTCACAATTTTCCCCTACTACTGTATCCTGCTCAGCAAAGTCCCGTCTTGATGCGTAAACAGACACACAAATGTGCATGCACACTGTGTATAGCTGACAGAGAGTCAGGAAAACCACCACAAGAAACTCAGGAAGAAAATCCCTCCCAGGGCCGCCTCTGTGAAGCAACACTCCCCCACCCCCTATCCCGAGGCTACAGCCACCAAGGCTGTAAACCTAATTACTTACCTCAGTTTAGTTTATATTATGTTGATAATAATGTGCATATAACTCGAAGCAAGGAAGTTTCATTTGTGTAACATATTTCATACATAATTGCAATTCAAAGTGCCCTACAGAGAACTTATTAATAAAACACAAAGCAGAGCAGAGTTAAAAATGAATGAAAATATAACAACTTGATAACGACTTGAAACGGAGTATGGGGAAATAAATTTATGTAAATAATAGTATTATTCATTCAGATTGATTTTTTCTTATCCATGAATATCTATATTGGTTTCCATTATTTAAGTATATATACATATAAAAAAAGATAGTGGTGCAGCTCTGGTTTAGGTTGCAAAGATTTTTTACAGATCTCATTAAAAGGGAGAGATGTAAGAAATTAATTTGTGATCAGAGTAACTTCCTCTTTAACATGCTGTTCTCTTGGCTCAGGGTTGTTTTTAACCATCTGTTTCCAAGCAATTGAGCGGTACACTATGCAAGCAATCAGCACAAGCATCATGTGTTGTTGATCCTGCAAAAAGTATTTAAGTTAATCTCTACTTTTCATACTTACACAGGAAAACACATAGCTCACACACCTGGTGTCTGAGGGAGAAAAAGCCTCCACCACTGTTGCATTCCTAATACTCCCTCCGATCATTAATAATTCAGAATATTTGAACATTTCATGAAACTCCACTGCTGCTCAGAGTCTGTTTAAGTCCACAAGGAAATTATAGCAAGACCAAGTCTCCACACTTATGAAAAGTGTTTGGAATCAACAAAAATCTGCCTCTTCAGTATGTTAACATGAGGCATGAGCTGCTCATTACAGGCAAGTTAAGAGAGTTTATTGTCAGCGAGATTAATTACTATCACTGTCGTTCAATGTCGCGTTCATGGAAAAAAAGGTGTAAGTCCTTTTGTGTGGTCAGTTAAACAGGATTCAAAACCAATCATCACTATTACCTATCTAAACCATGCTCAGCTCTGCTCTAACGAAGACTTAATTGGGTCTTTAACATGCTGAAGGCATTGTCGTCTTTGCTAATAAACATTTCAATAAATATGCTTCCTGCTCCAGTGCTCTTTATTCCCACTTCTTGTTTAACCTCTTGTATTATGAGTCAACAAACCAAATGAGCTACCTGACTATTATGTTAATTTGGACAAATATTTTCATATAAGACTAATGAAAATGACAGATTTCTGCTCTGGCTGTCATCCCTTTGATGACAGGGGGTTGCAGTGTGGAGTGCAGGAAAATGAAACCAAATTCCCAACTGGGAAATTATCCTGGAGGCTGCATTAGCAGAGGACAAAAGCAATGCAAGCTGCTTGTGATGAAAGCCAAGAGGGAGATAAGGGAATTATCTTTCTCTTTACCTTAGTAATTGCTTTCTGCATAGCCCTGCTTAGTTTTAGCAGAAACAACAAAATGAAACAGAATGAAAACAGCCCCTAATCCATCTGCTTTCTTCTTGTTGCAACTTACGAGCTATTCATTAGACGCATAACGTAAATAATCATCAAGTAATAATCAAATATGCAGGCATTTGTAGGTGTTCAGCGTGATTAGTTATGAAACCCATACACACAGGAAAACAGTTTATTCAAGCAAGATGAGAGAATTATGGATGAGGACGCACATTTCAAAGTCAGTAAGCTTTAAGCTGTGATACACAAAGGATTGACACTAATGGCAATTGCAGTTTTGATAAAAATAGATTAAAAATGAAGTAGCATTTTAACTCTGTTGTTCAAAAAATGGCTTTTGTCTGGTCAATGATGGAATTAAAGGGCCACTCACAACTCTGAAAGTGTTTTCAACAGAAAGAAAACCAGGGCAGCTTGTGCTGTTGGTCAATATATACATATTAGCTGACAACTTATATTCTTTCACTGATTGAAACTGAGTACAGCAACAGACATTAAAGTACAAGCAGTTAAATGCAGGAGTTGTTTTAAGAAACAATTCAAGAACAAAGGCACTGTTTGATGGATTCATTTTGTCCGGTTTCTCAAGGTAGAGCGGAAGGCTTCCAAAGAAAACAATTCAGCCAGTTTCAGTTCACATTGGAGGGCATTCCAAGTAGAGGGGGCAGAGTAACTAAAAGCTTTTTTTTCCTGTTTCAGTTCAAACACGAGGAACAGAGAGATACATAATGTCATTTGATCGTAAAGCATACTGGCTTCCATTTCTCCGAAGAAAAGTGCTTAAATAGCAAGGACCTCGGCCAAGGAGAGCCAAATAAACCAGAGTCATCCAGCGGGTATATCGCCGTATATCCAGAGAGGCCATGCCAGCTTTAGCATACAGTTCACAGTGATGGGTGAGGCAACTACAACCTGTGATAAACCTCAGAGCACAGTGGTAGACAGGAGTCAAGGACTGAAGGCAGGTGGTTGAAGCAGACATATACACAACATCACCATAATTAAGAACAGGCAAAAAAGTAGCCGACACCAAAAGCTTTCGAGCTCTGAGAAAGACGACCTGTTCCTATAGAAGAAACTGAGCTTCACCCTTGGTTTAGAAAGTAGTTTTTTGACATGCACTTTAAAAGAAAGGTCCCCATCAGTAGTTAATCCAAGGTACTTAATAGATCCTACGTTCCTCATAACGATGGATGGAAAGAAATGCCCATAATGTCAGCTTGCAGGGAACATCAGGCCTAGCACAGGTTAGCATTAACATGCCACTGGCTGCGAACAGCTTGTTCCTGCTCATATGCAATGATTTGGACAATTTCTTATGTTATTTTTTACTGCTAGGTATGATAAACAGCGCAGAGACTAACACAGTGTGTTCAATATGAACCTACCGTGTAATCAAGATTTACAATAGAAAAAACTGCTAAGAGAACAGTACACACAGTAAAACAAGAACATTTAAGTCTTGTTTTGAGGTAATGGGACTACAAGAAAAATTCATCTCTTAATCTAATTACAGGCTTCAATCAGAACAAAATTCAACTACTTGAAAATGCAGCGAGATGCGTCTGCTGTTTTGGGTTTCTCAGTTCCTGCATGAAAAGACGGCAGTAAGTCTGTGACTCATCAAGAGACACTTTATTTGATTCAAATATGCTTGTTAAATATGAATGTTGTGGGTACAGAGACCTGAATGTGTTCTGAGTGAAATTAACTAGCACAGTAATGGTTATGAGTCATCCATAAATGTGGGCTTATTAGGTCAGTAAATTATTTTCAGCGAAATGATTATCCAAACAAGCTTCAATGAGTAACAACGTGATGAGAAAATAAAAAATGATAAAGCTTATTTTTTTCTGTTTGCCACAAACCTTTCTTGCGCTTTTTTTTCAGTCTTCACACCTGTGTGTGTATGTTTGTGTATGTGTGCGAGTGTGAGTGTAGGGGACTGGTCATTTGCATTGGGGCAGGTGTTCTGCTGGGAAGTCATGAATCTCAATAACTCAGTAAATTGATTACCTGCAGACTACAAAATGGCTCCAGAGATTTTATTACTGGCCGATGGGAAAGGCGAGATGGATGAGGGTTGTGTGTGTGAGCGTTTGCGTGTGTCTCTTAGGCTCGTGACAAGAGCTGTAAAGATTTACTCATTTAGAGTGCTGTCATTTGCTTGGAGCAATACTTGAGAATCAGTGTTCAAACCGCCACACACCTCCTTCTATTATTCTATCAATGTAGGCTTAAAAGCCTTTATTAATACCAATAAGAATTTTATTTACTCCAAGAAAAATCAGGTAACTCAAAAAATAACCAGAGGAGACACACTGAAGTGGAAAATGTTTTGTTTATCATCTGAGTAGTGACCCTCATTAACAGACACTTAAGGATGGAAAAGATATTTCACTTTACTAGAGATGGAAAAAGAGACACGAACAGTTGTCTGTGAAAATATGACCTATGTTATGTGCTCACATAAAAAGCAACCAGCGTTATGCAGAGATATGAAAACATCTGCATTTTGACCGCTTGGTTTGTATCGAATACTATAAGCATCTCTAAATATCTTTCCTAATTTAATTCACTGAAGATGTGATTCAAGAATGCAATTAGGGTATAATTCTCCAATCTATTTGCATTTATTAACATGATATCAAAGTTAATGTACAATGCTTTGCTCAGGACATGAACAGTGTGTAAAACAGTTATTCATTTTACAATACCAAACCAAAACCAAAGCCAAAAGCAAATCAGTTTTAAAAATGTGGTTTAAAAAGACAAAATAGAGCTACACAGCACTAAAAGAAACCAAAGAGACTTTGGTCCATATTGACATGATAGCATCACGCGGTTGTTGCAGATTTGTCGGCTGAACATCCATGATGAGAATCTCCCGTTCCACCACATTCCAAAGCAGCAACAATACTCAGGTAGGCTGTGGACTTTAAACCATGCTCAGTTGGTACTAAGGGGCCCAAAGTGAGCCAAGAAAATATCCCCAACACCATTACACCAGCAGCAGCAGCCTGAACCGTTGATACAAGGCAGGGTGGATCCATGCTTTCATGTTGCTGACGCCAAATTCTGACCCTACCATCAAATGTGGAGCAGAAATCCAGACTCATCAGACCAGGCAACGTTTTTCCAATCTTCTATTGTCCAGTTTTGGTGAACCTGTGTGAATTGTAGCCTCAGTTTCCTGTTCTTAGCTGACAGGAGGGTCACCCGGTGTGGTTTTCTGCTGCTGTAGCCCATCTGCCTCAAGGTTGGACGTGTTGTGTTCAGAGATGCTCTTCTGCAGACCTCGGTTGTAACCAGTGGTTATTTGAGTTACCGTTGCCTTTCTATCAGCTCCAACCAGTCTGTTCATTCTCCTCTGACCTCTGGCATCAACAAGGTATTCTGGCCCACAGAACTGCAGATCACTGGAAAATTTCTCTTTTTGGGATCATTCTCTGTAAACCTTAGAGATGGTTGTTGGTTTAAACTCAGTAGATCAGCAGTTTCTTAAATACTCAGACTAGCCTGTCTGACCCCAAACAACCATGCCACGTTCAAAGTCACTTAAATCACCTTTCTTCCCCGTTCTGATGCTCGGGTTGAACTGCAGCAGATCGTCTTAACCATGTCTACATGCCTAAATGCACTGAGTTGCTGCCATGTGATTGGCTAATTAGAAATGTGTGTTAACAAGCAGATGGACAGGTGTGCCTTATAAAGTGGCCGGTGAGTTTATAATATACAAGTCTATATATCAATATATGTAACATATATGACTTCAAACAGGTGCTGCCAAACCTAGCTTAAATAACGAAACTGAGCAGGCTGGGTTGATGTGAAGGATCTGTGAGGGAGTCAGTTTCAAATAAATGAAAAATTGGCAATTTTGCAATTTTTCATTGGAAGAAATAAAAAAAGATGGCCTGGGGTGTCTCTCTTGGGACCCGTCATGTTATTTTATCCTGACACAGTAATTCAGTGCTTTCATTACAGAACCTCGGTTTGCCGATTGCCTTCAGGACAGAAATCTCTTTAAGATCTTTCTGTCTCTTCAGAACACATTTGTTTCCTTCAGTCACATTTTAACGCCTTGGGCTCAAACAAATCACTGCTCTTAAGAGGTATGAAAAAATAAATCCACCCTCTTGCTGCTATTGGCGCGCAGTTTTCCCTTGAAACTTCCTTTTCTGTGGTTTTCGCTTCAATCTGAACACAATTATCTTCCTCCTCATCTATATCTGCCTGTCACTTTGTTCTTCTCTGCTGATTGTTCAAAAATGTTTGTGTGGATCAGACATTGATTTATCATGCTGTTGTCTGTTTTCTACATTGTGAACATCTCCTTGTCACTGTCATCGTGCAGTTGTTGGTATAAGTGGAACCTAAACCCACTCAGTTTGTCTCAAGGCTACTGAAACAAGAGGAGTGAGTGACTCATACAGAGTGGAAACTTCATTTAAAACATTTTGACGGAATCAGCTGTGAGAGGCTCTTTCTCACTTACCTGCTGTTGCCTCTCAGTGAACAGTTTGCAGCAGGAAGCGCTGGTTTCTAAATTTGAGATAGCAGCTGTGTCACTGAAGAAGTAACTGTCTTCAATCACAATTTTTCTCAGTGTTAGTGGTCTTTCTCAAATCAGCAGTCTATCCAGACACTTGTCCCTTGTACCAAACCCATCATTTACTGATTGTGGAAAACCTTAGCGGTGGCATGGGGCAAAGAAAAGAATCAATCAAGTAACCTTTATGTATGTATGTAGAACCAAATCACAACCAATGTTTTTTCAAGCCACTTGCAAAAACATTTACAGGTCTAGACCTTTAAATGTTAGTAAAATATTATTTCATAATTAGAAACCCAGTATCAATACAAAACAAGGAGTCTAATCTCATCTTAACTGACTATGAGTTCAGCACATTGCCTTTCTCCTAGGCAGAAACTTCCAGCAGTACCAGACTCATGTTAGACAGACATCCGCCTCAGCTGTGTTGGGCTTAAAGAGGAAGAAAGAGAGAGAGAAAGAAGCAATGAGGGAAAGGGGGGCAGACAGATACACAAATAGAAACCTCTGCCAAGCACACTGTGATTGTCACCAACTCTTTGGGCCGACTTTAATGTTATACTCCCTTTCAGCAGACTGTCTGCTACAATTTGGTGTCAGTTGCAGGTTTGTTCGATAATTTGCTACCTGAAAATTATGATGACCCAGTACATATTTCATATTTTAGATCTGAGTATCCAGAATATCATCAGGATCTGGATGGTACTTTTATATCTGTCAGAAATTATGGTGACCTTGTCTTGTATTGTTTTGCAAAGCAATCTGACCATTTATCGTGGAGTTATATACACATATGGTAAAAACGGCCCTATCTCACAATGATAAAGAATCCTTTAAAAAAGTCCTGGATCCAGACGGTGATCCAGATCATCTCCAAAATTGAATCACTTCTTCTTTATCTCATTTTGAACATTTCCTGAAAATTTCATCAAGATCTGTTTGTTTCTTTTTGAGTTATGTTGTTCACAGACAAACAGAAAAACTCTCCCAAAAACACAACCTCCTTGGCAGAGGTAACAATTGTCTTGACAGGGTGTTGTGAGGTGTGTAAAGAGTGACTTCCTTCTTCCTGATCCGAAGATTATTGATTGTAAATGTCAATATTAACTTGTTGATTTGTGTCAGGAACCCAACTGGCACATAACAAACTTGTTGTACCACAATAAAACTGACGAGCCAGAGAGTCGAACAGGAAGTGACAAAGCAGAAGAAGAAACCTGAAACTTCAAATGAGTTTACTTCTGTGATCTCCTTCGATTGGATCCACTTTATGTTCAAAATTTTTCCAATCAGTTGTTGATGTGTCATCTGTCTGCATCTCCCTCTGGCAGATATCCGTCTAGCGTGAGTCTGGTTCAGCTTGAGGTTTCTGCCTGTTAATAAGATTATTGTATTTGCCGCTGTAACTTGCTTTATGCTGCAAAGCTCTGCTCGTGGTCGGTTAGATGAGATCAAAACTTAAGATATGTTTCAATTTTATTGCAATGTTTCAGTTGTATAAAAATGGTCCTTCCTTCTTCAAGTGAGATGGGATAAAGTGACTGTGTAAATGCAGTCCATCCCTCCATGTATCTTTCTGAATTGTGCATCCTATCCATTTCCTCTCTTTTCTGTTCCTTTTTTGACCATTCAAATTTTCTTTCTTTCCTTTCTCTCACATTAAAGCTGTCTTTATTCTTGTTTCTCTCCCATTGTTTCCTCTCACTTAATTTCCCTTCCCTATGTAGTCTACTCTAATTCCTCTTTTACTTTGCTTCCTTTCCTTCCTTTCATTCCAGGTTCATTCCTTGGATTTGTCTTTGATTTGTTTCCTTTATTTCCAATTCTTCCCCCTCCTTTCCACTCCATTCTGCTCATTTCCTCTGCGATGCATTACTCTCCTTTTATTTCCATAATACATCTCATCTCCAAAGCCCTCGACATTCTTGACGAGCTGAGCCGACTCTTTGAGAGAACCAGTGCAGTTTGTGGTCACAAGGCACGCCACCCAGCAGGCGTGAAGGTCACTTAGTTCGTCTTTGAAATGCAGATCTTTGCTCCCCTGCTGCCGAGTCGACTCTCGTACCTAAAGCGTTCTAGACTTAATAATGTCGCCAATCACTCAGCTTTCCAAGTCATGTTTGCTATTAATCTGCTTCAACACAGACTGGTGCACCGATCAGACACACTGTCTGCATTCAAAACAAGTACCATCTGTTTGATGTTTGACTTTTGACTGGAGCGAAATAAGACGGAGAAAGCACACCTCTCTTCGTGGAACTGAATGCAAGAAAAGCCTTTTAGAGCTTCGTTCCTCCTGTCATTTTAGATGTGATCAATTTTATTGACTTCAAAGAGCTCCAATAAGCTTTAATGAATAGATTACTCAGATATGAAGTTCTCTGCTTCAAGAGCCAGCAGAAATAATAACACAAGCGCTCCCAGCTGCAAAACATTCAGGGCTTAGTGTTGAAAAGGACTTTCAAACTTAACTACAATAATAGTTTCACATAAGCGATATTATAAAAATATACTTCAGAACTAAGTAGTTTATGAATATTTCATCTGCCTTTGTTGTCTGAGAATAGTCAGAGAATTGTACAAAATGTAGTTTTGGATCTGATCTGTTTTGTTTTGCTCAAGGTTCTGGAATGTGTTTACAGACCCACTAAAACATGAAAGATCACATAATTTTTTTATTCACATACATAACTTGCTTGCTTTGCTCTTTGTACTGATTGGGGCAGTGCTAAGATAGTGATGTAGAGATAGGGCAAGCTGGACACAGATACAGCATCATGAGTTTTTATTAATAAGTCAGTCTTGGTCGACGGCGTCTGATGTCACCTCTGGTTTTCCATGCAGCGTTAATTAACAGTTGGAGTTTTTCGGCACTTGCAAATAGGGCTGGGACGATATTCTTTTCTCGCGACTCTACTCTATAACGACTTTATGAGGTGCTGATTTGATTTGAGTTGCGATTCTTTGATATTTACATTTTTTGCGATTTTTATTTCTGTTTTAAACACCACTCCATGTGAAAAAGTTAAATGATGATACATATTTTACATTTTCCTATAAAATGCACATCACGTGAGTCAAAGAGAAACATTTCACTCTCTGCTGGAGAAAAGTGGTAACTTTTTTCCTATCCACTTTTTAAACAAAGACTGAAATGAGGAATTTAAATTTGAAAAAAAAAAAGATTTTTTGACAAATAATCCCAATTTTGATATTTTCAAACAAAAATCCTGCATTTTTGATTTTTCCCCCACCCCTACTTATAATTTATGCAAATTTAGCAAATAGAATGTTGAATGCATCACATTTTTTGAGTAATTTTCTCTATTTGTGAAAATCCCGATATTTGCATTATTTGCCCCAAAACTCATATCTTCTAATGTCTTTAAATTGGCTAACCTTGTAAGTCACATGACATGAGTTTCATTCACATTTTTTATAAACGAAACATTTAGCTTCCCACTTGACTTTAATTATACTTTACAAATATACATCATACTTTATTAATCCTCATGAGTGACATCAACCTCCTGCATCAAGTAATGAAGCCATGTCAGAAAAGCATTGAGTCGATGGGTGTTAGCATGAGGTGGCTGAATTTGAATGAGATTGCCCAATCAGAGGAACAGAGTTTAGCTTTTTCAGTATGGCTCCTGATGATGATCCATTTCAAAACTTAATATCAGAAACAGACGAGTCGGAGAGTAAAATACTTTTAACATTTATCAAAGCATGCTTGATATCAAGGATCAAAATTCTGGTGGTTATGTCAACACTTTCTTGAAAGCAAATGACAGAGACAAAATAACAACATTGCATGAGAAGATACAAATCTTATTGGCTACACTTTTAGCATGTTTGATATTTTTCTCCTGCAGAGTTTCTAAATCAGTTCAGCTTTTAAAGTTCCTGTCAACTTAGCTTGGTCTTAATTTTCTATGTCCTCATTATCTCAACAACACCTTCTGCCTCCTCTGAGCTGAAACCTTCATTACAGCCTGGCCAGTGTCATACGATCATTTTTATATTTGGAAGGTGAGAAGTCAATTTGCAGGTCTGTTGGAAATTTCATAAGAGCCAAAGAGTTTGATTCAGCACGTGTTTAGAGGATGGTCACATTACATGATCCAACATCTTTAAAAGTTTGGTTTGGATAAAAGTAACAGAGGGAAAAGATCAGTGCTTGTTTTTTGTCTTTGTTCAACAGAGAAACCACATCTCAGATACCGGCAGCCACTGAGTTTACTCAGCTGCTCAGATTAGACAATAAATCGTACGAGGTGTGTAAACCTTGTCAGTGAGTGTGTTTGTTGAAGGTGTGCAAGTGTCTTATTGAAATGGATTAATGGCAGCAAGGCAAAATTACCTGTCTGCAATATTTGCTCTGAAAGTTTCAGGTTTTAGTTTTAGTGGAACAAACTGCATACAATAAAAGATAGTCTGGTTTACCTTCTTACCATAACCTGGTAAGAGTTACTTTTATCAATATTTCATGCAGAAAGTGGAATAAGTGAGACTTTTCAGCCTCTTCAAGCCAGTGTTGTCAGTCCTCAAACTAACCCTAAGTTTGTGTTGGTCACTCTGTTGCAGAGTGAACTTTGAGACACAGCAACTGTGACAAATAAAAGACGCCAGAGCTTCCTCCTCCAAGCTCACGACTCCTCTGTCCCCCTGTTGGTTTTAAGCAGCTTATTAATAATTGAACAGGACATGTTGTGCAGTGGCAGATATATCATTATTCCCCCTCTGTGACTGCCGCCAGCCATGGATGGATGGATATTAAACAAACCACATTCACACTCAGAGTATTTCTGAAGTGGCCCAGCTGCATTTTATCCCTATTTTAAAATGTGATAATGAAATTTCAGCTGGTGCTAGCATTTGATGTGTGTGTAAAAAAAACCCCCACTCATGCCAGATAAGACAGAATGTGTAAGAAAAAGCAACATGTTATAAAAATGTGCAATATGTGCTAATTCAGTTTTTACAACCAGATATCTCCCATGTGTTAAGTGGCTATTTTTAAGTGTTTTTTTTTCTTGTTAGTGTAAAGTATAGTGTGTGTGAAGTGAGTGTGTATGGGTGCAGTTTTCTTTGTTTGTGCTTCAGCCCCTCAGGAGTTCCCTGAGGCCATCAAGATCCCTTATCCTTTCTCACATAAATTCATTTTCACATTTCTTTCCACTCATGTCTGTCAGGATTACCGGTAGGGATGCACCGATACGAAAATTTTGGCCTATACGATACCCAATATAAAAGGTCCCATATTATGCAAAATTCACTTCATTAAGTCTTTTAGTGGAATTTGTGGGTCTTTGGCTTTCCTCCCACAAAATGTGATATTTAATGACAAAACCTGTACTTAGTAGTGCTAGTGAATGTAATTTCTCCAGCAGCGGGGAGGAGAATACCAAAGTTGAAGAGCCATCACTGCTCTGTTTTTGGCTGTAAACAGCCACATAGTTCCATGCACAAGCTTCCCATCTCGGAAGAAGACAAGACTAAGTGTCTGGAGTTCATTTATCAAGGAAATGTGTCAGCTACACTCAGTAAAACTGTGCATGTGCGTGCTAGTCACTTCATGGCCGACTGCTTTTCCAACTTCGGACAGTACAACAGAGGGCTAGCAAATAGACTGGTCCTGAATCTAGGTGCATTACCAACCATCCGCCAACAAACCTCAGACCCTGGAAATGTGAGTATTTTAAATGCTGTGTGCTGTGGAGCAGATCTAAGAGCTTTTCCTCAGTGTCCCCCCTGTCCCTGTGTTAGCTTCAGGATGTTAACTTTAGCTGTAGTTAGCCTGTTGTTTTAGCCTGTAATATTAGGGTAAACAAGCTTGTCTGATTTCTAAACATTGTGCACTTGGAGCTCGTGGCGCCGCTCTCAGTGACATGGAAGAGCGGGGCGGTATCAGCGGTGGCTCATTTACATATGAAGGCCAGGCCCACTAAATCAGAACGTTCTGAACAGAGGGGCTATGAGAGCCTGGAAACAATGCTGCTGTGCTTGATTTATTGGCTTTTAGGACCGAAACATGTTACTGCCATTTCATGAAGACATCAATGATCCATATTAAACTGCAGAAAAGGAGCAGAATATGGAACTTTTAATATTGCTGTTATGGCCGATAACCGATATTTACCAATATCAATATTGGTAAAAAAATAAATAAATAAATCTGAGATGATCAAATTGTGAACATACTGAAAATCATGCAAACTGAATTTTTCCTATATCTCCCTTTTTTTTCAAACTTGTTTTCCTTGTCCACTCTTCTTAGGTAGTTTTGGTGTTTATGAAGTCCTAAAAAACAATATTATTTGGGTCTTGAAAGATCAGTCAGGATGCTGTAAAAATGGTCGGCAGCTAATAAGTAAATATCGGCCCACTTTTACACATCAGCCGATACTGATATTGATACCGATATATCGTGCATCCCAAAATACTGGAGTGCAAGTTTTAAGTCAAACTGGCACCACTTTTCATATGCAACGAATTGTATGAAGTTTGCTCTCTAAGAAGTTGACTTAACGCAGTGTTAAAATCTTATCGCACTATAAAAAGTAGTTTAACTGTGAACATTTGAAACTTCAATGAGACGACGAGAAAGAGTTAAAAAACTCGATGGCCCCCATGCTGTGTCCTCTTCTCGTCTTTGATTTGATCCTTGGTTACATAACCAGGTGCTGATTGTTCACCTCGGTGAATACTTCAGAATCGAAATAGAAAAAGTTACAATTATTGGACCTCTCTCCCTTCCTCTTACTGTATCTCTGAGCCATAATGTTGTTTTTCTATTTGAGGGACAAAAGCAGAAAACGGAAAGTAATGACACCCTCTGAGGAAGGTAGAAGGCGGACTGCAAAATTGTTAATTTGTTGAAGTTGGCACCAAGAGCTTCATATATTTTTTTAAACCTCAGTGTCTGTTTCTTTCGGTCTTAAAACACTGATAACATAATCAACAATGGCCATCATTTGTGAAGTGTTGGTCTGTATTATTTGCTGTTAATCATGTTGTGTCCACGTCTGTCTGTTGTCTGTCTGACTGACTGTCTGACTCAATCCATCACTCTTCTTGTGCTCTTCACAGCAGATGGTTGTTAAACAATGAGTCTGCTGCTGCTAAAGGTTTCGGTCTGGGAGTTTTTTCTTCCCCATGCTGCTGACATGCCCGTGGTGGATTAATACAAAAGAGGATTAGGGCCACAGTAGAAGAAATAATTAAATAAATAAATAAAAGATTTTAGAGTAGAGTTTTAATGTTAATAGAATGAAGTAAAAGTTTTTTTTAAGATAAAAGTCTTGTTATAATGTGATAATCAAGTTGTATCACTATAAAGTTGTGTATTGGAAGTGAATTAAATAATACACTAATTGAGAAAGATGTCTCATTTTTTGGCTTTGGTTAGCCTGTTTAGCCTGTATGCTAATTTGAAGGGACAGTTTAGAAGAACTACCTCCCCAAACATAAAAGAGAAACTTGGCAGGAAAACTGACATCAGAATCAAAAACTGGAATAAACTGTGCAGGAAAAACAAGTCTGTTATTAAGATAGGAAGCTTTTAAATGCTTCTGCAACTATTGTTTATCCTTCAGTGTGAAATTAAACTTCACAAGAGGGATACCATTCTGATTTTATAACTGGAGGTAGGCGTTTTATATTCTTCTTTTATGATATTTAAGCATTCACTTAGAGTATCTGTGCCCAGTAATTAAGATTTCTTTCTCATAAAATTGAATCTCTCAATGTTATGACTGTTTTTGTTTTCACATTATGTCTCTATTCTCAAAACCCTCTCATTTCTCTCCTCCTCCATCATGGATTAATGATGGGTCTCTTTAAAGTATAAAAGCAAACAGAGCAGTCTTGACCTGCAGCTTTTGTTTACTGCCTTAAGCTAACATTTATGATTCACTCCTGTATGAATACAGTTTGATGAATCAGCTGTGGCTTGAGCTCAACTACTTGGGGAAGCCAGTAGGATGGCAAAAACTGATGGTACTAGAAAGAGCTACACATCCCCATAGAAACTGCACCAAGAAGACAGCTTAAGCCTTTTTCCCTCTGGGATTCCCCCAGAAATCCAGTTGTTTCTATCGTACCAGTAGGACAGATATTCTAGTTTTTACAGTGTTTGTAACTAGGCAGTTTTGTAGGGGAGACTCATCTCTATCTCTTATCAAACTGAATCAGCATCTTCAAAGGACGTCTAACCAAATTTACACATCAAACTTTGTTTACAGGTCATTGGGTGAGCTGCATTAACAAATGCCAGGTTGTATAAAATCTGTTTTGGCCCCAGAGGCAGCTCTGATGTCACAAGTCAAAGTCTGTTGGGCTGAAGTCTGCAGGTAGGAAACAGTAGACACATCCTGTGGTGAGGGGTCAGGAAGAGGTGAGCATGCAGGATTCCTTGACAGTTTTCTTTTGCTGCTTTAGTCAAGTCTGATGAAATTTAACTTGGTATGACTGGTGTTTTTTTTTCAGGTTTTATTTGAGGAAGAACTTCCTACCGTAGTGCCACACAGACTGCCTTTTTATTTGATGTAAAATGTGTGAACTAAGTGTATTGCATATTAGTTTTTCATAATATACCACAGCATATATGAGATAAAATTGAAGCATAGAGTATCTAAAGATTTATTACAGCGCTGATGTAGTTTGTGCCAGTGTGTCAATCCAGCGCTAATCTCCCAAGAGTGTCTGACCCTGCGGCACCCTTAGGTAAACACAGCTGCTCCCCTGCATCTGCACACAGGGCTCTGACAAGATGTTATCTTCTCACATCAAACTGCTGCTTCTCTTTGACACGGCAGGTCCAAACTGTATCTTAATTATCCAGGAGAAAAAGGGGTTGAAATATTTTTTTACAATTGCATCTAAGTGCATAGTAATTGGGATCAATTACAACACAACAAGAACAACAGGGCTGTAAGAGCCATTAGAAGTAGGTGGGGTTTTTATTTGTTAAGACATGATCAGCCGATCTGTGTAACTGGAGCAACAACACTGGCCCAAGTGCCTACTACAGCTTTCAGATTCGGTCGCTCAACAAACAGTGATCCATCACCTTGCCATCCAAACAATCAAGCCGTCAAGTCTTGGAGCAGCTGTCTTCAATCACACCTTGTTGTGTGCCTGGATTCAACTCGGTACTGCTAAGCAGCTCTGATTGACTGCCCTCACCCTGGATATAATATTGTCATTGTGTGTGCTATGGTGAGTGACATGAAATAAGATTTTAGAGGCAAGAGCATCAAGACTGAGATGATTCTGTTGAAACCGTAATGGAGACATTTCACACCATCTGCAGAGAGGCTTCTTCTCTGGTACACTTTAAGTGGATCAAATGTGGATATGCCAAAGTATGAGTTTGTACTGGCAGGCTGTAGGGTGGCTGTGAAACCATGATACTAATTAGACTAAACTTCTAGAAAAAAGTCCTTTCCCTGCCTCTTGGTGCTGTTAATGGTTTCTTAACATCGGAGATGGAAGTGGAAGTTACTGTTTCCAGTAAAGAACATTTCTGTTTGCTGCATAAGAACCTTGAAAATACAACTTCTAATACGGTTCAGTAAATGTCTGTTGGAAGTTCCCAATAAGCTTTTCTCAAATTGTCAAAACTTTCTGTTCACTGGTCATTACTGAAACATCTCTGTCATACTGTTTTTTAATAACTTCAAAAAAATAAATTCAAAAGTTTACAGTGGCCAGTGGGTGTCAGATGATTTGCAAAAGCCACGAACACAATTGCAATAGCAAAAACACAAACTCCACAATGCAACAGAAGTACAGCCACAATGAAAGTTAAAAGATGTTAGTTATCCAGATGGACACAGAAAAGTTGTGAGAGTAAGTAAATGATTTTCTTTCTTAACTTCATCTATGATGAATAAAGCCTCATAGGGGTCTCATCTTGTAATATTCCATCTTCATAGTACTCATGTCATGTCATAGCGTTATCATTAGAGCTAAATTTATCATAAATAGACGAAATGAAAAACAAAATTGTTAACTTACTTTCACAACTTTTTTAGGTCTGTTGGGATGACAGTCCCCTTAACTTTCGTTGTGTTGTTTGGTTATTGCCCCATTACACCAGTTGTAGGATTGATTCCCAGTTGTGACCATAGACTGTATATAGAGTGGACAGTGTGGCCCCGCCATTTATCATTGTACGGTTTTGAAGCCAAAATACTCCTATCACAGGCGCAGCCATTGTAGCAGTTGCAGCCAGAGTCTGCGCATTAGAGACTGTGAGGGATTCTGGGAGAATCTGAGTGGAGCTGGGTGACATAAATAATTTTTTTTTTTTTCTTTCGAGAGTCTAATCACTTCTTGACTCTACCTCCCAATATATTTTACAATCCCCGAAAAAATACACAAGAATGGCACCTGTCAATCATTGTTAAACCTTACTTAAAGCCTAGTTTTTAACCTCGTATAACTACTGAAAACAAAACTTTTCAGAAAAATGAGGACTTGAATACAAGGCAGCCAAATGATATATTCAAATCACCACAACAATCGTACCTGAGAAACTTTTCTACGAGGAGTATTAATTTTTTTAAAGTTTGACCACAGCCCATCTGGAATGGCTGGAAAGCCTGATTTTTTAACCTAAACTGCAGCCAGTCACCAGGGGGAGCAGTTTTTGTGGAGACCTCACTTCGAGCCGAGCAAGCGGACGTCGACATTTTTTTTACACTCTATGGTTGTGACAGAATTTTGCCCCACTCTTAATGTTTCCTGTCTCTCTTTCCAGCTGCCTTCTCCGGTAAAGGTTAAGAGCCCAATGCAGTAATTTTAGAAAAAAGAACAAAAATTACTCCAGTGTTAAGTGGACATTTAGCTAAGTCACCTTATGGCTTTGAAACTGCAAAATTCAAATGTTTGAAAAAGCAGTCGTCTTGAAGTGAATGACGCCCTGCAGTGCTTTCATAAACATATTGTAAAGATCAGTATGATTTCCTCACCCTAACCGTCTGTTCAGATCCTGATAACTCGTTGTGAAAGGTGCCCTCATCTTCCTCTGATGAGGAAGTACAGTAGATGTAAGAAAGGGGAGAAGAGGAAAAGTATGTAGAAGAAATAATTAGGAAGGCGATGGGGTTGGTGCTTCTGAATCCTGGTTCAGGCTTCAGACTTGATTGCAGCCAGTCTGGTTATGTAAGCGAAGGCCACTTCCAGGCACTTACATCCTGAGGACACAGTGATTGGATGAATAGAGAGAGGGATTCTTTCATGAACTGACTTCTCTCTTTATAACTCCTGTAGTGCTTCCATCAGCCACCTTCCTTGTTTCCTTGATTGGCCATTGTTCAGCACCAGCTTGCCCTCCTTTGATACTAATAACCCCGTATTGAACTATACACAGAAATACTATTCACTGATTTACAGGGATTTGTGAATCAATATGTAAATCAGTGATTATGCACCCGGCAAACTGATGCCTGCCAGCGTTCTAAGAATGCGAATAACCATCTGACTCTTCATTCCTGTCTCCTTCTAACAAGTTCTGCTGTATGCTTCATTAAGCTGATGGTGGCACTTGTTTAAAACATGGGAAAGAGACACATCTGACTGAAGTATCGCTGCTAAATGGGCCCACTAATTGGCAAGTTGGGGTGTTTTCTGAAAGCAGGTACTTCAGAAAAGAAATTGGAGATTCCTTCAGTGAATTTCATAGGGAAAAAAAGCAGAGTAGAAAAAATAGAGACCTAGTTCTCATTAAAAACACATCCCTGGTTTCCCCTCCTTACTTTATAAACACACCATGTAATGATCTGTGAGGCCTCCAGTGTGTGCTGCATTGAATGCTGATAAGATCTGTAAATCAAAGAGCATTTTACATCTTCAAGAAGAGCAGGTAATGATGGATGAGCAATGATTAATAACTATATGAATTATGGTAGATAAAAAGAGAGCAGACACGTTTGTAGATTGTGTGTGCGGTTGTGAAATGTACACACATCTGGATCTTAAGAGGGCTCTAGGCAGAGCTTCAAAATGCAAAAAGAAGAAATGGTAGCCAGACAAAAAAAACCAAAACAAAACAAAAAAATAAACGACTAAGCAATTTATTGCAAACAGCAATTAAACGAAAACAGGCTGTTCATCATCAGCTGATAAAAACTTGAAGGCCACAGCCTTTAAAAGCCAAAATCTATGCAAAAGTGTGGATTCAGTGTGATTTTCTGTCAGGTATTCACTGTGTCGTGACCTCCTGCTGGAAAAGGCTAAAAAGCTTCCTCTCTTTGAACATGGCTGGATTGTTGAGCTGCATAGCAAAGCCTCTTGCAACACACAGTTACTGTTGAGGTTGGACACAGTAAAACAGTCATTTTGAGCCAGACACTCTGATTGGCTGAATCAGATTAGCCAATAAAGGCTGTTACTGGTGATGACTGTATCCTAACATCCACCAGACGACGTCTGTGAGAGAAGAGCTTCATTAAGAACAAAAATCATCTTCAAAGGCCTCGTCTCCTTCAGCACCACAAAACTGCCCATTTGGACTCTGCCTCCTTCATGACTGAGGGCCATGGTCTTTGTGGTAGTAACTGTGTTTTTCCACAGTACAACACTGCAGTTCACAATGCGTGCCTGACAAAGGACTTCTTCCAGAGGAATAAACTCACTCTTTGGGACCGTCCTGTGTGTTCCCCTAATATAAACCACATTGACAACAGCTTTGTATAAATATTATCAAATGACAGCTGCCAATATTTTTGACAACATAATTGATAAAAGTACATAGCACCAACCTGCTGCCAAAACTGCACCCACTAAAACTTCTGTTATATCATTTAAATAAACCACATTGCTATCAGCTATGTGCAGGGACCCAGCAGTAGACCCAGCAGTAGACATTAGAGATTGAAGAGTGTTTTTATCTCCCTGCATTTGCAAATTATTAGCTGGAAAACAGGACAGCTCCAGGTGTTACCACAAGTCAAGGCACAACACTTCAATCACAGATATGATTGTCATTAGTGAACCATTATCTCTCGCTAACAGGCTCTAAAATCAGTCCTGTTCACAGAAGACTCACAGCAGTCTTGTGCTTTCCATCAACAAGCCAGCTGCCACTTTGTGTGGGGTTTTTATGGTGTATTGCTAATCAAGCAGGCAAAACTGCATCAATCAACAGGCAAATCCAGCATGGAAAACCAACATATCAACTCATCCATGATTGATGATGTTTAGGTTGGCCATCCTATTTTCAATATTTTTAACAATTCTTTTAAAGAACATGCTTCCACACCAGATATTCACCATTTTTTTCTATTTTTAAAAACTTACTTTAAGGTAATAAGGGAATCAAGGAAAAATGATCGCATATAATTTCATATGCTTCAATTTGCACCACACTTCCAAAACACATCCTCTTAATCAGTTTTGAAAATTTTTTAAATTACAGTAACTTACGATATGTATTATTAGATTGCATATATGGACAATAATCGTATACAACCAAATTTGCATAAAAATATTTTTTTTATTTCAAGAGTTAGCTACAAAAAATGTGAGTAGTTTTGGCTAACTGACGGAAATAACCCCATTTAAAGCCTGTTTTAAAATTGTTAAGGGTTTTTTTTCCTCTTCACATCATACTCACAGTCAAAGTCAGTTTTTTTTTCTAACTGGTGGTATGTTATATTACACATTTCTGTTTCTACTTGTCAGTCTGAGGATAATTATATCCCTGTAGACTGTATGAAATACTGAAAAAAAGTAGGCAGAAGTAGCTGAGAAGGTTCAGTATGTAATGTTGAAGGCCAATTACTGTAGTGCTCCTGGATGAAACACTTCACTTGTGCCCTGCTGGTAGCCTTTTACCCAGTTTTTTATCCCCATCATTTTCAATGTCACATCTGATTAAATTACAGCTGGGTGGTGTTCCTCTGAGGAAATGGAGCTGGGTGTTTCATGAGCTTGTGTGTTATTTGACATAGCTACTTTCTAAATCATATTTTCTTCTTTTCGAGAGAATTGTATATTCTGTTGTACAGTTGTTACATATTGTTACAGAAGATGGGCAGAAGAGAGGTATAGACACTATTTGAGATAATGCACTATGTGTGTTCAATAAATCTGTGTCTGTCTGGCCAGACTCTGCTCGTGTGCATCAGATCCTCAAATTCTCAAACCAATTCAGTCAATGTGATTTTGAAATTTGACCTGTTAATTCTGTATGTGAATCTGCTTAAATTTAATTTCCTCTAAGTAGGGATGGGTACCTTTCACATTTGAAACAATACAATACCGTTGAGTACCAGTACCTGGCTACCAGTACTCAACGATACCAATTTTTGGTACTTTTTTGTGTTTTGTGGCAAAAAATATCAATTTGCTCAAAAATAGAATAGAAAAAAAATTCAATTTAACATATTTATTCTTCAATCTATAACTTTGCAATGCTGTGTTCAAGTTCAGCATGGAAAACCTCCTACTCTTCCACTCCCTCACAGTCACAAGGTTTCATTTAGGTACCTAAACATGGTACCTTTTGATTTTCTGTGAATCGGTACCCGATACTTCTGACAGAATTTGGTTGGTACCTATTAAAAGATCTAATTTAGCACCCATCCCTGCCTCTAATCACTGTGCTGTACAAATGAATGTAGATCAAAACTTTGAAATACACTTCCTATTTGCATGCCCCCCCAAAAAATCACCATCTGGCAGGTAGATTCTAGTCCAGAAATTAGTTCAAGATCTCAATTAATTTCCATTCATGACATCTTAAACAGTGTCAAAACCCCCACTGTAGCCTTACAGCTTTTGTGTTTCTTCATTCATTAAAAGTTGTTGACCTTATCATGTTTGATATACTTAACAAGTTTCTGTTTCTAATTGTTTTTATGGTTGAATTATTGTACTCAGTTTGGTTGACAAAACTGAGAATCTTGGAATTGACATGACAATGCTAAGTACTTGTTAATTTGACTGCTTAAGGATGTTTAGCATTAGGACTCATCTTTTTAAAAGGACAACCTGTGGTTAATGCTGTGAGAGTGTGGCCAAATTGATGCAAGATCAAAGCCTCTTTGGGGGATTTCAGAATCCACAGGACTCTTTTTTTTTTAAGTTTTCTTTAAGAAGTGTATTATAAAAGCAAGACTTTGGCGTGTCTGTGTGTCAGCAGGGGCTTCCTTTACAAAGTCTGATTTGCTTTTTCAAACAGGGAGATGAGATGTTCACTGGTCTGGAGTCCTCCCACACACAGATGCTCCCAAATAACCAGCCTACTTGTGTGTCATGTTGCATGTGCAGACTCATGTGTCTTTGTTTATGATACGTTCCTCTGTGCTTGTGTTCTCACAGTAACCTGCATGTCCTGGCACAGTGTAATACATACTAATATATGTGTGTGTTCAAGCTTGTTTGTTGAATCTTTTAGCCCTGTATGAGTCTTCTCTTCTTATCTAACCTCTCTGGTTCTGTAAAGACTTATATTTCCAGATAACCTGCCTATGTATGTGTGGCAGAGACGACTCTTGCTCTGTTGCTAAACCAAGTGGGACTGCACAACTTAAAGTCAGCATCTAATATTGATTTTAATTGAGTGTATGTCTCTAGTGTTAAAGACTTTAATTCATAATGCAATTAAAAAAGTAATATTGATACTTGGCAGCCGCGATCAATACTTCCAGAGAAAACACTGTGATAGTGCACTGTGCTGTGATTTTTGTCTGTTCCTCGTTTGTGGTCACTGAAACCACATTCAGTGTTTGCCTGTCAAACAGGCAGCACGGCTCACACAAACACTGAAAGAGAGAAATGGCTTGGCTCTGTATGAGGGCAACTAAATCCTCCATCCACCAATCATGACCTCCAGAACTCATGAATTTACACTTCCCATCATTTTTTTCCCTGTTACTTTTTTAAAGCTGTCTGCTGCTGTATTTCTGAGAGGGGAAATGAAACAGAGTGACCTCGCGTTCTGCAGCATCAGGGGTTTCAGTCATGTCGTGCTGGGTGGATGTTTTCAAGTACAACTCTTGCAGTCCTCAGTATGTTTTTTTTTCAGGGAGGCCATGCTGAGTTCAGAGTTAATTCCGGCTGTTCATTTGCTTCTTTCTTCAGATAGCCCAGTGATCTGGCGAATGCTGACCTACCCCCCGACTCGGCGAGCACTCTTGGTTGGCTGTGGTCTTCAGATGTTCCAGCAGCTTTCAGGAATCAACACAGTCATGTAAGTGAGCCCATCAAACCAATTTTTACTCCAACTGTTTTTCTTTCTACCTTGGAGGGCAACAACAGTTAACTTTTTCGGGAAGCTGTAACTGCCAATCTGTAGATCATGACGGGCCAAGGGAAGTTAATATTTGTTGTTGTTCACTTTGCTAAATTTAAGATTGAGCTATGAAATTTGTGTCTTTTGAGTTTATTTCAGTACATTTAAAATGCTGAAAATTAGCTACAATCTCAGATTCAATGGCAAATGTTATGTCAAACTTGGCCATTGAAGTTTTCCAAGTCAGTGTAATTCTCCAACTTTTTTTGCTTTTCTTTTGCTGGATCATTGACCTCCTAAAATAAGGGGGTGACTGGCTGTGACTCAGTGGTGGAGTCGATCGTCTCTCATTTGGAAGTTCAAGGTTTTAGTCCCAGCTCCTGCAGCCACTGGAGTGTCCTTTTGCAAGACATTAGACTCTAAAGTTGTCAACTGTGCTCATTACTGCTCCCATCACTACAGTGTGAGCCGCAGTTATGAGTCAGTTGTGCCGGTTTCTGGGGCGTATGTCATCTCACTGCAAATCAACCGCTACAGGACTTGAATGGTAGTGAGCCAAGACCACCTATTTCAGGTGATTTCAACCTGCTTGCTCTATCCCGCATCTGAGCCTGATTGCTGTGTTCACATATGCCCAAACGAACCTGACTTTTTGTGGGGCTGCAACTGTTTCAAAACAACTGCCCCAAATGATCCATGTGTGAATCAGTGGCGATTGCTCTAAGACTGCAAGGGAAGCTCAGCTTCCCCTACAATTTCCCTAAAAAGTGGTGATATGTCCTGCTGTGTGTACATTTCATTGACAAAATATTCGCTAGAATTCCTTCATCTTTTGTTCAGAATCAGCTACCTTTCACAGGTAACTGGCTCCACCTCCTTCTCATTCATCCCCCCAGCGTCTCGGCACTTTAACACAGTCGGACGCTGAGCGTCTTCTGACTCCAGCGGGGGAAGCGTAGAGTGGGTTGTTTCACTGTGGAAACTGGACGGTCATTGCATAAACGCTGGGCTTTGTCCCGCCCATCGGACGCTCAGCATCTCTGGGGGTCTATGAGGCAGTGGGCTGGCCTGGACGCTGGGCTTCTGCATGATGATTGGATGATCTGTCTGAGGCCGAATTTCTTTTTGATAGACAGTGAAATGAGCCAGTCGGCGATCTTGAAGTATAACCCTCCACTGGAGCATCTTCTGTAGAGAGGAGCTTCTCCTGTTTAAAGCAGCTCAAGTCTTACACCCGCAACACAATGGGCCAAGGCCGTTTAAGCAGTCTAGCTCTGCTGGCCTTTTAGAGAAAACTGGTAAAATCCCTGAAAAAAACACCCTGTTGGTACGACAGGGTCACAGATCATTTCTTGAAAAGGAACGGAGGGTAGAATTTACGTTTAATTAAATAAACAAATTTATGATGTGGGCCAGAAAAAATGAGCTTCCCCTCCTTGACTTACCATCAGCTGTTGTCACTGTTGTGAATACACCCTAAATCGAATTTCGTAAACTGTCCGTACGTGTGTCATATCAGAGCGTGGCGATGTATATACAAAAGGCAACTGCTCTTAAGTCTGGTCCCTCTCTGAGATATTTGACCAAGACCATAACCAGTATTGAGTATGGCACGGTCTGGATGGCCAGAGTGACTGTGCTCTTAACGTCATGGCAGGATATCTGCTTGCTGCACCAGAAGCGAAGAGATGTTGCCACACCATTGCCTCAGACACATCATACATCAGTAGATAATGGTTGGCAGTAAAAAGCTTTCACAGTGTTACTGATCATTGGTTTACTTTTATCTGAGGCACATCAACAGAAAAATGACAGTTTCAAGTGTCAGTTACAAAAGTAAACCAACCATACATGAAATCTGGACAGTGTTATGGTAAAATGGTAGAAGTATAAGTTAAAAGAAACTGAAGAGTCTGTCACGTCGTCGATCATATTAGCACATTCAGGTGTGTCTTTTATTTCTTTCACCCCAAAGGTTAATCAGAACAATGATGATACATGACACTGGGTTCCTGCCTCACTGGCTTTCCCTCACAAAATATGATGGATTCTGACAGATGTATTTGGTTGAGCAGCACAGTATTAAATCACAAAACATAGCTTTCATCTCTTCCACGGCATATCATACACTTTGCTCGAACCTCCACATTGCATCGCTGCTCACCTGCCTGTGAAGGGACAGACCACCTTTCCTCTTTCTTCTTTTTATCTCACCATCAGAGGAGATTGTGTCATCTGTCTTTGTCTCACTTCCCCTTTGAGATGAACTATATTACAAGCTCTGTAAACAATCTGGGGATATGTGCTGTTGCTTAGCAACTGTTGGAGGTGAGAGCAATAGGATAAGCGTGAGCTAGTACGGCTGTGTTTGTGTGTGTGTGTGTGTGTGTGAGTGTGTGTAGGCATGCATGTGTGTTTTTAATTGGCTTAGGGTGACGCTGGACTTAAAGCCTGCACACGTCCACCTCTGTGACGTGTGTGAAGTGTTTCCTCACATGGGTTTCTGTGTGTGAGCCTCCAGTTAAGTTTTTGACTGAGAGGACAGGCTTTTATGTGATTAATTTTTTAAGGTTTTCAACTGATTTGTGACACATGAATTCTCACTTCCTCTCTCTTGCTAGGCAGTTGCCTATAGATCTACTTTGTGTCACTCATGTTATATTTACTTCCAGTTCCAGTCCCTGTCAGTCTGAACAGTAAAGAAATAGAATAAGATCAGGCATGGCTCTGTGTCTTTCTCCCTCTTAGACTGGTGTATCCATAAAGGTTTTTCTTCTCGCTTATCTCTGTCAGCAGTGACCCATTTTCACAGGGCATTAGGAAATCTGTGATCAAGACGGTGCTGGTGTGTTTGCACCTGGCTCTGAAAGATGTCGGCCGTCCACAAATTGTATCTGATTAACCTTTCATTCAGAAAATACTGGCGGTGGCTTCCTTCAGTGATAATCACATCCTTCAATATTGACATTAAAAGCCTCATTCTGCTGCCAATCCATTCCTGACAGTGATGTCCCAGTTGGAGGGAGATGGTTTATAGTCTGTTTCTTTACAATTTACCGTTATTCATGTTTCTGGCAAAACATTTTCAAGAAAGCAAGAGTCCATGTTTTATACAAGTGTTACTCTTAGAGATCAAGACACTTGCCACAGATTTGTGGATTTAATAACTGTAAGAGGTCTTAATTTTCTGGCATAAAAAATATTTCTTCAATCTATTGATCTCCTTGTTTATTTGAAAGGGACCAGGGCATGATCCACTGCTTAATGAAGTATTAAAAGCAAAGGTGTCAAAAGTATTCCCATTCATTACTCAAGTAGAAGTATAGATGCTAAAGTTTAAAAAGACTTTTCTCGAAGTTGAAGTATCAACTCAAACTTATTTCTTAAGTAAAAGTACTGGTTTCAAAACTACTTGAAGTATAAAAGTAAAAATAACTTTATGGGGGAAATATGTCATTGTCAAAAGCTTAGGCTGTGCCACAGTAGCCAATAGTTCATTCAGTTCATCCCCGCTCCTGATTCTCTGCCACAGACATCTTCATACTATGCTATATACCACTGGCGGCTGCTGGTCAGTCAGGGAGAGGAAGCTCATTTTTTTCCGGCCTACATCAGTCGGATAAGTCCAGAACAGCTGAATGTAAAACTCAGAAGATGCTCTGGTGGAGGGTTATACTTAAAGATTGCTGACTGGCTCATTTCACTGTCAATCAAAAAGGGATTCAGCCTCAGACAGATCATCCAATCATCATGCAGAAGCCCAGTGTCCTGGCCAGCCCACTGTCTCATAGACCCCCAAAGACGCTGAGCGTCTGATGGGCAGGACAAAGCCCAGCATTTATCCAATGACTGTCCAGTTCCCACAGTGGAACAACCCACTCTACGCTTCCCCGCTGAAGTCAGAAGACGCTCAGTATCCGACTGTGTTAAAGCGCTGAGACGCTGCAGGGATGAATGAGAAGGTGGTGGAGCCAGTTACCTGTGACAGGTAGCTGATTCTGAACAAAAGATGAAGGAATTCTAGCTCATATTTTGTCAATGAAATGTACACACAGAAGCACATATCACCACTTTTTGGGGACATTGTAGGGGCTGAGCTTCCCTTGCAGTCTTAGAGCAATCGCCACTGCTACATACGTCTGTTATGTTGTTGCTGAAGTGTGGCGTGGTTTGTGTCATGTCAGGTGTGATGGATCCCATACAAACCAATAGGGTGTTGGAATGGTGTTATGTTAATACATCTCATCCATCCACAATCAAATTCAGTCTTTGCAGATAGCGCAATTTCAGCGATTTTAGGATATGTTTTCACTTTTTTTGGAGTTTGTCCTTTTGAACGATGATGAGCTGGAATGAAACAGGAGTAACAAGGCTATTTTTAAAACATGCGGAGTAGAAAGTTCAGATATTTATCTGAAAATGTAAGTAGAAGTAAAAGGTTGGCTAAAAAATAATTACTCAAGTAAAGTAAAGATACCCAAAATTTTTGCTTAAGTAAGGTAACAAAGTATTTTTACTTAGTTACTTGACATCTCTGATTAAAAGTAGGCTTAGTCACAACCCCTATCCCTGATTAGGCTCCTGAGATTGAACTAGAGGTTACAGAGGGTTGCGATTCAGGGGATTCCTTTAAGTGTATTCAGTTGTGAAAATGTGGTAATAAAATCCAGAGCTACAAAACCAGACTAAATCATGATAAAGAACAATCAGGGTAAAGCACTACCTTTACATTTTTCGAAACTGTACGCTAAGTTTTCACAGTCTTTCCTCAGTTTCAGCTATGTATTTACATTCTGTTGATGTTTTAGTTGCCGATGGTTGTGCGCTCTGTAGTTTCCTGCCTCTCACTGAGCGAGAAGACTGACTGAATGTTGCTCTACGTTTTGCTGCTGGATAGTTTCTTCTGACTGCACTACTCATTGGGGTTGGGTACCTCACATTTGGAACAATACGGTACCGATGCCTAGTAGCCGACAATCAATACTGGTACTCAACGGCGCCAATTTTCGGAACTTTTTTGTGTGTGTGTTTATGTGGTAATACATATTAATTTACTTAGTAATAAAATCCCAAAGTTTTTCAGTATAACATATTTATACCTGCAATGCTGTGTTCATGTCCAGCATGGAAAATTGCCTACTCTTCCATTCCTTCACAGTCACAAGGATGCATTTAGGTACCTAAACATGGTACCTTTTGATTTTACATGAATTGGTACTTGGTATTACTGATGGGATTCGGTTGGTACTTGTAAAAGTACCTGATTTGGTACCCATGCCTACTTCTAATTCTAGCTGGGTATTTCTGTTGCAATGCTGTTGACACATTTAAAAAATACTATTATGAATGAAAATGATCAAAACTGCTGAAACTCAGTAATTTATATTTCTGTAGAATAAGACAGTGAAGCCATTTTGCAGTTTTTTGATCCATTACTTTAAGTGCCTGCTTGTGTAACCCTTGAAGTTGCAATTTCTGTTACCTGGTGTCACCCTGAGTGAGTGTACAGTAAGCATAAAATTTTAAGGATGCCTCTAGTCCTCAAATGTCTGTCACTTATTTAAACTCAAACTTTCTTAATCACCTTCTCTGTCAATTGCATCATTTCACCGTCTGTTTTGATATAATCACACTTGTTTCTAATAATCCTGTTTTGCTTTTGTATGCCATCTCTGCATACTTTGCCAGCTGTTCTATTTTCTCTCTGCTTTTTGTTGTTGTTATCATGTAAAGCTGCTGGTCCAGCCTTATTAGCAAAAAAAGAAACAAAAAAGGTCTACGCAGGCTTTAAATTAGAGACAAGCTCCACTCTCCTCATCCCCTGCTGCCTTAAGTGATTAAACCATCCTGCTGACATAAAAGAAGAGGGTAGAAGGTAGAGTGTGATTGTGAGAAGCTGGCAGACTTGTTAAAAAAAAAAAAAAAAGTTAAACGACACTTGAGAAGCAGACATTGTGTGTCAATCTACTTTAACAGCCTGCTCTCTCAATTTGGGAAGCCGCCAAGAGTGAATTGATGGATTAAACAGGTTTTTTTTTTCTACAAATCATTTATGCTCCAGCAGAAGGGTACATTTGATTTCTTGTTAGCACTTGTCAAACTCACACTTGAGGTGAAAGTTCCTCAAGAAGTGAGCCCTTCTGGTTTGCTCGAGTGAGCACGTTTAACAGATGAACCAAGGCAGCAAAATCAGAAGTGTCTTGAAAAGCAAAGAAGACGATCGTCAGCTGGCCAGTTGTAATTTTTAGCTTTGCCACTTCACTGTTAAGTGTTGTTATCTTTGCTACCAAACTGTGTCATGCCCACAGGGTTTAAGTCCCTGGTTTTGTTTTCAATCATCCTTGTGTCTCTTGTCTTGTGCTTCCTGTTTTATTTTGTTACTTACCTTGTGTGTCGTTTCAGGTCACCTCCTCTTGTCTGTCTCCCACGTCTGTGATTACCTGGCGTGTTTCACCTGTGCCTATTGTCTCCCTTTCCCTGGTGTATTTAGTCCTCCCCAGTTCCTTCCCTCCCTTGTCAGTTTGTCTTTCCGCCAAATTTTTCGCTACTCCTGCGCCTTGAATAAGTCTTAATAGTTTTCAACCCAGTTTTTGAACTTAGACCTTGTTTTGCCTGCCGTTTTTGGATTCTTCTGCCTGGTTTTTGATCTTTGTGTTTTGACCCTTGAACTGATTAAGAGCATTTTCCCAGCCCAAAATTTCCTGAGAATTTCTAGGAAAATTCATTCAAGTTGACAACAGAACCCTGAAAATTTCCAGTATTCCCAAGCCAAAATTCTCATGGAAATTTCCAGGAAACTTTCCCAAAATTTATCTAAAAATTGACCATCTCTTTGCATCTCTAGGGTCAGCGCAGAAGTGTAAACCACTTGTATCAAGGGATGTCGATCTGATTAACAGTCTGAAGTTACAGTACAAACATCCTTGTTTCAAAGAGATGCATCTTGTGTAGATGCTTGTGAATTGTCAATGTACTCCAATGATAACGTTCAACTTAGCAAACCCTGCAGACGTTCCATCTCTTCACAGTCATGAGGGTTACACTTCTTTGACCGTGTTGGAGTGAGCTGTGGGTGGGTTAATGTTTTGCATGCACAACTCTCAGCAAAGATAAGCCTCAGCCACCCAGCTTTAGAAAACAATGTTGTTTGCCCACAGTATGACAAAACCAACTGATTGTATTATGACTGCTCCTTGCACCCCTACTTGCAGAAACAGTAAGACTGGCCTGGGGCTTAGGTCTGCTTCACATCAGGACACTTTTGTTCCCACTTAGCCTTTATGTAAAACTTGATAATACAGTAGTATTCTGTTTGTCCGGAAAGTAAGGACACAATTGGGCAGCTGCTTTTTAAAAGCAGCTTGATCTAAACGTTCATGTTGGAGACAGACTTTTTGGTCCCTTGTTGTTATCTGGATAACCTCCCTGTCCTTTAACTCACAAACACACACTGGGGGTTTGTCAGTGAAGCCTCTGTGATGAGAGATGTGTTTGCCAATAAAACATCTAGCCTGCTTGTTTTTCTGCCTGCATGAGTTTGTGTCCTTGTATGCTTCCCCTCTTGTATGTCTGCAAACGGATGGATGGAAATGTAGATCACTGACAAACGGATGGATACATCTAGTAATGACGCCGCTGTGTTTTCCTCTGTTTTACCCACCTGTCCGTCTCTGTTGGTGAGTCACAAATGTGGAGAAATGTGATACAGGTTATATCAGGTTCATCCCTCCTCATTAGCCATTTGATCATTTTAATTAAATTAGCCTCATAATCTTGCATATAAAGGTCACTGTGAGTTTGTGGGGACTGCTGTGTGTGTTTGTGTCTTGTCAAGGCAGGTCAGATGATTTTGATGACAAAGCAGTAGGGGGAAAGAACAGACAGAAGGTGGAGGGAGACAAATTGAGCTGGAGATGAGGGGAAAACAGACAGATGTGGTTAGAAAAAATGGTGCCAAAAGAAGAGGTGACAATGATGGCAATAGAGTGATGGGAGGTGTGCAAGGTGACTGAGGCGTGGACGGACAAAGGAAGAGGACCCAAATGTAGAAAAAAATAATGAAAAGAGAAACAAAAATTTACTAATAAAAAACTCTGTTGTCTAACTAACATTTTGCAAATTTAGAAGAATCACCAGGGATCCCAAAAAACACTTGAAGACACAGCAAGACTCAAAAAATACACCCAAAGCATGTTGTTAGACCCATAGAAAACCACCCCAAAGGAGTTAATGATACATATTACTCTTAGCACAACATAATATTTGAAGCAGATAAAAAAATTCTTTGTGTAAAAAGCTAAGTCAGGCCACAAACACTCATTACTGCCCCATGATTTTGGCTTCATCAGCACCAAGCTCTCTGTTCAACCCATCAAGGCAATCTCTTCTGACATTTCTATCACTTGGTAATAGGATTGAACAATACACTGAACTGAAACAGACATTGCAATGTAATAGAATGCAATTTTCAAACTGCAAAGACTTCTATTCAAAAAAAAAAGTTTCATTGTGCACAGACCTGGAGGGAATATAGTAACTAGTACATGTTCTTCATCTCAAGTGGGCCAGACCAGTAAAATCATAGCATAAGTACCTGTAAATAGAAGCAAGTCCAAGTTGTCCCCTTTGTTTTAGTGCAAAGAAATGCAAATATGTCATATAAATCTTCATGTTAAATGAATTATCCTTCTACAAAACATTTAATGAACAGCCTGAGATTTCTTAAAAAACCCAGTGTAATCAGTTACACATTTGCTTTGTAACTGATCACAGTGATTGTACAAAGGCACAGAACATAAATTCACATGTATTTCTAACTGGAAAATAAAGTATCATACTTTAAAATAAAAATCAATTTATCACTACCTAAATGTTATTCTTACTCTGTCATATCTGTGTAGTTAAAGATGCAGCTGGAAGACAATTCATCAGTGCAAGATTTTTTTTCCAAATAATGATATGATATGATGTGATATGATATGATATGATATATGATATGATATGATATGATATGATATGATATGATATGATATATGATATGATATGATATGATATGATATGATATGATATGATATGATATGATATGATATGATGTTATATGATATGATATGATATGATATGATATGATATGATATGATATGATATGATATGATAAGGTAACATGATGACTGTTTGGTGTCCCTGGGCAGGTGATTCAGGCCAGTTGGCTGTCACAGATGGTCACACTGAGAAATGTCTTGTTGGAAATGTCATAAAACACAGCTTTTTGCATGCTCACTCTGCTGGCAAGCCTGTGGGGAGCTGGCAGAGTCCACTGTGTTTGTGTTTGGTGCACATGTTGAGATAAATGCCAACACCTACAATGGAGAATTTTTAATCACTTCGGGATATGGCACTTTTTTTCTGTTGGGGCATATGAAGTGGACTGTGAACTAAATAAAAAGACAAACTGTCCGTAAACAAGAGAGGAAGTAAAATTTATTTCAAGGCTCACAAAAGTAGTATGACCTGTAGTTTTTTGGGATGGTAGGGTAGTCTGATATATGTTACACAACTCTGCATAATCATTCATAAATGGAGTTGGTTTAGGACTCTTCCTCGAGCTGGCCATGATCAGGGAAGAAGTCAAGGAGGAGACACAATGGCCACACTGTCAGAGCTCCACCATGTATCTGTGAAGAGAGGGAAGGAAGACCTTCTAAAACGACAACCATCTCTGCAGTAATCACCAATCAGGTCAGACAGAAGCCACTCCCTAGTAAAAGGCATTTTGCAGCCTGCCTGGATTTTGCCAAGAGACACCTGAGGAATCTCAGACCATGAGAAACATAGTTCTCTGGTCTGAAGAGACAAAGATTAAACTTTTTGGCGTGAATGCCAGGCATCATGTTTGGAGGAAACCAGGCACTCCTCATCACCTGGACAATACCATCCCTACAGGGAAGCATGGTGGTGTCAGCATCATGCTGTGGGGATGATTTTCAGCAGCAGGAACTGGGACTAGCCAGGATTGAGGGAAAGATGAAAGCAGCAATGTACAGAGACATACTGGATGAAAACCTGCTCCAGAGCATTTTCAACCTCAAACTGAGGTGGCGGTTCATCTTTCAGGAGGACAAGGACTCTAAGCACACAGCCGAGAAATCAAAGGTGTGGCTTCAGGAAAACTCTGTGAAGGTTCTCAAGTGGCCCAGCCGGAGCACAGACTTGAATCTGATTGAACATCTCTAAAGAAGCAAAGGCTGTGAATACTTATATTAGACAATTCTGTATGACAGAAAACCATGCACCAAACTGATTATAAATTGAGGACACATCAGAAGACCATTGCTTAGCATGAATTATTTTAATTTAACCCACTTATGTCGGAGCCTCTCTTCAAGACTGTAGCTGTGTAAACTGTGCTTTGAATATTGAATACATTTATTTCAAAATGCCAAGCTGTCTTACTTCACAGGATAGGGACCCCTGAAGAATATAAATTTAAAAATCAACCTTTAGCAAGTTGTGGATTTTAAGGCAAAGGTAAATACAACATTATGTAAACACAGTAGCACAATGCACTTTCCAGTTAAAATGAACAGGCTAAGCTGTTCGAGTTTAAAGAAAGTCTGCCTTGCAGTTGACTGTCTCCATGTCCTCAGCAGCTCGGACTCATCGTTAGCTCTAATTGGAAGAACGGCTGTTTCATCCAAGATACAACACATATGCAAATTTATTTAGATCAGTTCCTCATGGACAACCCAGCACTCCGCACCACCCTCCTCCATCCTCCATGGACAAGTGTGTATGACAGGGTGAATGTGACATACTTTGTAAGTGCGGTCAATTCACCGTTCTTTTCTCTTTCTTTCTGACTCAGTAATACCCATTTCTGCACATCTCAAGGCAAAGACAGTTGGTTGTCAGATAAGTGAGTCGAACATTCAGCTGTTCATCATTGGGACTGTGATCCATGTAGCTTAGACGCAGTGTCACCTCTGTTGTTACCTGACCAGGTCAGCTAGCAGTAAGCTCATATCTAACCGGCTCTTCACATATCTAACTGGCTCTTCACATCTGGTTTGGTTCACGCTAGGCCAAAAACAAACCTTTGATTAATTGAGGGACCTAATCCCTCATAGGACATACTCTAACTCACTTTGCACCATGTACTTCTGATATTGCTTTGTAGATTCATTAAATAGGATCCTTTGTGTATTCTTTGTCCAATTTACACCATTGTTCTGACTGGAATTTGGATTGAATTAAATCAGTAGATGTAAGAATAACAATGACTCAAAGGAAAATGCTCTTAGGGGCTCTTGTCTTACAACTGGCTGCAAACCATACTTTCTGTTGGTACATCGAGGATAAAAATAAATGATACAGGGGAGCAGGTGACCTAGCAGTCTAGGTCGTACCCCATGAGGGTCTCCCTCAAGCGGGTGGTCCGGCTTCCAGTCCAGTCTGTGGCTTATTTTCTGCATGTCTCTCCCCACTCTCGCCCCTTTTCCTGCTCGATCCACTGTCCTCTCCTTTCTCATCAGAGGCATGAAATGCCCTAAGCTAGCTTAAAAAATAGATACATAAATGATATAACACCAGTTCAACCCTCTGACCCTAAGGTCAAGACTGCCAAACCAGTTGTTATTAGTCCACTGAAAACTTTTATTTTAGCCTGAACTAGTTGTGTGAAAATTTGCCCTAGTTTTATAGTTTTAAATTTGAGCATGTTTAAGCTGTAATTCTTTGGGGATGTTTAAAAAAACTCACTAAATGAGTTTAAATCAAGCACAGCACAAAAAAATGAATGAAAATCCAGGAACACACCTGGTTCACAAGCCTTATTACTTTAACTCTATTTTACTTACTTTTGATAAATAAAACTTTTAAACAGGTTTTTTTTTTGTTTTGTTTTTTTTGCATGGAGAACCTTTTTAACAGATCTACTTTTGCTCACTTTGTTGATGTTGCTGCAGGATGTGCTGTACTTGTTGGTGATTTATGAGTTTTTGAGTTTGCCAGTTTTTCGGGGTCAGTCAGGCTCAGCTAAGTGTGTTTTACTCTGCAGTTAGAATAGACATCTGCAGATGCTACACCTTATGTTGTGTGTGTGTTTTAATTTACTGTGTACCTGTTTGGGCTGAGTTTTTTTCTGGACGATAAATGTTTTGCAGCTCTGTGTTTTTATTCATATGTTTAGAAAATAGGCCGCTTCCCTTGTGTTTTCCTCCACCGTTTCTTTCTCGACATTCGCATCTTTTCCTGTCCATCCATTACCTCTTGCTTTCACACCCACATCCCTCCTCTCTATTTACTCCAGCCATACCCTCTTCTTGTTGCCTTTTGATCCTTTTCTCACTCACACCCTCCCTCTACCTCCCTCTGTTTTCTTGCTCTTACACCTTGTCACTTGGTGTCTGTCTCAGAAAGCTGGTAACTCACTCACACAAACACTCACTCCTCACCCACTGCTTTCCCATTCACACACATACATTAAACCTCTTTGCTTGGTCAGTTTCTTTGTAAAGTCATAGTTAAAAGAAAGGAAACCAAAACAGAAAGATACAGGTTCATATCTTCTCTGCCTCCAACCCTTGTTTTGTCTTTGTGAACTCTCTCCTAACACCATCCCAGTTTTTCCTTTCTCCTGTCATCATCTTCTGTCCCTCCTTTCTGTTTTATTTTCCTCTCTGTCTAATTGATCCGGGTTGTCCTTTAATGTGAGGTCGGGACTGGAAGCATAGCAGGAGTATTGATCCATGTCTCTATTTTTAGACAAGGGTCAGGGCCAGATAACACCTTTCTGTGTTAGCTTCACAGCGACGCTCCACAGGGTCACTTATGTAAAACACAGAGGGTGCATCTGTGGATGTAAGCATGAGTGTGAGTTTGTTTGTGGGACAGAGGAAGATGGCATCTTTAATTCAACACATGTATCTGAGAAATGATGAAGGGCCACAGCAACAATGGTATTTATTATGAATAATTATCCTCATAGTCATAAAAAATACTAGATTTTAAAAAGTGTCTAAATTACAAAATGCTCAACAGATCTCATCGGAAAAAAATATCAAACCAGTAGCAAATATAAATCAAGTCTGAATCTCTTCAACCTCTTTGATTTTTGGCCAAGATCCCTGTAGAGCTCTTGTTATCAATCTAGTCTGGTCAACATGGATTTGTACAGGGTCACTGAGGCTCCAACCTTCCGAGAAGAAATCAGTGACTGATGGACGTAATGTTTGGGAGAACCAGGTTTAAAAGCACATTTTTCTCGCTATAAATGGATCATGAGCCTCTGTCCAGATAGAACCAAAGGAGATATCCACTCAGCTGTGACATTATGACCAGTGACAGGTGAAGTGAGCAGCACTAGTTATTCATTATAATGGGACCTGTCAAAGGATGGGACATGTTAGGCAATGAATGAGCTCTTTGAAGTCAATGTGGTGAAAGAAAAAGAGTATGGGGGTGGGTAAAGGTCTGACTGACAACATTTTAATGGCAGAATGATGGGATCAGAGTTTGTTTAAAACTGCAGCTCTGGTGGGGTCTTTGGTGTAATATTAGTGGTTAGGAAAGCAGGAACCAGCCACATGGTTATAGGAGGCCAAGGTTCATTTGATGAGTTTGTGGTTTAACTAACAAATGAGCTACTGAAGCTCGTATTGCTGAAAATATGTGGGTAATACATACAGTCTTACATTCATTTCAGAGTTGGTGAGGCAAGAAGCAAGGCACTGTTAGGCCCTCTTTACATGGAAACACTGAGGGACCGAAAACGCTGTAGTAAGCATGCCAGGCCTGTAGTTGATGATATAACTGTCTTACCCAGAAGTGGCTTTTGATCTCCACTGAAGTAGAGTTGATCCGATCATCTGGTGTTTTGGTGAATGGGAAGTGCAGTAGTGGAGCAACAGATGCAGATTTTGTTGAAAGACAGTCAGCAGATTCAGCAGCACAAGCACAACACGGAAATCCACGGCGATCGTAACAATTGTGGTAGGCGCCAGTGATTCCACTGAGAACTCAAGCCACGTTTCCACCAAGCAGACCAGTACGGTTCATCTCGGCATTTTGTCCCCAAATAACCAAGACAAGCCGTCCCACTTTTTGGGACCCTTTGGTATGGGTGCCAGACTAAACCGATCCGCTCTCAGAAGGTGGAGTTACAACACTGCAAGCCATTTGATTGGTGAAAAAAAATCGTCACTTCTCAAAGAGCTACATGCCAGTCACAGAGAGGACAAAATGCTGCGTGTCTTCCATCTGTGCTCTTTGTTTACTGTGTTGCGTTTTCCTTCTCCGTTGGATTTACTAGCGGGGTAAACTGTGTCGCGCTGCTACGGCATCACGCTATTGTTTATTAGTTGCGGCTTTCAGCATCCAGCTTACACGCCACCTACCACGAGAGGGCACAGTTTTGCTGTGAAAACGCAAACGGGATCAGGCTTAACTGTACCAAACCATGCCAAATCCTACTGAACCAAACCGGACTGCTTGGTGGAAACACGGCTTTACTGTTTACAGAGCAACAGTGGTGGCACCGTTTGGGAAAAAAATCACTTTGGAGGCCGTTTTTAAAAGTTAGCCTTTTAGGTTGGCTAAAACGCTGTTTCCGTGTAAACACGAGGCCGAAACACAACAATACTCACCCTAAAACTGTTGTCGTGTAAACATCAGTGGGCCTGTGTGGTGGCTGGAACACATTAGAGATTATCTTATTAATGTCAGTTTCAGTTGGTGTTTTATTTTGCTACTGATAAATGGTGTGTTTACCTTGACTTCAATGACTGTAGGAATAAATCACAGTCTGTTTTTATATTTCAGGGCTGGGTCAAGGTATTGATTGTATATTATTTACTGTTGCTTCTTTTAGGGTAAAGCATATTTTTAGGAACACATTGACCGGTGAATGTGGGGGTCATATGGGTAGGTGCGGAGATATTGAAAGGATTTATTTGGAAGTTGTGTGTTACCTTTTGTTTGGTGTGGATGAGAGAGTGTTAGGGAGCTGAATCGGTGTATTCTTTGATCGCAGTTTCCTGTAGATCACTGATAAATATCACTTTTTCAAGTTACCATCAATTTATTATCGTTTTCCTTAATGAGAGGTAAAACATGTTTTTTGCAGATGAGATTCAAGTGGCATGATTACAAGTGCACCAATCATAATTTTCTGGCCGATCACCAATCTCTAAAAAGCCTGATCTGCCGATTTTTATTTTTCATTTTTTATAACTAACAGCATATACCTTCAATGTTCCAATCTTGTTTTATTAAAAGTCATTGAAAAATACCTGTAAAACAATAAAATCCTTATGTTTTAACTTAAACAACCAAGTGTCCTGAGTTTTAGGTCTCTGAGCAAAAAGCGACAATGGCTGGCTGTCAGACCTTCCCAGAGGTATATAAGATTAGTTTCATATGTAAGGATGGGTCAATCACCGATCCCCCCAAAATTAAGAAAATCAGCACCCATCAATCGGTGCAAGTCTAGGCACCATACTTGGCCTAGCCTCAGCCCTTCAGTGACTTGTTTGTTCCCTGAAGTCACTGCACTGACTTCTCTGGATTTCAGAAGATCTAAAAAATAGGTATTCTTCTACATACTACCAGACATCTGCAACTACCGTTGTTGTAAATAACCTAAGACAGGAATTTTTAAGGGCTTAACATTTTGCACAAGATACATTTCTCAGCACAGTAGCCAGAGTCATGATAACTTTATTTCTACAGGCTGTTTTTCACATTTTGATAAGAACAAATTGTTTTTGTGTGTTGCTGCGTATGCTACAATCAGTAAATTGCAGGCTGTGGATGGAAAACAGCAGGCTGCTTTGTTAAGAACAGGAATAGAGCTTTTACCCCCGCTGCTGCTAAATCCTGCTCTTTCTTTTTTTTTCTTATGTAGTTTATCTTTGGATATTCCCACAGTATGTGCGATTGTGTCCACTCAGCACATGTGTTTGAGCACCAGAGTTTTCAGCCTAACAGAGCTTTCTTTTACTAAAACCACCTGCCAAGCTTTTGAAACATTTTGTTCCATCTAATGTTTTTTTCGTGTTGTGTTTCTGCCATGGCAGAAAAATCAAACATTGTTATGTAAATCCCTCAAATGGCCGTCTTTCTTTTTTAAGAGAGAACATAAGAAAAAGGATATAGCTTTTTGGGAGAGATGAAAGGCAGGATGCTAATTCTAAAGGGTCTGTAGACACAGACAATCAGGGAGACTTTTTATTGTGGCTCTTTCTTTAATGAGTAATACCTTCTTTGTTTTCATGTTGCATTCTCTGAGGGTTATTTGAATCTGTTGTGTTTGTATTTATAAACTTGTGTGGTTCTGTATATGCCTCAGGGGGTGTGAAAATATGCTTTCCCTTTATTAAATCACATAATTTTCATAATCACGCTCTAAATAAAACCCTGCAGATGTGATGGTGATGCCATTATATCTACGTTCAGTAATATAAAAGAGGGGAATAGACCCCATGCTGGTGTCTCTGTGGTTGACCATAGCTGGTTAAGAGCTTTGTTTATGATTGCTCAAGATACTCGGTAGAAGAGCAGCATGGTGCCACTACTGTGTGAGAACAGAGCAAGAGACAAAGAAAGTGTTGTTGAAAGTGAGAAGTTAGGAAGTATTTACTGAAAATCAGAACTGTCCCTGTATCAGGTATCTGCTGCTCTCGTGGTTGGTTTAAAAAAATAAATAAACAAAACTAACAAATAAATAAATAAATCCCTCAATGAAAAATGAAATAATCCACCGTTTTTAATGCAAACAATAAAAGGGTTGGTTCTGGTTAAGAAAGCTATTTTCTAATCAGCATCCAGTTAGAAAACTGATAACATTTTGTGGCGTTTTGGCCTTGTATTTAGATGAGACCCCATTGTGATTTGTCCAAAAACTGAAACTTTTGAAAACACTCTCCAGAGTGGAGAGGTTTCAAAACGCTCCTCCATCCAGCTTCGTATAAACACAGAGCAGAGCGTTTCAGGGTGAAACGCTGATGTCACCAAATGCGCACTCGCAGTTTCAGGTGAAGGTTATGCGTGCAGCCACAACTTCCAGTTAAGCCATTCCGGTCCAGCTGGTGGCAGTAATGCGCCTCAAGATTGGATTGCCAACTGTTTCACACAATAAAACGAGAAGAAAGAACAACCACAACAATGATGGCTAATTTCCGAGTAGCATATATACACACATATATCCACATCTACGACTACGGGCCTGGCATGGCCACTACATCATTGTGACTTGTCCTCTTGGAGTCGTATGAACGTGGATCGTTTTCACACCATCTTCATGTAAATGTGGGTGGCTTTTGGAAATCCAATGGAAGAATCTTTGCGGTAGTCTCCATGTAGTAAATAAATAATTCTATACGACACAACAGAGTCTTTCTATAAGAACACCAACAGAAAGGAGAAAGCATGGACTGAAGGTGCTAAAGTTTGGGGTGGGCCAGATGAGCCTAACATGCTAATTAATGATTATAAAAGTACGTTGTCATGGGTGACATTCCTGCAGGAATTCCTGCTTCATGGAGGCAAAAAAATCCTCCAATAATAACGTAGCTTCTACATCCTCCTCACGTGTCTTCATGGCCTGGTTGTATTCAGCCGTGTGTTTCAGCTATAGGTGTTTGTGGTGTTTCCACCCCTCGCGATAATAGTTCTCCTGCACATTTTTCATTTAATGTGTTTTGCTGCGTGTCTGATCTTTGGTCAGTCAAACCACCTCCACATCACTGAAGTAGCTCCTCTTTTAGGCACTAAATCCTCATGTGAGGACGAAGTTGATGTTGCTGTGTTACACAGCAGGGAGTGTCATACGTCATTGCATCTGCAATTTAAATATCGAAAAATGACAAATTTATATCGTCAAGAAAATTATACTGGTATTATTGTGGACAGTATGATATGGCACACCCCTAGTAGGCATAACATTGAAAGCTTAACCTTTTTCATGATGGTACTTTGGCGTCTGAACTCCACATGTAACCCTAACAAATAGATTTTGCATCTGCAGACAGCTTTCTAAATCTTTAACTAAACTCTCTGCTTTTCTGTTGCTAAATGCAATATGTAAAAGCATGAACATAGATGCCATGAAGAACCATAATCTCTTCAATCTCTGTACTGAACTGAAGATTAGAAAAATATAAAATTGTGCGATACACAGTTTTACAAGATCACTGTTAAACCGGTTTTTGATGTGCATCTGGCCACAGCACAGCAATTTTCTTGAGTAATACTGTAAAACTCTTGATGGTAGGATTCCCTATTTGTTTTCTTTTGAAAGAGATGAGCAATGTTACAGTGTGAAGCTCAAATAAGGTTTGGATCCATGGTTGATGATGAGTCAACCATCGGGCTTTGATATCTTCTGTACAAATTCTCCTCCTCCTTCTAAGTTGTCCTCTCAGTACTCTTTTTTTGCTCTTCCTTCTTTTTTTAGTTCTCCTCTTACTCAAACATCTCCTCCCCTAAAGTTATCTTCTGTTGTCCACTTCTAAAAACAAACGTGACTCCCATTAATGGTGTTCAAGCTCAATTTGATTGGTTGGTCTTTACATGTGCCTTTTCAGTTCAAGTGATTGCTTATTGACTGTGATGTCTCACTGGCAGCATTTAGCTATCAACACACAGGCTCTTGGTTGGGAATAGGTGGATGTGTCTATTGTTTTGCAATCAGCATCCTCTTGATGTCCTCACTGGTATGAAAAAAAAACTAAACTTCAGTGTTTATTTTGTTTTGTCCTGGTGTCTTTCAGGTATTACAGTGCCACCATTCTGCAGATGTCAGGAGTGCGGGATGACAGGCTTGCAATCTGGCTGGCTGGACTCACCACCCTCACCAACTTCCTGTTTACCCTGCTGGGAGTGTGGCTTGTAGATAGAGTGGGGCGCAGGAAGCTCACATTAGGCAGTATCATAGGTATCACCTGACAAACTCTTTATCAAGTGTTTCTAATCTCCAAGAGGCAATTTTTACACGATACTATATTTTTGAACAGGTACAAGTTTGAGCTTGTGTCTCTTGGCCATTGGGTTTCTGATGTCTGCTCAGCACACTCCTCCCGTCACCGTCCATTCATTGGAGCCATCTTTGGCCAACGCTACCTGCTCCAGTTACCAGTGAGTAAAAACATTTAAGTAATTTTCATAAACCAATAAAAGCTGGGAAATTTGAAACCCCCGATGCTTGAAACTAGCTGTGAAACCTCCAATCCAATTTATCCCCATTATGGCAGAGGTGCATGTGTGTGAGTGTGTGTCTCTGTGTCTGTATTATCCTGTACTAAACAGCTCTTCACAAGGGTTGAAATCTAGCATCATTTTGAAAAAGAGACCTTCACCACTATTCACCTCAAAGCACTTCTGTGTTTAGAGAAAGCACTTCATATTTTATCCTGCCAGAACATCGATCTAGGAGACAGTATCAGTGGTGGAGAGCTTCAGGGGAAATAAAGCTTTGTAAAGGATATATCTTTTAGTTATTGCACGTTTTCATACATATTAACATATATTTTTGTATTCTTCAGTACAGTTCTTGAGTTTTTGAATGAGTGCCAGGAGAGAAGCATCAGATGTATGCCAGAAATGACTTTGTAACATAAATTGTATAATAGATATTCATAAATTTAGAATCATTCAAACAATCAGTTAATATAGGTCTAAGAACTAAATTATCTCTTCTCTTAAATGCTAAGTCTGCAGCAATATTTATCAAACCACACACAGAAAACCTGAGTGTCTTTCCAAGTAAGCAAACATCAGATGACTCTTTGTCCCACTTCATTTCCACCAATTCAGGCTAAAGATAAAACTCATGTGTATCGATGGTCTTTCATCATAACAACAAACGGTGCCTAATGGACTCACTGTCCTGCACCCACACAATGTAACACATACAAACAAAAAAAAACACAACACAGTGGTAATTTCAAGAGATGAGTGCTTTTACCACAGTGTGTTGGCTTCATTGAGTTCACTTTACTTCATATGAGCCCACACACTGTCTTGCTGACCACAGCCATCACAGGCCTTTTAGGTCCACTGCAGATTGGATGAACAATGGTAGAATTTATTTTTAATGGTTCTCCTAAAGGCTTTGTAGGAATGTTCTTTCTTGGGCTACACAGGGATTGAATTCCCATTCATGCATTACACATAAGAGGCGTACTTTACTTGTAAAAATCCATGATGTTGATCCATGTGCATGCATGGGCTCTCTACAGGATGTACCCCAACTCAGGATGCAGTGTTCATTTACTTTTCTAGCCTGTCCATTTATCTTGTAATCAATCGAATAATCTTATAGCAAATATTGCATGCTCAACTATTTGCTTCATTAAACATGTAACTGCACATTATTTTGTCTTTATATTAGGCCCTAATAAGTAGGGATGGGTACCGAATTAGGTACTTTTAAAGGTACCGACCGAATTCTGTTGAAAGTACCAGGTACCGATTCATGTAAAATCAAAAGGTACCATGTTTAGGTACCTAAATGCATCCTTGTGGCTGTGAGAGAGTGGAAGAGTAGGAGATTTTCCATGCTGGCCATGAACACAGCATTGCAAGGTTACATATTGAAGAATAAAAATGTTAAATTGAAAAGAATTAAAACTTTATCTGTAAACAAATTGATATTTTTTACGATATAAACACACAAAAGTACCTAAAACTAGTACCGCTGAGTACCGGTACCCATTGCCACGTACCGGAAATTGGTACCGTATCGCTTCAAATGTGAAAGATACCCATCCCTACTAATAAGTCTACCTTCAGATCCTTTGACTGTCAAATTCACATCTATTTGCTATGTTGAAGGCATTCTCTACACTACCTGAACGTACTCATCACTCTCACATTAACATAAACTAGAGTTTACGTCAGCTGATAGACAAAGATACAGTCTACCAAAATGTCAGGTGTAAAAATACAAAATAAAAGTAACCATGTTGGTTCTTGTAGCGTCCCTTCGAGAGTCTAATCACTTCTTGACTCTACCTCCCGACATATTTTACAATCCCTGAAAAAAATACAAAAGAACAGCAGCTTTCAATCGTTGTTAAATGTTACATAAAGCCTCGCTTTTTAACCTCGTATAACTAATGAAAACAAAACTTTTCAGAAAAAAGAGGACTTGATTACAAGACAGTCAAATGATATCTTCAAATCGCCACAACGATCGGATGTGAGAAACATTTCTACGAGGAGTATTGATTTTTTAAAAGTTTGACCACAGCCCATCTGGAAAGACTGGGAAGCCGGATTTTTTAACCTATACTTCAGCCAGCTTCCTGGAGGAGCAGTTTTTGTGGGGACCTCACTTCAAGCTGAGCAAAATAACGTCCATTTTTTTTTTACAGTCTATGGTCACACCTATGTGCAGGACGTACCTACTGGCACTGTTTTTTATTGTATTTTCTATTTTGTGAACACCATACCCAGCCTTCAAAATAAAAAGTCCTTGCTAGTTTCATCCATTAACAAACTAGAAAAAATATTCGAAAACTCCATGAAACAAAGGCATCATGAAATAGGTAGCAGCATTTTTAATGCTCTCTGACTCGTACATGGGCCATTCACAGTTCTTTCTATCCAGCTGAAAATTTGGGATCTTTTTGTATTTTGGGTCTACACTTTTACATCACAGCATGTTTTCATGACAACACAGTGATTTACTTCATTTCATTTTGCTTTCAGCAGTAGAAACAGTGTGTAGCTGAATGCTGTCAGGTTGTTGAGTTTGCTCAACAAATCCAGCAGGAAAGTGTTTTTCTGAACTTCACTTTCTGTCTGAGAAGAATGTTATAAATATGGCAGTGTGTTGGTGGGAGGGGGAGGGTTAATGGTCAACGTTAACTCTTGCACAGTGTACATGAGTGAATCACAGTATGCAAGCATGGCGTCAATCAGTCTCTTTGAAGTCAGGAAAAAGTCTGTAGAAATGTATACCACAGGGACAGGAGGGATGAAGGGGACTCTGCTGCTGGGAGTTATACATGGAAATAAGCGTAGCAGTGAAAATGAAGCGTTCGGTCTCAGTCACTTACAGATATTATATGGTGTAATGTGGGCATCAGATGAATAAAAGATGTATTGTGAACTGGTAAATTATTGTGTTAAAAATGGTTTTTAATCCTTGTTCCAAACCCAACAGGTTGGCTCTATGCAAATATATGATCAATTTAATAATTTAATTACTTGAAATTTGAACATGGCTGTTTTTCTGTTTTATTCCATAGTTTTGTTTTGTTTTTTCCTGTGGGAGGCAAAAAATGAGGAACAGCCAATGCAGTAATCTCACAGGGCGGTCCTCAATTAAACGCTTAATAAGAGGGCTTAGGTAGTTTTTTCCATCATTATGATCTCATGAATTAATTTAGAGATTAGATAGATAACACCACTAATTTCATTTGCAATATGCATGTGAAGTCAGTCCAAGCAAAACCTGAAAAGTTAAAGGACGGGACTGCGAGAGCCATAATGTGCTTTGTAAACTAACACCACATTATGTTCATTACGTGTGTCATGTACCTTGCAGGTGGTGTGAACCCTGCATGCTGGACCCAAGATGTGGTTTCTGTTACCGTGAGAATGGCTCAGCACTCCTCACCTCCTCCTGTGTTCCAGTCAATAAGGCCACCACTGAGCAGGCAGCATGGGGCAGGTGAGTCACAGGATGCTGCGTGGGTATGTGGATGTGTTAAAGATACATCAGGGAGGGGGGGGTTGAAACGGCAGCAGAAGAACTTCTTGACGAGTACGATTTAAAAGTAGATACGACTTTGTCAAATCCAGCCACTTAATTTAAAATAACACCTTTCAGACTGAGAAGACAAGAGTGACTAACAAGTGTGTCCCTCTCTAGATGCTCCAACTCCAGCCTGATGAAAGATCAGACCTACTGGGCTTACAACTACTGTCCCACCTCCTACTCTTGGTTAGTGTTACTGGGACTGGTGCTCTATTTGGCAGCTTTCGCTCCAGGTGAGTGTTAAATGAAAATGTATTAACTTTAGATAGAAAAGAGCTGTCTTCATGCTGTTTCCTCTCCAAAATATAAGGTTTAACAGGTTTATCTACACCTCTGACAGTCTTCATCTTCTGCAGGAGAATGAGTCATAGAAAAGAAAGTTCCAAAATAGCTACTGAGTAGACCATTTGATGAGATTATTGCTGACATTAACATTTCACTCAGAGCGCCACTCCACCTAATCCTAGTCTCACAGAGCCCCTAACATGGCTGCAGATGCTAAATCTTCTTAAATGTTAAGTGATGAACAATCCATACTGACACCTGAGCCACTCATACCCTGATTCCTGGTCAAGCTATGCTGCTGCTTTTGTTTGAACTTGTCTCCCTCTCCCTAAACTGTGATCCTGATCTTTCTCCCAGGGATGGGCCCAATGCCATGGACTATCAACTCAGAGATCTACCCCCTCTGGGCAAGGAGCACAGGGAATGCATGTGCTGCTGGAGTTAACTGGACCTTCAACATCGTAGTGTCTCTCACCTTTCTCCATATGGCGCAGTATTTCACGTACTACGGTCAGTTTTAAGGTCGCAGGAGTGATTTCTAAAAACAAACTGCTGCACAGCTTTTTGTTTATGTAGGAAAATTTACCCAGCATGTCTGTCTACGTCTTCCTGTCAGAAATGATAAATACCAGTGAGGAATCCTGTCAGTTACCATTAAATTAAGCCAATCTTTACGAACACCCCACACCCCAGTTACCGCCATTACATTGTCTGCCTCTGACAGGAAGGAACTGACCTTTTGTGGAGCTGGTAATCTATACAGCAGGGGGATTGTGGAGTCACCCTGAGTTGTGGCAGGTTAATGATCAATTTGAGTCATTAATCCATCGATGTGGTCCATAGGTTCACCAGCAACAAAGGAAAACAACAAGAACACTAGAAAAGCACTCAGAGAGCGCAAACCTCCGCCAAGTGTATTGCAATTGTCACCAACACTTAATTCCTACTTTAATGTTATACTCCCTTTCAGCAGACTGTCTGCTACAATTTGGTGTTAGTTGCAGGTTTGTACCATAATTTGTTTCCTGTGTTGAAAATTATGATGACCCAGTACATATTTCATATTCAAGATCTTAGTATCCAGAATATTGCCAGGATCTGGATCGTACTTTTACATCTGTCAGAAATTATGGTGACCTTGTCTTGTATTGTTTTGCAAAGCAATCAGAACATTTATGTTGGAGTTATATACACAAATGGTGAAAACGGCCCTATCTCACAATGATAAAGAATCCTTTAAAAAAAGTCCTGGATTGTGACGGTGATCAGGATTACCTCCAAAATGTAATCACTTCTTCCTTATCCCATTTTGAACATTTCCTGAAAATGTCATCAAGAAGCATTCGTTACTCTTTGAGTTATGTTGTTCACAAACAGACAGAAAGACAAACTCTCCCAAAAAAACATAACTTCCTTGGCGGAGGTAATGATGATGTGAGAGAAACTGTTATGGTAGTTAGGTGTAACACACTCTTGACAGTAGCTTTAAAGTCATTGTGCTTTGTGGTGGACAAAATAGAAAACACAGAGATCAGGAAATCTCAGTAAATGTCAACCGGGGCATTTCTATTTTTTTCTATGTTGTTTATCCTTCTTCATTTAAACTTGATGTAATGCCATGTTGACAAGAACATGTTACTTGTACAAGAAAGTATGGTGTCAAGTGTCTAGAAAGCAATATTTCACTTTGGCCAAACATTTCTGTTTGATGGTGCATACTTGTCCACGGAAGATTGTTGGCTTTCTAAATCCACTATAAGCCACCCTCGGGTTCTGCTGTCACCACCAGCGTTTCGTTTTCTCAATAAATGAGAAGAGAACTTGTAAAAATAACAAGTGACACTGCTTTCAAAAGCTGCAGCGCCTGTGTTGCTTGTGCTTGTGGGTGGCTATCCTCAGTGACACTGTGCTCTTTTTTTCATCTCCCCAGGAGCTTTTTTCCTCTACTCCAGCCTGGCTTTACTGGGTTTCTTCTTCATATTTGGTTGCCTGCCAGAAACAAAAGGCCGTCGCCTGGAGGAGATAGAGGCGCTGTTTGAAAACCAGCTTTGTTCCTGTGGCGCGTCAGATTCTGATGAGGGCAGACAGGTTGAATACATCCGAGTCAAAGGGTCAAACTACCATCTATCAGACAATGATGCGTCTGATGTGGACTAGGGTGTTTCTGTGTTGGCAGACTTCATTCTGGGTGTTTTACTCACTTTGGTAATTAGTTAAAAGTTCTTATATCTGTTAAATTTTTCTTCTCCTTTTTGTAAGCTGGGAGACCAATGGTCTATCATGAGGTAGAAATCACACCGTTTTTAAGGCCTTACGCTTGTTGTAGGAGTGATTGAATTCACTTTCAATTCAGGAATCCACAATCAATGGCAGTAGTAGTTAGCAGACTGAACATCGAAATTTTATTTTGAACCTTTTCTTCTAAATTGGGGTAAACTGACTCCTTCTTCAGTGCCAGTGATCAACCTGTGCCCTAAATATCTTCATTGTGTCAGGCTAAAACTTTTGGACGTATAACTTCCTTTCTGTGGACACTAAGACAAGAATCGACTGTTGAACACACACTGTATGTACAAGAGACACTTCCCTCTCTCATGACCACTGATGATAATGTGCCCTACAAGTATTTATCAATAACGTTATATATACAAGCCATCCTGCAGCATTATGGTGAACTAAGTTTCTTGTGGGAGCTCTATTAAAAGGTTCATCAGTGTGGTCTTGAAAACTAGGTTTGTGCATTCAGTGTTGAAAAAAAAACAGTCGTAACTGTTGTTGATTTAAGTTACCATTATGCCTTTATATGAACACAGATCTCAGTTAAATGTTCCTAATGCTTGTAGTGTGGCACGGTGATGTCAGTTTGTCATCTGATGATATGATACTTGTAGTTTTTGGCTCTTGTGGTATTATTTCTGAAAAACAAACACCACCAGAGATGCACAGTGTATGATTCAAGCACTTGAAATATTAGTTAATGCCTACGAAGGACCTTTCACTTATCTTGTAGCACTCAAAGGAATAAATTATGTTGCTATGGTTTATCGTTAATCATTATTTGAATGAAGTATTTCATGTATATGAAAGTTAGGGGAAAAAGTATTACCTTCTTTACCATTTCCTGTTTTTTGGGGAGATCAGACCTGTCACCCCAAGTTTTTGAACCAAATACAATTCATGGTTAGTATTGTAGTACATTAAACACTAAAATATCCAACCTAGGGGGTGGTTGACAACAACCATTTCACTCTGATTGATAATTGTACTTATTTCAATGAACATAATAGCAGTGCCTGTGTGTTGTGAAGGTGCCTAATGGCCAGTTTTTGCGTCCAGATCCCTGAAGAGGATGTATTATGTCATGGTTTTGTCATGTGTGTTATAGCAATGCAGTCCTGCAAAGCTTTTATTTATTCATCATGTACATAATTGCAACGTAACCTGTGATGAAATTTTATTTTTTTACTATAATTTTATGTATTTACATTTGTGTCTTCCTCCATAGCCTTATGTACAAATAGCAGAGCATATCTTAATATGTAGTTCTTGTGTTGAGTAAGCTTCATTGTAATATGCAATGTTGTTTTGTAAATTTGTAAAACAGTGTGAGGTTAAATTTCTTAGTCTGGTACACAGGTTTTATGTGTAGCAAAAACTATTGAAAGTAGTCGAAGTACTACCTTTGTCTTAACACAGAACACAGAATAGATTATTAAGACATTAACAGGCAGATTATCTATGATAAATTGGTTATCAGATAATGATAAATTAGTTGGACATAATACAAAATTCACTGTTCATCGCACAGATTGACCTGTCAAAATGGAATGACATATTCCTATCAAGTATCGTGATTATTATTATTATTTTTTTATTTTTTTTTGCTTGGTCAAGCTTGTGTAATGGGAACATATTGGTATTGATGGAGAATATTTTTCCTTTCTACCACCTGTAAAATGCTGTAGCCCTTAAATGGCATACAACCTCCACATAAGGAACCTAAAATAATATTTCAAGCAAAGACTTAAAATATTTGATTTTCCCAAGTATGATTATTCTGGGTTACATTAATCAACAATTGTTTCGCCGATAATTTTTCTGTGGCATACTATGAGGCTGCATTGTTTTCACCTTAATATCAGTCATTGGTTTCTATTCCCATCAATACACCGTATATATCAACTTTGCTTCGAGAATAACTTTGAAATTATGTCAAAATAAAATGATAATGTCAGAACTCAATACAACTATGTACCTTCATTTAGAACTTTTTTTAGCATTGTAAAATTTCTTCCTGTTTGTGAACCAGTCTCAGATGTATCCAAGTCATTCATCAGATTGTTTACTGAAGTTATCATTTCTTGAAAGATTGTTAGGTAAGGAGACATAACAATTTAGTTCAACTTCTTAAAATCACAGATCAGAGAGTTGTGGAGAAAACTAGCTCTTAACTATCTTATTTGATTTATTTTGTTAGATTTTCACTTGGTTGAAGTAGAGTTGTCTCAAACCACTACTTTTGCAGTAGAAGTATGCAGGAAACACACGCAGATGGATCTCAGAAACACTGGTGTGTATTAAAAGTCATGTTCGCTGTTGGAGGCTGCTTCTTGTTTTGAGATTCTGTGCTTTTCAGCTTTTGACATCCAGCTGTGTGATTATTGCCCCCTATGGAAGAAAGGATAGTAAATGTGCAGTTGTGGTGAAATGGTTGCATTTTTCCAAAGTGAACAAACTCTGTGTGTTTCTACAATTTACCAGGAATTACAAAATGGCTAATAAAAAGTGATGTAGAGTATATTTCATTACTGTTCAGGCTGTAAATGTTTTGCTAGAGTTTATATTCTAAAGAAGAAGAAAAAAACAAAACACTTGAATATGTATATTGGAAAAGAAATAAAATCATGAACCACAGCATCACCTCAAGGCTTTACTTTACTGTCTCTGTTATGAAACTTGAAACAATCCTTTAACCGACAGAAGCCAAACAAACATGTATGATATAATAAACATGGACATCTTCTTTCTCTTAAATCCACCTTTCTAAATTAATTCCTGCCTAAGTGTCCCTCATCTTTCCTCTGCTTGAGCAGGAGCAAAATGCCAGCTATTTCCTCAAGTGTCTCTGTCTTCTGAGAGTCTGTTAGCCCTTATGGCAGATGTGACCTCTTTCCTCACTTCATCTGATGGATCCGTCATCAGCCGGCCATTTTCTTCTTGCCCCCTCTAATTCTGCTCTCAACCATCTCCTTACCTAAATCAGTAACAACAGGGTGGGATCTAACAACTGTCCCTTAGTCAGTGAAACCTATTGAACTTTAAATCATTAACGTGTTTACATTTCCGCAATGAGTGTCACACTTAGTCTTTAATCTAATATGAAACCACTCCCCTCTGTCATGCTCAGGGCATTTACAAAGGGGTTTATGGGTCTCTGCAGAATCACTTTCCATCACTGTTGGTAGCAGAGGATATGTAAATAACCCTGTTATCTGAAGAGCAACCAGATTTGGATTTGTTCTTTTTGCTGGGTGAAAGCTTTTCCTTGTTCCCCACATTGCTGGATAAAGGCGTGTGTATTTTGCTTTTAAGTAGTATCGGTCTGCCTCCCTGTGGCTGGATGCTGTACTGACACGTCAGAAGATGGCACGAGGAAGGTATTGACTTTGGCTGCAATGTGTACAACAAAGCTGCACTGGGTCGAGGCATCACATGTTCTAGCTGTGGGTTTGTCGTCAGTTTGAGTTCCTACATCTTGAGATTCTTTGGAAGTTTCTTTGCATTTGCACAACTCTAAGCCCTGAGCTTGAACAACAGCTACTGGAGATTCAATCTGCACTGTGCTACTTCCTAGTTGGTGGCTGTTGCCACCCACAGCTTTCCCTGAGCTGGTCACAGACTGTTTCACTTCCTGTGTATCTCTGTGGTTCATTTGAGGTATCGAGATTTGGGGGCGAAGGCTTGGCTGGATGTGCCTTTGGTCATCATCATCATCATCATCATCACAACAAGTTTGACCAAAGGATGATGCCGTTGCCTTGAGACACAGTTGAAAACATTTTTCTTCCTAAAATATTATTTGAAAAGACACACAAACACAGCCACACACTTGTGTTAGACATTGCAGGGGTGATGATGTCTGATGTTGTTAAGTTTAAAAAAAATGATATAGTGGTGTATTCTACATTTTCAACATTTGGTTAGTGAACAGATTTAACAACAATGTTGCTAAAAGCTGCAGATAGATTGTTTCTCCTAATCAAACACTTAATAGGGCTACACAACTACTGTTTCTGTAACAAAGACAAAGCTAAAATTTTAACTTGACTCTTGCATTTCCAGTACAATAGCAAGATGGACACAAGTCTATCCAAACCTTTAATCATCTGAGTCTAAACTTAGGTTTTTGCACAAAGGTAACAGGGCAAGGTGTTGGAGATTCATGAGGCCATAGCTGTGTTTAAAAAAAAAAAAAAGCTTTCGGAGTGAAATTTTAAAAAACTGTCTTTTGTCTCATTGTATCATTTGTAGTGTTTTCATGCTTGAGTGTGCAAACAATATATAGTTTAATTGGAAATGTTTGAGACACCTTCATTTTGATACATTTTTTATCTTTAGTCAGTGTTTATTCGGTTTTACAAACCCTTCCCCTCTTTAGCTAAATGTACATTCAGGTACAAACCTACCTGTTGTGGTTAGCTTACCTCTATGTCCATGCACTGTGAGACAGGGACAGTCCTAACAACAACAAAAAATCAAAACAATGTGTCAAAACATTTAAGGCATTTTAATTATAAATGATGAAACTGATCGTTTACAGTATTTATGTATTTACACATACTGCGCTGTTGATGATTTGACAGGTGATTCATCTCTAAGATATATCTTTGGCTTTCCTTGTGCAAAATGAAAACCTGAAACCAAACTTAAAGTTAATTTTCATTTTTTATTGTTTTGTTAAAGTTTTCAACACTATTCACCCTTACCTTCGTGTTCATCAGTGCTGAACCCCCTAAAACCATCTTCCACAAACTGTTGCTCTGTCTCCAGGTGATTCAGAGTAAAATCCAACATGGGCTCTGTGTCCTCAGGTTGATTGAAAGAGAAGGTAGCCTCATGTTCATCATGTTCCCTGTGTTTTGTAAAAACACACATGCTTTAAGTGATGACAAAATCACCAATAAAGAAGAATCACTCAATTTCTAGTGTTTATCTCACTCGTGGTCTGGACTTCCAAACAGGACTTTGGCTGCCTTGGGTGTCTCAAGTTGGAAGAAGGGTAGGTTTGATCTTTCTGACCAGAGAGCACTGTCAGTTGTAGCTCTGGGCTGGGAAAAAGGCTGGAACTGGTAAATTCAGATACAATATTAGGGAAGCAACACATTTTAGAAGACAATATGAAGTTGTAAAGCCACAAGACTCTTTGCAGCTCCTAGCTAAGTAAAACACAGTAAACAAATGCTTAGAAAGAAAGCCATTTCCAAAGAAATAATATATAATTGGCTTGAAGAAAACAAACCTGTTGACACTTAAATCCTTGTGGAATGACATTCTTTTCTTTCCTTTCTCCCTGAAGGCTAGACATATGTAAAATATTTTACAAAAATTTTTCAAGAGTAATGTTTCGTTTGTGTGATCCCAAAGTGTAGTTGCTTTTTGAGAAATCCCAACCAAGCTATACCTGAACTCAGTTTGGTTCTCAACAAGATTCAGCTTTGATGGAGAGCAGGGACTCATTGGGAGGACCAGGAGGTCGTTTCTCTTGTGCTTTGATCCTCCTTTCAAGTTGCCCATGACTGCCACTTTAGGAGGATCTGAAAAAACAGGAAAAATACTATCTATGTTGGATTGAGAGTTTTATCAACATAGGGCGAGGTTACTGATCCTATTTTGGCATTTATATACTTAATTTTTTTTCTGTATTGCTAAAACTTTATTAGTTACCTGTATTTTCTTTCTTGCTAGCAATCTGGTTGACGATAAACAAAGTCAGTAGGTCCATACTACCGGGGGTGGTGTGTCGAGGCGATGCTGGCTGGGTAATACCCATGTTTTCCAGTTTCTGATGCACTTTACGTTTTTGAAAGAACTCCTTGAAAAATGATAAACACTAGTACATGAAATTCATCAAAACTAATGTCGTTACTTGTACTGTAGAGTCACAGGACATATGGTTGTCTTACCCTCTGCTTTTTTTCGTCATTTTTCATCACTAACCGCTTCCTGCAATGGGGCACATCAGTGACGTTATCGAGTATAGCTAACGTATGTTACTATTAGCTAACAACAAGTTGTATCCCCCCTTTCATACGCACCTTGAGCCCCCAACCCAGTTCATTTCAAACGATTTTTATGTTCACTGTTTGAAATAAAAAGTTAAATGTATGTACATTGTACATGGGCGACGAGTCAGTGCTTAAATTTGTGTAAATTAGCCACTTAGCAGTGGAGTTGACAAATTAGCTTAAGATAGACGCTTACTTGAAAGTGCACGAGGAACCACTATCATTGTCACGCGCACTTGGAGATGCTAAACATCTTTGAACACTTGTCCAAAAGCAGCCAGAGGTTAATGTAGCTGCATTTCAAAACTAATATTTATAAAAACTATTCTAGATATCACCTACAAGTCTGCGTTACAGAAATAATGAAAGCACTCCTGGGACTTTTTTTTACAGTGCATCCATCAGGCAGCCAATTGTATTTTACCGAGAGAGCGACCACTAAAACTGCGACTGTCAAAGCCTCAAGCCGGGCAGAAATAAGTTGTGTCAAGTCAACGGTTACCGGAAATAGGGTAGGGTGCTCTGCTCAACTCTTTCTGAAAATAAAGTCAGAGGCTGACCGGAAATATTTGTGCTGTACTGTGAAGTGCCAACAGTAGTTGTGAATGACCGTTTTATTTTGACAGCCAGAACCGGAAATACAGTACAGGTAGTGCTACTTTGTGAATGTGCTACAAAAAAGAGCAGGATGTAGCGGTACACAGATCGGGCTCGCTTCACATCAATCCCACCATCTGAAGACTTGTCCTAAATATCGACTATAGTCGATTGCTGTCGGCTTTAAGGGATGGATGTTGCAAGGATTATCCACGGAGACGACTAACGCGTGAAAAATGTCCAACATCCTCGATGCGGCGTCTAAAGTGAGATGGGACCGCACGGCTGCGGCCAAGCGAGCTGTGTTTCTTGCGGCTGCTGCTTACGGTGTCAAAACACTGTACCCCATCATCTGTAAGCAGCTCTGCAAAAACAAAGATCCCAGGAATAATGGTCAGGTTGCAAAGGCGGAGAATGGCTCCACTTGTCTGATAACATCGAATGGTGTTGCGAATCATAAGAAGGCATCTCCAGGAGTAAATGCGGAATTTTTCAAGCAGATCCTGGAACTTGTTAAAATCCTATTTCCCAAGCTTGTTTCCAAAGAGCTCGGTTTGCTCTCCTTGCACTCAGTGGCGCTGATATCCCGGACGTTTTTGTCTATATATGTTGCAAGCCTTGACGGTAAGATTGTCAAAACGATCGTTGAGAAGAAACCCAAGCGCTTCATCATCCAGCTGATGAAATGGCTCCTCATTGCCATCCCGGCCACGTTCGTCAACAGCGCCATCCGGTACCTGGAGTGCAAACTGGCCCTGGCCTTTCGCACCCGGTTGGTAAACCACGCTTACCGGACCTACTTCACCGATCAGACCTACTACAAAGTGAGCAACATGGACGGGAGGCTTGCCAACCCGGACCAGTCTCTGACTGAGGATGTAATGATGTTTTCTCAGTCGGTGGCCCACCTCTATTCTAACCTCACCAAGCCTATATTGGACGTGATGCTGACCTCCTACACGTTAATACAGACCGCCAGGTCCAGAGGGGCCAACGCCACTGGGCCGACCCTGCTGGCCGGGCTTGTGGTTTTCGCCACAGCAAAGGTCCTGCGTGCCTGCTCGCCAAAATTTGGGAAGCTGGTAGCTGAGGAGGCACATAGAAAGGGATACCTGCGCTATGTGCACTCCAGGATCATTGCTAATGCTGAGGAAATAGCTTTCTACAGGGGACACAAGGTAGGCAGGAGGAGTTGGCATGCCACAATTGTGCGAAACTCAGTTTCACTTTGTTTATTAAACTGGAGGCAAAGTCTTCAGGACTAATATTGATCCCTGTATTCCATATTCCACAGAGAAAATCAAGTTATTGGCAAAGCAAGACACTATTCCCTCAAACAACTTGAAAAGAGATACTTTTTTTTCTGAAATGTGTCTAAATAACACATTTTAAAAAATGAGGTTAAAATCAAAACAGTCTAGATTACAGTATTGCACAGCGGTGTAGAAAGTGTTGGTCTTGAAACAAAGATAGTTGAAGCTAAGGATTCAGCCTATGATATAATTTGCGTAGTCAAATCTTGAAAATGATCTACATACAATAGTTTGTTTTCATCCAAGCTCATGCATGTTTTTTTCTTCAGCAACCTTTTTGATTACTGGCCTCAAAACTATCACTTATCTGCCACATCTGTTAAAAAAGTCTTGCAGAACATGAATGCTTGTACATCAGATTAATCAGGTCCTATTAACAGGCTGGTTGACGTTCACATCTAAGAAACAAGAGTAGAATTTTTTATAAAGAGGCATTTATTGACTACTGCCTTTTAACTGTAATAATTTGTCCTTGGCAGGTGGAAATGCGTCAGCTGCAGAAGTGTTACCGGGCTCTTGCAGACCAGATGAACCTGATCCTATCAAAGCGTCTCTGGTACATTATGATCGAGCAGTTCCTCATGAAGTATGTGTGGAGCGGCAGTGGGCTTGTCATGGTCGCAGTGCCGATCATTACGGCAACAGGATTTGCTGACAATGGTAATAAGAGCCAAAGGACTATAAAATAAATACATTTTACCAACTCCTGCATGAATTTGCCTCAAGCTTGATCACAGCTTTCATTCTGACTATATGCAGTTAATCAGTAACCTTTTCAAACTGCCTGTAAAAGTTGTTTCCTTTTCAAACAGAAACTGATTAGCCCCCGGTGGCTGCCACCCACACCTCTCTGTTCAAATTTCTTTTGCACCAAAACACAAAAAAGTGTTTCTTTTGTTTACTGCAGAGCATGACTCACATGCTGTCAGAATGTTACTCCTGACATTATAATAACGTCTTTCCCTGGTATTCAAATGCCCACTGGTAGAAGTGTGTGAGCATGCAGGCCCATGTGGCTTTTAGAAACTAAACAAGAAAAATCACTGATTTTGTTTCCGAAACAAACATGTCTGCAACATCACGGCCACTTTAATCAGATGTCTCTACTTCTGTCCTTTGTCTTTCCTTCTGTCTTCTAGAAACCGCAGACGGGCAGACACAGGTGATGGTGAGTGAGAGGACAGAGGCTTTCACCACTGCCCGTAACCTGTTGGCCTCAGGAGCCGATGCCATCGAGAGAATTATGTCATCCTACAAAGAGGTGAGGGAGTGGCACTCTCAGCGTACCAAACTACTGGAGTGGGTTGCGTTTTGGGCTGAATCAGAAAAAATAAAAAAAGCAGTATCTATTTAAATAATAGAACAGACACAACATAAATATGTGTTTGAGGTTGTTTTTTAGGGACTTTGCTCCTCAGTGTTGGTAAAAGGTCTTGCCTATCCCATCTGTCGCTGGGTGCAAGGTGGACAACCATTTACACACACCCACACCTACCGGCAATTTAGAGTGACCAATTAACCTGATGAGCATGTTTGGACTGTGGAGGAAGCCAGAGTAAACCTAGAGAGAACCCACGCATGTACAGGCAGAATATGGAAACTGGCCAGGGAAACCTTTCTTACTGTAAGGCACAGCTCCAACCACTGCACCACTGTGCAGCCCATAGCCAACCATCAGCACTTCCAAAACCTAAGACAGCAGTACAGGGAAGTCCCCAGTCCTGTATTATGTAATGTGACCCTTGTGCATAAAGCAAGGTCCGTGAAGAAAGAGGAGTTTAAAACGGAAACACAACTGGTCTGCACAGAGCCCTGACCTCAACCCATCAGTACCTAGGGGAGGAGCTAGAACGTGTATTGCGTGCCAGGCTCTCTGTTTCAATAGCATTGCATGACCTCACAAATGTGCCTTTGGCTGAATGAGCACAAATTACACCCTTCAAAATCTGTTTGGAAAACCTTTCCAGTGGCACATCAGCTGTTAAAGTTACAACGAGCGGTCCATCTTGGTATTATTGGCTTGAAAAGGGATGTAGGATGGTCATGTGATGACTGACCTTTGGATTTGATGTAAGATATTGATTGATCATGTTATGAATTTGAAAACTATGGATATTTTATAATTGTTATGACATACTTCTCATAGTGAGGAACTTTATCACTACATTTAAAGAGGGTCACTCCCTCCCTCTTTCTGGACATTCAGCTTTTCAGCTCACCTTTGGATGCAGCTGCAGAAAAACCTCGACAGTCCTTTCCAGTTGCCCAACTGGCTGCATTGCATCGATGGGTTCCTTTATTAAGAAACCACATTTGTCTTTCTCTGTACTTTCTTAATCTTCATAATCTGATGGTAGTAGAGTGTGCTTATTCTGATTACTGCTCTTGCATTTGTGCTGTTACCAAGTCACAATCCGATGCATGGGCTTCAAAGAAATTGCCCCTTTTTTGCAGCTACATAACATACTGACCTGTTTAACTGTGATGTGACTGTTGTCATTGCTGTATAGCTTTGTTAAAACATAGCTGGTTAGACGGGGTGTTGCTTTACTGTCCGTCAGGTGACACTCTGCAGTTTCCTCTGGGCCTCTGTGGACTCTAGCAGCACAACAGTGAATGAGATTGCTTCAGCACTCAGAATTTATGTATGGAGCAACTCTCTGTGCATCCTACTGTTAAAGAAAAAAAAAAAAAAACTTTTGTAAAAGGAGCATTTCTCAAGGAGGAACAAACGGGGCTCACTTTAATACAAAAAATATGATTTGTCATTTACAACGGAATCATCCCACGGAGTATGGGATTTATCAAAGAAAGGTATCGGTATCAGATCGGACTGGTATTGGCAAAACATATCATGAAAAGATCAGATTAGAAGTCAAAAAATCTATATTGGGACATCCCTAATTATTAGCGTGTTTACGGCTAAGTCCAGTATCTGGCAGAGCAGACTGGGTGGAAACCTAGTATTCATAAGTCTGTTTGAAGAAGGGACAAACTTTTAGTGGGTTTTGTATTTAGTGGGTTGCTGCCAGTTGGAAGAGGGAAAAAGGAAGGGTTTGGTTGTTGCTGTGAGAAATACAATCCATATTTATAGGAGTGTTTAACAGTAGCCCAAAAAAACATGAGGCAACCTCCAGCTGCGAGATATAAAGCCACTGAAAGTGCTAAAAACTGCAGTTTGTTGACTGTCTATTTGAGTACCAGAGGTACCGGAAACATGTACATACCAATCCAAAAAAGCTACTTTAAGAGCTAAAATAAACTTGTGTACATCCGGCCGGGTTGTGAATTTTATTACAACTCAGGAGTTAAGAAGATATTAAGATTAGGACTTTGCCAAATTAGAGGCAAAGCTGACCTAATTGACCCACAAGCATCCTGTAGCTGTTAGTAAAAGTGTTCAAAACCCACCTCAGCTTCACCTCCTCACCTCACACTTCACACACTTTACCTCACTAAAAGTTAGAGTAAGTACAACTGTTTCCAGTATGGCATGTGACAATGATGGGCTTCAAAACTCTGCTTCAGAAACAGATGGGTGATGTCATAGAGAGTACGTGTAAATATCAAAATTCATGAAATATGACTAGTTCTACTTTTCATCTCTTCATTTGAACTTAAATGCTCAAAAACCTGTTTTATGGCTGAGTCTTGGGTTTAATAACTTAAAGCAACTGAAATTGATAAAATTTCATGAGGAGAAGGTTTGGCACATCTTTCCTTATCAGTTCTCTTTTTTTTCATACATTGATCTAAAGCATAGATTAGTGAGGCTTAACTTGAACTACTCACTTGATGTACAGATGTGTCAGCATTTAGGAACTTGAGTATGGTTTTTCTAGCAGATAGATGGATGAATGACTGCACATATGGACTGAATGATTGACAGGTGCAGACAGAGCATTCATACTTCTTTACTTTACCATGATAAGCTCAACATGCATGCACAGCAGCTTTTTAAGTCCTCACTGAAAAAGCAAAGAAAAAAATCAGTGAATGAAAGGCCTTGTTCATTGAGGGCCAAATCCCTGATCTCTTCTTGCATTTTAATCCTAAAAGAAGAAAAAATAGCAGGACCCATTCATGCATTCCCTCTCTCTCTGTTTCATTTTGAGGTCTGTAAGAGGATTTTCTGCTGCGTGGTTGTGGTGAAGCAGCGTTGCAATCTACTTTGATAAAACATCCACATGTGTTTGAACAAGGTTAAGTGAACTTGCGCAGCATATTATCAGCCTTGTATGTCAACAAGGATTTTGCAGCTTTTGCTTGTGCTGCTGAGTACAGATTTTTCCTGGCCAGGGCCAAGTTGGTTGTTTTCTGCTCCTTTGAGTGTGAGTCACCTCTCCTTAAAAAGTTCCCCTTGTTCGATTTCAGGAATGCCCAACCAGACACACAAGTCTGGTGTTACAAATAGGTAGAAGTCTCAAACTTTCAAACTTAAGATGTGAGGCACACAGGCAGCATCTGTGGCACCAGGGATTGTGAGGATTTCTTTGGTCTCTTCAAAAACTTCCCTTCAGGATATGGATTTCAGTCTCCTTTTAGTACAGTGTTGTAAGATGTGCAGTAGCAAGCCCTGACATGCAAGGAAGAGGTGTGTGTGTGTGTGTGTGTGTGTGTGTGTGTGTGTGTGTGTGTGTGTGTGTGTGTGTGTGTGTGTGTGTGTGTGTGTGTGTGTGTGTGTGTGTGTGTGTGTGTGTGTGTGTGTTAACAGGCATTCCTCAGGCAGTGTGTCCTGCTTACACCCCTGAAGCTCTGCTTATTTAATGTAACAGTGTACAGTGTGTTTGTGATCCTCATCAGGAAATGTGCCCTTACCTTGATAGTGTCTTTTTATTTTTATCATTGCTTGTTGTCTTCTTCCAAACCTGTGGTATTTCTGCAGTAAAGCAATCCAGGTGTTATCTGTCCGATAGTTGCACACTCTGCACATTTTTACATGATTGTGTCATTTCTGTTGTTATGTGGTTTTGAAAACACTTACAGTGCAAGAGCAGGTATGCAAATTTTAGAAGGAGCAGGAGGTTAATTTTGACTACAATATTTATGCACAGAAAAAAGAGGAAAAATGTTTTTTTTTGTTTTGTTTTGTTTTTTTTTTTTTTATGGAAGGATGCGTAGAAGTTTTATTGCAGCGTTTTAAGAATGTTTAAGATGATTTCCTAGAGTTAACTCTTCAATTTGGCAGCACACCTGGGTGTATTTTGTTATCTGATGTGTGTTAGCCTCCTGCGATCAGATCCTCGGGGGAAAATTGAACACAGAAACCTTTTATGAGCATCAAGTCCTGGTGATTGAATCTACTTCTGCTTTTATTGCACTGTAGGTTGGCCAGCAGTGAATGCTTGTGTTGTGTTGTTGTTTGTTGTATGTGTGTGTGAGTGTGTGTGTGTGTGTGTGTACAGAGCTCCTTCCCTCAGGGCTTATCCTGGCTGTGAATAATCCTCCATCTGTTGATCTTACAGGCCGCACCTCTGCATCTCTTCCTCAATTTCCTCCTCTCCCTTTTCTGACAACATGTGATCAAATACTTCTCAGACCAATAAGGATGGATCATTTTCAGATGTTTCTACACACGAATTCAAAGGAACCAGAAAAACAGAAAACATGTTCAGTGTTTGAATACAGCATCTTTGTCTAATCTCTTAAGTACAGTGGCTCTGGAAGCACCATAAGTTGTGTGTCACCAAATGTGTCACCACTAAGACATTCACTTCATATTTGATGTGGAAAATGGGGGCCTTGGATTCTCATTCCTCTTGGTCTGTAAAAGTGTTTTCATTTCAGTGGTGCTCATCTCTTTTGTCTTCAAGCTAGTCACGTTTCCAAAGGCCCTCATGGTGTCCACAAATTCCCAAAAGACACATTTGTTGTTTCATAAAGCCAAGCTGTGTCAACAGTCTGCGTTGTCTCACTGCAGGGTGCAGCTCAAAAGCCAAGGACAGGGACAGAGGCTTCTCTCTGGGGTTTATCAGCATTTGTCTGCATGAGTTTCATTATTGTAAAATCCTGTGTTTTCTTAATGTCAGGATTTTCATTTCTTTCTATCCAGTCCCTGGTATCTTCATAATGATTCATTTTGCCTTACTTTCATTCTAAAAATATTCAGTCTCTGTCATTTTTAAATGATCCTGTGATTTATCTTGATTTGTGAAAGGGAGACGCTTTGTTTTCTAAAACACTCATTTATTTTTGTGACTGATTGATTGACCCAAAGCCTGTAAACATAGACAAGGATGGTGAAGGTTTCTCTGCTTTTTTAACCATCCATCAGCGGCAGATATAAGGGATAATGTATAGTTATAGATGAGTCAAAGTGCTCTGCTCATGGTGGATTAAAATGAGATAAGACTAAGTCCTGTCTGTAGAATGGGGATTAGATCTTATCCTATCATGATGTTTGGTCTTTGTGAGTATTATAACAGTACAAGTACAGATCTTTTCTAAATTGTTTTGGGACAACATTTGTTTTGAATTGGCCCTCCATAAATAAAGACTGGTTGTTTAAAGTACATCTGCATACATATTTGCTTTAACACTCCTGTAACTGCAGAAGCACCCTGATCAAGTATCACTATACTTCCGAGCAGTTTGAGCACAGATTGTGGTGACACCTCTGACCTCACCCAATGTTGACTTTTGACCCTTCTGACCCTCTCTGTGTTTGTATGGACAGGTCACAGAGCTGGCAGGCTACACCGCCCGAGTCTACAACATGTTTTTGGTGTTTGAGGACGTCCAGAGGGGTGTTTACAAGCGATCCTCTTTGTCAGCCACAACAGGAGCAGAGAAAAAGAGCAAGCCTGAGATGCATATAGATGGACCACTGGAAATAAAAGGTACACATTTTTTTTTAACTCATGTTCTACTCAAAAAAGTTAAATAATGAAAAATGAAAGTGAAAGAAGCAGGCCAAGTGGCTGTTGCACTCTATGAGGTTTCCCCGAGGAGGTGAATCCCGCCTGTGGCCGTTGTCCTGTATGCCACCCCCTGGAGCGTGTAAAATTTTTCTCCTCAGGGGGCACAGACTGTAGAAAGGTGGCACGCTGACTTTTTTCAATGCAATTCATTGATCAAAATAAAAACTGTGTTTGAAGGTATGACTAACACAACTGTTTATTTGCCACAAATAATACACATCAACAGTGTATACTTGTCTAGTTAGTTGGTCTTCAAAAGACCTGTTTCCACCAAGCAGTTCAGTTCATCTCAGCACAGCACGGCACTCATGTTAGGGCGTTTCCACTGACTAATCCCGGGACATATTCCAAAATGATTGAGACAAGCTGTCCCACTTTTTGGGACCCTAAACCGGTCCGATCCCAGAAGGTGGAGCTACAACACTGCAGTCCGTTGACTGTCCGGTCAAAAGAATCCTCACTTGTCGTGTGACAGCAATTGTATTGCTCCCGGCGGCACACTGTCTCCTCTGAAATGAATCTTGATTGCGTTTTGTCACAAAAAGCCACATGTCACTCGCAAAGAATACGAATTTCTGGATGTCTCCCATCGCTGCTCTTTGTTGTGTTTTTCTTGTGTGTCTTAGTTGAATTTATTAGTGAGGTACATTGTGTGGTGCCGCTATGGCGTCATACTGTTATTGAACTGATGCAGCTATCGGCATTCAGCTTACACGCTGCCTACCATGAGGGGGAACGGTTGCCTGTAGAAACGCCAACAGGACCAGGCTAAACCGAGCCAAGCCGTAACAAACCTAAAACAAACCGTACTGATCTAAACTGGACTGCTTTGTGGAAGTATTTAATATCATATTTGATAGGACATAAGGTCATTATTAGTGTATGAGGTTCAATTTTTTGGCTTTACATCATAGTATAAACATTTAGCCCATATGTCCATGAGCTTGCCTTTGCCATGCCTAATCCTCTGTTTCAGGTGACACACTGTCATTATTTCTCTATTTTGTCTCCTCAGGTGAAGTGATAGATGTGGACAATGGCATCGTGTGCGAGAATGTTCCAATTATAACACCAAATGGGGACGTTGTTGTATCCTCCCTAAATTTTAAGGTAAGAAAGCCAAACTCTATTGGATTCAGTATTTTTACCAAGTCTAAGTATAATTGACCATTCCAAACAGAAGCCAGAGACTGTTATCCAACTCCAGTTAACACTACTCACAGATGTTACCGTGGGTATTTGCTGGTGTACAATGTCAGTTCCCCTGGGATGTGCTCTGGTATATATGACGCTCATTAACATCAATGAAAAATCCTCTGGGGTCTAATTATAAAACAGAGGCATCCTTCAGATGTTTAGCTGTTGCCTCCTGAAATGAGTTGGAAAAATGCAGCCTAAAGACACACACGCACATATGTGTACATACATATTTATGGGTGGAGGCCTAATACATTTGTTAAGCACTATGTACAAATATAAATATCTATCTATATATATATATTCATATCTAAATATAGAGTACATATATTGGCATTTTATGAAATGTCTTTGTCTGATCAGGCACTAATCTATAAATTAAACTGAGTCAGCAGTAGCATGATGTATTCTGTTATCTATACACTCACGGATTATCTCTGTATCTCCAGGGATTTAAATCTTAAGCAAAGTTAAAGCAAGAAATCCCCCAGATTAAAGCAGATTAATACTTTCTCTCTCGTTTCAGGTTGAGGAGAGCATGCATCTTTTGATCACAGGGCCTAATGGCTGCGGAAAAAGCTCTCTGTTCAGGATCCTCAGCGGCTTGTGGCCCGTCTACGGGGGGAGGCTACACAAACCCTCTCCTCAACATATGTTCTACATCCCTCAGAGGTACACACTCACACAAACACAGTGAACAAACTGTAAAGCTTGATCATTGTACTGGTGAACCTGACAGTAATGTAATCCACCGAAACAGGACCTGAGTGCGTGGGACTGACAAAGAGAAACCAGAGCTCTGGTCACCGTGAAATATTTACCACCTAGCCTGGGCATGAAAAACTTTCAGTTACAGTAATTCTTTATTGTCCTGTCATAAGATTTCTAAAGCAGTAGTAAAATTTGGTTTAAGACCACAAGAGAAGAACACCCGAAATCTCTGTTTCTCATCAGGATGGCAGTTTGATAGTATTCATTAAGAGAGCATGGATTCACATGCAGTCATGTGGCCCCAAATTAATGTTTTTATTCTTACTCTCACTATGATAACTCAATGCTGTGCTAACTTGAGGTAAAATAACGTTCGAAGGTGCCACTTTTTCACCGTCATGAATTAAAAGGCCAGCAAATATTAGACTACACAACTAGAAGAAATAATATAAGCCCAAAATCCCATGTATCAGTTTCTTTCAACTTCCTGGTAAAGGGTAACTGCTCTTGAAATATTGTCATGATTATTATTTGACCGGCTGACAGATTTGCTCTATAAATCGGAATAAAAGTAGAAGGACTTCTGCTCTTTAACCAAACAGAGCCACATAGAAATGGGTCTTATACAATCTAATGTAACTTTACCCAGCGCTGCCAAGAGGTGCAGACTCAGCTGACTCCCTCCTACAGAGTGATGAATATTTTATACACAAGATGATACATCCACCTGCCCAGTGTAACAAAATACAAAAGCAACATTAGAGGCTTGATTAGAGGCGTCTGAACCTTAAAACGTTTGTTCTTGAAGGTGTCCCCTTTGTACACACACACACCTACTTCTCAGTGGGCCCTTCATGAAACGAATAGTTAGCAAAGTGACGTTCTTTAATTAAGCTGTGCATGTTTGTGTGTGTGTGTTCCTCCAGGCCATACATGTCAATAGGTTCACTACGTGACCAGGTGATCTACCCAGATTCAGTGGAGGACATGTTTGCAAGGAGCCTCAGCGACAAAGACCTGGACGCCATTTTGGACATAGTGAACCTCAAACACATTGTCACCAGAGAGGGAGGTAAGGCAGTAACGAGGGCGTTTAGATTTTTAGCTGTTTGTTTTAAATTTAGGAGACAGAGAGGGGAGACGAGACTCCAACATGAAGCTGAGGGGTGTTTTGTGCATTCTGTGTCTGACAATGACAAAGTTACCAAGTTGTTTTGACATTACAAGGAATGTTTCTTGTTTTTTTTGGTGCAAACAGTTAAAAAATAACATAAATCAAACTATATTAAAGATATAAGAAAGCAGAAGTGTTCGCTTATAGAAAGTGACAAGAAAGAAAGTGACAGTGCAAATAAGCAGTTCAATATTTGGGGAAAAGAATCTTGCAGACATTTTTATTTTATGCCCAAAGAATTAAAGCTCCTCTTGACACAAGCTGATATGGAGTTCCACCATAGTGACCATTGCATTCAGGAGAAAATGACTTCTAAAGAGCTGTCCACTGCAGTGACCATTATGCAACACAGAGTTAAAGCCTCTGGTCTAACAATATGACACAACACAGAAGTGCTAAAACCAGCTGTTTCTTGAGTGTCCACTTGAGGCTGGCTCTGGAAGTAGCGGAAGTCACATACACACCAAACTAAAAAAAGCCATTTTCACAGCAGAAATTAACCTATTTACAGCCTGGTTCAAAAAACGTCTCCTGTCTGAGTCGCTAATTTTACTATCGCCACACTGTACATACTGTGAATTTTTTTCTAACTCGGCAGTTCAGAGGATAATAAGATCCCGAGCTCACCCAATAAGAGGCACAGCTCAGGTCATGTAACTGATGGGCGCCCTATGGCTGTCCGCGAAGCCCTTGCCACTGGCAATTTAGCCGCAATAGCCAATCTGCTTCAAAACCTGTTTCATATACAGATGGGAGAGGTCAGGGAGACTACGTCCATAATTAAACAGTTTAGGGGTTAAGGACAGGAAGTGTGTAAATTCCAAAGACAGTACAAGGAAAAAGAGTTAAAGTAATACTTCAATCAAATAAGCAGGATTGGAAAATAATTACTCATTTTGACAGAAGAACCTAGGATATAAAGGAAAATAACAACAAGACAACTTAGTTATTTTTGGGTTGAGTGATTGCTAAACACTACTAAGTAGATTATACTGTACAATTACGACGACTTTATCACATTCTGTGGTACATGTTAGGTAAAGGAGTCAGTTCATTTCATCAGGGTTGCTCTAAAAAAATCTTCTTTGCAAATTTATGCTAAAAGCCTCACATATGAATTACATTCCTAATCTGTCTTTGATATTACTATTATAAAATGTAAGCAGTATCAGAGTTAGCATCATAGTGTAGAGGTCTCAGTTGCTTTATCTCATGCAGTTAGTTATAATTTGTGTTTACTAAACTCAAGCTTGAGGCTAATTGGCAAACACTTTCGTCTCAGTGCCAAATGAACAGGCCCATTGTTGTTAACAACGTTCTGCTGAGGGGTTATAGAGCTGCAACAGGGTTTAATCCATGAATGGCCTCACTGTGAAAAAGCTGAGAAAGGTCTTGATTGCACATGTAATGAACTCATGCATATGCTGTCAGGGATCATCAGACATGGATGTGTGCACATGTGCAATTAATTTGCACAGAGTGTTGTGTTAAGTATGTGAAGTAACAACAACAACAGTTTAACTTTAACACACTTGATAAAACTTTGGAAAACTTAGGATGTCTGTCTTTGATGTTGTATTGATGGTTGTTAAAAGCTGCAAAAACAGCCTTTTCACTTAAATATGTTTCTTCTTCACAATGTGCAATTTGATGTTGTCCTTTGCATTCAGGCTGGGATGCTGAACTGGACTGGAAGGACGTTTTGTCAGGAGGCGAAAAACAGAGGATGGGCATGGCCCGTATGTTCTACCACAGGTGAGATCAAACAACAAAAGCTTCATTTACACTAAGACTAGTCTACCTTCCGTCTTTAAAAACACACTATTCATCTCGTGTTTTTTTGTGTGTGTTCATATTAGGCCCAAGTATGCACTGTTGGATGAATGCACTAGCGCTGTGAGCATTGACGTGGAGGGAAAGATTTTCCAGGCTGCTAAGGATGCTGGCATCTCTCTGCTCTCCATCACACACAGACCCTCACTGTGGTAAGAAAGTTACAACAAAGAATACAGTTTGTCACTCCATATGTCTATGTTACAGAAATTAATGTAGTTGAGTTTGCTTCCTTCTCAGCTCCACAGAAAGTCCTGATTTGGTTTCATGCACCACATTAGGTGTGAAAGGCAGGGGTGGCCAAATCAGTCAGAGACAAAGAGCCACAAAAATTACTGTAGTACTATTTGAAGCCACGTCAAAGACAAATTCTGTTTTTACTGCAGAAGAGACAAAGTTCTATCTATCTATCTATCTATCTATCTTTCTATCTATCTATCTATCTATCTATCTATCTATCTATCTATCTATCTATCTATCTATCTATCTATCTATCTATCTATCTTTCTATCTTTCTATCTTTCTATCTATCTATCTATCTATCTATCTATCTATCTATCTATCTATCTATCATGAAAGCTATGAGCACATGAACAGAGGAGTACATGTAGAGAAGAGAAACTGAAACTTAAGTATCAATCTCATCACCCAAGTATTGATCAATGCTGATCCCAACGTTGGCATCAATATGTCAATATTTTAGATTGATCGGCACACCACTACTCATAAGGATATACATATCTATATATTTTTTTATGAATAGATCAAAAAGCAGCACACTGAAAGGCAAAGAGCAACATGCGGCTCGCGAGCTGCAGGCCGGCCACTCCTGGTGTAAGGTGTTTCATTGTCCTGCTTCAAACTTTCTTCTTCACCTTCAGGAAGTACCACACCCACCTGCTGCAGTTTGATGGAGAGGGCGGCTGGCGCTTTGAGCAGCTGGACACAGCAACACGCCTGTCTCTCACTGAGGAGAAGCAGCGTCTAGAGACTCAGCTGGCCGGCATTCCAGAGATGCAGCATCGCCTCAATGAGCTCTGCAAAATCCTGGGAGACGACTCTGTCCTTAAAACAGCTGAATAGGGAAGTGTATGTGTGAGTGTGAGTGTGTGAGGGAAGGGTGAGAGGCACAGAGCAGAAAAGAAAAGCATGGGGAGGTGATGAAGAAGCAATGAAAGAAAAGAAATCTCTGAGGGGATTTGTTTATGTTTTCGGGCCTACAGGTGTTTTTTTCTGGGTTAGAGTTTTTCTTTTGCTCCGAGCTTCTTCTAGCTAGCTCTCCTGCTAGCTTACAAGCCCTCCTTCTTCCTCTTTTCCTCTTATCTCTTCTTAGCACTACTCCAAACAGGGGGTAGCAAGGAAGTGTAAAGTATTACACTTTTTTGCTTTGCTCATCCACTGCTCAATCAGCTGTAGTTTAGTTTTAGCATTCAAACATTAAATCATGTTTTTTGTTAGCACTTTACTCTTTTTAGAGGGCTGTTTCTGTTTGTTTTGGTAGCTCACCTTGGAATAGGGAATAAGGTAGCTGCATTTTAACTCAAGAACTTTAAGTATTAAACCACTAAATAACACCAAAGCAGTATTTTGAGCCCAGTAAAGTAGAATTTCCTTTTTTTCCCATATTTTAGCGATGGACTTTAGTTTAAACTTAATGTTTTTACCTTTAAGAGGTAGAACAATATACTAGTTTTTCAAAATGTCACAATATGCCTTTTATTGACTTGTGTTTCTAGCCACAGTACAATCCCTAAATTTAATACCTCATCTTCTCCCTTTTAAACCAGTTTAACCACTAAGACTCAGCTGAAGCTTCACACATAGGTAGCAGAGAAAAACAGTAAGTCTGAGGTTTGTTATTACAATAATGAGTGACGCAGATCTGACTTCAAAATGGTTTGTTGAACAAATACAATGAGCTTTAGAGCTTCACTCAAAAGTGGGGTTGAGGTACGAGGTAGTAATCTTGGTGGTCTGCCTTGTCTGTGACGAAATGCACATACTTTTCACAACTGCACTGGACAAACTAGTAACAAATTAATTTAGACAGCTGCTCTTACCACATCTCTGGCAGTGAAGAAATCCAAATTTACACTCAAAACCAGGATTCTCTAAACAGTTACATTTTTACTTTTACTTTTTTCCCCCCCCTTCATCTCTCGCTAAAATGCTTTTATAAGACTTCTTCAAGTTAAGCATTGCTCAAAGCCCCATGCTGCAATAGCTGTTTCTCTTTAAACATCATGCCGTGTATACTAGCTCCAAATTATTCTGACAATTTTCCCCATGTTTTTAATTTATTGTAAATCAGACCTGATCGTAGATGCTTTTGATTTACACTTTAAGACTAATTCAACTTATTTATCTTTATTTATCTTGTAAAAATTTTGCTATCTGTATGAAAAAATGTCAGATTTTTGTCTTTTAGGCTCTATATTTGTGACAAATAACTTTTTGAAATTGATGATACTGTGAAAATCAGAGATTTGTTTAATTGCTATAAGTTTATTCTCATGAAAAAGTCATAAATGCTGTGTTGTGGCTCTAAGCTTTGGTTCAAGCTGTGTTCGCATCTCTGGCTTTTTCTGTGACTGCAGAGTCAGAGGCATTGGTAAATGGGCAGGTAGTGTGAGTCTGAGTTATGAGCTTCATTTCATTTTTTTTCTTTCAGATTACAGGCTCAAGAGCTTTACACAATTATTTTGATCTAGGTGTAAAACCTACCAAGCAATAAAACTTAGCCCCATTTTAAATACTAAAAAAGAATATATATATATATATATATATATATATATATATATATATATATATATATATATATATATATATATATATATATATATATATATATATATATGTGTATATATATATATATATATATATATATATATATATATATATATATGTGTATATATATATATATATATATATATATATATATATATGTGTGTATATATATATATATATATATATATATATATATATATATATATATATATATGTGTGTGTGTGTATATATATATATATATATATATATATATATATATATATATATATATATATATATATATATATATATATATATATATATATATATAACAATCAATCACAATCTTTCAAGTGTCACAGGATCCAAAAAAAAGAAAAAAGATATTTTGTTATAGGCCTCTTGGATGTTTGACGAACATTGACGAACATTAACAACAAAAAACAAACACATCATTTTATGTTAGATTTTTTTTGTCAAACATGTCTGCATACTGATTTATTTTTAAAAAACGTATGAGTCCAAAAGTGCAACATCCCTTCTCCTACTACGCAACCTTCTCTTTTGGCTCTCAGTGCACAATTTAAGACAAGGCTTTCAGGCTGTTTGTAAGCAGCTCTGCTTGGCTCAGGCTGAAGACTATTAGGTTCAAAAAGGTCAAGCTTTTTTTGTGAACAAAATAAGAAAGGAGAACAAAAATAGATAATTGTTAATGCATTTTGATGCTGGTTAAGTAACATTGGACTGCTAATACAAACCACTTATCGTGTTAATCTTTGGTAGACATTGCTGCAGGGCTTGAGAAGGCACGGCAAACCTTTTTAATGGTACTCTGTGCTGCTGTATCTGCGCTGTCAGTCAGACTCTGTTGACAGGAAGCCAGACAAGCTGCTGAATGACACAGAGCTTGCCAAGACACTGGAACGCGAGGGTAACTTGAGAGCAGACTGTGCCTGAAATCCATTCGCATGAACATAGCATCCATGGATAATAAGATATACTTCAAGTTCTCTTTGTAAGGATGGGATAATAAATGATGATGTGCCTTTCTAGAGCTACGTTCTTTAAGACCTTTTCACTCTGCAATTATTTAACGTAGTTCCCCTTGGGTGTAAGGGGATTTGGAGCAACATTCAACTTCTTGTTTCTTTTTCTTTCTCTTTTCCTGTAGTTTGATTGTTTTTTAACCCACACTGGCCACATTGCACCAGTGCAGTATGCAGTATTGTACTAAGTGTTCATTTGTTTCCATTGCCTCCAAGTGGCCAAAAGAAGCTGTTGCAGGTTTAATTCCCCCAGACTTAAGTGTGACTTTCAAATACACTGTGACTTTGTGCTAATGCCATCCTCCTATCAGGACTGATTTTATACCTGATCCAGAGGAAGAAACTCTAATGTCTTCAGTCCACCCACCTGTGAAAAGGAAACCTCATCATTTCTTATCCCTGTAGAAAACCAGTTGAGGTACTTCATGTTTATAGAGTTGGGTTATTTGCAATCTGCTAGTCTAAATGACTACTGTAATGACATCTGTACTAACATTTTTAAGGAATGTTTTGGCATTCTATCTTCCTTTTTACTCATTAGAGATTGAATGTACCCACGATGTATGGTAAAGCATCCCGGTTTCAAGGACAATGTATAGTCATGTCATAAATATTTCCATTGTTTGATATATGAACATTTTATTATTGTGTTGGTAGTGCATGCATTAATTTATTAGAGCCACATACTGGTTTTTGAACTGGGATTTGCTGTATGATAATGGGAAGTGGTGACGTTTGACATTCTCAGCTTGATTTAAATGTTATACAAGGTTTAGGACAGTCAAATCAATGTTAATGATGGAGTCATAAGTGGAGAGAAAGGTGGTTTTTAACTTTTTAAGACACGTTTTTGACTTAAGGCTTAATTTTAATGTTGAGGTATTAAGTATACTGTCCTGGACCTCTAATACTTGATGCTGTTAACCTCCCTTTATGCCAGGGATACCTGTACTTTTTACCTGATACATAACCTCCTTAGAGAGCTCTGTTAGCAATCAAATCTCCTGAACATGTTACTGTTTTATATTTTGAACTCTACGAACCATAGTCCAAACTCAATTCTTTGGTATCTCATTGTGCATGTGTAGGAATATACTTTAACTTCAGAATGAAGAGAAGTACATCGGATTAAAGCTCAACCGTTCAAAAGTCATGTGTTACGGTTACTTTGTGCTGAAAGATGAAGAGGTATTTTCTTGTAAATAAAAAAAGAAATACAGTGCAACCTCAAAACTCGTTGCCTTTTTTTTTTGATTGAATCCAGTCCCACATTTATTTCCCAGGATGATGTTTTATCAGCTTAAACAAAAACTGATGTACTTTGACTTTCTCCTTAAGCTGTGAAAAAAGCTGATTAATGTGAGCACACTTGGCTTGTAGCAGTCATAGTTAACTGACTTTAGGTCTTCACTGTGAGTGAAATCTTGGCCAAAAATGTGAGGCCACAAACTGAAATGAAAGTGTTGGTGTTAAACCCATTGGGGGTCTGAGTTTTGTCATGGGGTATGATATTCCGCTATTTAATACAAAAAATATCTTTAGTTCAGTTTAAAGAGTGTCTTTGGTGTTGAGCCACAGTTAAGTGAACATCCAGTAAAAAGGGGGGACCTGTTGGACCTTTTAAAGAATAAGTGAAGGTGATGGATCCAGAAAAGGCCAAACGATGAACTGTTTCGTGCTATTTACATATTTTGATCATTAATTTCTATTTTTAATACCAAGCAAAATATGTTAAACGCTTTAAAGCTTAACCATGCACACAAACAGCAGAAGTAACTGGGATGCAGAAAACTATATCTGTGACATTTTTTGTTGAAATACAGAGGAACCCCTACAGCTAACTGAGTGCAATGCTACAAGTTGCCACATGATGGCAGCATCATCAAGCTTCATGTCCTGATGTTAGTGGTGACCAGTCCAGGGATAGGCCCCAGCCACCCACAACTGTGAACAGGATAAGTGGTATAGAAAATGGATGGAGTGATAGATGGATGGACATGATAAGTAATATTTGGTGATAATTAGTAATAAATCAGCTGATGAATCCTCTTTCACACATAGGTTACCTGTAGTTCATTAAGCATGTCATCACAATCCACATAACACAGGCCAAGTCTAATTATATTTTACAGGGAGAATGAGGTGAAGGAAGGGGAACAAAGATGGAGCTAAAGTAACAGAACAACAACATCAGCAGCTAGAGAAACAACAGATTAAGCTTTTTCAGAAGTGAACTTAAGGGCAGAGACGTGCACAGGCTTTTTGAAGGGCAGTGGCAAAGGGGCAACCGAAAAGGACACTTATGCACGCATTCTTACCAGCCAAGGAGGAAGGTTAAGTGTGCTCCAACCAGGAGTGCACTTTAGCACCTTCTTTTCACTAACTGCCCCCCTCCTGTGTGCACCACTGCTTCAAGGTCAGTATCAATGGTTTAAAGTAGGCTATGTGCAATATTAGTAATAAACTGTAGCTTAAAACAAGTAAGCTACATACACATACACACGCATGCTACTGGTCAAAAGTCTTTGAGCACCGTGGTTCTTCCAGGTGTTCTGCTGAAATTCAAGCAGTTCAGTTCTTATAAAAGGAATATCAACAGACTACAATATAATTGACTATGCATCAAATTAAATTAAATTAAATTAAATTAAATTAAATTAAATTAAATTAAATTAAATTAAATTATAAAGGACATTAGCAACAGGAGTAGTTTTTATTTTATTTTTTAATTGTGTAAAAATATACAGATATATTTTTTAATCAATCTGTTGATCAAGTGACCTCTTTATCAGGGAATAATTTTTCCTTGTCTGTAGCATAGACTGTAGAATAGGTCTGTAGGTCTGGCTGTGCCCTGTCTGGATTGGTCCAGCTCAGTGGGCGGAGTTTGGTTACGTCCTCCGTCTTGGCTCTCACAGAGCGGATCCGATATACACACACGCACCGAGCTCTACCCGGACAATGTCTATGGAGCTGTACCATCGCTCGAACCACAGCCTACCTCTACGCTCAGACTATAACACTAATGAATGATAATTCACACACCCGCCCCATGTCATAAAACATGGCCTGTATTTCCAAGCGGGCGAGGAAGCGAAGGTGAGAGCGGCGGCTGTGGGAGCTCAAGATAGAAGCGCTTTTCTGGAAGGTGCAGGGAGGGAGGGGGCCCGCTCCCTTGTTGTCTAAGAGGATCAAGAAAAAGGGAAAACGAGCTATTTTTAAGCCGGCTGTTTGGACTATCCTCCAGTGACACCATGACCAGCGGACCGGATGAGAGCTCGGTGCGGGTCGCCCTGAGGTAAGGATGCAGGAGACCCTCCTCTCCAAAGATGCTGCTGTGTCACACCTGCTAGGACTGTTCATTTCACCATGCTTTTATGTTTGCGTCAGCATCCACCATGGGCCTTAAACTTAGCTTAGCTCGGAAACATAGACTCAAATCCACTTGTAGTCTACAAATGTAGTGTATCCACTCCTTCATACCATTCCGTGTGAACCCTCCAGAACAATACCCCGCCTCCTCCGATAAAATAGGCTTTTATTTTGAAACTATTTTGCAACCTACATGCGCTTAATGCCAGGAGCTGCAATGTAGACCATTGGCGACTATTTCATTTTTGTATTTTTGTAAATGTATGCACAGCATGTAAAGCTTACTGTATTTATGAATGGAAATCTCAGCTTAGGAAAAGCCTTTAGCCTCACTCTCCCCTTGCAGGGAACAATACTGACACTGCTGTATGGAGGGCTCCATGCTTTTCCATGTGCAGGCTAATGATAGGAAGATTAGTCCTGTGCATCACTGCATTTGCTTTCAGGTATTAAAGGATTTGGATTTGTAGCATATTTGAGTTTAGTATAGCTTGCATTTGCATTCTGAATCTTGCTGATCTGACCCTTGTCCTCTGAGCTGGCAAACAAACCAAGATAGTTCCTGTCTGGTTCCTGTCTGTTCTCTGCATATATCAGAGTTTATGTGTGTGCATGCTGTGGCTCAAACAACACAATGTAAAACAAATCAATGAAGTGACTTAAAGGGAAGCACAAGGGAGCTGCTTTTCGGTGTGTGTGTGTGTTGGAAAGAAAATCTGATATGTCACATGAACTGGATCACCAGACGACCAAAGACAAAAGCTTGTTCGTCTCATATTTCTCTTTCTCTCTCCATCTTGTTTTTCCTTGCTTGTTATTATGCTTTCAGACTTTGACCCAGACTTGTGTTTACTGAGCCAGCTCAGTTTACTATCCTGTTTCAGATAATACATAATCTGTTAGCGTATTCCATAATCCACTTTTGTTTCCCAACAGATTTACCCACAAGATTTTCAGTGGACATATATACTGCAGACAAAGTTTTTAGCTATTACTGGCTGTACACAAGCTGTTGAAAGTTACACAAGCTAGGCTACAGAAAGGTGTGTGTTTGAGTGGAAACTCCGCTACCCTATCTTCTGAGAAAGCTCAGGCTACATTAATTATTTGGAGATCTCTGTTTTCTTCTTTTGCTTTAATCCGATTCCAGTCCATCACTTTCTGTTTGTGTCAGCTTTTAGATTTTCAACAGTGAGTTGTGAATCAGAGTCAGCTGATGTTATGGACACATAAAACCATTTTGTGCTGAATGTATAAGAGAAAGGTTTTCATGAAGGCTAACTATTTAGATAAGAAGGTGAAATATTTAAAAAATATTGGTTCACTTTGACTTTTACAAAGCTGAATAATAAAAGAAAGGAACTAATCTTAGCTCACTCTCTGATTGTTAAGGAGTCAGCAGTTCAGAGGCCCTTCTGAGGTAAGCCATTTGCTTGAAAATGCTTTGTCACTTATCTTTTTTTACACGGAGAGCATGTAAAATGGATTAGATGACTTTAACATCAAAACTAGCTGAACTAAGTTCAATAGAATTAATAAGCTCAAGACATTTTCTCCATTATTTTTTATTATTCATTAATGTTAAAACACACAAAAAGCATGCAGCTTTACTTTGTTATCTCTTTAGCAAAGTTTAAGCAAATCCAAGAATTGGATCGGGACTTGGTATGGGCTGATATACACAAAAAAAATCAGGATTGGTATCAGGAGCAAAAAATTCTGGTTACTACAAGATTTATTATGAGTATTGATGGAGTTTTGACCTTTTCATATTAAACACACACTTTGCTTTTTGTGTCTCTACACTTATTGTGTTGGTTTTATGGCATGCAGTTTTTTTGCTGGTTCACCCTCATCACCTGCACCAACGTGTTTGTATTGATCACAGTGAAAGTGTCCTAATAAACACAGTGTGCACGTCGAGCACCAAACAGTCGACTGATCAAGTCAGGGGATTTAGACAGTAAATAGAGAAATGGAAGGTGAGTATATATTGAACTATAATTAATCAGAGGATGGACAGACTGTTGTGCAAACTTATACCTGATAATTTCATAGTTTCTTAAAGAGTTTGGCTTGGTATTATTTGATGATCCCTGTGTAGTTCTTCAGTCTGCCATCTTTATTGGGTCACTTCATTTTTCTGTCAAGGAATCCCATGCTGTACATGTACATTGACACAGCACAGTAAACCTTAAAGGAAATCCAGAAAAGAGATCATTCACATCTATAGGTTTACAGGTTAAGAAACATAAACTGCAACAACAAAAAAATTTAACCGCCACGGTGAACACTTTGAACGAGCACACCCTCCAAAGTGTGTTAATATGATGTTTTAAGTATCGAGACAATAAAAAAATCATGAACAAAAATGCAAACTCTTTCACTAAAAGCTTAACTTTCACTGAGTTACCACTGGAAAGCTCATGTTTTCATCTGCTCTTAAGTCCTCATCCCTTTGAACATCAGGCCACAGCCTCATGTTGGTGTTTTTAGCTTGATTAATCACCATGGAAACTCTTTCATTACTTCAAAGTTTTCAAACTGTGGTTAAACCTCAACTTGACAACATGTGGTTCTGACTGTCAGCCTCTCCTCTCCTCTCCTCTCCTCTCTCTGTTGTAGTTTAGTTAGCGGTGTGCTTGTGTTTGTAGAAATCTGCTAGCACATTTACAACCAGTACCTGCCTCAGCCTGTCAGGCTAATGCCGTCTGTTAGCGGGCTCCAAATCCCCTATCGTAACAAAGTGATGAGACGCTTCTTTAGCACTGAAATTTTTTTCACTTAGCCAAAACAATTTAGAGTTGTCTGTAGGATTTAGTCAACGTGATTTATGGGTTGAAAGGTGATGTCCCTAAAACATCTACTGTGTTTGCTCTGTAGTGATGTACTTTCCTTGTGATGGATCTCCAGTGAGAGTATATATATGTGTGTGTGTGTTCCATGCTCCTATTTCTGTCTTTGAGGCCATATTTCACTCCTGACTGCGCACAGATGTGGCACTTTATGAGCATGTTGTTTGGCTTGTTGTAAAAAAGACACACACAAGCATATTTACTGTTTACTAGGTTATCGCCCCTATACGTGCATGTGTGTGAGTCCTTTGGTGGGGATCAGTGCTCTTATGTAACATCCCATCTGTCTGAGTAGGTTCATTCGCAGTACGACAATTTTGTCTCTTATTCCCTAAAAAAACTATTGTGAGCAATCAATTAAATATCCAGCTGATATGAGTGAAGGAGCCTGAAGGAGTCGGTCAACTGTCTCATCAATGGGTCAATATCCTTGAAGTGCTGTATTAATAATTCAGAAAGTACAACAAGAATAAGCCTTCAGTGTGGACTCAGATTACCAACTCATGAATTTAGAACAGCTATCTCTTCCTGTTTAATTAAACAGAGGCAGCCTTCTTTGTATCGATTTGCTTTAAAAAGTAAAGTTATTTTAAGTTTTTACAGTTTGGAATAGTACCTGAAAAATGACAGTAGTAGAGATAGACCGATATGTTTTTTTGGGCCGATACCGATTATTAGTAGGCAAGGAGGCGGATAACCGATATTTGAAGCTGATATTCATTTGCAGTCAAAGTGAAAATATTGGCGTAAAAAATTTTGAACAATACAAACTCCAACATTAACTGCATTTAATGCCTTCAAGCATATGTTTGTTAAAAAAAATAAATGACTTAAGTTTTTACAGTATATAAAGTTTTCAAAAAATGTTTATGTAACTGCAATAAAACTGGACAGAATTGAGTTTGTGCTGCCTTTTACAGACATGTAATGCAGTTGAATTAATTTTCTTTTTAGTTTTACATGACTGATTTTAAATGTTTTGACCATCTAGGGCTTCCATAGCATAGACAGGCAGAATATCTGTGCAGAGAAGCATCAGAGCCAAAACAACAAAGTTTTGTATGGGTTTCATATCGGCTGTCGGATTTTAAAAAAGGCTGATGCAGATATGCACCAAAATGCCAAATCTCGTTTCCGATAATCGGCCCGGCCGGTAATCGGTCTATCCCTAGACAGTTGTGCTACATACTCAGCTGCATCTCCAAAAAATTGAAGACTCTCATATCAGGCATCTTTGTTGGCTGAAGTTAGCTTTTAGAACTAACTTGGACCATGCTAGCTTGAAAATATGTCATAAACTGAAAACTGAAAAGTGTAAACATTGTAAATAATATGTAGCTATACAACACCAAACTTAACCCTTTCGTCAAATCTCCAAAATTCCCAACACCGCTTGGCTACCTCCATGTGTCCGTCCCACATAAGTCCTGCCCTATTGACCTTTGTGGATTATGCTTTTGGGAGAAGCCTGCACTCCTGCTGCCACAATACAAAAAGCCTTGTGGGTGCTCATACGTGTGTGTGTGTGTGCAACAATAATCCTGTGTCCGTCCATGCATATTCATGATAAATATTCATGAACCAACTCGAGTGAACTGAGACACAAAGCAAAGCATGCTGCAAAAAGCTATCTGCCAGCTGCTGTCATGTGATATTGCACTTCCGTCTGAGCTGCACAGACAGACGTTAATTCAGTATGGGTTTCTGTTCAGATATAAAAAGAGTTGTATTCATCTACTTTCATTTAATCGATCCTCATTGTTGGAGGGCAGTGTGGAATGAGTGTGAGTATATGGGTATAGGTTGTCCCCATAAATCCTCTCTGGCCTCCAACCAGGATGACCTGCCACCATCATCTGCCACCATCCACCTTTCTCTCCTTCCTGCCCACTGCTCAGACACCTTTGACCCAGAGAGCGGCCGGAGCTGTGATCAGTGACCCAGTCAGAATTTCTACTCTTCTTTTAGTTTGCCTGGTCACTATGGCTACTCAGGGTGCTTTTTCACTGTGTTTGGGTGTGGGGGCTGCGCTGTCAGCTCTGTAAATGGATATGGGTCAGTCTAAGATCCTAACAAAAAGTCAGGGAAATAAAGGGGTCAACTGAAAAACTGAGTCAGCAAATTTCACTCTCTTTCCCACTGCCTTCCTCTCACATAACCCACCTCAGTTTTCATTCCCAAATAACATTTATAACTTTTGCCTGGATGTTTTTCAGATTAGACCTGTGGACCCCAGGAAGAACACTTAAGATGCAACATTATTCAAGATTTACACAAATTATTAGAAACCTTCAGAGCAAGTAATTTGTCAATTATTATATTGATAGGGATTAGGAATTATTTTGCTTTTTTTTCAAAGACATTCCAGTTGTCAACATGAAATCAACCTTAAAAAGGGAGATGCTTATTTATCATAATCATGGAAACCAGTAGCAAAAAATTTCCTGACAAATACATAAGCCAGAATTACTTTTGTGCAGGATCAGGGATGGGAATCAAAAACCGGTTCCTGTTGGGAATCGACTAGAAATGTTTCAAACCATCAACATTGTGCTTAACAATTCCCTTATCAATTCTTTACATTGTGACGGAGCCACCGGGCCTGACGTCGACTAGTCTGCTGCAGCTATCTTAGCTCAGCAGTTAGATAACGTTTGCCAAGAAAACCCTGATTCAGGATTTTCAGCTTGAAGTTTTACTGAAGAACTGGCTTCATAAAGAAATGTTTTTACTCTCTCTCAGGAGATTCATATTCAGTACAATTGAAATGGTATAAATCACCTTATTTACCAAAATAACAAAATAGCGCAAACTTGATGCTTACGTATATGGGAAACTGCATTGATATGCTTGCAGTTAGCATACATCAGTATAACTTCAGCTTCAGAATAGAATTTCAACTTTCATCACAGAAACATATCACATCAACTCTTTGTAAAAAATACTGAGAATTTCAAATGTCAAAAGCTAACAGGCAATTGAAAGGCTCATGGCTGACTTAAAACTACGGAAAGCTCCCAAACAACTTAAACCATTGCTATAACCACTTTGAGACACTAGATGGCCTACTTGAATTATTAATATATTACAACACAGTACATCAACGTCACATTGTGTGCTATTTTTACCTGTTCCTGTGTAATTATGCCCAGAAATATACAGACTCAGGGACCAATTACATTTTATTCACTTACAGTATAAACTCAATTAAATGTTGTTGACACAGAAAACCTGTAAAGCTACTTTTTGTACCAAGAAAATTCACAGGAATCGATAAGGGAATCAATAAAGAATCAGATCGATAAGCAGAATTGATAAGGGCATCGCTATTGACAAAATCTTATCAATTCCCATCCCAATGCAAGATTACTTTTGCAACCTGTTAAAATTCTTTAGTCTTCTTTAGTTTCTGTACCCTAACTGCTTAGTATTCTGCGTACAGCCTCTACCAGGTTGAAGATCTGTTGAAGTTTGCAGCTTAAATTAGAACACCACAGACAGTAACACAATGACTTGACTCTTTAAGTCAGAAGCAGGTGCTGGAAAAGGGAGCGTCCTCCTGCTGAGTCATTGTTTTCCACTGCCTGTAAGCTTTGGGCTCAAGGGCAGTATAAAACATGAGCAGAGTCGATGTGGTGTCACCCTCTGGTTTGCAAAGAAGAATTGTGATGCCAGGCGGAGTAAGTCTCCATTTTGGAAAGATGGAATCATTAAAGCCTACCAAGAGGCAAAGAGGTGGAGAAAGCCATGCAGGTTATTGGAATCCTTGTAAAGAGAACGGTCAAATATTTACATTCTCTAATTTAAAAAATCTACAAAACTTTTATTTTGGTCATGCATGTTAAGGGGCTTCCTGGACTTTTTGGGCCAGCCTCAAGTGGACACATGAGGAACTGCAGTTTTTTTTGCACTTCCACAATAGCTCTACTCTTCCACACCAGAGGTTGCTGCTTGGCTGGAGACTACTTTCCCTCTTTTTATGTGTGCATCCAGTCTTTATTTCTGTGTCCCTTGATTCATCATGGTGGCCCTGGGCACCCTGTAGGCCACATCACACTTAGTCTGGTCACCAGACAAAAATACAGTTACATAAGTTCACAGACTGACTGAAGCAGCATCATAGAAATGTATGTTTTGTGTGTGTGTGTGTGTGTGTGTGTGTGTGTGTGTGTGTGTGTGTGTGTGTGTGTGTGTGTGTGTGTGTGTGTGTGTGTGTGTTTGTGTGTGTGTGTGTGTGTGTGTGTGTGTGTGTGTGTTTGTGAACATAGTTACATAACATGTCCTGGTAAATGTACCTACAGGCATTCTTAAAGCACTGGAACAATAAAACAGACATGAGTGAAAGACTGGGTATGGTTATGTTCCCAGCGGTTGAAGAATCCTGACAAAGAGAGGAATAAAAAACTTTCAGTGATTACACTTCAACAGAGGCTTTACTGGTGCTGTGTGGACCTCTGTTAACCTCTGTTGGATAGCATCACTGTCATCAGACCACATTTAAGTCTCTCAGAGGACTACAGTCAAGTTGTATCCTCATCAAAACAGTCAGATGGACATTCTTCTGCTGCTAAGCCTCAGCTGTTATTGAAACTGCACCTCGTGACACCAAGAGAATGAACTTCAAGTTCAGTCCCTTGAGAAAATTAGCCTTTTTTTATTTGGACATTTTTTTGCAATAGTTTTCCATTTCCCTCAATATGCTAATAAAAAATATATCTATTTTTAACTAAGGTGACCAGATATTCTCTTCTGCCCAAACGTGTTTCTTCTTGGACGTGAAATTATGTCTATGGGGATTTTATAAAATTCTCTAAAATGTCTGGGTTTTGCTCAGCTTGTTACACAATATTTTCGATAAAGTGCTGCATAAATGCACTGGGCTACTGGTATTTTTCTGATGTACCTACCTGTCAAGATGTTGAGTGTGCACACCTCATGCATCATGGCGCAAAAGAGCCAGGCCACTCCTTCCTAGAGATCAAAACAAAAACATGCTTCAAGTGCCTGCTCCCCCAAACTGAAAAAGAAGACTGAAGGAAAATAAAAAAGAATCTGCCACCTCTCATTTTTTTAAAAATTTGATCGGGGATGCACCGATATGAAAGTTTTGGCCGATACCGATATCCAATATTGATATTGCTGTTGAGGCCGATATCTGATATTTATTTTAGTATATCAATATTGGTGAAAATAAAAAACAAAAAATAATCTCAACACAGATGATGCATTGCTGTAGTTCAGAGAGAAAGAGCGGCACAATGGTAAGAAAAGACAAAGGAGATAATGGCAAGGATCAAAGGATGGAGCTCCCAAGATAAACATCATCAAAAAAGTGCGTTTTGTCTGTTTTTGGATCAAAAACAGGAATAGAAATATAAAAGAGAGAGAGTCTTTGGTAGTTTTGGTGTTTACATAGTCATAGAAAACTATTTTTTGGGGTCTTGAAAGATTGTTCAAGATGCTCTGAAAATGGCCAGCAGCTAATAAGTAAACATTGGCCCACTTTTGCACATACATTAAAAAAATGACTAAAATTGGCAGATACCGATATTGATACCAATATATCGAGCATCCATTATTTTGAGCCACTATTTATGATTTTACACTATCCCAAATAAGTCATGAATGGATGACCTATCTGTTTCTCTCGTTTACAAAAACCCCTGTTGAAGAACACCTCTACTTTTTTATTTTAACTAAGATTTTAAGGCATCATTTTTACTTTTGCAGAAAGTAAATTTTTGAGCAGTGGGCTACCTCTCTTTTTCTTTTCTGTTAGCATGTTGTGAGGCATTTGTTGTGTTAACAGTAAAGAAAATGTTCACTTTTGACACAAGGGCAAGTTTTTAATAAATGTATGGTTTATAAAGCTACTTTGTCGCTTTTAGGTATCTTTGGGTATCTTTGCAGTATTTCCAAGAGGGTATGGTGTCCTTTTTGGGTTTTCAGAAAATGGTCACCTTATCTAAAACAGTTGCATGACTAAAAGCATGTGTGGACTGTAAGTGTAAGTTTCCTTCCTTTACACATTACCTCTCATTTTCTCCAGATGGGTTTTAAAACTTAGAAGAATATTGATGTATAGATTGGATTATGAGGTTTTATTCCTTTTATTTATTTATTTATTTATTTATTTATCTAAAGGTGATGAAATTGTTGAAAGCTTCAGAAAGCCATAAAATCTCAACAACATCTCAAAACCCGGGCAAATCTCACAATATCCATTAGACTACACTCTCTAAGTTTCAATCAAAATGTGTCTTTTTATGTTTAGATGAACTTGTCCTTTAAATTAAAATTTGGCAACTAAACAAGCAAACTATCTCAGTCAGATTACTGCCAGATTTAGTGCTGTAAAATTCTAAAATATTTGTGACTATTCAGGATGACATCATCAGATTAGTCAGTGTGCTGTGAGCAGTCTGAGATGTCTAGAGAATACATTTATCTTCTGTTTCTGCTGAATCACTCAGTGATGTGCGTGCAGTTTGACCTGAACTCCAAACCAAAAATTAGATTATTCATGATTGGATAAGATAGGAAGGAACAGAGACCATGGCTATAATCCCTTTGTCAGTAATGAAACAGAATGACCAATCACCTCCCAAAGCGGAGATTCGATTGGCTAATTGTGAGGAGTGATGTCATTGGATTAACTGTAAATGGGGAATGGTGGTAAGCGACTGACTCATCTTTTTTACCAGCATCCTTTCACTTCTTTTCTCTCATTCTTTGTTATTCATAATGAGAGGAAATAAAACTTTTTTTTTGTATCTGATCCCCAAACCTGGGATGCAAAATGACCTGTAGTAAAATATCTTGAAGTCTTGATTTCAAGTAGTGCCCAAAAAATTGCAGCTGGTCTCCGTTTAACTGTTTGGATCAAACAGAAGTTGTGTGCCTGATTCTGTTTTAATGTTTTTTCTCTATAAAAATGAGTGGTGTGTATGTGTGTGTATTTCTGAGTCTGTGCTGCAGTAAGTGAGCGTGCACAAGGACCCCACTGCTTCTCAGGTTGTCACAGTAATCGCTGTAATGAGACTGAGTGCTGGAGCTCTAAAGGACTTATCACGTGGGGAGAGACTGACAAAGCCCCTCTGCATGGTTCCCTGTCTGCGGTGTGACGTATGGGTGTGTGTGTTGGCATAGGTATATCTGTGCTGTCCTTTGTGTACGTTACCTTTTCATGTCTCTAAAGGCTTTAGTGAACTGTAAATACACATCTCATATACACCATTCATCATGAGATTATACAGCTGTGTTTAGACGCTGCACAGTTCATTTCCACTCTATGAAAGACGTCATATTGTATCAAGTCAAGAACTGTGATTAATGATCATCAAGAGTTTCTGATCTGTTTCAGTGTGTTTCTATGTTTCTGTGTATTTACCAGAGGATGGGGCTTTCCAGTTTTTGATGGGGGATTCTTTGCTGTGACCTTTGTGGATATACAAGAGGTTTGGATACAAAATATTACAAATGGCTGGAGTTGAAGTAGGTTTTGATTCTTCTGAAGTAAAAGTTAGTAAAAGTTTACCATAAAAGTGTCGAGGTATGTTTCTCTACATTGGTAAGACTGCATGAACTTTCAGGAAGTGGTTGGGTCAAATTTCAGAGAGGAGCTTGAGTTTCTTAATCCATAGGGTGGATAAACACTGGGAGTCTCCACAGTGCTGAAGGGCAGACTTAATTCAACCAAAGAAAAAAGTGTTTTTGGTTGAACTCCAGAGTAAAGCCTGTGAGATCTTTATCTCAAGCCATGCAGTTGAACATGCTTCACACCTAGCTTATCCTCACCTGTTTAGAGTTAGAGAACACATGTGAAGCCAGACTTTGTGTGCGTTGTGAATACAAAAAGTAAAGCGTCCATTGTGCTATGGAATAAAAAAATAACCTGAGGGTAACACTCAGTAGAGCATACACCGGCCACTTTATTGGTGAACCCATCTAAAACTGCTTTCTTGTTCGTGACAATGAGTTCACTGTATCCTATTGGCCTCTACAGCCACCAGATCTCAATTCAGCAGAGAAGAGCTCCTCTGGGATGTGGTGGAACAGGAGACTGTCATCGTGGATGTGCAGCTGACAAATCTGCAACAACTGTGTGATACTTTTATGTCGATATGAAATAAAAACTCTGAGGGAGGTTTCCTCTACCTTGATGAATCTATGCTGAGAAGAGTTAAGGACGTTCTGAGGGCAAAGGAGTCCAGCCTGGTATTAGCAAGGAATACTGGAAAGCCTTTGATGAATGACTTCAGTCAAAGGGGTTGTCCTAATATATGCATTTACCTCCACCAAAGAGGTTTTGTTTTTGGGAGAGTTTGTCAGTGAGCAACAAAACTCAAAAAGTTACAAACAGATCTTGATGAAATTTTCAGGAAATGTTCAAAATGGGATAAGGAAGAAGTGATTACATTTTGGAGGTGATCAGCATCACCGTCTGGATCCAGAACTTTTTTAAAGGATTCTTTATCATTGTGAGATAGGGCCGTTTTCACCATATGTGTATATAACTCCATGATAAATGGTTGGATTGCTTTGCAAAACAATACAAGACAAGGTCACCATAATTTCTGACAGATGTAAAAGTACGATCCTGATCCTGCCAATGTTCTGGATGCTAAGATCTGGAATATTAAATATGTACTGGGTCATCATAATTTTCAACACTGTCAGGAAACAAATTATAGTACAAACCTGCAACTAACACCAAATTGTAGCAGACAGTCTGCTGAGAGGAAGTATAACATTAAAGTAGGACTAAAGTGTTGGTGACAATCACAATATGCTCTGAGTGCTTTTCTAGATTTTATTTACAAAGGACTCTTGCCAAAGTCATACAGATCAAATCGTGGATACTACAATGTAAAACAGTCCTCAATAAAGAGAAATAAGAAATAAGAAATCATGATGTAAAATTAAAGTTTGTAGTTTTTGGGACCTAGAAGAGGAAAGAAATTAGAAAAAATGCAGAGAGACGAATTACTTCAGTTCATTGGAAAGACTATACCTTAGTAGAAAAGTGAAACTCCTTTTGGAAAATGATGCACCAATCCAACCTTGGTATCTAATACCAGTCTGATACAGACTCTCAAAGTTTAGTCTCAGATATCAGTGACATAGGGTCAATCCATAGGGCAGGTTTATTCAGCTCTGGTCAGTCCTCTTTCAGTGTTTAAAACGACCGTGCATGCACTACATCATTAGCACCATTACATCTGTGCATTTTTGAATCTATGTCACATGAAAAGAAGATAAATACAGCAGCTCTGCAGTTAGGAGCTACTTCAATCTTGTTTCACCAACAACTTTGACAAATGTAATATTAGCAAGTTTTATTCTGTAGTTATCCACTGCTGAGGTTTTAATTCAAATTTCTGTTAGTATTAGAAATCGACTCACCACACATTTACACATTTATGATCCCATTAAATGATAAAAGAGTAAGCTTGAATGTTTTTTTTGTTTTGTTTTGTTTTTTTTGTTTACAAAGTTAGAAAAGCTTAAAGCTGATAGGTCAGATCAGTATCTGTGTCTTCTGGTATTGAAGCCCAGTTATTGGTGTATTTATTGGATTTTTCACTCCTATTGCCAACATTTGCTCTAAAAGTCATGGACAGTAACCTCTCTGTCTTGGTGAAGTTTCATTTTGAGGAAACTGGGGAAGTCTTAGAACAGCAGAAGGGGAGCTATGGGAATGAGCTCTATCATTGAAACTAGCCTTATCAGCACATGTCAAAAAGGCTACAGAGACACAGTCATGTTTCTTAGGTCTTCTACAGTAAGAACAATCATTAACTTGTTCCACCGCTTTCTGATTTTTCCCAATGTCACGTTTAAGTCCATATTTTCTTACCCTCTTTGTAAGTTCTCTAAGTCGACAATAACCCAGTGACTTCATGCCTTTGCTGTAAGCTGCAGTGAGTGCCTCCATTGTTGCATAGGATTACAGTAATGACTCACTGTCAGGTTTTGGGATGGTGGCCAAAGAGATTAGCACAGATTCACATCAGCGTTGCCCTAAACCATCCTGTCATTATACCACAGCTTCTTCAGTTGGTCTACTCACTTTGACACTTTGGTGTTACATAATTTTCACCCAGAACATAATCTGTTATGTGGGGTTTAGAGTCATGTTTCAAAACATCTCAACACCAGTATTGCTTCTGATTAATTTGCGACCTGACCCTTTTAGTAGTCAAAGCTACCTCCAAATGTTTAGTCACTTAAAACCAGATTTTTCTGAATTACATTGCTAATGTGAGAAATGTTTCATTAACCATTAATCTGTAAAAAACATGGATCTGACAGCACAGTGTTATTCAGGTGTATAGTTACAAAGGCGGGGCTCTTCAAGTCTGGATCCATCCTCCTGTCCTCTTTTCTCATCTGGTTTGTAATCCCAGATATTCTTCCAAATAGCTGGAATCTGATGTCACATATGCAAAGTGTATGTAAAGCACCACGTTGACAGGCTTTGTTGTCATAGCTTGCCAGCAGATGGTAACAAAAGCAGCCATTCAAACAATACTCCTCTCAAGTTCTCAGGTTTCTGGGAGGTTGAATGGAATACAAAGTGATACCTCAGGTGTGCTGTCTTCTTTTTGTTAATTTTTCCATCAAAGCAGAGCTATTTCTGAAGCTTCCATGATGGCCTTTACCTCAGTCTGTCTCCATTATCTACACTTTTCAGGTGGACAGTCAGTGAAGCGATGACAGGCAGGGGTGCATCATGGGAGGAAATGATGTAACGACAGTGTATTTATTTGCAGAAAAGCAAACAGAGTGATTCCTTAATGAAATCCAGGGTGGGACTGTTTACCCAGAGCTCCTTGCTTTACTCTGGCTTGGGCTCTGGCTCTGACCTGAACAGTGAGTGCTCTGTACTGTGTGTGGTGCCTGCTGGAGAGTGTGCTGGTACTGCGCGGTCTTTCATACACACAGCTGAACAGAAGTAGCACACTTCTTCCTGTGGCTCAGTAAAAAATGACTCCACAGCAGCCACAGTTTTTGTCACAAACTTTCTTGTTTAATAATAAAATATATGAAAAATAGTTTTAGTCTGGATTAAGATGCACTCAGAAAACCTGTTTTTTTCCTCTTCTAATTCTTTTCTTTAATTCTATGATTGTTGAAGATTCTTTCTTTTGAGCCATGCTTACTGTGAAGCTAATTATTTTGAAATATATTTTATGTCTTAACTTGATAACATGGGTTTTGTTGTACTGAATAAGTCAGTATGCCATAGACTTCGGTGCTTTCTTTCTATTTTTGGATCAGTTGGTCTAAAACCATTTTAAATTTCATTTTTAAAGGGTAGTTTAGTGCCAAAATCATATGCATAATAAGGGTTGTTTTTTTTTGTTTGTTTTTTTTTTCAAAATATCAGATTTTAATGAGAAACACTGGTTACACCAGTTGGCATCTACGATAACGCTGACTGTCCACATCTTTCACCCTTTAACTTTGGAAAGTTTGGTTTCATAAGGATTTAATAAGCATTGCATTTTATGAGTATACATCCACAAAAAAGTGTTTTTATCAACTTTGTTTCTACTGATAGACATTAAATGTTTAAAAGTGACTGGGATTCAGACATATATGTATTGTGTGATGTCTGTGTGTGAATTTTAGAAAATACCAACATGCTTACATGCCACACTTAAAGCTATGGTCTATGATCTCAGCCTTTTCCTGGAAACGTTTTCGTTTTCTTCCCTTCGCTGTGGAGGGTAACAGTAACAGCTGCCTGGTTTTGGTCTTCTCTGGCTCCATGACGCTTCGGTAGCTGAGCAGCTAGCTGACGTGAGAGGGGTAGTGGGGAAGGACGAGGCGGGACCATGAGCAGGATGGTGCGGAGCAAGGGAGACAGGGGATTGGATGGACTCACAGACAAACCCGAAATGAGGGGAACGGCGGCTCGGATCAGTCAATTATTATGATATTTTGAAGCTGATGTACTGAATGGATTTTTTTCATTCTTTTTGCTTTTTATATTGCATAGATTGGACCATGGGACCATAATGGCCTTGTAAATGGTGTTATTAATAATTACCCAGCTTACAAACTGTAGACCATGGCTAAGGAGGATGGTCAATTTTATGCATGATAAATGCTCAACGTATTCACAATACAACTGAATTAATCTATCTATTTTCATGGTGCTGTTTACTTAGCATCAGATTTTCAATATGTTTTGCATTCCTAATGTCTGTGGATGTTCATGGCCAGCTCATTACAGTAAAAAAATCTCACTATGTGCGTCTTTGTGTCTTCCAGGATCCGTCCTCAGCTGGCCAAAGAGAAGATCGAGGGCTGCCACATCTGTACGTATGTGATGCCAGGGGAGCCCCAAGTAGTGCTGGGTAAGGATAAGGCCTTCACCTACGACCATGTCTTCGACATGGACAGCCAGCAGGATGCTATCTACACCCACTGCACGGAGAGACTGATCGAGGGTTGCTTTGAGGGATACAACGCCACAATCTTTGCTTACGGCCAGGTTGGTGCACAGGCTTTTTACTCAGATTAAACTTATTCAGTAGCATGATACATCTACTCTGTATGACTTAAAGTTGCTTAAGGGTATGGAGCTATTTCCAACATCCAAAGATTTATGGTAGCATGTGATATGAAGCTGATATCATTTCATATAACCAGACAAGAAGCCAAACAGGGAGTGAGAGGGGCCTTCCAGCTGCTCAGGATCTGTCAATACAGTATCAGCTGGCATGTCCCAACCTGCTCCAATCATGCAGCTTTACGAATATTAGCTGTGATAGAGCTGCCCGAGGGGGATAGATAGAAAAGGGAGTTCATTACCCAATCAGAACAGAGTGTGAACAGATTGCTTTACCTCATACCAGTCAAAACATTACTGAGAGACATGAAGCAGATTTAACGTCAGTCTGCTTCCTGAAAGCTGTGTGATGAGTAGGAGTAACCAGGCTTTTGGGAAAAAGAATTAATCTTACCTTTTTTTTAATTTTTCGTTTTATAGTCTTTACTCTTGAGAAAAAATAATAATTCAACATTTTTAATGTATGGCTGAACCAAAGGAGTTAAAGTTGTCATGTAAACCTATTAAGTAATGTTAAGTGCTGAAAGTGAGATTTTAGACTTTAAGTTTATTTTCATTTAAACAGGAACAATTAGGGATGGGTACCTTTCACATTTGAAAAAGTACAGTACCATTGCCCAGTACCTGGCAATCGGCATTGGTACTCAACGGTACCAGTTTTCGGTACTTTTTTGTGTTTATGTGGCAAAAGATATACATTTTTTAAATAATCAAATTTTTTTTTTTTTTTTCTAATTTAACATATGTATTCTTCAATAGATAACATTCCAATGCTGTGTTTATGTCCAGCATGGAAAATCACCTACTCTTCCACTCCCTCGCAGTCACAAGGATGTGTTTAGGTACCTAAACATGGTACCTTCTGGTTTTACGTGAATCGATATCTGGTACTTTTGACAGAATTTGGTCAGTACCTATGAAAGTACCTAATTTGGTACCCATTCCTAAGGACAATACATATCATTGGTACCGTTGAGTACTGATACCGATTGTCAAGTACAGGGTATCGGTACCACATTGTTTCAAATGTGAAAGGTACCCATCCCTAGCAACAAGTTGAACAGTAAGCCTTTATGGCCAGTAGGCGGGAGGAGCAAATACAAAGAGAAAAAACGTGTCCTTAAAAACACAAAAGGACAGAAAATAAAAAAGAAAAGCAAGAGCAATAAAAAAGTAAAGTAGATCATGAAACATACAGGCCAAGGGTCAGGGTACCATACGTTTTTTTACTGGTGTTAAATGCTAAAATTAGAAACTGAAGTGTTAAAGTGTTAGGTGTGTAGTTTTATTGCAGGTTGGCCAATTACGCGGTAAATATAAATTGCTATTTTAAATGTACAATACTCAATACATATTACATTAATTAAATATTATCAATGGCAATTTTATAACACTGGCAGTACCCATTTTTAAGAATGTAAAGTGTGTCTTGCCTTGCCTGCAGCCCTAATACCTAAAAAGTAAATGAAGATATAATAAATAGTGAAAAAGGAGTAGTAGTAATGATAATGAGCAGTGATGTTTATGTATGTACTCAGTAGAAATTCCAGATGCTACCCCAACAGTTAGCTAACATTAAACAAATATACAAGTTTAGGCATGGTTGTGGCAACAGTGTTCTTCTTCCAGTAGCCAAGTTTTAAGATGTTTTGTAAAAGAGGTCAGAGTCGGAGTTCACATTTTGGGTTTGGTATTAAATTCCAGGTGTGAGAGACACAAACAGAAAAAGTGGCTTGACTAAAGGCACTCTTTCTAAAAGGAAATAGACTTTGTTCAATAATATTTCAAGATTTCGGCTTTCTGATAGCAGGAAATGTTTTCTTTCTTCCAAATCTTCAGGGTAAGATAGCACACCCCTCACCAAAGCAGACAGCCCACTTCCCAGAGAGTGTGTTTTCACTGTCTGTCCATGCAGCCCTTCTCTTTAGTAGTACTACAGCAGTTAAGCTTTCCCTTCACTCCTCTGTCTGTTCATTATTCTCTCCTCACATTGTTCCTGCAGCCCTTGTGTCCCTGTCAAAGGGCCTTTCACAGAGCGCAGTTGAGGCCACACAAACATCTCCAAGCTCCCACAGGCACAAAATAATGTGTGTGTGTTTATGTGCACAAAATGACCGGGCAGGTGCAGCCTTGAAGAATAAAATAACCAACACATGCTTTTGTGTTTTGCATAAACACATTTTGAGAAGAGATCCCATGATGCATCCCTTCACAGAAACACACGCTCCTGTCAGGGTTTCTTCCACAGAGTTTCAGAGGGGAGGAGAAGGGTGACGCGATTTTGAGCTCAATGTTGCATTCCTCTTTTTGTCACCATGGTGATCACCCTTTTCTCCGTAAGCCCGCCTACGTTAGAGAAACTTCTCAGAACTGTTTTCCAATCTTTGATTCAGCTGAATGTTTGAGTGATACAGATAGGAAATCGGATATTTGCGTTAACATATATGGGTGAAATTATTAGAAAGACACTGGATAAGAGAGGAGTGAGCTTCTCTTATGTGAGATAAAGTAACTTATGGCGTCTTATCTCTCATATCCAGACAGGCTCGGGGAAGACCTACACCATGGGAACCGGTTTTGATGTCAACATTGGAGAAGATGAGCTTGGTATCATTCCTCGGGCTGTCAACCACCTGTTCAGAGGGATTGAGGAGCGCAAACAGGCTGCCACTGAGCAGGGCAAGCCGGTTCCTGAGTTCAAGATCAACGCGCAGTTCCTGGAGGTGCAGAAAACATCCACAGTCAGACCAAATCAAGTTGACATGTCAGGATGTGAACCCAGAAACTTATGTTTTCCTCCCCAATTACGGTGCATTTATCAGCATGGAGCCTAAACTGAAAACATCCAGTCCACTTAAGATCCATTAGTTAGATGTAGCTAGAACTTGCTGACAGCAAGAGGTCAGAGGTCAGAAGGGGGTGTAGCAATTTAGAGTTGTTAAAACAACCAGATGACCCTTCAGTCATTGAATAGTCATTAGTCAGTCTTTGTGGTCGGCTCATGGCTGTTTTTTAAAACGAAAAACAATCTTTTGTCTACTCATGCTATAAATATGCAAGTTTAATAGTCTGTCCTGTCTTTATTTACCTTCCTTCACCACCAGTTGTACAATGAAGAAGTGCTGGACTTGTTCGACTCAACACGAGACATTGAAGCCAGGAAGCAGAAATCCAACATCAAAATCCACGAGGATGCAAATGGAGGCATCTACACCGTGGGGGTCACTACTCGCACCGTGACATCTGCAGCAGAGGTCAGTTTATGTCCCCGCTAGGATATCTGTGTTAATACCATAGACCTGTCTGTTACTACCTGCTACTGCGGTAGGGCTGAACGATTTTGGAAAATAATCTAATTCCGATTTTTTTGGACCAATATTGCAATTGTGATTTAGCATGCGTTTTTTGGGGAGCGATGTTTATCTTCTACATTTTTCACTGAACACAAGCAATAAACCATTCTTAAGTACAACCAACACGACAAAGGAAACTGTAACATATAAACAATTCTTTCCTGTAGGTCAGTCCTGTGTGTTATCATAAAATGAGATGAATTGATGCATGAAAAATAATATATCTTTATTTAACTATTCACAGCAGAATATTGACCGATTGATTTAACTTCAAGCCTTCTAGACGTGTAATATTATTATCATTAATGACCTTAAATAAAATCAGAGAAAGGAACAGAGCTCTACAGAACAGGCCTGGTATGAACAATAATATGAAAATTAAATATGAATCTCACACAAAATAAAATGAAGAAATGCGAATAAGACCAAATCTCTGGCACAACCATTGAAATATGTCAAGATGTGAAGTTCACTATTTTATAAAATGAAAAAGAAACACTGTGTGAACATAAATATCACATAAAAATCTCACTGATCTCTCATCCATGACAAAACACAAACTAAAGTGCAGAAATATAAATTAAAAACAAATTTTTGGGTCAACCACTGAAATATGTAAACGTGTGGATTGCACATTTGAAACACATTTAAAGACTTTTTTTTAGATTACAGCCTTCTACTGCAGCCATACAGGAAGTGATGTGCGCCCGTCAGTCACATGAGCTGAGCTGTGCCTCTGATTGGATGAACTTGCAATCTTAATATCTCCTAAACTACCAAGTTAGAAAAAAATTCACCTTCCTGTACAGTTTGTGTGGATAGTGAAATTAGTGATTCAGACAGGAGACGTTTTTTGAACCAGGCTGTAAATAGCTTAATTCCTGCTTTGAAAATAGCATTTTTTGGCTTGGTGTGTGTGTGACTTCCGGTACTTCTGGATCCAGCCTCAAGTGGGCACTCGAGAAACAGCAGATTTTAGCACTTCCACATTGTCTCATATTCTTAGACCAGAGGTTGCCGTTGGTTGTTACACTACAGTAAATAGTTGCCGCTTTGTCTGTTTCTGTTTATTCCACTGCTTATGTAGTTTTTGGTATTTCTCACACAGCCTTTACTGGTCTCGGCACAACTAAATTCTTCTTCTTTTTTAAACAACAGTCCCTGCATTTTATTTTGAAATAAGCAGTTTTCCGTTTAATTTCATCCAAACCAAAATCTTTAATAGTAATAAAAAAAGAAGTCACATTTTCCCTGATTTTCTTTTCTCTAAAACCAAAGAAAGATCTCTAAGAAAAAAACTCCTCAAAAATGTTATTTATGAAATTGGTTGAGTGTCCCTCTGTATCTAACTGTTTTTAAATGTGTTTTGATCAGATGATGTGACCCTCATGAGATGCCTGAGAAGTTTTGATGTGCTCATTTTGTTGATGTTTCTTAATTTTTCCTTCTCCTTCCCTTCACCTGCCCTCTAACAGATGATCCAGTGTCTGAAGCTTGGCGCTCTGTCTCGTACCACCGCCAGCACTCAGATGAACGTACAGAGTTCACGCTCCCACGCCATCTTCACCATCCATCTATGCCAAGTTCGAGTGTGCTCCACTGATGACAATGTAAGTGCTCTGACACAGCACCAGCTTTCCCTGTGACGTTTTCCACGTCCTTGTTTTGATTTTTGTTGTAATTTATCTTTCAGGATAATGAGACAGATAATCGTCTAGCAAACAACACAGAGATCAACGAGTTTGAGACACTCACAGCTAAGTTTCACTTTGTGGACCTGGCTGGGTCTGAAAGACTGAAGAGAACTGGAGCAACAGGAGACAGAGCTAAAGAGGGGATCTCCATCAACTGTGGGCTGGTGAGAAAACAAAGAGCTATCACAAATAGCATAAGAGATTTTGTTTAATACGGAAGATGAGAAGAAAAAGTATGCAGTCAGTTGTGTTAACACATTAACTGCTTCTTTTCTTTAAAATTTCTTGTTTTAACAATTATAATGGTTTGGAAACAGAGCCCTCTGGTGGCCAGATCGGGAAAAGCAAACTGTAGTCTGTGACAAAAACTAACAAGCACTGTTTTCTATAAAATCAGTTTCTCCAAATCCTACATAGCCCTAGATGTAAAAGAAATATAAATGTATAACACCTTCAAATTATCATAGATTTTATTTATAACCCATTTCACATTTGATACAAATCTCAATGTGTTTCTTGTTTCTCTTCTGTTTTAACTCAGCTTGCTCTGGGGAACGTCATCAGTGCCCTGGGAGACAGGAGTAAGCGCTCCACCCACGTGCCTTACAGAGACTCCAAACTCACCAGACTGCTGCAGGATTCCCTGGGTGGCAACAGGTTTGTGGAGGCTGAATCCCCCCAAACACATATTTATATGTCACTAAACCTAATAGAATGGACCAACACCTTGATTTGATTCTTTCAAGTTTTGGAAGTTAACAAAAAATCTCTCCAACCCCCTCTTCCTTTGGTGAGAATTTACAGATGAGAATTTTGTCTGCTAGGTGAACAGTCTGAAAAATCCTCAACTTTCTGTCAGTTAAGCAAAGTTATTGAATAAATTAACTCAATAGAATGTTTGTTCATCAACAACTTTGTGTTACCAAAAAAGTTGATCCACCAGTTCACTTCAAATGTCCTAATGGCACATACCCCCACCCCAGTAAAGATGTCAAAGTTATGTGATATTATGTCATTGACATTATGATGTTATGTCCTATACTAAAGCCTTGTAAAGCAAAAAACCACAAGAAATTAAAAGTAAACAGAAACTAACTGATGTTAGAGCTTAGAGGTCTATGTACAGAGGATTTTTGTGAATCTGTGCTCAATTACTCCTCCTTACAGAAGTAAATGACACAATGTTTGTGCCTTGTTCGTTGAATTTCAAGTGGCTAAATTACAATTTCAAAGCAAAGAAATTCAATTTCAAAGCATTAAACTGGATTTCAGATCATGCTTTTCAAATTCAGTATTATAATCCAATTTCAGTACTTAGTGGCACAGATCTTTTGCAACGTTTGCTGTTAGTTTAATACTATTTAGCAACTTTAGCAGTCACTCAAAGCGTTCATGACACAATCACATGACCCAGTAGTGATACTGCATCTATGTTTAAGTAGAGCGGCATATATGTTGCTAGGAAAGACTCTGAACTATAATTGTAAAACCAGCTCTATCCAACTGATTTTTTTCTTTTTTTCCTCAGTCAAACGATGATGATAGCCTGTATCAGCCCATCAGACCAGGACTTCATGGAAACCTTGAACACTCTGAAGTACGCCAACAGAGCACGAAACATCAAGAACAAGGTGATGGTGAACCAAGATAGAGCCAGTCAGCAGATCAGTGCCCTGAGGACAGAGATAGCAAGACTGCAGATGGAGCTTATGGAATACAAAACGGTAAGAGGTCAAATGTGAAGAAGCAAATATAGAAATCACCTGAAGGAAATGTGCTTTACTAAAATGGTGCTTTCCCTGTCTGATACCTAGGGAAAGCGTTTGGTGGGAGAGGATGGCATGGAGGGCATCAATGATCTGGTCCATGAGAACTCAATGCTGCAGACTGAGAACAACAACCTGAGGGTGAGGGTGAAGGCCATGCAGGAAACCATCGATGCCCAGAGAGCAAGACTGACACAGATCCTCAGCGACCAGGCCAACCAGGCGCTGGCTAAAACAGGTGGGTCAAAGCTATTTGGTGTATTTTGGAACCAAAAGTGAAAAATTATAGATTATTGTGTTATGCTCTCCTCTTGCAAGCTAATAGTAGAGGTTTTGAACAAATTGTGTTTTGGAGCAACTTATTTTAAATTTTACTTGAGCAATGTTTTGACTTTGTGTAAATAAAACATCAGATATTCTTTTTTGATGTGTAAAGTCCTCAGCAGTTGTCATGGAAATATGCTAACACACACCAGCTGCTGGTTTTAAGAGGTTTTTATGCTGCTTTATTGCTTTTTTTGTCTAGATACAGCCAATCCTGATAGCAATGTTGATGTATATGTGTTTTCTCAAACATGTTACACCCTAAAAGTCTCCCTTTCTTCTGATTGGTCACTATAAATTCATGTTAAAGCTAAAGTGACGCCTCTGCTTCTAGGTGAAGGCAATGAAGAGATCGGAAACATGATTCAAAACTACATCAAAGAAATTGAGGAGTTAAGGTATGTTGACTTCATTCTTTATTTACAGTATCTGAATCAAATAATTATTTCATTGTTGATTACTGAATTATAGACTGCTGGATTAACTTTTCCACTTGTTTTAACCAAGGAGGTTATGTTTTTGGGGGAGTTTGTCCGATTGTCTGTGAATGACATAACTCAAAAAGTAACAAACAGATCTTGATGAAATTTTCAGGGAATGTTCAAAATGGGATAAGGAAGAAGTGATTAAACTTTGGAGGTGATCTGGATCACTGTCTGGATCCAGGACTTTTTAAAAGGATTCTTTATCATTGTTAGATAGGGCTGTTTTCACCATATGTGTATATAACTCCTCGATAAATGGTCGGATATCTGACAGATGTAGAAGTACAATCCAGATCCTGGCAATGTTCTGGATACTAAGATCCAGAATATGAAATATGTACTGGGTCATCATAATTTTCAACACTGTCAGGTAACAAATTATGGTACAAACCTGCAACTAACACCAAATTGTAGCAGACAGTCTGCTGAAAGTATAACTTTAAGTAGGACTAAAGTGTTGGTGACAGTCACAATATGCTTGGTGGAGGTCTGTGCCCTCTAGTTTGCAAGTGTGATACTTCCCGAGTGGCACATTCAAACTTGTCTGTGACTTTTCTTCTCTCCTAGAGCAAAACTTCTTGAAAGTGAGGCTGTGAGTGAGAATCTTAGGAAGAATTTGTCTCGGGCTTCTACTCGGTCATCTTTGTTCGGAGGCCCTGGTTCCCTCTCCGCCCTCCTTGCCCCAGAGAAGGAAGCAAATGAAGTGATTGAGATGGCCAAGAAAGATCTTGAGAAGCTCAAGAAGAAGGAGAAAAAGAAGAAGAAGAGGTAAAGTGGAGCAATTTTTTACACTAAATAGACCGCTTTTAGCTGATTGCATTGTTTTTAAAATCAAGGGGATATTATTGCGCAATTCCCAGAGGGATGAATAAGATTGACTATAAATATGTTGATGCTTGTTAACATACAAGAGGCTGTGACCTTTTTAGGAAGGCTGAGGTCTTTTTTCCTTTGAAGTTTGCATCTCAATGATAATGCTATCTGATGCTAATAATTAGCAGCATTCTACATTTTATCCTTCATTTAAGTGTTTATGTTTGAGCATTTTGATTTCTAAACATGCACAAGTGAAATTATCATCTGCACATTAGAAGTAAGGAAACCATTTTTTAATTGAGAGTTCATGGAGAGATTTTTAGGGGTACTCTTCCTCATCTGCATCTCCAAAAGTGGGATCACCATTTGAACTTGTTTTTGTGAGTCTCCTCACTCACTTATTTCTACTTTCTCACTCTTTGTTTTTCACCCTATCTTGTAATATTATCCTTACTTCTCCTTCCTCTCCCCTTCCTTCCACACCTCACCATTTTCACCCTCATCCGTCCACTTTTCTTTGTGAAGACTAAGGCGGTATGAAGAGAGTCACCATCCGGAGGGTGAACACACAAGGTTTGCTCACGCCCCTATCCAGGATTGGGTCAGATCTGAATCAGTTTCAATTACCAGCAGTGCAAATCAATCCTAGAATGCACCAAGTAATTGAAAGGAAGTCGATTGATTGTTGGCCTGGCTCCAAACTCACATCTCTTTTTCTAAGCTCATCAACTACTCGTTTAACATCTTCTGCTCCTACAGGCGGTTAACACTTTCAACTATTTCTTAACTCCTTAATCCTCTGTGTCTTATTTCCTCTGGGCTGCACACAGCAAGATTTTGATCACTTCCTATCATAAGTAGTAACTATGAGAAAATAAAACTCCAGTTTTGATGTTAAAATATTTTAAAGGTAAGTCAAACATGGTCAAAAAATCTTTCTAGTGTGTCAACCCTTCTCTTTAGAAAGAAATCAGATTGTGACGATAACAGTTTTCTTGTGATAAATGAGTCTCTCCTAGTCTATCACTTACCCGCTCACCACAGATCACACTGAAACCATTCATCATCAATACTGATTTCACATCCCCTCATGATCTAATCAAAATGACATTTGCATGCTCACTTAATTCAACATTTAAATTCAGCTCTTCCCAAACTGACCAACAGAATGAGGCCACATCATTGTAATCAGCCCGCTGCTAACGCCCCTTTCCTTTTCCAGTGCTGTTAAGGAGGAACTTCCAGACAACGAGCAGGAGCGGGGCAATGATGATGCAGACATGGTAAGCAATCATTAAGGCCCAGGCTCTCTTGAAACATGAGTGATTATCATTCTCCCATTCTTTAAACCCCAAGTTGTGTGCCTTCAACTTGAACTATACGTGAGTGCATCTAGCCACAAAATTCAGCCATGGCGAAAAATGTATGAATGCGTTGTTTTTGTAACCGTAACCTAGGTGAGAAAAACAAGCCCCTCCCACTACTTTGAGCTACAGGTTTAAGTATATTTTTTTGCATAACTTTCATGCTAAGACCAACAAAAAAAAGTCTCTTGCGACCACAGTGACTTCCAAACCGAGTTTTGGGGAAAATTGACTTGAATGGTGGATTTTGACAATTTAAATAAACAGGGTATGTGTTTCTATCAAGCTCCACCCCCCTTTTTTGTGAGGATCATCTTCAAACTAAATAAATGAAACTAGACACTTTAACAATAAAAAGTTGCCAAAGTTGATTTTTTTCCACAACATTCAAATCTTAATAACTCTTATGTACAATGTTGGATCTGGACCACAATACACAACCATATTCAGTGGCACAACTTGAGTGCATGTATGTGCTTTTTTTTTTTTACCTTAAACTACACTCCCTACTGTTAAAAGGACATTATGGCGCGAAGTCAAACTCTGATGTCTCGCCGTGACCCAGGAAGTCATTACAGCTCTTAATATAAGGTCCAATCTGCTCCAAATTTCATATACATCATCAAGGTCCAGGTCCACCATAGACTGTAAAAAAAATGGGTGGCATCTTGCTCGGCTTGAAGTGAGGTCTCCACAAAAACTGCTCCCCCTGGTGGCTGGCTGCAGTATAGGTAAAAAAAATCCAACTCTCCATTCATTCCAGATGGGCTGTGGTCAAACTGTAAAAAATAAATACACCTTGTAGAAATGTTTCTCACGTTGATTGTTGTGGTGATTTGAAGATGCTATTTGGCTGTTATGTATTCTAGTCATCTTTTTTTCTGGGTAGTTTCATTTCATTAGTTATCCGAGGCTAAAAACAAGGCTTTCATAACGTTTGACGATGATTGACAGCTGCCGTTCTCGTGTATTTTGTTCCAGGATCGTAAAATATATCAGGAGGTTAAGTCAAGAAGTGATTAGACTCTCGAAAGAAAAGAAAAAATGTTTTTTTTGTTACCCGGCTCCACTCAGATTGTCCCGGAATCCCTCACAGTCTCTACTGCACAGACTCTGGCTGCGCAGCTGCTTTAATGGCGGTGCCAGTGATGGTGGTATTTTGGCTTCAAAACCGTACAATGATAAATGGCGGAGCCACACTTTCCACTCTATATACAGTCTATGGTTAATACATATATAAGCTCTACTCTCTGCTTTTGCAATACCACCACCTTCTGGACTTGCATGGTAGTATCTTTCATATACATAATCCGATCTGTTCCATATTTAATACACGTCATCACAGTCCCACTCTGAACTCATATCACATGCAGGTGATACAAATAAAACCACCTAATGGCAGACAAGATGAGTGATATTTACTCCCAAAAACACTTCCAAACACTCAAATTCAAATCAGCCACATGCTTTAATGATTCCTCAACCACATTACTGGAGGTGATAAATATATCAAAGTCACAGACAAACTTAGTGGTCAAAAGCAGAACTGCAGTGTACTTAATGTTTTAAAGTAACTGTGTATGTTTGCTGTATGGGCCAGACCTCATCTGCACACATGGCTTTTTGCTGAGGCAGATCTTGCCGCACATGCAACCGTGGCAACATGCCCAAAAGAACAGATGGGACATGAGAGCCTGCTTATTGCTGCTTGTGGTTTTAATTGAGATTTCTATTTAAAGACTCTGTGAGTACATTTTATTTGGCATAGATAAGAGTGACACCCTTGGCTGAAGTTGGTAGTGTTTCACTGATTAAAGACACCTATCAGCCACTGTCAGAGAGACGTGACTTTTGCCAAGCATGTGTTTCTTTGAAAGCAAATGATGGAGATTGGATCATCTTTTCACACTACTGTGCGTTGTTCAAGACATCTTTTTCCCTCACAGCGCCTTTACATAATTATTGGTGTGTGTCTTTAACATCCATTCCTCACATTTGTTGTCAGGAGGGCAGCGATCGTGAGGAGGGCGAGGATGCAGACGGAGAGGAGGAGGACTTTGACATGGCTGAAGATGAAACATCTGATGAGTCAGACTCAGAGGAATCGGAGGAGAAAGGTGAAGTAGCAAAGCAGGCCTCTTGTTTGTTTTATAGATGGAATAGACACCTGGAATCGTGCGGTGACAAAGTGTTGGGAAATGAGGTTTTAATGGTGTGTATTTATACAGATAATGTCCAAGCTGACCTGGCAAACATCACTTGTGAGATTGCAATCAAGCAGAAGCTGATCGACGAGCTGGAGAACAGCCAGCGACGCCTGCATACCCTCAAACAGCAGTACGAACAGAAGCTCATGATGCTGCAGAACAAGATCAAAGATACACAGCTGGAGAGGGACAAGGTGCTGCATAATATGGGTAAAACACACATGAACGCAAACACTGAAACACAGTCATTGTCAGAAAATACCTGGATACCAATCTAACGAAAATTCTTATAACAAATAATTTAAAGAAAGAGATTAAGAATAAAGGCTAATCTTTCTTTTTCTTGTTCATTTGCAGGTTCAGTGGAGTCAGGCACCGAGGAGAAAGCCAAGAAAATCAAAGCTGAATATGAGAGGAAGCTGAGCTCTATGAACAAAGAGCTTCACAAGCTCCAGTCAGCTCAGAAGGAGCACGCTCGCCTGCTGAAGAATCAGTCACAGTACGAGAAACAGCTCAAGAAACTACAGCTGGACGTGACTGAGATGAAGAAGACGAAGGTAGAGGATTGAACCATGCATTTTATAAACTATTTTTTTTAAACATTATGCTTGTTCCCTCATGTTGTGCTGTTTTTTTTCCACTAGGTGGCACTGATGCGTCAAATGAAAGACCAGCAGGAGAGAAACAGAGCCACGGAGTGCAGAAGGAACAGGGAGATTGCTTCTCTGAAGAAAGACCAACGCAGGGCAGAGGTTAGAGACTGATCTACAAACAGAGAGCTTTGATTTTCGAAGAAATCATAGTTTATTAAGATAAATCAGGATTTATTAAGGAATGGTAGAGTTCATTGATTTCTGGTTTCTTGAAACAGCACCAGCTGAGGCAAATGGAGGCCCAGAAGAGACAACAGGAGCTGATTCTTCGCAGGAAAAATGAAGAGGTGAGGGCTCATACAGGGATAAGGGCTTAGTATCACTTTTTTTTTTACTCTACTGTTCAAAAATCCTCCTTTTCTTTCTAAAAAGGTCACAGCACTGAGGCGACAGGTCAGGCCCGTGTCTGGGAAGGTGAGTAGGAGGGTTAGCGTACCTGAACCTCATCATGAGCAATCTCAAAGGGCAGCACAAGGAAGGATGAACACCTCTGGAGCAGCGCAGTTCAATGGAGCCAGGTGCTGCGACTGAGCATGGTGGAGTGTGTTTCTGAATGGCTGGATGTTTGTTTTAAATACTAAACAAGTTTTTCAACAGGAGCTCCACTGTGAGGATGGGGACTATCTACCACAGCAGAACAGCGAGGGCTAAATGGCAGTCACTAGAGAGGCGGGTCAGCGACATCATCATGCAGAGGATGACCATCTCAAACATGGAGACAGATATGAACCGGCTACTGAAGGTAACATGTCATCGTACTGAAGATGGTCATGGAGCATAAAGCTGAGAAGAAACAGTATCTATTTTCCTTTTTAATCTTAGGTTGCCCTTCTTTTTAACTTTTTGCCACATCTCCCTTTTCTCTGTCCATCTCAAAGCAACGGGAGGAGCTGACCAGGCGAAAGGAACGCGTGTCCAGAAAGAGGGAAAAGATGGCGGTGGAGGGTGCAGATGCCGACCGCTCTCTGACCTCACTGAATGAGGAGCTGGAGTCTCTCAGCGCCAACATTGACTACATCAACGACAGCATTGCTGATTGCCAAGCAAACATCATGCAGATGGAGGAGGCCAAGGTGAGGTGGTAGAGAACTTCTTAATCTCCTGAGTAAGGTGGTGAAGTTGGTGAAAGAAAAGGTCCAGATTGATTTATGAGGTCTAGGTCTCTATGACAACACCACGCCAGCTGACGAAGTTTAGTAGTGAGAAGAGATAAAACACAGAGATCTGTGTTTTCCTCTGCTGAAAAAGATTTCTGTGATTAATTTTGTAGTGATGGTGGACACAGGAGCCTAACTGTCAGACAGAAAAAGGACAGAAGAGCAGAAGAAAGCTAAACAGAAGTGTGATACAGCCCGAGCTAAAGGCTAATTAGCCTTTACCTATGGCTGTATCACTCTTTAACACAGGGGCTAATCTGTTTGTGATAACGTTCATTCCAACCCACAGTCAGCAGTTATTCTGCAGTGGTCTGTTCAAACTTGAGAGTCTATCAATAAAATGAAGCATGAGGTTACGTTAGCTCTGCTTGGTAGATGACTGGCAGGACATAGCTAACCAGGATTTACTAACGTTACACATTACAGACATGACTTACAGCACCAGGCTGCCAGCTGTGCTAAATATAAACAGCTACTAACAAACTGACAGTGTGTACTTGTCGTCACGTTAGCCTACAGATAGGTCGCAGCTACGGGCTAACATATAGCCGGCTGCTACAACATTTGCTTGATGTCATGTTTCAAACCGTAGCCCTATGTAACTGTGCTGATAAATACCTTACCTCAGCGCATTGTATCCAGTAAAAAGTTGTCTTGAACAAAGAAAATATGTTTCGAAACAAATTAATTTACGACAGCGTGTGGAGACTCCGGGCCAGTAGGTGGCGAGGGAGTGCAACTAAAACAGATCCCCCTCATAGCATCTTTAAAAGTTGAAGTTGAAGTGTGGTGTAATTTTACTAATATGGAGGATACTGTTGGTCAGAGTTATTTATGTTTGTGTTTTTTTCTGGCCCACAGGAGGAGGGAGACACAGTGGATGTTACTGCAGTGATAAGCTCCTGTAATTTATCAGAGGCACGCTTCCTTCTGGACCATTTTGTGACCATGGCCATCAATAAGGTAACGACTACACACCTGATGGCTGAGGGCTACTACATCCTCAGGATGGAATAATTAGAAAGAGTCAACAGTTACCTTATTCAATGTTAGCCCTCACTGCCTTATTTTGTTGGATTAGAGAAGATCAGATTTGATGGCTTCAAGAAATAAAGAAATGGTGGTGAAATGTATTCATGACAGGGCTTTAGTAAACTCTTACCACAACATGTTGACCTACAGGGTCTGCAGGCATCTCAGAAGGATTCCCAGCTGAAGGTGATGGAGGGCAGGTTGAAGCAGACAGAGATCAACAGCGCCACCCAGAACCAGCTGCTGTTCCACATGCTGAAGGAGAAAGCTGAGATCAACCCTGAGCTGGATGCTCTGTTAGGCAGCGCTCTGCAAGGTGGGAGAAACAGACAAACCGATACCTTTCTGAGCATGTCGGCATCTTTTTTACTCATCATTTTTCACCCAGTGGCTACATTTTATATTGGAGGTCTCACTTTCCTCCTGTATTTAAGTTTGTTTTAAGAGAGAACTCATTTCTCTTCTATTGGATCCTCTTAAGAAACAAAAAGTGAGCCTCTAAAATACAGTGTAGCCTCCTTCCCATCTTTTATTGATTCTGATTTTGATTTGTTTTGTTTGTTTGTGTTGTTGTAATATCAGAGTTAGGTTACCTGTCACCAGGTGAGTATGGGATGCATAGCAATGTGGCTGTGTTTGGGACAGAAAGGCAGATGCACTCTAAAAGATTTTCAAAGAATTTTACTTCAGTTCAAGAGATATTTACATATAAATAAATTTTTTAAAAAAAATTCTTTCCCAAATCTTGATTTTTTTGGAGGGGAATCTTCCTTTTTTTTTTTTTTTTTTAGAAAAGACTGTAAAAGTGTAGGTGATGGTTATTGTGAAGTAAATGATAAATCCATGTTGGTGAATTTTTTTTCTTTCAGGCATGAAAAATAACAATGATAATTGGAAGACTTATAAATCTTTTAGTATGCATCATTAGTCCTTCTATTAAAAACTAATTCAGCTGGAGTAACTCTGCCATGAGCATGATGTAAGTTTCCTCTGTAACCCCACCTGCAAGCAAATACCAGTCACCTGGTTATTTAACAGCAGAAATGAGTCGAGCTGCAGTCGGAGTCAACGCTCCAGTTTTTTGTGCATCAGCAGTTTCTCTGTTTGTGTTACTTCCTCTGATGCTTTCCCCAACTAAAGGACAAATATCCATTTAATGTAGCTCCCTGTCGCATTTCACTAATAACTCCCAATTCCCCTGTTGTATTATAAAGTTGCCCTGTTTAAATTCTGACCCTGTTATGATCTGCTGAAGCTGTAATAAGTGTTGTGCAGTAAGTAGTGGATGAATGTTGTCTTCCTGATGCTTTAATGAAATTTGCTGTCAGCAGTTATCCTGTGCAGTCAAGTTGTTATGCTTTTTTGTAAGTGCAGTGATAAATGTTGTTTTCTGCACTAGTTGACTTGAAGTGTTTTACTCTGCAGAGAATGGAGACGACAGCAGTGGTGATGAGTCTCCTCCCAGTCCGGCCACAGAGGGCAGGTAAAAGCTAAAAATGTGTTTAACTCAATGACTGGATTCCACCACAATGACGTGGTGTGTGGGCAGCTGTAGCTGGTACAGTTCAAAGTCTGACAAACAAAAAGGGTTGGGGTTCAATGCCATGTCTGGCAGTCCACATGCCAAAGTGTCCTTGGGCAAGACACTTAACCTTGAACTGTTTCCAGTGCTGTGCCATTGGTCTGTGAATGGGATAAAATTACACTGGGGAACAATTGAAAAAAAAATCTGTTGAGTTAGATTTTTATGCTGAGTAAATCTTCAATTGTCATGCTGATTACAAAACTGCAGTCAGTTTTCTTCCACAGTTTACCCTCCAGATAAGCAAACTCCACTGTTTAGCTGTAGTAAGACTTGCCAGCTGATTACGTTTGGACTCATCTGCAGCTACTTGTTTGTGCAGTCACAATTGAGACAGTGTAGTGAGAGGTGTGTGCAGCTCCCAGTAGATCAATACTATCAATACCTGCAAACGGAAAGCTAGCATAGTAGGAACTAAGATGATATGTACTGCTTTTCTCTTATCCTTTTAACCATGGGCATACTGTAGTAAGTTCTATTTTGTTTTATGCCGTTTTTTAGTTTTCAAAGCTTGCAACTCTTCAATCTTAGTGTTACTTACAAAGGTATATATTTACTTTGTTCCAGATCATGTCTGCTCCTGTAGCTCCTCCAGTAGCCATATCCTCTGTAAAAACACAATAGTATTAGTGTTAAATTAACATTGCAGTCGATCCTATAGCTCAAAAACTTGACATGACAGAGAAAAACTGAGATCAGTTTTGGATTCTGCACCCAAAAATTAGTTGAAAACAGCTGCCAGATCTAACTCAACAAAAATTGTTTTCCCCTGACAGCCTTTGTCACCGGTGTACGAACATGGTGTAAATCAGGGGTGGCCAACCAGTCAGAGACCAAGAGCCACAAAAATTACCGCAGTACTACGAAGAGCCACGTCACACACAGGGTCTTACAAATGCACTACCTCTGAAGCATAAACAAAATGACATAAAATGAAAATCAATACGTTTCCAATTTTCAAAGCGAGATTTATTGTGTTTGTTAGTGTGTTTGAATTCATTCTAGAGAAAAGAAACTGAAACTTAAGTATCAATCTGTACACCCAAATATTTATCAACACTGAACCCAATGTTGGCATCAATATATCAATATTTTGGATTGATCAGCACACCGCTACTCATAACTTTATAAATAATTTTTTATGAACGGATCGAAGAGCCGCACACCGAAAGGCAAAGAGCCACATGCAGCTCGCGAGCCACAGGTTGGCCACCCCTGGCGTAAATGGTGACGATGGGGATGCAAATGTGGACATGAGGGACAGGGCTGCACAAGTTAACCTTTGATCAGTATCAAGCTGTGTAATACATTAATTATAAGTTATTAGAATAACTAGTGATAATTTGCTCATGTTATAAGCTATAAATGTTTAAAACTGTCTACTTTAAGCATGTATAAGGTGTACCTAATTACAAATCTTGACTGTGTTTCAGCACCCTGGCATCTGATCTGATGAAGTTGTGTGGTGAAACCAGACCACGAAGCAAGGTAACGTTCTGTGCATCCCAGTCTATTACAACACTGTGCACGTCACTAAAATAAAACTCTTTGTGTCCTGTTTTACCCTCTCTAATGCTATTTTTCTGTCCCGTGATGGGTTATTTAAAGGACTTAAACTGATTACCAACTGCTCCATTGATTTGTGAGTCAATTCAACATTGGGCCAAAATTTTTCTCCCACAGGCTCGCAGGCGGACCACCACCCAGATGGAGCTCCTGTATGCCAGCAGTGGAGATGTGTCATGTGAATCCCCAACAGGAGAGTTCCCGGGCCCGATGCTGGCCATCTCAGAGCGCCTGGAAGGGCCAGGAGACATGAGGGGTCACGTGCTTGGTCAAACCCCGGACTTGGAGCAAGCTGTTTCACCATCTGCACTGTCTGCCAGGCCAGTTGGCCTGTAAGTGTTAGGGTTTTTTTTCATGTTTTTAAATGTTAAATAATTATTCTAGTAGAGGAACATTTCTGTAAAGCTCATCCCAGAGAGTCATGGCTCTAAATTTTAATCTGTTTATATTTGGTCCACATTTTACAAATCAAAGGTCCTTAAAATCAGAAGTAAAAAATAACTCCTTTCCCTTTTGACATGTGCAGCTCTGGATCCAGATCACCTACAGGGACTGAGCGGAAACAATTGGAGCGGTCCCCTTTAGCCCGAAGGAAGTTGCAAGAAAGAGGAGCCACAGCGACCCACATTCCAGCGCCCACATTCACACCAAGTACCCCAAGTACAGGAGAGGCTAAGACTAAAGGCAGCGACTATAAAGCAGTGTAAGTGAGAAGCAGTGTGAGACATTCAGGAGCAGAGCATAATATGGCTGATTGGCTGGTATAGTGTACTCTACGGCAACTTTTGAACACAAAAAACTCAAGAAAAATGTGATGATGCCCATGTTTGTGTCTGAATGGATCTAAAAATACCTCCATGCTTAAAATAAAACCATAAAATCAACAATCAAGACAAATGTAGTGGATATGCATTCCATTGTTTTCTGTCTTTGTTGTCTAAGTTGAGTGAAAAAATGTTCACTTTCTTTTTTTTTGTTTCTTTCTTTTATACAGGTTGGATGATTCTCCTGTTTTTGAAAGCCACAGGTAGTGATCTTTTCTTCACTTTCCACTTTTAATAACAAATGTAATGGTTTTTCCATTTGGTAGCATTTTTAATGTCTTTCAAAAAACCATAATGCTAATCAAGGTAGCTGTGGCTCAGTGGCAGAGTAGGTAGTCTCACAATCCAAAGTTGTAGGAGTTTGATACCAGGTGCTGATGTGCCCATGGGTAAGAAGCTTAACCTCAAACTACCTCTGATAGCTGGTACCTGTATGTGAATGGATTTATTTAAGTGCTTTGGGTCCTCAGAAGACTAAAGCGCTGCATAAATATAATTTACCAAGTCTCACACAGTAGAGCTTTAAAGAGGGGGTACCATGCGCTCCCATACAAGTAACAATGCTTGAACAATGCTTTACGTATTCATATGTTGTAAAAATCTCTGAACTTGTCCATAAACTGCTCAAATTTGACTGTTTTAGGACCTAAAATGAGATCTCCATGGGGTCTTTATCTTCAAAACAACAGCATACTCATAGCTGTGCCCCTGACAGTGCTCTGAGGGCCAATCAGAGGGAGGAGGGTTTGAGTAGCACAGAGCCTTAAAGAAACAGCAGCTATAACAAAACTTTTTAGAAAGGCTGAAGCAACATTTTTGACAACACAAGTGTGAGAAAAATAAGGAAGTTTTTAAGCCGTCTACATCTCAAGCGACTATGAGGGAACAAGAGGGATGGTGTAGAATAAAAATTAAAAAAGAAAGTACAACACTCCCTCTTTAACTACTTTTTTGTGTCTTGCAGAGGCGTGATTAACCCCGTGACAGCCCCAAAGAACAGCAAAGCAGCCAAACTTCAGTGTGTTTACGTAGCAGAGGGGCACACCAAACCTGTCCTCTGTGTTGATGCTACTGATGATCTGCTCTTCACAGGCTCCAAAGGTAAATTGAAAAACTTAATTGTTGCCAATACAAATTGAAAAATTTCCACATTCAGAGGTGAAGGTAAAGAATGTCTTCACTGTGTTTGCTTTTAGATCGTACGTGTAAAGTCTGGAACTTAGTCACTGGCCAGGAGATCATGTCCCTCACAGATCATCCCAGCAGTGTTGTTTCTGTCAGGTAACAGTTTATGATGGCTCAAAACATCATCAATACAATCTATAAGCCAATTTTGGGGTGCTCTTAATGAAAACTGTTTTGATTTTCTTTTTTATGTTGTTTAATTTTTGTTTAAGGTACACTTCCAGTCTCGTCTTCACTGTTTCCACGGCGTATATAAAAGTCTGGGACATCCGAGACTCTGCCAAATGCATCCACACACTAACGTAAGACACTTTTCTTTTTTGCCTCCTTATTAACATATTAAGTATAATGCTTCCAACTGAATTTTACATTATTTTTGTCAATACCAGGTCTTCAGGTCAGGAGGGTTCAGGGGACTGTTCATCTGCCAGGAGTTTGTCGATCCCACCAGGAGAGAGTCAGATTAACCAGATCGCTCTCAACCCCAACGGCTCCTTCCTGTACGCTGCTGCTGGAAACGCTGTGCGAATGTGGGATCTCCGCAAGTAAGTTCAAACACAGAGGAGTGTAAAGTTTTGCACAGATGATCAGCTCATGACTGCTCATCTCTTATTTTGTTGATTCCTTTCTTCAGGTTTGTGTCCACGGGTAAGCTGACTGGTCATTTGGGACCTGTCATGTGTCTAACGGTTGACAAACTGGGTAGTGGACAAGATGTGGTCATCACTGGCTCAAAAGATCATCATATCAAAGTACGAGGGAGATACCAAACCAAATACATGATCTCACCTCTGCGTTATGACAATTTATACAGTTTAGCACTCAGGGATTGAATGTAACACCTGTGTTTGTTTCATAGATGTTTGAGGTGGCTGAGGGCGTTCAGGGAAGTATTACCTCCAGCCACATGTTTGATCCTGCTCATCAGGATGGCGTCGAGGCTCTGGCTCTGCATGGAGACACTTTCTACAGCAGCTCCAGAGACTGCTGCATCAAGAAGTGGGATTTAGCAAGCAAACAACTGCTACAGGTATGCTAACCTATACCCTAACAGCAAGAACTGCATCATGGAGAGCCATAATTCTTCCTTTTAGATTTCAAATTACGAGTTAAAGAACTTGCGTATTTTCTTGAACAATCTTTAACTCACTGGCTGTTGTTTCATTTAGCAGTCAGTCAACACAGAGGCAGACTGGGTCAGTGCTCTGGGTTTGGTACCAGGCTATCCGGTCCTGCTCAGCGGATGCAGAGGAGGGCTCCTGCGTCTCTGGCACACCAAGTCACTGACACCGCTCGGCGAACTTCGTGGACACGACAGTCCCATCAACGGGCTTGTTACCAACAGCAGCCAGCTGTTTACTGCTTCAGAGTGAGTCACAAAGAAAAGAAATGATCTGCTTGCAATGTGTTTTTTTAATCACTAATGTCAAATTAGTTTTCTGTCACATTAATAATTTAGTTGATTCTGCAAAGTCAGAAAAAAATTCATGTGGTGAAAGTTTTTCTGTGTGTCTGGTTTTTGCAGCGACCGCACTGTAAAGATATGGGAAGCAAAAGGATCTCTGGAGGAAGGACTCTACTGACACCAGATTTCTTTTACCTCTGCTACACCTGGATTGTTTACCTGGCCTTATTGATTACTTTGCTCATTACTGATGAACTTTCAGTCAATCAAGACAAATCACACTGGATTATCTGAGGTACCCAGTGGAGCGCAACAAGAGCCCTGCTATGGATAAAGCTCCACTGAACTGTCACAAAAACAAAATGAGAGATAAACTACATAAACAGATCATGATCCTCTGCTGTGCTTCAACATTCCTCTTCAGTTCTGTACAAGACAACATGGATTCCTTCTATGCACACAGAGACGTTTGTCTGAGCTGCTGGGCCGCTGTGACAAAAATAAAAGAAGGTTTCCAGTGTCTTGCATCCTTACACCAATTACTGTCCATCAAAACTGAAAATGGTGAAAGGTTCAGTGTCCCAAGACCTGGAGGTCCCCTTCTCACCAGCAGTCGCTACGTTTTTGCAGTGTTTTTGCCACGATATGTTTGTTTTTCCTGTTAGGTCACACTGAGTGTGTGTATGTGTGGGTGTGTGTGGTGTGTGTTCTTAGTAACCAATGACCTTATAACTGCTGAAATTTGCATATGGTTTATTACTCAGCTGCTACTGCCAAATCCTCAGCTGGAACGAAACAAACTGCATTCTTCAGAAAAGGTTCAAACTGTTTTTTCATGACTTTCGTTCCTCGTTATGTTTCAGGCTTAAGTTAATGTTCTACAATTAGCTACTGACCAGTATTTCTTCTTTGAAATCATGGATAACTCTCTGAAAAACTCCACACTACAGATACTGCTTCAGTAAGGCTAGCTTTAGCCAAAAAAAAGTTAAACTAATGTCAACTAACCTAAGAAAATATAATTTGTGGATTACTTAGCAGACAGTTAAGAAAAACTCTTTTGAATTAGCATTCACCCTCTAGCCTTAACTAGCATGCTAGCAAAGAATGCTACTTTTTTTCTGGTAAGACTTTACAATAATCGTCACCTGTGAAGAGTAAATAAGGGTAAATAGATAGTTAATTCACCATTAGTTGATAATTTACTGTTGGCAGACAATTAAATTATAGCTAATGTTTGCTAATGATGTGTCATGCTACAACTGATTTTATGCTAACAGTTTATTGCTGCAAACATTACACAGTTTCATACACTTTTAGTGTTTGTTACCGATGACCAAATGATTTATAAACCTTGATATGGTTTAGAAATCATCCATAAACATTACAGAGACACATAGACTAGACATTTGTCCATGGTTTGTAAATATTATTATAGTATAACATATCTTTTCACATTATTTGGATTATAAAGTTGGATGAAGGTCATAATCCTTTAATAATACAACTTTATAATAATATTGGTTAATTATATTTTGCCTTTATTTACCCTTTGTAAATGATGGTTGTTGTAAAGTCTTACCCCTTTTTTAAATATGTTGAGTTTTTTAAATTGTTGGTGTGAAATAACCTTGCAGGTAGTTGAACATGTTAAAAACCCAACTTTTTGTTTTTGATAACAGCAGAATTGTCCAGGTTAGCCAACAGTTAAACCTGTTACATATAGATACAGTCCGATAACATGGAGGTGTCATTGTATTTCCTTTAATCAAACAGCATTGTTGTCTCTGTTTTACGTACAAACTGAGTGAAACACTGTGACCTTTTGTCTTTGTAGATTTCTCTGCTGAGCTGTTTTACCTCTCTGTCCACACACTCTGCTGGAGTTTCTCTGACCTGTATTTTAGGTATCTCACTTTACCATTTCAAGGACATTTCTTCATAAACTTAAATGTTTATCCTCTGTCTGCTCACCACGTTTTAAAATGAAGTATGGAAAAGACTGTTTAAACAAGTGTTTAAACCAGTAATTAATCTGGAAAAATGTGAATGAGAATCATTCATGAAATGAAAATAAGCACCTTGTAATCATGTTATTTTAAAAAGGCATCTGTTCCTGAAAGATGTGTGTCCGTGGGTGTTTTTCACTCCAAATGATACGACGTCCTTGTTTTGTTTCCGTGTATATTTCTACTTACCTCTGCTGTTCTTCATGATGTAAACTGCACAGCATATCAAAAATCATTCAGCATTTTGAATGATGTAAATGGTCATATTTATTTATTTTATCCTGGATTTTTTGATCTTGCTTGTTGTGTCTTCCTCTCATGGCCTCTGAAATACAGATTAAACATCACGGACAATGAACTGCACATAATTTATTGGATGGATTCCTCCTTTATCAAAGCAGTATTTTTAGTGCCTGTAACAAATTCTTCTGTGTGGGCTGTGGCTGCAGATTCACAGCATGACAAACATGGACTACTCCTTATTTCAAAGGACAGGTGACTCATTTATCATAAGCTGTTGTATCACAAAACGTTGAACCGTGTTGTATCATTGGTTTAGTTTTAAATATGCTCAGATCAGCGGAAGAAACTGTTGCACTCAAAACATTTAGCATTTTAGAAACTAGAGATCTGAGTTTTCCCCTCATCACACTCACTTTAAAACAAATGGCAAATTTACCAGTTATGAGAAAAAAAAACTCTATTTGACCCCCAAAGATGCAATCATTCCTTATTTATAACAAACAGTAAAGTCAAAGTGCTTCGATCATAAAATAGCTTTTTGAACTTTTACTGTAAATCTTGCTCTAAAACACAAACAACAGCTGTTAGCTTCCTTTTTGCTATTTTGTACAGAATATCAAGTGATTCAAAAAATCTGTGAAATTAAACTTCAAAACCATGTCTTAAGTTCTCTTTCTTTTCTTTTTTTTTTCAGTGTATTAATGTGTGTTGGCCACTTGGTGGTAGTACTGTGAAATAACATAGTGCGAGCAGTAGTCTTTGATTTTATTACCTGAAAACTTGCAGGTAGGTTTTTACATTTTCTTACATTTTTACATTTGCAAGAATCTCAGTGTTAATCTGAAAGATTCAGTCCTGAAACAAACTGAACAACCTTATTGTGAAACCTGATACAGCAGCTCAAAGAAATTAAAAGTCTCCTGAATCCCTATTGTTCACCAGATCAGCATCCATCTCATTTCATCCCTTCATTTCCTATTTAAAGCAGTAACACATTTTCTTATGCTTCACTCTGAAGCAGCACTGACAGAGACAGATGAGCAGAAAAAGGGTAAGAAACTCCCATTGAGACACAAATTTATGTGAACACTGATGAAACAATCAATATTTAATGTTCATCTCAACTCAGCACTGCATAGTGTTAATTGGCTTCACAGGATCAACACTGACTTGTGGCTGCCTCGCGTTCCCCTCTGTGCGCTATTTTGCACTTATCTTTTGATACATACTGTTGCAATGGATACATTTCTCATACAAGAACCACTTTATAACCAGTAATTAACACCTACACATGTAAGTGATGCACGATTATTCTTATCCTTCCAGTTCTTTTTGCAGAAATGAAAAAGCAACACGTGTTTCAGGGAAGAAGGCATTACTTATTCCTAGGGTTTGAATTTTAGCATGTTATTACTTTCGCCAAGGAGGTTTTGATTGGGGAGGAAATATAAATATATATGTATAAACATATAAACATATTTATGTGTATATACATATATATTTAAATATGTCTGTATAAGATTAACAATACCTGCAAAGTATTTTATTGATTGATTGTGACGAAAGTATGACTAATGCTTACAGTGGCGTGCGCAGTCTTTTCAAGGGCAGGGGCGAACAAAAATAAAAGGCATATATGGCACATTCTCACCACTGAAGAGGACTGTCTTTTTTTTTTTTTTTTTTTTTTTTTTTGCTAAGGGCATTTTAGTACCTTTTTTTTCTACACAAGAGGGTACTCAAGTTTTGGCACCTACAGGAGCAGTTTAGTAAGTGTTTTTCAATAACTGGGCCACCGGGGGCCCCCTAGCACACCTTTGAATTTTGACAATAAATTAAGTTGGTCCAAAGCTGCAGCAAAAAGAACCAATGATGATCAGAGAAGAAAATCCCTTTACAAAAGGAAAAATAAAAAGTTGGTGACTTGTATAATTTGGATATTATACATTCGAATGGAGCGACAGAAGAAGAGAAGAGCTTGTTGATCAAGGGTAGTTGAAGCAGGATACCTAAGAGCTGGTCCAGGACAAGAATTACCCAGCACCAAGGTATTGTATTTTGAGAAGGCTGTATCCATACTGCAGTGTTATCATTTTGCCTAGACATTGCTAAAACCTGTGACAGTGGATTAGCAGGGATTAGCCAAATGGAAAAACATTATAGTGTCAAATTACAAAAACATACTACATACATCATTCATCAAAAATCACTTTGAGGAAAAATGTGGTCTCATTAATCTCAGTGTTTTACATTTGCAATGAAATGTTAGAAAAATGCATAATTTCCATTATCTGTTCATAGGTTTTGAAGTTCAGTGAGCTATTGCCTTTACACGTGTTTTAAAAATGTTTAGCTCCATTTTTTTTTCTTTTTCTGCATGCATATAAAAATGAAAGATAGGTTTGTTGTTGGAAAATCTGTGCCACTGATAAAAAAGAAAAAAAATTGAGCTGGAAAGAAGGAAGAGATAAGCAGGGGGTGAAAAAAGGCAATGCCAGCCAAGAGGTAGTTAAAGACGTTTATCTCAGTGGCAATGAGGCTCAGGAGGATAGGGTCAATATTCACCACCTCAGCTCCCGTGTCTGAGAGAGAATCCTCAGGCTAAAAATACCTACACCACCGCTTTATGACCAGAACTGATGAGCCGTGATGCTGCCGCCTGCTCTCTTAACGCGGCTACAGAAATCAACCTGCTCTCACACTATCTCAGCTATCTTGGACAACAGATTGGGAAGGACATGTTTAATATGCTGCTAATGCATTTTAGCATGAAATTGGAGTGCAGTGCCTTTGAAGAATTAACATTGTGCTGAATCTTATGGCTCAGCTGTAGTTTTCATATAATAATGATCAGAGGTAAACTCTAAGCAGAGGACAAGAAGCATTGCAGGGTGTATTTGAATGATTAGATAATTTGAAAATGGAGACTCTCTCCATTTGAGTGCATTATCAACAGTCAAGTATCAAGGCTTTCCTGGAAACCTTTGTTTAGAAGAGACAACATGGTTGGCAATCAGAAAATTAGTCAAGATGACTTTAGGAAGAGTGACTCGCGTGTTTAAACCAACTGGTCTTTCTGGTTGCCGAGTACGACCATTTTTACATTTAGTTTACTTGTTTGCTACTCTTAATGTTGTTGAGTATTTCTTGGCAAATGCTGAATGCCTTGTGTTTATTATCCTTACACATTAATGTGTTACGCTCTGAAATCAAGACATTTTCATCAGTTTTTAATACAGCTGTATTTGATTAAGTAAAGCCTTAAAATTCATACTAATCAGATCCTCACAGATCTTTCTGTGAAGGGTTGGTGATGGTATTGTCATATCTTGTCAGTTATATTAAAGGGGCTGTGAGGAGTTTGAAAGTGGTCTTGAAAAAGTCTCTTTATTATTTTGAATTGCGACTTCTTAGCTTCCAGGTCAGGTCATGCCAACACCACGCCAGCTGACAAAGTTTAGTGAGATAAAACACAGACATCTGTGTTTTTCTCTGCTGAAAACGATTTCTATGACTAATTTTTTAGCGATGGTGGACACTGGAGCCTAACTGTCAGACAGAAAAAGGACAGAAGAGCAGAAGAAAGCTGAACAGGAGGGTGATACAGCTAATTAGCCTTTAGCTCGGGCTGTATCACTCTATAACACAGGGGCTAAACTGTTTGTGATATTGTTCATTCCAACCCACAGTCAACAGTTATTCTGCAGTGGTCTGTTCAAACTTGAGAGTCTATCAATAAAATGAAGAGTGAGGTTACGTTAGCTCTGCTTGGTAGATGACTGGCAGGACATAGCTAACCAGTATATTACACATTACAGACATGTCTTAGAGCACTACACTGAATATAAACGGCGACTAAACTAGTTACAAACTGACAGTGTTTACTTGTTGTCATGTTAGCCAACAGATACGTTGGAGCCCTGGGCTGCTGATGTTGCTAACATATAGCCGGCTGCTACAATGTTTGCTTGATGTCACATTTCAAACCATAGAGCTACGTAACTGTGCTGATACCTTACCTCTGCGCTTTGTATCCAGTAAAAAGTTGTCTTGAACGAAGAAAATTAGTTTTTATCCAATCTCTATTTAATTCCAAAACAAATGCACGCCTCGCTAAAAGTAATTTACGACAGTGTGCGCAGACTCCGGGGTGCAATTAAAACAGATCCTCCTCACAGCATCGTTAAGATTGTACCTATTAACAGCAGTCTTGTGTTTCATGTTTGTCACATCTGGTTTTATTTTGTCACGTCTCCTCTCTTTTTTGCAGGTCACCCCTTCTTCCTACCCTGGTGTTTTTCCGTTGTCAGGATTATCATACTCTGCCTTCGTTCTTTCCTCCTGTGTCCCAGTACCTCCAATATAAAGGTTCTCTTCCCCCTTTAGTTTGCCAACCTTGTCATCAACCTTGTTGTCAAAGTATGAGTTTTTTTTTTCCATTTTGACCACCAGGCTTCCAGATTCTTTACTGAAGTTTGGATTTTGTACTTGTGTTATTAAAGAGCCTTTTTTCTTCTTCTTTTTCTTGTTGGCCTAATGTCATGCGAATCGATTATTTACTGCCAGCCCCTGTCAGTTATCAGAAATGAATGGATGAAAGAATGAAATAGGCTACAATTAATATTAATGACTGTGATGAAAGTGAGGGCAGACACTGTTTTAAGTATGCAGGATGTTTGTTTTCTTAAACAAACAAAAAATCTTTCACATCCATAGCGCTCATAATCTGGTCTAAAAAAAGACCAAATTTACTTGAACTTCCTCGCAGCAGTTTGAACTTCCCATTAACCACGTGGATGCTGGATGCTGCAGTGTTTGCCGTGATAAGCCCTGATGGTTTTTCCCACATCTTCTGTGTCCCTGTGTGTATGTGTGTGTAATAAAGCTATTTCCAGGTACATGGTTTGCAGGCTATATTTAGAGAAATGGTTTCCAGTAAACACTGAGTAATACTGAGATGCGTCATTTTTAGGTTCCTCTGACCACATCACCTTCACATGATGATTACACAGAAGTCGTCAGTTGAAACTTTCCCTTTTACCTGCAGCGGCTTGGCCTCTGTGGGCTGTGGGCTGTTGAAGGGCTCCCCTTCTTCATCGCTAACACTGTGAATCCAAACCACCGGCAGCTATTAAGAGAAAACACACACACACACACACACACACACACACACACACACACACACACACACACACACACACACACACACACACACACACACAAACACAGGGGAAGGGTTGTGTTATTTTTTGGAACTCTTCTTCAAATATTAAACTTTTTTTTTTACTTTTAAGCTGATGCTTTTGGAAACAAACACATATACACATCATGCATTCATGAATTTTGGAAACTTGCATAAGCCAAAACACAAGCAAACTCCTCTATCCATATAAGTCCAGCAGATGTAAGTCCTCAGTGCAAACCACACACCACTAAGCCTGTGACACTCTTAAAGGAAATGTGCAATTTCCAATTCTGATGGTTGGTTAGTGATCGTCATGACCTCCTATGACTTAACTGCCTTTCATTTTTGAGACCTTTGGCTGATGCAAGACCAATAGTAGAGCTTTACATAAGGCCAACTCTGTTCTATGTCAAAGGTCCATAATATAACTTTTAACATTCATTACTATAACGTCAATAATCTTTTGATTACAGCTTTCTCCATCCTTTATTATATTCAATGTTGTGTTTTGCAAAACATTTTTTTTTTTGCCTCTGCCAAGGAGGTTATGTTTTTTGGAGTTTGTCTGTGAACAACACAACTCAAAAAGTGACAAACAGATCTTGATGAAATTATCAGGAAATGTTCAAAATGGGATAAGGAAGAAGTGATTCAATTTTGGAGGTGATCGGGATCACCGTCTGGATCCTGGATTTTTTTTAACGTTTCTTTATCATCTTTTATCAATTTCTGACAGATGTAAAAGTACAATCCGTATCCTGGCAAGATCCAGAATATGAAATATGTAGTGGGTCATCATAATTTTCAACACTGTCAGGTAACAAATTATCGTACAAACCTGCAACTTATACCAAATTGTAGCAGACAGTCTGCTGAAAGGGAGTATAACATTAAAGAAGGACTAAAGTGTTGGTGACAATCACAAAATGCTTGGAGGAGGTCTGTGCTCTCTGAGTGCTTTTCTGAGGTTTAAGTATTATTGTTGTAAATAGAAATTTCATTGTAAAATATACTGTATGCCATTTTAATTATTGAGTGAATGAATGGTTAAAGGGTACGTTCAAACACTTGCAACAAACTTTCCACATGCAATCACTGTGGGGCTAAGCCCCCCTAAGAATCAAATCCTAAAATCGCCCCTGGTTGGTACAATAACCTCTGTACTAATACATTTGATGGGCTCAAAGGGTAAAGAAATACCCTTTGTCCTGATAAATCATTTAGCCCTGATAAGATCTTCCTTTGAATACAAGGATCTCCATGCAGCGAATAGCCCTAATCTAAAGCTCATGTTGCCAAAATCACATTCTGACACAGGCCTCCTCTCGCTTTCAGTTCAGTCATGAGGAAGCTTTTTACAGCCAACAGCCTGCACTGCAATGACCGAAATTCAGCTGAATTGAAATTGTGTGAATGACAGCATTGAGGGCAAAAGAAGTGCGTAATTGCCTACCCCCAACCCCAAACCATACTCCTCCACATAATGCTGTTTTCTCGCTGAAACTGATCACAGTTAGCACTTCCGGGGACTTCCCAGGAATAATTGAGTTGTGCAGAATATTACTGAACTGAATTGAGAAGAAATGGCTTCGAGGCAAAAAAGAAAAAAAAAAAGAAAGAGCGGTGAAAAGAAAAAATCGAAATTCTCCACAGGCTCAGGGGAGGAGAGAGGGAGAAGTGACATCACATCTCTCGGTCTTGTGCTCCCTTTCTCTGGCACCTTTGATCCACTTCTCACGGAGGAGGCGTACACACAGTTTCTCGCTGTCCTCTTTCCTCGGTTGTAAAAAGAGGCTGGACCTCAGAGCAGGGGGAAAGGGAAAGATAAACACTCTTTTTGACAGGATGAACAACAGTTTCCTGAACATGGCGACTATCGGCGACTTCGACCCACTCAACGCGTCTATTCCTGCCACTAAAGTTGAAATCACGGTGTCCTGCAGGTGAGAGATTTTATGTCTTTAACACCGCTGTGTTGGGCTAGAGTTACGGAAAAACAACTGGCTGTGAAGTGAAGTGTCAGTCGAACAAGTTTTGACCAAGTTTTCGTGTGGAGTATTGTAAAGACGACTGAACAGAGAACTGGGTCGCAAAGATGATACTTTGCTTTAAATTACCTGCGTATCGCCTCGTGCCCCTTAAGGGGCACGAGGCGATACGCAGGTAATTTATTTTCTGAATTCAGACGAAAAACTAAGGTGTGCAAACTGTATCCGTACAACCTAAAAGTAAGGTGTAGAAAATCCTAGTTACATGCTACATTGCGATTGTAAATAATGTAGCATTATTACCAATGAGGTTTGTAACTTTTAATTAGATACATATGAACATTTTTTCCCGCGTTATAACATGTTTAGCCTACTGTGATGTGTTCAATGCTATGAAAATACCACACTCAGATACAAATCAGCAGACCAATGCCAAGATATCAAGTAAGTTAAAATATGAAACTCACGTAGAGTCTATTATAACAATAACGCGATCTTGAACGCATTGGATAAACGTAAAAGCGTAAAAGTATGACAAATAGAAACCGTCTAAGGCGTAAACTTGACTTTTAAAGCATTACATGTGGGCTATTTGCTCCAGATTTCTGTCACAGTGTTTGACTTCTGCCAGTCTTATTGTCGGTCACCTGCTAAACAGTCAGAAAGGATATGTGAGCACATCAGGCAGAGAAAGCAGAAGACTCGAAGGTGTGTAAGATATGACCTTATTTTAAAGAAGTATTGTGTCGTACAGAAGGAATTTTTCTACTACTATACTCTCAGAGCAAGGTGAGAAATGCAGAGAATGTGGATCATTTCTGCTCGACTGGTAATCCACAATAGGGCTAAACAGACTGGTCAACCCCAGGTGTTCAAAGCAAGCCTCCTGTTAGGGACACGGGCAGTGTCATCTCTGTCAAATGGGATATTTGATTTGATCAACAGAAAGCTGTTGGAATGCTCAGATGAGTTTTTTTTTTTTTTTCTGTTGGTGAAATACTGTTTCTGTGTTTGCCTCCTCTCCTATCCTATCTAGATGTCTCATTCACTGCTGTTGTGTAAAGTGTGTTGAATTATTTTGGCATTCTTTATTTTAATGCCATGTAGAACTAAATTACTTATTTTATGAAGCTTTATACATGAGCAATAACACAATAGAAAAGACTACCCCAAATGCAAATGTGCACATTATGACCAAGTTGCAACCTCTGGTCTAGAAATATGAGACAAGTGCTGAATTAGCTTTCAGCTCTAGAGAGTCCACTTGAGGCTAGCTCCGGAAGTCACATAAACAAGAAGAAATTAACATATTTACATCCTGGTATAAAAAGCGTCTACAGTCTGAATCGCTGTTTTACTATCAGCACACACTGTATGGGGTGAATTCTTTTCTCATTTTGCAGTTTAGAAGGTTTTTTATGATTGCAAGTTCGCCCAATCAGAGGCACAGCTCAGCTCATGTGATTGATGGGTACCCTATAGCTGTTAGTGTGGAGACTCTAACTCAGCGTCATTTCCTGTATGGCAGCACCAGCCGAGTTGCTTTAAACATCTGTCTCAGAAACAGACTGATGACATCAGGGAGACTACTTCTAATAATTCTCACTATTTGGCCTCTAAGAAGAAACCACAGCGAGCTGGTAGTAAGCCCCAAAATAACTGGTGTCAATCTGAAAGGGGCTACTGGGATTGATCGGATGATCCAAGGAAACGCCTATTGTAGTGCGTCTTTTCTAGCCAGCGTACCATACTTTTGGCTTTTGAAAGATGTGAATGGAAAGGATTTAAGTTGTTTTTTTTTTTTTTGCGTCTTTGAGAATTCATTATTGATGCTGTACCAGTGAGACAGTATAAATGATGTGTGAGAATGTTGCAGTCTGGCAGTTTGGTATAACAATATCGTGTGAACACTACTGTACAAATTGAAAGGTGTAGGGATTGCATAATGTGATTGTCTGGGAATTTTCAGATGAATTATATAACCACTGCCGATCTACCTTTAATAAACTTTAAAATCTCATGTGAGGAGTTGACAGGTGGTATGAAAGACTGCTATTAATGCCTCTATTGTAACTTGAAAACAAACAAGCTCAACAGTTATCTTGTTAACCTGTATCTAGTGTAATTCACAGCTTGCTCTTGGAGCTGTTTTACTTATATATCATTATATTTCCTTTCTTGTAATCAGAGAGCACTATACGTACAGGATAAGGTCATTAGATGTATGGATTTAAGAAAAATCTGATCTTTTAGAAGACCTTATTTTAGCCTCTGTCTGGAACACTTCATGTTCACTGCTGTGTCTTTAAGACTCTTGCATCACTAGCCCCTTCCCTCTGATTGGCCAGCCTTTTGGAGGCCTGTTCAAGGGACTCTTCCAATGTGTCATGAACCAGTTAGGAAAGCCTCAACATTTCAGCAATTTTTTCGAGGATCTTGATAAAGATCTTCATGTTTGAGTTAAAACACAAGGAAGCATAACACTCCCTCTTTAAATTGTCTATACAGGAGGTCCTCAACTTAAGTGGTTCTTGACTTATGTCTTTGTTTTGACTTTAGGACGCCAATAAATATGTACGAAAATAGAGACAGTTTCGAAGTTACACCACTTTGTTTGTAAGCTCTTACGACGTGTACTACTTTTTGACGCATATGAATACACAGCTACACAGCTACGTGCTCATCAGCATCGTCCACTTTGTCTGGAGACATGTCATGGTGTAGATTGTCTGTGTTTGTGCTCCGTAATTTTCTCGATATTGTCACCTTTTTTGCATAATGCACACAAAAATGAAAGCAGGATCAATGTAATACATGTATCTGGATCGGAATTTCAGGTTACGACACGTCGTAGAAATGGAACTTGTTCGTAACGTGGACCGCCTGTATTTATGTTATATTCCAAACATTAAAGGACATGTAGTAGCATAGGATTTCACCTATAGAAAATTAAGTATCTAACACTTTTGATCTCCGAATGCTGCAGTTTTACCTTTCAGTATGATCACTGGCAAGTTGTGTTTACTACAGCCAATTCAGAGGGGATCCTGAGGTGGAGAAGATGCTGCTTTGCACCCACATACCCACAGACACACAGCAGATGTATGCTTTAATTATTGGCACTCCTCTGTTTTGCAAAGGTGTCACGGTAAAATGTGGCTCATACTTTATTTGGTTGTGTTGCTGCTCTTTGGAGAGCTGGTCTGAGTTTCTTTCCATCTCCTTAGTAACAGAGAAATCATATCATCTTCCAGCACACTATATGAACATGTATCGCGGTGCTTGTTAATGTCTGAGTCACCCGACTTCTCAGCACCCAAAGGAGGAGGATTAGTAATAGTCCCTCCACCTCACACTTAATCAGAATGCCATGGTTACAGCCCACTGTGTGCCCAGGTGCACATGTGATATTATAGCACAAAAGTTAAGCTATTCTGTGAGTTTCTAGATGTGTTGTTATGTATTTGGCTTGCAAGGCAGTGCACAACATTGCCATGGTTACTACTTCTTTAAAAGTTCCCCTCTGCGTGTGTAGGGGGGCTTCACAGTGAGACGTTTCCCAGAAGAGACAGTGTCTTAAGAGAAGTTGGATGGCTAATTCAATAATATTATGGGTTAGAACAAATGCATTGTGGATACAATAACAGATGCAGCTGAGCAGCTTTGCTCAAGATTAATCTGTAAGAGCTGGAAGATTTTTCATAAAAAGAAAAACGTGGAAGACAAAGTAGTTTTTCACCGCACTAACTCATTTTGTGAAAATTTGACACAAGCAATTAGCTAGTAAGTGATTCATATTCATATTTTTTAAGCCTTTTAAGTTGCTGAATGGCTTACTTTTGGGTTATTATGGGAAAGCAGAAGAGGAAGAAAAGCAAAAACAAAATAAGATGCTTTTAGACGCCTTGATTCAGCTCTCCTCGTATAATTGCGCAGTCAGCAAATATTGATCCATCTTATCAGCCTGCATCTCCAGCTAATTCAGATAATGCCCTGATGCTCTGAGGCTCTGAGGTAAGAGCTTGGCTCAGCTTCAGTTCTGAGCTGGAGACATTTTGCTGATCAGTGAGAAAGCCTGATGAAGATCAGCTTCAATCAAACTGTTTTCAACTCCACGGAGAGGGCTTTCACACCAGCTCCACCAGCACCGAATCATTTCTTATACCGTGCTGTATTGGTGTTTACATCTTAACCATACACATACACCAAACCACACAGAAAGAGAAGAATAAATTACTCTGTGATTCACTTTTGAATGAACACCGGCCAGTGGCCTCAGTCCAAATACTCCACTATAGAAATTGATCGTGCTGGGACACATGCTGTTTGCCTTTTTGTTGTTGTTGTTGTTAAAAAGCAGTGTACCTGGAGCGCTGTGTGAGTAAAGCCACTAACATCTGTTAGGCTTGTTTGGAGGCACTCTGTTTTGAGGCTTGGATTTCTTCAGTGCTCATGTTTTACACTGTTTGTGATGTCAGCAAATTTATCAGAAAACATTACTCCCTGCCAGTAAGACACAAAACACAAAACAAATGCGAACAAACATCCAGTGATAGTTAAAACACTGAAGAAAACAACCTTGATATGAAGCTACGTTGACAAGAACCACTTTTAAGGACCCAAGGACGCAAATCAATGTTGCAACAAAAATGGTCTTTTGTGAAGTAAAATGTAAGAACAAAAAAATCACAAATTACTCTGGTGAATGAAGAAAATGAAAACAAAACAAAACCTCAAAAATGCTGGGAAAACCTTCGCTAAAAGGTAACAAAAAATTTACAAAAACATACAAATAGAACTGTTAAGAATTACCTTGATATCAAAATATGTCCCTAAGGAAACTCATAACTAGACAAGATAAACAGACACTGGATGAAGGGAAACACGAACTGCCTGTACATGAGGCGTTGGGGCAGAGGTGGAAACAATGAGGCCGAGGACGACAACAACAAGAGCTTTCCTCTCCAAGTTTGATGTCAGCTGATAACAGCAGCCTTCAATGCTTCTTCTTGCTTACACTGGTTCTCTTTGTGCTGTATGGGGCTTTGATATCAGCCATGTACTGGAATGTTCAGGAAGAGGCGGGCTGTGGCTGGGACTCATGGTAAAAATGAGCGACCATAAATATTGAAGCTTGTACAGTTATTAGAAACAGTTGAGGGTTGCTTTGAGAGAATTAAAACACATCATTCCCAACAAATTATTTGCGAGAAAAGTCAGTTCTTATAGAATCATTAAAGAGCCTTTATTTGGAAACAGCCACATCCGGAGATGAGACGTTTATAGCAGCAGGAAGAATTTAACAAGAGTTTTTAAACTGTCAAAACAAAGGTTACGGGTAGTTATGTGCTTTGTTAGAGAGACAAAAGTGGAAAGTTCTTTGACTAATATTTAAAGTTCTGTAATATTACATCCTGGTTAAGGTTAAAGGTCCCATATTCTGCTCCTTTTCTGCAGTTTGATATGGATCATTGATGTCTTCATGATATGGTAGTGACATGTTTTGGTCCAAAATGCCAATAAATCAAGCACAGCAGCATTGTTTCCAGGCTCTCATAGCCCCTCTGTTCAGAACGCTCTGATTTAGTGGGCATGACCTTCATATGAAAATGAGCCACCGCTGATACCGCCCCGCTCTTCAGCGTCACTGAGAGCGGTGCCACGAGCTCCGAGTGTACAATATTAAGAAAACAGTGAAGTTTGTTTATTGTAACATTACAGGCTAAAACAACAGGCTACCTGCAACTAAAGTTAGCATCCTGAAACTAACACAGAGTCAGGGGGAACACTGAGGAAAAGCTCTTACATCTGCTCCACAGCACACAGCATTTAAAATACTCACATTTCCAGGGTCTGAGGTTTGTTGGTGGATGGTTGGTAATGCGCCTGGATTCAGGACCAGTCTATTCGCTAGTCCTCTGTTGTACTGTCCAAAGTTGGAAAAGCAGTCGGCCGTAAAGAGACTAGCACACACATGCACAGTTTTACTGAGTGTAGCTGGCACATTTCCATGATAAATGAACTCTAGCCACTTAGTCTTGTCTTCTTCCAAGATGGGAAGCTTGTGCATGGAACTATGTGGCTGTTAACAGCCAAAAACAAAGCAGTGATGGCAGCTGGAGTGGGAGGGGGGTTCGGGGGGTATTTGCTCTGGTGGACCAATCAGGTCAGACTTGCTCCTGATTGGTCAAAAAAGGGAATCGCTGACATCCGCAAATACCCAAAATCCAAACAGCTTGTTTTAGGTCAGGATTTTACATTCACAAGCTCTACTAAGTACAGGTTTTTTTATTAAATATCACATTTTGTGGGCTGGGAGGAAAGCCAAAGACCCACAAATTTCACTAAAAGACTCAATAAAGTGATTTTTGCATAATATGGGACCTTTAAAACACGTGATGCTGCCAAGGGGCAATATCAGGTTAGTAAAAATGAAGCCAATCTGTAAGTGCTAAAAGTTGCAGTTCATTGAGAATCCACTTGAGGCTGTCTGTAGAATGACTGGGAGTCACATACACACCCAGCCATAAAAACGTACTTTTACAGCATTAAAAAGCATATTTACAAGCTGGTTCAAAAACAGCTTAGGTCTAAAACACTGATTTTGCCATCGGCACACACTGTATGGTCAGCGTCCGTGGATTGGCTTCATTTCACGGTCTCAGGAACAGACAGGTGATGTCGCGGAGGCTACGTCCATGTTTTATACAGTCTATGGCTGCTGCACACTCTGCCACAGTATCAACTTGAAACACTCCTTTTTTTGCTGTAGTCTACTAGAAAAGTTATTTTCCTTCTTGCATGAGAAATATTCTGAAACTCTTTCCCACAATTAAGCCTGCAGTCCCTAAAGTTTTTCCAGTGAGAGGAAGAAGAAACTGTATTTTCAATTGATTATAATACTTTTTATTTTTTGTACCAGTGTCTTTCAAACTGCAAGAGGCTTCCTTCCCAGCCCTCCCCTACACGTTTTCTCATCCCAGCACTGTCAGCAAGAATCCTAACTGTTGACAGTAATAACACGCAAATTCTCCCACTCCCACCTCATCTACTGCCCTCACATTTTTTGTCCTTTTCAATGAAATGTGCTAGAAATTGTCGAAGAATGGCATCTTTTTCTAGCTCTGTGTTGCCATGACAGATAAGATGCAGGTTTACTGAAAAATTAAGCTTGTTTTAAAGCAGGTAGATGTGTCTTTAGTACAATCTTTGTGTCTACCAGCCATAATTTTATAGAAACAGAGTAGGTGTTTTCAGCATAGCTTCACCTTTTCCATAGATCATATAGATTGGGAGGGAAAATAGTCGAAATAATCAGTTTTTACAAGATGACATTAAAATACATCTTGCTTCGTATTCTAATTAGTTCGTTTACTGACTTGAAATGAGGCCAAATTTAAAACGGGGTCATGTTTGTGCAGGCCTGAAGGCTGGGACATGCCACTGCTGTGATTCTATTGGATTCACTCCAAAAAATGTGTCATTGCAAAAAGATCCAAGTCCAAAGTCGTCCCATGACCACCAGTATTTCTCATGCCAAGCATGATTTAAAATACCCAGCACATAGATGTCATTTTATCTACTGTGGAGCTGTTAGAGCAGCTTCACAGCTTTCTCAATAAAAGACAATTCATACATTTTTCTCTGCTGGTCAGTCCTGAACCTTGAAACACTGATTTTAAAGCACAAATTGATGAAAGAGGCTCTGTGGCAATAAATAGCTTGTGAGAACAGAACTGATCTACAATTGCACACATGCAGGTTTAGTGTGGAGTGAAAATGGTGCATTGAGCCTGTTAGGCTCAATTACCAGCAGGGAGACGGGGTAATCATACACTTTTCATGGTGACCAAGCTGCTCGCAATCTTTCTGCTTGAAGTAGCATGGCCATTGTCTGATTTTGAACAGGTTTATTTTAAAGCATGATTGTTGGGTTGTGTGGGCTGGGGCACACTGACAGCTTGTATCTGAAGAAGGACGCCCATTGAAAAGAAATGAAGAATGTTTGATTTTTGTCCTGTGTTTCTGTGGTGTTAACCACAATTTGTAATATCTGTTCAATTATGACATTTATGATATAAGCCATGAGAACCGGATAGAGAACCAGCACAGATGCAAGGCTACAAACTGGGCCAGGCTGTGTTGATTTCACCACATAGTTTAGCTAGGCTGAAGAAATTCCAATCCCTACACTGACATTGGCTTGAGTCTATAAATCATATATGATTTAATAAATTGTTTTTATACTTTCTGAAACCCATTTTCATGAGTTTGAATTCTCACTCACCAAAATGTTGTTTCTGTGTCAGTGAACTATGTCAAAATTAGGGTTGGGTACCTTTCACATTTGAAACAACATGGTGCCAATGCCCGGTACCTGGTACTTTTGTGTGTTTATGTGGTAACAAATATCAATTTGTTTAATAATAAAAACTCAAAGTTTTTCAGTTTAACATATTTATTTCTCAACATAACCTTGTAATGCTGTGTTCATGTCCAGCATGGAAAATCGCCTACTCTTCCACTCTTTCACAGTCACAAGGATGTGTTTAGGTACCTAAACATGGTACCTTTTGATTTTAGATGAATTGGTACTCAGTACTACAGTCAGAATTTGGTCGATACCTATAAAAGTACCTATTTTGGGACCCATTCCTAGTCAAATTTATAGACTTCAATAGAAATAAAAGCACAAAAAGGAAAGAAATTTGTAGTAATGATGCTTCTTGGCGAAAAGTCCTATACTGTTATTTTTCTGCTTTAAATTTGTAACAAAAATTAATTTGGCTGAGCACCAGAGCTGAGTATGAGGGCCAAACACCTTACTTTTTTACAAAGTTTATATGGTCATAGTTTCTGTGACTTCATTACTTCTAATGTGGAGTGTTGAAGTCCATTGTCATTGAGTGCCATCCTAGAAATGCTGAGCTAAACCCAGCTTTTTTCAAGTCTGGATGAGGCAAAAAAGCGTGTCTAGTCTTTTTACAGACAGCTACAGGGTGCCTGCCTGTCAGTCAAGTCTGTCTGTCAAATTTGGTAAAACTTGTGACTTTAATAGTCCCATATTCTGCTCCTTTTCTGCAGTTTAATATGGATCATTGATGTCTTCATAAAATGGTAGTAACATGTTCTGGTCCAAAAAGCCAATAAATCAAGCACAGCAGCATTGTTTCCAGGCTCTCATAGCCCCTCTGTTCAGAACGCTCTGATTTAGTGGGCGTGACCTTCATATGTAAATGAGGCACCACTGACACTGCCCGCTCTTCTGCGTCACTGAGAGCAGCGCCACGAGCTCTGAGTGCACAATGTTTAGAAAACAGCGAAGCTCTTTAACAGTAAAATCCAGATGCGGGGAGATGGGTGGGCGGGGAGGGAATTTGCTCAAATGGACCAATCAGGTCAGACTTGCTCCTGATTGGTCTCAAAAGGGAATCGCTGACGTCAGCAAATCCCAAAAATCCAAAAAGCTCATTTTAGGTCAGGATTTTACATTCACAAACACTACTAAGTACAGGGTTTGTTATTAAATATCACATTTTGTGGGCTGGGAGGAAAGCCAAAGACCCACAAATTTCACTAAAAGACTTAAATAAGGGATTTTTGCATAATATGGCATCTTAAGTAACTTAGAAAATAACCACTTATGAACACAATCATTATAGCCAGGCTATAAAACATATTTAATAATGATGTAAAAATCAGCTTTTTGCCCTGGTGTGTATTTTGCTTAGTTTGGTCTAACCCCCCTCCCAGCAATAATAGTTCATTGTTTTCTATTAAGATTGTTTCCATTTAGGTGGAAGTTTCTTTATGATCTCATGTCTCATGAGTGGTTATGGTCTAGCAGAATAATGGAATCACTTATTAAGTTTGTGTAGTCTCCTATGGTTTTTAAGTCAGCTTAGATCTAAAGCCCCTCTACTATTATTTACTAAACTGACATGGTGAAATTGTCTCACCTTATAGTAAGCTTTTGTGCTGTTTTAGTGTCTGGCTTTTTATGCTGACTTGTGTCTCATGTTGGTAATACACAAACCGCTGACAAGTACCTCATACAACCCTAACTGAAAAAAAACAACAATCCATTCATGATAAATTTACAGAGGGTTGTAGAAAAATATTAGGGGTAGAATCTAGATTTAGAAGTAGCCTCAGAGTTACAAGGGTCTGACTCATACCAGGAAATAGATGTCAAAGACTTTTATGGTAGGAGGTGTATTTATTTGTTTGTATCATTTCTTTGAATGCAGGAACATGAGACTGCACTGAGGTGAACATAGAACATTTAATCTGTGTTTTGTCATAAGTGATGTGCTAAAGTTCCATGTTGTGGTAAAGTTTACACTTAGGATTTTGTCTGGACTCAAGACTGTTGCCTAAATTGCAAATACAGTTTAGTCATCTTAAACAATCCCTCGAGATCGTTTTCTTTAAAGGCTCTCAGTGAGTCAGGTTACATTATCAGAATTTTGATCTAATAGCATCTGGACTGGTTCAAAGTCCACTCAGATTAGAATATCTGTTTTCTTCCACTGCAGGAGGCGTTGCTTGGCTCATTGTTTGGTATCCAGGTATTTTTCCAAGAGATAAAAGGCTGACATGGAGTTTCTGAGGGTCACATGATCTTGATTTTATCCAGTACCAATGAGGACTGCCACCTATTGACGGCATTGATTCCCTATACTGCCAGTCCTTTTCTTTTAGGTCTGACAGCTGCAGAAAACCCTTTAACTGGACATACTTTAATTTTCTAGCAGTGTTAGGTGTGAAACACTTAACCTGCAACCTAGCCCTTTAACACCAGCAGTCGTGCCTGACTTGCTATTTTCAGGTTGCTCACTCCCACTCTGTCTAAGGGAAGTGATTGTGTTGACCTTCTTGGCCCCATAGAGCTCACATAATGGCTCTCTTATTGAAGACACCTCTGACAACCATCACTTTGAGGGGAAGAAAAGGTTGACTGCTGTGCGCCAGTTCAATGACAGCAAGAAGCACAAAAGGATGAGTGAGAAATGACAACTTTTACTGTCTGTTTACATGTGTCTCTGAACAGCAGGGAGCACAAATGATTTTGGATGAGAACCCAGTGAGACAAACAAAGTGAGGCAATCAGTGAGACAATGCCATATTGAAGAAACCCTTTCTGAGCCTCCATGAATTGATGCCATTGTCTTGTTCCCCTTACACTTACTCAGTGTGTGAGGCAGAGTGTGTGTACCTGGCTGAAATCTGCGTGCAGCTGTGTGAGTTCTTGTGTCTCTGAGGCCAGAGTCCTTTTCTGTAATCAGGTTTGGGCTTTGTCAAGTTAGGTCAGTAAAGATTTATGCACTTGCAGGGAATTACTATCGACCCCCTTCCCTCTGTTGTTCTCTTAACTGCAGGTGGTTTTCTACATAGGTCACCAGACTGTATGCACACTGTGTCACAACACAGTGTGCGTTTAGTAACACACACAGATGGAGAAACACACAAACCACATGCTAACACAGTGCACCCCCTCCATACAGTTGGCTGTATAGAGGCAGCAAAATCATGAATTTATAATGATCTGAAGAGCTCGACCTGTTGTCAAAAGTCAGGGACGACACACACTCAAACACAAATGAGTTGTGTGACACTCTCTTTCTACATGCAGGGGTAATCGGTGGCTCAGTAATAGATGTGCAGGTTGACTTTACTGTCAAGGTTAAACAGCTGTGGTGTTATTTTAAAATACAGGACATAAAACATGGAGTGAAGGACACTCACACACATGCACACTTAAACACACACACACACTTTGTGCAACCTCAAGGTGAGCCATCTACTCTGAGTCAAAACAAACAAAACCACTACAAAAAACACATAATACAGCAGCTTTTCTTTGTGCTTTGTACATTATGATGACTTTCAGTTGATTGATAAGTAAATAAGATGTTTGTCTTTGTCCCATATGTCTTACAGGTAGGGATATTCAACCTTGATATCAAGTATCAGACCTGATTTTGGCATTTTTTAACCCCTTATTGCCTGAATTAGCTTACAATTATATTAAAATATTGTTTTTGTGTTTTTTGCATTCTTACTGATGCTTAATTGTGGGGAGATTTTTGATTTGAATATAGCACATACAATCGTTCACCCTCAGACCAACATAGTGGGACAAGGTGCATTTGATACGATCCTTGGTTTGTGTAGAACATGAATCAATAGACATAGTGGGATACAAAGGTCATTTCAGCTGCATCAAGTCCTGGCAGGTTATGTCGCAAATTCCCGACAACAGGCATCAAGGGGTTAATTGATTGGTGAACAATCAATGGATCATTCCAATAGCAGTCGCTGAGCAAAGAATCCAGCTTAACGCTGATGTGTCATTGTAACGGAGAACTCAGAGTTCACCAAACCTTGTGAAGTTGGTGATGAATAAATAAAATAACGTACGGTACATTGATGTGGAACAGCTTTATTACATGGTTATGGTAACTCATCAGGGACACACGGTTTGAAAAGGTGAGAAAAACAAACAGGGGACAGTCTATTAGCTAAGCATTAACAGCTATGGGGTTACACTGTCAGCAGTGTGGAAATAAGTCAAACTTAAGCGGGACAACAGTCTGACAGCCACATGTTAAGACATTTATGCACTACTAGTTTTTCCTGAGGCGTCCAATACAACTAGAACATCTGAAAACAGCACACAGCGTGGTTCACTAACAGAGGAATGGCTGCTCTGCTGTTTCTGGGCTTTAAAAGAATGGATAGTTATCTATGGAAAGTAAGAGCATCCAAAGCAAAGTAATATCCTGCTGTTCAGACACTGTGTGTGAAATCACTCCCTGTTCACTATGTAAACATGCCATTTTGTAGTGCTGTTCGAAATCTGGGTGAGGATGGTCATTCACTATATAGTCCACCTAATGTATCCCACAATGCATTTTGAAAAGTAGTGCAAAGCGCACTATAGGAGTAATAAATACCATCATGCATTGCGGTTAAATCAGAAGGAATGGCTGATTACATGATAAATGATTACTGATAACTAGGGGTGTAACGGTACATGTCTCTGTGCCGAACCGCTCCATAAGGCCGTTCGGTTCGGAAAAGTAAGTGTACGTTAGCCGCTGCACATGGCTCTTTAATATTCACGTGAGTACTCGTCTATGATTGGCTGAGCAGGGATGCCGTTTTAATATTCATGAGAAAAGTGGTCTGTGATTCGTGCTTTGCGATCATGTGCATATCATGTGGAAGTGACGTCTCACAGTGAGCCAATCAGAAGATGAATATCAAAGAGCTTCCGTAGCCACAGGAGCTTGTGTCTGAATAGTTCATCATGGCTGCTGCTAACGACCAACCGGAGCTTGAAGAGCCTCCCCCCTCGCTGTATAATGGCAAGTTTTTGGTTTAATAAACATGCTAAACAAGCAAATGGTTTTGCGTTGTTTCATACTTTACCGAAATTGTACCGACCCTAAAACCAAGGTACGTACCGAACCCTGATTTTTGTGTACCGTTACACCCCTACTGATAACATGAAAAAACATTAAAAACTGTCAGAATATCACTTATCTCTCTGTTTAACTTTCGGACGAACGTGTCTCACAACTTCCAGCAAAGAAACAAACAACACGGACATTAGCCGCTGAACCGTTCATCACGGGTGATGCATTCGCTGGAACTCGTAATTCTCAAACACAGCATAAGTTGCTGTGCAAATATATGGTTTATTAATTTTATAAATAATGTTAAATAAATGATTCCGTCATATTTCGCTGTTGCGGAAAGTACGCTAAGCACAACATAAGTCATCACTGAAATAAATACAGTGTTTGAGAAAAATAATAACTGCAAATCTCTAGCCACCCATGAGCGACTATACAGTCCACTACATCTAATTCACTATATAGTTAGTAGGGAATGAGTGAATGATTTTAGACACAACCTTGGTTTCCCATCCCTCCCCATGTACAGCACAGTCTGTGAAAACATGTGAGGTGATTTTAACACGATGTGATCAGTTTGACAACAGACGTTAGCCCCATGTTTCTGCTGAGCCTGCAGCACACTGGTTTGGTTCCTTTAATTTCTACTTTGGGATGATTCAGATTGGTTTATAAATTGGTATAACAGTTTTGATAACAGGAGAAAAAAAAGAGATAGTCACATAAGTGAATTATATTTGGGCGTTTTTATATTCACTATTGTTAAAAAAATGCAGCTTTACTTTCTTTTCTATTTAGCAAAGTTTATCTCTGTGAACCCAGGAACCGGATCTAGACCTCGTATCAGCCAATATTCTAAACTAAAAAACAGTATCAGGCGCAAAAAGTGCGGATCAGGACTTTACTACTTGCCTGTACTCATCTTTGGTAATGTTAAGACCCATTAACAAACAGGGGTATGAAGCTGCCCAGTAGGCCATCGTGAGACAACCCAAGGTCTTTTTAAGCTAATGCATTCACAATAATTACCCAGATTAAAACAGCTGGAAGACTGAAAGGATAATTCAGGTTAAGGACTGAACAAGAGCAGACACTTATACACCACAGTGTGTATGCAATTAAAGTCATCGAAATGCCCATGCAGAGACGCGTACTCTCAGATATTTGTGCTGCTGTGCCTTCATCACTCTGACAGCAGATGACATTTTCAGCCCAAGTGACACGCAAACGCTCACACAAAATACCATGACATTTTATTCTCCTGCTGTAATGTAGAACGCCTCCCATGGTAAATACATTCATAATAAAACAAACCATGACATCTCAAATCATTTTGCTAACAGAATTAGATTTTCTGACCTTTTTGCTGTGACACCTAACAAGAAGTTCTGATTAGAATGCTTCTCCCGCTGCGTGCTTACCGCCCAGCTCTCAGACACTCAGTGAAGTGCAGATTTAAACTGTTTGACAAGAAGGATTACTGGACATACAGTAAATCACCCCCACGGCCCTCTTTACAGCCAGGAGAGACAGACAGAAGGGAGAGGGGGAGAATCTGGCTGGCCTAATGAAGTCATCTCCATCCCGGTCACATAGCGCAGGGGCTGTCTGAATACCTCCAGGGAAGCAGCCTCCCTCCCTCTCTGTCTGTCTGTCTCTGTCTCTCGTGGCCTCAGCCTGCACAGCCAAGCATGTGTGGGTTTGTCACTCACGAGCACAAATTCTCACTTGATGTCTTGCTGATAAAATTTTATGAAGGCTAATGAACACATGTACTAACAAACAAGACACGGGGGCTCAACAGCACAAACGTGCACGAGCTTGGGCGTCCTGTTTGACATTCTGTGGCACAAGACTGCGAACAAATCACAAACCACACACTCACACACTGCTGAAATATACAAACAAGATTTAGCTCAAATCTAGTACATACTTAAGATGATTTTGCTATTTTGATTTATCTGTAGAGATCTGCTTTATGTCCATTCACAGGCTGAAGGAGTACAAAGTACGCTCAAAGTGGTGAAAAAGGCAATCAAGGTAAAACGCCAGTAGCACAGATGTGTGGCTGTGTGATGTCAGTGACGTGTATTTCATTGCACGTCCCTGCATTAATAGATTGTGGCGTGGCATATTTCTGAATGTGTGTGTACGAGCACGTGTGTGTACGCGCGCTGAGATGTTCTCTTGGCTCTTGCAGCCCTTGTCAAGAAGAATTAGGGCAGCTCCTTTTGAGGAGCAGAAACAGAATACAAGCTGCTGATACTCCCCTTTAACGTGTGTGTGTGTGTGTGTGTATCAGTGTGTGGAAGGGGATTGCACAAGCACTTTCATCTTAGTGATATGATCAGCGTTCATTAGTAACCTGGATTGATGTGTAAATAAATGATGCTGAGGGAAAGAAGTGGTAAGGGAAGAAATGAGGAAGGAAAGTGAAAAGGAAAAACGGGAGATGCAGGTACCTGTAGTCTCGTGCTCAGCGACCTGTTGAGAACATCTGAGCATGCCCAGTTTTCTCTTCTCGCTCCACATGTTACCAAGAATATTCCTGGTCTGTTGCTAAGCATGGCTATACACACTCACACACACACATTTTTACACAGTAAAGGATGCTGCTTAAATGTTGATGCAACACAGAAGCTCTAGAACTGAATTTGACTGTGGAAAATGTGGCTTTAAATTTCAAAATTTACTGTAATAATGCAAGGATAGACAGACTAAGGGATTTTATCTAAGAGAAATCAAGAGGAATAACCAAAAAATAACCCCTTTATACGTGTTTTACAAGTATTATAGAAGTCTGAGTTAGCTTTTTCATTGTAAATTGAAATGATATTGATCTCTGTTGAAAACTGTGTAAAGCTAGCTTGGAGGGTACCTTGTTGTGGTGGCTTCTCAGGCATAAATTACAGTTCGATTCAGTGTTTTGGATCAAAGGCTTCCAAATCTGAAATTGATACAACAGAAAACAAAGACAGCACATTGTTGACAACATTAACCCTATTCAGCAAAAAGCTACTGCTCTGCATCACATAATATGACATCAAACACTGGTTCAGACCATAGACTGTATATAGAGTGGACAGTGTGGCTCCACTATTAACCATGGTACGGTTTTGAATCCAAAGTACCCCCGTCACAGGCGCAGCCATTGAAGCAGTTGTGCAGCCAGTCTGCTCAGTAGAGACAATGAGGGATTCTGGGAAAATCTGAGTTGAGCTGGGTGACAAAAATATATATTTTTTTTTTCTTCGAGAGTCTAATCACTTCTTGACTCTACCTCCCAATATATTTTACAATCCCTGAAAAAATCTGTCAATCATCGTTAAGCGTTACATAAATCCCTGTTTGTAACCTCGTAAAACTAATTAAAACCAAACTTTTCAGAAAAAAGAGGCCTCGGATACAAGACAGCCAAATGATATCTTCAAATCACCACAACAATCGGACATGAGAAACATTTTCACGGGGTGTGTTAATTTTTTTAAGTTTGACCACAGCCCATCTGGAATGACTGGAAAGCCGGATTTTTTAACCTATACTGCAGCCAGCCACCAGGGTGAGCAGTTTTTGTGGCAACCTCACTCTGAGCTGAGTAAGCGGACGTCCATTTTTTTTTACAGTCTATGGTTCAGACAATGTTGTACTAAATCTGTTAAATGAACTCTTCTATTTACGTTTTTCCAGTGCATAATCAGGACATAAGGGGCAACTTTTGCTCAGTGGTAGAGTCCTCTTCTCTTGATTTGGTTGGGCAGTGATTCAATTTCTGCTCCAGCACCCCCATGCCAAAGTGTCCCTGAGCAAGACACTGAACCCTAATTCATGGGTGAATGAGACTTACAGTATTAAGCGCTTTGAATGGTCTGAAAAACTTAAAAGCTACGACATAAGTACAAGTCTATTTACCATGTCGCATTGTGTTTGTGTGTTGGTGATGTAATACATCGTTCATTATTTCAGAGTTGACTGATTAATTTGAGTGGTCTGATAACTAGGAGGGAGGATTGGCAAGAACCTCACGATATGATACGATACGCATCACGATACTTAGGTCACGATACAGTAATATCACAATATTACAATATTGTGATATATTGCGATATTCTTAAAAACAACTTTTCTGTTTTATTGTGTTTGAAGTAATGAAAGTCAGATGCAGTTTTTCATACATACACTTAACTTAAAACCTGAATTGCATCAAGTCTGTCACTTAAACTAGTGTTACATTAAATTAATCTTGCAAAAAAAAAAAGATTGCTTGAAAGGCGTGGCCAGTTGGTGAAACTCATAAATTTCACTTGATGTAACCAATGCTACTTATAAAAAATTCAGTATTGTGCAAAACATGACTGATTTTAATTTTATCATCTACTACACTGTAAAAACTTAACAAAATGGTTTAAAGCAACAAACCCAAGAATAGACAGAAAACATTGATGTTTATGGCATCAAAACCCACATCATTAATTTTAAGAATACAATATTCTAAATTTACTTTGAGATTATATTTATTATACAGTCTATGGGCAACATACAGTGAAGTAGAGCTCTTCAGTGCCAACTACCGCAGTGGAGGTGCGGAAAATGTATTGCACTTCCAACTCACCTACAATATGAGTTTTTATTCTAAAATGATCAATATTAAGAGTTTAAATCTCAATTCTTAACCACATGTCAAAGTATTGTAATATATTGCAGTATCAATATTTTTTCAAACCTCTTTTTATAACTGTTTTTTTTGTTGTGAACATTGGCTTAGATTTGTGGTGTCAGAGATGTTTTTTACAGTTTGTAGCATAAAAGGTGAGCTGGATCCACTGAAACTGAGAGATCAGCTGAAGGTTCAGACATATGACAGTGCAGCTGTATGTAATGAGCAGGGACAGCCATGGCGGCTGGTGGCTAATGAAAGAGACAGGCCTGCAATGCCCCGTTTGTTCACAGGTATTCAAACCAGAATAACCTGACTTTGTAGCAGGTTTAAATAAGGATGAGTTTCCCAAAGGTTTTCTTTTGCTAATGTAACGGTGTTTGTTGTTGTCAGAGGCAACACAGCCACTTGCAGTGAGGTAGACCTTTAAAAGCAGACATGCGTTGTGGCTCCTGACAGTGTCATAACCATTCTGAGTAAGTTACACTCAGTTTTGACTTTGATTTTTCTCTTCTGATTCGTCCACTGAAGAATTTCAGTTTTCATGCCTGCTGAACAGAGAGAAAAGAAAGTGGAGCAAACTTTGTTCTGACAACAAAAGAGCTTATTCCTCTTCAGGGGTGCTAATGCATCAAATCTTTTTTACTGGTGATTCATCTCTTAGCTGTTCTTAAGCAATTCAGCAAAAGCAGCTTTGAATTCCTCCTTAGCAGCATTTTAGTTGTCAAAACAAGACATGAAATAACAAAATAGTCTAAGGCAGAAAAAATTGAAAATAGAGGTATTAATAATCTCATTTTTATAAGGCAGTATAGCTCTGAACCTGAACAAAAATACAGTTGTCTAGAGTCTCACAAAAGTCTTGATCTGTGCACTGTGTGTTGAAGTAAAAGTTGAAAAAAGAGAAGGGCTATGACAGCAGATGAAGAAAAAAAGGACTGTTTCAACACGTCTTACGCTGTACCTGTGGTTGTGGCACGAGGGCAAAGCTATGTTGTCTGTTGCAGGAAACTCTGAACTTGTTGCTGGGTCAACACAGTTAAATCTTTGTAGTGACACAACAACAGTAAGAAATGCAAAACCTGTCGGGACCAGTGCTCCAGTGAGTTTGAAAAGAGTTTGTTGGAGGAGTGGTCACATTGGGTCTCAGATCATGAAGTGTAATTTTAGTAACAACACAAAGTTTTCAAAATGAAAAGATTTACAAGAGCAGGTTGCATTTCTTTCTTCCATTTTTAAGTCACACATGAAACTTAACAGATTTTTCATCCAACAAAAAAGCAACAAATTTGTTTTGCAATATGTTCTCGTTATCTTCTTGCCAGTTATCTTTGTGTGGGCTGAGATGTAAGTTTATAAAGGAACCAAAGCAACAGTGTTTTATCACCCTGTGTTATTGTTTTGTGTCACTGTGTTTGTAGGTGTTTTACAACCAATGACAGAGTAGTTGAACTGGAAAATCACTAGCCCATAACAGGTTGTTCTGCATGCTTCCACATGTGTAAAAGTTTGTGTAGTTCAGTTCTGTGTAGAGCACATTCAGGTCATGGTCAAACTGAGAGAGCTACAGTGTTAAAGGAAAAAAGAGGGTGGGAGTGAAAAGAGGGAAGAAAAATTTAAACATGGGAATAGGGCCCTCAATGAGAAGTCCATGTTCTGTGTTGACCTTCTTTTCATCACCAGTTGAGTTGTTTTTTTCTTCTCGAATTTTTTTTTTTTTTTTACCAGTTGTTGCATCTCTTTCTTTGAGGAAAATTGGAAACTTAGATTTTTGAAATTCAAATGATGAATTTTATAAAAATATTCAATGCATATAAAAATTATATAAATACATCCAAAGACTTTTAACAAAGTTATTTCTATATCTGTGTCCTTCTGGCTCAAAATACTCAAAATAGTAACACCATGCTCTAAATTATTATGTTAGTTCTGCATTATTTTATTTTCCTGTGTCATTCTTTCCAGCTGATGGTTTGCAAATGACATAAGCGTACTTCACTACAAGCTGATTGACTGTTTAGATGGGTGAGTTATGTTTCAAAGCATCTGGCAACCCTATGAAAAAGTGTCTCACATAGCACTGTCAAATTCATCCTGGTTTATAAGATGAAACAAAGCAGAAACTGGTACAACTTCTCCTCATATTTTTTTGAATTTCATATTAAATCTTCAGTCTAAACTGTAGCTTTGGTGGAGCAGAAACTATTTATCACTGTGGTAGAGACTGTATCCTTTTACTTTTATGAGGGGAAATCTGTCACGTTGTGTCTACTTGTTTAGTCAAGAGTTTGCCAAGTTTGAAAGCAGGAAGTTTCAGGTAAGAATCGTCTGTAGACGAGGCACCTTGATTGTTGGCATATGACCAGAAATATCAAACAGTATGAGTCACTAATTACCAGTCTGTTACATTACTTCACCTGAAGAAACAGGTTATTGACAAACTTCTTGTAAATCACTCCAGGGAAAGGTGATGCTGTCAGTAAAGGACTAATGATGAGAAAAGACAGTCATTTCAGGTAAACTAATTTCATGGCTACTTCTACTTCCCTATGCTATCAGGATGCATCAGATCCTTAAGGACAAATCTGATTTTTCACATATTTCTTTTATTGACAATTCCAACAACGCAAGAGTTCACTGAACTAAAAAATGTAGGCATGTCACAGGTATTTGTTTGGTGTAACCTCTGTTGTCTTGTGAATGTTTTTTTTTTTTGTTTCGTCTTGTAATGACAAAACACAAAAAAGACTGGTAAGGTTACGGAAAATACTTCCAAGATGTCAAAGTTAACTGTTTTAAATGACATTTCTAATTCAGATTTGTCTGATGTTTCTTCTAACATTAAAACAGTAGCTGTTCATAAGGATGGGTACTGATTAAGGTGCTTTTAAAGGTACCGACCAAATTCTGTCAAAAGTATCTGGTACTGATTCACATGAAATCAAAAGGTACCATGTTTAGGTACCTTAATGTATCTTTGTGACTGTGAGGGAGTGGACGAGTAGGTGATTTTCCATACTGGACATAAACACAACATTGCAAGGTTATATATTGAAGAAGAAATATGTTTAATTGAAAAAATATATATTTCATTATTAAACAAATTTATATTTTTTTTACCACATAGAGCCAAAAAAGTACCAAAAATTGGTACTGTTGAGTACTGGTACCGATTACCAGGTACTTGGCATTGGTACTTTATCGTTTCAAATGTGAAAGGTACCCATCCCTAGCTGTTCAATAATAGCTTAACAGGAAATCATTGATGGATGCCAGAGATTGCAATTTGACTACAGATAACAGTTGAGAGAAACTTTGTACCTGTTTCTTAATCTTTAATTGACATCTGAAAATTAACTAACACTAATAATGAACGTCATGTAAGAACATGATCTGTTTTTGTCTCAGACATGTTGCAGGAACTAAGTAAAGATTTTGTGAAATAAACTTGTTAAAAAACATAGGGGCTGATATAAAATCATTTAAAGTCATATAGTAACTTCCTGACTAGTAGCTGGCTCTGAGTAAAAGGGATAAAATACATTAAAAATGCATTACACGCTCATTATGAACATGTAATCACTGGGAGAATTAAAGAGCAAACGTCTTTGGACAACTGAAGATGGAACTAAATGAAGGTTCTTAATGAGCATGAAACTAAGTTTGTCTCTTTGAATCAAAGTTTAGCACAGTATCAAGGGATTATAAGGTACAGGTCTAATAACTAAGATAACAATGCGTTTTAGATTCAACCTTTACACTCTGCAACTCATTTTCTGTGACTTAGAAACATATCCTACCCCGCTTCTCAACTTTTCCCTACCTCCTTCTCTCTGCTGTGGTGAAGCTTGACCCCAAAAGGAGTCCATTATGACAGAAGTAGAGCAGCATAATGCTGTCTGATACACACACTCACTCCACAGTTTAGACTGGCTAATTTGACGTCCTGCCTCAGCTCCTCTGCAACTTTTAACTGAACATCTTTGATACTTTGTTCAGTCAGCTCTGTGTTAGGACAGTTCTCATTCTCTCAAAATCATTGTTGTAAGTATTTACTTCACTTTCCGCTCATTCTCTCTCTTCTTAGTGGGTTAAAAAGCCAGATCATTTCTGTAGTAGGTTACCAGAGTCCTAGGAGAGCACTGCTGATGTCTCATTAAGGTTACACACTGTCAGGGACATGGCCCCTGGAGCTGGTCCAAAAGGCAGTAGAAAGTTATTCATTATTCAAAAATAGAAAGGAGAGGACAGGAGAGGAGAGGAAAATAGGGAAAAGTGATGTGTTATCAAGAGATGAGAAAAAAGAAAATGAGGAGCATGATGGGAAATACTTAAAACATGAAAGGAGAGCGTAAAGGAAGGAGAAAAATCAAATGATAAGAATCAAGGAAGAAGGTGAAAAGGTGGGCACAAATACAAATACCTTAGCTCTGATGGTGTCCCTGCCTGTCTATATGTAAAAACAACACACATCAGTCGGTCTACAGTCAGTCAAGTGTCCCCAATTGGCTGTCAGCAGTTGCCATGGTTACCCTCGCCATACTGCTATTATCGTGTAGCTCTCCCCGTTGAGCACGGAGGTATGTTTTCAGTTCTTGTGTCATTAGGATCAAAAGAGAGATTTCCCCCTCCGTGACCCTACATCTGAGCTCAGACAGGCATTTAGCATAATTAGGGAGATGTCATTTCAACTGATGATGCTGCCTCGCCACCTCTCTGCTCTTCTTGTCTGTCTTTTGTCTGCTTGTCATCTCTTTGTTCCTTTTTTCCTCTTTAAGTAACTCTTTATGACGGATATCTGAAAAGTGAATTAGAATAAACAAGTTGGGATTTTTTTCTGAGTGAGTGCTGTTTGTCTGGTGTCAGATTTCACTTCCTGGTGCTACGATTGACAGCTGTCAGGGGTGATGCATTAGAGGCACTGCCAGAATGGCAGTGAACTGTGGTGGTTGGTATTGGGGTGTTAGACTGACAGCAATGTGAACACTTTGATGAGACGGGGGAGGAGAGGAATGTTATATCTTGTGAGATCTCTTGAGAATTGAATTCTCCATTAAAATTGGTAACCAGTTCATAGCCAGTGTGAAGTTGGTTCATCCTTATCTCTGTGCAGATCAGACCTTTTTTCCTATCTGCCAAGTGTTGTCCACCTGAGAATCAATTACTTATAGCACAATACTTGTAATGTTTTTTTGTCATATTTAGAGGATGGAGACAATTTTGCTCTCACTAAAGGGATTTATTCAAGTATCATGTCAGTGGCATTGGAGAATTTACCATGAGTCAATTTTGTTTAACCCCAATCAGACTAAATGATACATTGAAGCCACAAGCGGGAAAAATCTGGTCTGGCCTTTACAGCAAACATACATGGGTAATTTTAATCATAAAGTAGATTGCAGTACTGCTTTTGACCACCAGGTATGGTCGTGATTTTTTTCATTTTTTTAGTTATTTTTGGGGTCTTTTTATCCCTTTGATTGGATAGAGTAGGAAACAAGGTGAGAAAGGGGAGTGGTATGCAGGAAAGAGCCAACCATGCAAGGGCAAACCTCATGGAGCATGACTTGGACCACTAGGCCATCTGTGCTCCGGTATGGCCATGATTTCGACAGATTCATCATCCTCAGCAATGCTTTTGATAGATTGTTAAAGAATATGATAAATAAATAAAGCATATTTAAAGGTGTTTATGGTAGTAAATGTCACTTATGTCCAAAAGGTGGCGCTACTCATATCACCCAAATGCATTTATATATAAGTCCGGAGTGTGACATCAAATTTGGTTAAGATCGGACAATGTATGTTAAAGATACTACTATGTGTTTCCAGAGGGTGGCGCTATAGCATTAGCAGAGAACTGAAAATATAGATGTGTTAGGGTGGATCATGTGTGTAAAATATAAATCAAATTGGACCCTATATGAAGGAGCTACAATAACTTCCTGGTTCATGGCAAGACATCAGAGTTTGCCGCGGCGCCATAGACACAGCCTTTAACTGCAGGACATGACCTGGCTAATGATGGATATTGAAGCCCTCAACAACATTTCTGAGCACAACTGAGAATGGCATGTTAAAAAAGAGAGCAGTTTTTAATCACAGAGTAAAACATAAGGGGGTTGCTGTAGTTTAAGTCGAAAATGAAGTGTAAGTTTTATCACAGTGAACGAAGTTTTCCACCATAAAACGTGAAACCCTCCATAAAAAACATATAGATTTATTTCCTGTCATTGATAATTATGACTCCCTCCTTATAAAAACATGTCCTTATCTCATTTTTATCTCCACCTATTAAACAGGCAGACTGCAGACTTTTGGGAAGCAACTACGCTGCAAAAATGATCCCAGTGATTACAGTGAGTGGAAGGCTTAAAGAGAGAAGAGGCACTGAGTGGTGTTGTTTATATGAATAAACCTGATAGGGTTAGTCCCAGCAGAAATTCAAAGGTTTTGTTTTTATGAGAAACAATATAAGTAAGGAGTTGGCTGTACTTGAGCCATACTATGGCTGACAGCCTTAGGGAAAACTGTGCAGGACTTGGAAGTGTTTAGAGACTAGAGAGTTGTACCCTTGGCCATTAACTGGATGCTTTATTGCCTGTTCGAAACTTAATTAGCTAAGAGGTATATTTATCTTTCCCATTAGGAAATTGATTATTTGTCCCAAATGGCCTTAAATTCAAATTACACATTTTCATTTAGTGATGATAGTGTCTTTGGGAAACTTACTTCTAAAAATACTGACTCTATTTTAGTCCTTTCGCACTTTTATTCCTGTGGCCCCCCTCTATGACTCGGATGGCAGCTTTCAGCTTTCTGCTGCCTGCCTCCGGATGAAAAGAGGAAAGGAGAGAGAGCCATGACTCATTCACATTAGCCTCTGAAGTGGAAATCCTGAAACGTGTCTTACTCGCACACAAAACACATACACACACAGCTCGCTCACAGGGGGGGAGCCCAGGAACCCAGAGCCCCTTTGGAGTGCCACCATGTGTGATGTTCTTTGAGTAGCTGCCAGTCATAGATTGTGAAGTCTCCAGATCCTCCCTTAGAAAAAAAAAATGTACATATAGATGTGTTGCCAATTATGTGCTGAAATCTGGATATCTGTTAAAATCAAGGTTCACGTCAAAGATGGTGAGAATATAATTGTAACTTTCATTCACAATGTGTTCTTCCTGGGGTCCAACTTATACAAAAATACAACATTTTACACAAAATAAACCAAAACCAAAGCAGCTCACGAGCGAGCATTAAACCTATTTGAAGTCAGCCTCAGATTGGTTGATACGATACAGTCTATAGACAGAAACAAAAACAACATATCTGGTTATCTAGACCTCTGAGTACAGACTCTAGTGGTACATTTTTTGTAGCTTCTGAAGATAGAGATTACTTCTCTAAAGACATGTCATTATCACTCCATGGTTTCACCCACTTATTGGATTTTCACAGATTCTTTTCTCTTCTGAAACATTCATAGATTTATTAATCTCCATTTTGGCTGAACTTCATTAGTTTTCTAACAATAAATCACAAGTTACAGTGGCTATAATATTTGACCTGGTGTTTTTCAAGCATGAAATGAGAAACCATTAAAATCTGTCTGAATGAGGGGTCTGAATATAACCTGGACCTGTGGGTCTACACAACTTTGCAATGTTGCAAGTACATGGAGGGTATTAGCTATTTGAAACGTATTTGTTTTGGTTCCCACTAATTATGTTTGACAAAGGTCTAACTGGGTCTTTGTTTTGTTTTCTAATCCTTGTGCAAACTGAATTTTTAAGCATGTTGTATTCATGTCACACCCGTTCTTAAGATTTTGTTTCCCACCACTTAAATACTCCTTTTTTTTTTTACTCAGTGTGAGAATGAACATTTAAAGTGTGCAGATAGGGTCTTTTTGGTTGAAAAGCTTTATCTTTATCAGATGGCAAAGTAATACCAGAGTGTCATAGACAGAGAAAACATAATATTATGTTTGTTTATCAAGGTGCAAACCAAATAGATTGTATTTTGAATCAGCAGTTAGAAATCTGCTGCCTCTGTGTTTATCTCAGTGAAGGCGCATGTCACCAATGGCAACACTGTTTGGTATGTTTTTAATAGTTTTTGACAAGATGTCAGTCACAACAGACCTTAGGTAATGTTTTAACAGTGTTAATGCATTATTAGGTTTGATCTTTTTGTGGCATTTGCTGTTACTTTAAAACATTTGACTGCATTGGGAGAGCTGAGGCATAGTGGCAGAGTTGGTAAACTCTCAACTGGAATGCTGAATTCTTGTCAAGTGTTTTTGTCTTGTTTATAGTAGAAAATGTCTTTTAGACTTAATATGAGCCACATTTACTTGACCTGAAAATGTCTTATTTTAAGTGATTTGAAGAGAAAAATGAGGTCTGAATTGCTTGTAGCCAGTAAAAAAAAAAATGCCAATGGAACGAGAGAAAAGTCACTCGTATGAGGACATTATTGTAGATTCAAGCACAATTTTAAGCAAATTTTTCTTGTTTCATTGGCAGGTTTTTATTTTACTTTTTACAAGCAATTCCGACCCTCATTTTTATCTTTAAATATCTTGAAAGACATTTTTCTGGACTGGTCAGGTGAATGTTGCTCATATTGAGTATCACAAGACAACTTTAACGTAAAATAAGACAAAAACACTTGATTTCAGTTTTCTTGGAGTGCAGTTCCTGCTGTCTGCATGCAAGGTACCCATGAGCAAGACAGCAAACCCTGAAACCCTGGTGGCATAGTCAGCAGTGTATGACAAAATGAATGAATGAATGAATGCATGAATATGTATTGGACCAATTAGCCCTAGGGTTCATTTTAGATGCCTCTGCTGTCAGTAGATTGCTGTGTGAATGAATGGATCACTGTGACATAGAGTCCAAAATCAATTTGAGTTATCACAGGACCAGAAAAATGCTTTTTGAGTAAAGGTCAGTAACCATGACCATGTATGGGGCTTATCCATAACCATATTTTTTAAGAAAAGTCAGCAGACGTAGGACACACTGAGACATGATTCACCTCCTGAGACAAATCTTGTTAACCAAAGATGCTACATGAAGTCATAGGCCGTGCAAATATTAAGAATGTATAAAACTTTGCCATTCATGTTAAAAAGGGACCTTGACTTACATAAAAATAACGGTACATGTGTTACACTTGTTGGGGTAAATCTTATAATTAAGGTATTTCTTACATTGAAAAATGGCTTGATTTATACATAGACATCAGATTAGCAGAGACAAGAACATGTCAGCAGAGACTTGAATAAAGAGCCATGTAAATGACATTCCATATACAACCCTACCAGTGAAGAAGATTCTCTTCAGGGAAGAAAAAACAAAGCAAAAGGATTTTGTGTTGAAAAGAATTCGGTTAATGCTCCGATACCACATTTTCATGCTTGAAGATTGTCTGTACATACTGAACTGCTCACTCTGAACAGCCTGATTGTTTAACATGTTTGGCCAAAATGAAAGTCAAGCTGCCATTACACAGTGAAAACACGTCTTACACATTTTTCTGATTTATTTTTTAGTTCCATCTAAGTTAGGAAAAGGTGCAGTGAACACACTTTTAGTCTTGTGGAAAAAGCACAAGTATGTCAAGCATTTGAGATGTTGTTTGTTAAGAACAGTTTCAACAATTCTGTGAACCCGTAGTTTTGAGAACTGTAACCTAAAGATAAATTCCTCTGCATAGTTTTGCATTTGTAAGATAACTGTTTCTAACAACCTGTCCTTTTTGTGTCTCCATAGAAACCTGCTGGACAGGGACACTTTCTCCAAATCAGACCCAAGTAAGACACTTTCAACTGTTTGAACAGATTTCTATCTTGCTAACACTTTATCATTTGACATTTTAAAGCAGTCTTTCTGTTTTTTATTTTATCTCAGCTACACAATGGGGAGAACATAATATACAGAAAGATGCGTGCACTCCAGGATTTTACTATGACTGTAGAAACCGTATAACAACTGTAATGAATCAGTAAAAAGGTATTTTCCAGCCTTAGTAATACATTTTTTTATAGATATGAAAACACTAGAAAAACCCACTGCTTCTATTTAGGGAACCAAGAAAACAGACACACACACTAAGACAGCAGAATATGGTATGTCAGCACATTCATTGGAGCAGCAGATAAAAATGACTCAAGGTGATGATGATGATGGTGACAGTGATGGGCAGGATGATGAAGATGACAGTGATTAACATGATGACGATGATGACAGCGAGTAGGAAGGGACTCAGTCTATACATATAGATGTGCTCTTGCACTGAGTAGGACTTTATAATTATGTTAAGTAAAGTCTCTTTATATGAGGCAGAATAATGAGAAAATATTAGAGGTAAATGAGAGAAGGGAAAGTAGGAAAGAATCTCATCAGTAGGAAGACCAAAGGTCCAGAGAAACAGAGAATATGATGAGTTGGCGTGGTAATTTTTTCATCTGAGAAATTTTCCATTGCAGTAAAATTGCAAAATGGTTCTGAAACTACCCTCTGCATCAGGAACTGAAACATCAATGTGTGGGCTCAATGGAGAAAACAGGGTCTTGGATTTAGTGTAGTTTTTATATGATCTTTTGCTCATTAGTTGAATTGTAATGTTGAAAAAAAACCCACAATGCTTCAGTTTTGTTTTGTTTTTTTTCTTTTTTCTTTTTTTAATCCTTCTATTAAGGACTTCCCTTTACTCCCTGTTAATTTCCCTTTTCAGGCATTACAAAGATGAATCCAAATGTACAGACTTTTTCTTGCACTTAATAAGGGATGGGAACTGAATTAGGTACTTTTATGGGTACTAACCGAATTCTGTCAAAAGTACTGGGTACCGAATCACGTAAAATCAAAAGGTACCATGTTTAGGTGCCTAAATGCATTCTTGCGGCTATGCTGGAAGATAAGGTGGTTTCCCATGCTGGACATGAACACAGCATTACAAAGTTATATATTGAGGAATAAATGTGTTAGATTGAAAATATGTATATATATTTTATGATTAAACAAATTGAAATTTTTTACCACATAATCAGAAAAAAGTACCAAAAATTTGTACCGTTGAGTAGCATTTCTGATTGCCATGTACCAGGCATTGGTAGGTACCGTATTGTTTCTAATGTGAAAGGTACCCATCCCTACATGTAATGGAAGCTTCTGCAGCCAAATAACTTTTTGCACTTTGTCGCACTAACTAGGTTTCCCTTCTGTCAAAATTCTTGCTTGTGTTGTACGCTGCTGTGAACAGAAGCCTCCGCTAAATGAAACTGTAGAACTGTAGAACAAGGGTTGTGGTTGTTTTTAAGTAAAGTGCCAGAACAAATGTAATCAGCATGGATGTAGTTTAAACCATGCAATCTTTTAAATTCATATTTCATTCACATCCATAAGTCACAAGCAGAAAACCATAAAAACACAAAATCAACACATATACTGAAAGTAAAACTAGACTATGATCCCCAACACCATCCTGGTGCACAGGGTACCACTCCTCTGCAGTACGTCAGGAAAAAAGATCTTCTATAATTTTCTTTTTCTTAGCTGTGTCCCGTGAAATTCGAAGTTCACCAAATTACATCACTAGCGGATCCAAGATACTGTGATGTTTGTTTTTAGACCTTCATTGTGAATATTTAATTTTGTCTAACTGTATGAAGCACAGGGATGCTTTAGGTTTGACATCCAATACAATAGGATTCTTCTGCGTGCAAACAGTGTTGTTAAAGCAGTATAGAGCTTTATATCATACAAACTTAACAATAACCTCTGGTTTAATGTTTTCATGTCATGTGTCTGTTCTTCGCAGTATGTGTTCTCTACACACAAGGAATGGGCAACAAGGAGTGGAGAGAGGTGAGATTTTAAGGAATAAATCTGAATTAGAAATAGTCTCTATGCTGGATCACCATCCAAATTCAAACTTAACATTGTGGTGTCCCCAGGAGAAAGTTACATCCAGTTAAAAAAATAACAGTACCACTGTTTTGAAATTTTCCCAAGAGAAAGTACAAATTTTAGAAATCATAGAACCTATTTGATCCGTCTGTGTTGAAAACTATTTGATAATCATATTTCTTAATTAATATTATAGTATATAACTGTAATAAATATTCATAAATGTAAATACAGAGGCAGGCTTCATAGCCTGAATTACTAACAATTATTCATGGTTTTGAGTAGTCCGTCACCTAAATCTATTATTTAAATGCTAAGTTAAATGCTAAATGGCAACCTACTTAACCTCTGTTGACCTGATATCCAGCCGCTTTGCATTCATTACCCTAAAGCTGTACTGACACATCTGCAACCTCCTCCTGCACTGACCTGTCTATATGGTTGATAGTGCTGAGTTATTTTCACCAGCAGCAAAGGGCTTTTACACAAACTGTAATTTTTGTAAGATTTAAAATAAAAGAGACAGTTTGACTGAATAAAGATTATATACAGTAATATTTTTACATCAGCTTGGCCAAATGTACGACTCTCTTTTTTTGTAGTTCAAAAGAAGGATAATAATAACATGTTGTATTACTGTGCATCCATACTGTGAATGAATACAAATGTTATCTACTTTTTTCTGTCTAGTTTGGGAGAACAGAGGCGATTGACAACACGCTAAATCCAGACTTTGTGCGGAAATTTATTTTGGACTACTTCTTTGAAGAGCGACAGAATCTCCGGTTTGACTTGTAAGTAACACCTTTCTCAGAGACATTTTCTTTCTCATGTCAGTCAATAAAATGTCAAAATTCACGGAATTTCATTCATCCCCATACAGACTGTTTGTCTTGATAACAGGACAAGAAACCATTTTTTGCCAAATATATCTTTTCTGTTTCAGATTTGACTCCTTTGCTGCTCAGACAAAGTGATCTTGAAATAGCCTCACTTTCATATTTTTGCCTGTCCATTCTCTAATTTAAAATGAGAAAATAAGCACCAAAATTGCTGATTTCTGAATGCTGTTTCTCAGTGTCAGGGGTCAGGTTGGATTTTCCCCAGAGAGCTCAAATTCTTTTAGGGCACATAGACCGGATGTCTCTTTGACTGCACTACGCTGGAGCTGGCCTTTTGATGAAGAAAGAAATTTCAATGCCAGAAGTTACTTTACAAAGAAAGTTGAATTTATTTAGATGCATTAGTGCGATCTCTGTGTTAGTTGAACACTACTTAAAGGGGCTGTGAGGAGTTTGAAAGTGATCTTGAAAAAGTCTCACTTCTAGATATATGCCTGACCATAATCCACACTTTAAAATAAGATTATCAGCACCAATATTGCTGGTTACAGGTTATTTTAAAATGCTACTTCTTAGCTTCCAGTTCGGGTCGAGCAGGACCAGATCGATTTATGCATGTCTAGATCTCTATGACAACGCCACGCTGGCTGACAAAGTTAGGTCGTGAGAAGAGATCAAATACAGAGATCTGTATTTTTCTCTGCTAAAAACTATTTCTATGATAAGTAGTGGTGATAGTGGACACAGGAGCCTAACTGTCAGACAGAAAAAGGACAGAAGAGCAGAAGAAAGCTTAACGGGAGAGTGACACAGCCTGAGCTAACAGCTAATTAGCCTTAGCTTGGTCTGTATCGCTCTATAACGCAAGGGCTAAATTGTTTTGGATAATGTTCATTCCAACCCTCAGTCAGCAGTTATTGTGCTGTGGTCTGTTCAAACTTGAGAGTCTATCAATAAAATCAAGAGTGAGGTTATGTTATCTCTGCTTGGTAGATGACTGGCAGGACATAGCTAACCAGCATTCACTAACGCTACACATTATGGACACGTCATGTAGCTGCCAGGCTGCCAGCTGAGCTAAATATGAACGGCTACTAAACTACTTACAAACTGACAGTGTTTACTTGTTGTCACGTTAGCCTACAGATACGTTGGACCACCAGGCTAACATGTAGCCGGCTGCAACAACGTTTGCTTGATGTCATGTTTCAAACCGGAGCACTACATAACTGTCCCTTTCCTTGGCGTGTTGTATCCAGTAAAAAGTTATCTTGAACAAAGGGATTTTTTTTTTATCCGATCTCCATTTAATTCCAAAACAAACACACCTTACTAAAACTCGGGGCCACAAGGTGGCGAGAGAGTGCAAGTAAAACAGATCCTCTTCACAGAATCTTTAACCTCGTAAGCCCTAGCCTCTTTTTGGGTCTCTGCTAGAAAAATGATGACCCAAATTGAAAGGAGTGTGTCTGTGCATATACAAGTTATATCTGAATTGATCCGGTGTCATAGTAAAGGAAATGCATGTCTAAAATTTGTCCTGACGTGTCAGTATTGGTATTTACGTCACTGGCTCAGAGTAATAACTCCAGTATTGCTCAAACAGGAGCTCAGGTTTTAAAGCAGTGTTGGTATTGGTCCATTATTATTGCTGAAAATTTTCAGCTTGAATTTGAAAACATCATCGTAACTCCAGCTAACTAAAGTTGGATCTTTGCATGACTCATTTGTACCTGTAGGTATCCGTCTCATACTTGTCTCCTTTGAAAGATGCTGTTAGGACACATCTGTTTTTATTAAGTTGCCAGACTGCATGCACTGTATGTGGGGGGGTTTTCTTTCTTAATTTGCTCCCAGATCACATTTCTCATTGAGTTACAGGGGGGATTTTAGAGGCTTTATTTTATTAGACAGAGACTAATTATATCATAATCTATAAACCAGAGAGCCAAACCAACAGCCTAAGAGTCTGTGAGGGGAAGGGTAGTTTTTCTGTCTTCTGTGTGTGTGTCTGTGTGAGGAGGGCTTGGTGGTGGGCTCCACAGACAGTAATTTTCGTTGTTCATAAATACAGAAATGCTGATTTGCATTTGGTGCTGTGGGATTTTTCCCAGCAAAATTAACACAAGTCCAAGTGTAATTACTCCAGTATTTGCTGTTCCTCACTGTAATTAATGTCCTCATTGATAGAGATTTCTTTTAGCTTCACTTTTCTTCATCACATTACATTCTTTAGTTTTCTTACGTGTCTGTATCTCGTGATGGCAACACGTTTTTCTCTGTACATTCCCACATATTATTTGAGGTCCTGGTAACAATTTCATGTGCTTGTGTGTGTATGTGTGAATATACGCTGGGTTTAGCAATGGTAACCATAACAACTGGGGTCCCGGGGGATGGTGGGTGTGATATAGAAGTGGACAGATTCCCTTGAGGGAAGGAAGAGCATTTAACCTTTCCTATCCACTGTGCCTGCTCTACTCGTGAACCTAGCCATGTGACAGCGTATACATTATCACATATTAATTGATGAGTTCAAAACTGTTATCCCATCCCTTTCATTGTGAAAACTAAGAACATGAAGGACTCATGGACTTGAATAGCATTCTAGCTTTTCATTAATATGAGTGTGTATGTGTGATTCTGCGGCTGTTTGTGCATTTATGTGTGAGAAACACACAGTCTTTCATCTTTGAAAGTGTGTTTGTCATGTGCCTGCTCAGGACATATGTATGTATGTACCTTCTTGCCACCTTCAAATGTCAGATGTACATGGCTGACATTTCTGGCTGAAAATGCAGTCCCAGTTAACTGCAAATCCCATGATGATTTGATCCATGGAAAAATGTGTATCAGGGCAGAGGTTGTGAATGAGCCCCCTGAGTATGGATATAGATGCAGCATGTGGACGTGTTTTCTTTCTCAAAAAACTGTATACAGAGACATGCTGAGCAAAAAATACTGAGTAATGCACCTTACATTTATGTTTAAATAAACAAAATAGGCAATAAATTTTGGGGTCATTTTTGTTGGTTCACTGTTGCTCTCCTGCGCTGTAAATGTAGTCTCTTCTAAGTCCAAAATGGGTCAGTTCTACAGAGGAACCATGTGAGCTTGCTATACAGTGAAGGGAATTTCCCAGAGCCTCTGGTTGTGTTGTTGATGACTGGCTCCTCCACTGATTTACAACACCTGTGATCCCCGTTGTGTCCCCTGCTGAGCTCCTGTCACCCTCCATTAGTCTCTAAAGGACTGACTCTTGTTCATTTTCTCAACAGGTATGATGTTGATTCAAAAAGTGCCAACCTTTCAAAACACGTGAGTACCAGATCTAGTATTTACTTCTTAACAATCTTCTTTTAATCTCTCTTTCATCAGAGAAGCATTACTAATTTCTGAGCCATGTCTCTTATGTCTGACTGGAACAGCTCTCAGCAGCTACATCATAGATTGTCTTTACCTTATTGACCAGTGTTTTCTGTTACCACTGTATTTATCTAATTTTATCCAGCTCCAAGTACAAGACACATTAACAAAACTTAAATCTGCAATAGAAAAATATGACTTTGGGAAAATAATGCTAAAATAATGATCTCATGCCTTTCAACTTTTGATTTCTAATACCTTTCACTGATGTAAAGAGCATGCAGTCAGGCAGTAGAGCACCTAGCAACTGGGGCTGATGCCAGCGTAAGGTGTCAGTGGAGCCTGAGGATTGGAACAGTGATTGTGATAGATGATAAAAAACATTGTTGAACTATGAGCATAACTGTGGTGTAAGTTAATCAGTCATTACCTGCATAACAGAGTGTTCTTGACCACCCCGTCTCTCTGTCTCTCCTTACCTCCACAGGATTTTCTTGGCCAGGCTCAGTGTACACTTGGAGAGGTGGTTGGATCCCTGGGTGGTCGCATTGAAAAAGCACTTGGGTGAGTTAATGACTTAAGCTGACAGTTATTGATTGATGCTCACAATGTACAAAATGTAAGAAACTATTGTATCCTTTAAAAAATCAACAGAGTCCAGACATTTCCCTTAGGAATGTGTAAGCATCAACTGTGGGCAAGCATGTTAGCATGTAGCTGTGTGGAGTTTTCACACTGACATTGTTCTCCAAAGGTTTTGTCTACATTAATAAGGATTTTCTACAACTTGTCCCTGAATAAAGTCACCAAGTAAAATGTCCTCTCCACAGGAACCTGCTCAGATAAGACAAAGAAAAGCACGATTGTTCTGATTCTTAATTAAGTGTGCCCTTGTGCACTTTCAAATTCAATTTTAAGACAACTGACAGTTAATGATGGAATGGGAATACAAACAGCCAAACAGGATGTGACAGGACAGTTAAAATATTAGTTTCTAATTTTAAAGATCTCTCCTTTTTACCTCTGCCAAGGAGGGTTGGGAGAGTTCATTTGTTTGTCTGTGAACAACATAACTCAAAAAGTAACATATGGATCTTTATGAAATTTTCAGAAAATGTTCAAAATGGGATAAGGAAGAAGTGATTAAATTTTGGAGGTGATCTGGATCACTGTCTGGATACAGGACTTTTTCAAAGGATTCTTTATCATTGTGAGATAGGGCTGTTTTCACCATATCTGTACATAATTCCACCATAAATGGTTGGATTGCTTTGCAAAACAATACAAGACAAGGTCACTATAGTTTCTGACAGATGTAAAAGTACGATCCAGATTCTGCCAATATTCTAGATACTAAGATCCAGAATATGAAATATGTACTGGGTCATCATAGTTTTCAACACTGTCAGGAAACAAATTACTGTACAAATCTGTAACTAACACCAAATTGTAGCAGACAATCTGCTGAAAGGGAGTATAACATTAAAGTCGGACTAAAGTGTTGTATGACAATCAAAATATGCTTGGTGGAGGTCTGCGCTCTTTGAGTGCTTTTTTGTTTGTCCTTGTTAAGCTAACAATCAGACAGTAAATCTTGACCTGGAAGACAAGATGAAGTGAAACTGCCACATCTGAATCTTTATAATGCTCCTTTGTCAGCTTGGCCATACAGTTTTTACTTCTTGAACCATGATGACATTGTTTTCTGTCCGCCAAGAGTCCATGTTGATTGACTTATTTCTTTTTTTGTCAACTCTGACAGATTGGCTTGCCAATTTTCTCTGGTGCTCAAGCTAGGTACCTTCAGGTTGTTGCTTCTTTTTAAGAAAGGTCGTATGGGAAAATGGCTTAATGACTTCCTTAGGTATACAAGCATATTATGTTGTTTTGTTTATGGATCACCTATTCCATTTATATATACATATACACATAGTTGCAGATCAATATGAAAAAGCTGTTGGCTTGGTTAGTCACAATTTTGATTGACTAGTAACACCCCCTATCTGCCTAGAAGATAAAAAGGTGATTGGTTAACAACCAGCATGAAAACAGCTCTATCTAGAACTAAATACAGATTTTGTGACTTTTGATAAGCTAGTTATGATGAAATGGGTGCAAAAGTTTCTTAACCCGAGTACCAGGAATAGACTTTAAAGCAAATCAGTTTCTTCGAAGAGTAAACTCCTGACATGTGTTTCTGGTAAACAGTGCACATGTACAGTTTTAATGAGCACTAACACACAGAAACACTCCCACATATTCATGTGTGTACAAAAATAACTCATAACAACAGTCGTGTTTGACACCTGTTCAGCCGCCTGTCTTTGCTTCAACTTGAGCACATTTCAATAACTGTGTGTCTAAAGGTGTAAGCATCGTACACTTTTGCATCCTTAGTTTAGTGATAGATGTACCAGCTGTCTGTATTTTCTGTATGTGAGTTCAAAAAGGCTCTTCCACTTCAAGATGTTTGACAAGAAACAAGTAAATGAGAATAACGAAAGCAAAGAAGTTACATAATGAAGCACGTGAGCCTGTTTGTTATAACGGTAATTATTCAAGTTATTCATGTTTTGACAGTGGCAGCAGCTGTGCTGTGACAGGTCTATGTTGACCCCCAGGTTTTGAATATTTTTTATGGCAAAGAAAAAAAACTCTGTTGCTTTGTCTTTATGGGATTATTTCTCTTTATTTCTGTCTCATCCAATTGAGGAGCAATCACTTAGGAGGCTGCAGCCGGAGGTCTCCCACTTAGAGGCAAAGAAAGAAATGGAGGGAGCACAGCATGTGTGTATGTGTGTGGACATGCTTATAAGTGCACCATGGACACCTTCAAAGTGCAGAATGATGTTCTCTGCCCCCTCCCTTCACCCGCTTCAACATCACACGTACACACACACATACATCTTTTAACCTGTTTTTATGAAAGGATTTAATTTATGTCTTAGTAGCAGCTGGTTGTCTATCCAGCATAGCTATTAAACCTATATAGTGTAGGAAAGCACAAACTGTCAGTCACATGTAGGGGTTTAAAGAAAGACAAGCTAGTTTTTGTTCAGTGCAGACACTTGCCAATTTGAATACATGCAGAAGTAAAGGTTATTCAGATCCAAGATCCACACATAGACGGAAAAAAAATGACATTCCCCCAACAAATCATGTCAAAAATCTTGATTGTTACTTAAATTCTTTTTATCTGATACCTGACTATCAGTGTGTGTTTGCTAGGGGTGGGAGAAAAAATTGATAACCGATACATCTGGATTTTTTATTTGACAATATCAGAATTTCTGTGACAAAATATATATATTTTTTCAAATTCAAAGTTTTCATTTCAGTTTTTGGTTATAAACTGGATTGGAAAAAAGTTTCCACTTTTCTCCAGCAGAGGGTGAAATGTTTCTCTTTGGCTCATGTGATGTGCATTTTATGGGAAAATATGGCTCCAGATATAGTCCGTAGACATTATCATCATCATTTATCGTAAATATCGTAAATATCATAAATATCGTAAATATCAAAGAATCGCTATTTAAATTGAATCGGCACCCCAAAAATCATGAGAATAGCATATCATCCCAGCCCTAGTGTTCACTATAGTGAGGAGCAGGAAAGGCAGACATGAATTGATCTTACCTTGTATCATTTACAAGAAAATAAATCATATCAAGCCTCCATCTGTAGTAACAGAAAACCAAACTAAAATAGGCCTTTTGCTTATGGCCCTGACTCATGTTTGAAAATCTGATTTCAGCACAGCAGCTGATGTCCAGTGTCATAAACAGGGACCCTCGGTGGCTGTCACTCCCATGTGTATGTGCGTGTGTGTCAGTCTCTCCCTGCCAAACTCACAGACAGCAGAGGAGCAGGAGGGAGAAGTTGCAGCTACACCAGAAAGTAGAAAAAAACTTGGCACAGTTATTTCTGTACTGTGACTCTTTGGCTCAGACATTTACCCTGGATGTAGCACGGAGCCCTCTAAAATGTGCTTACCAAACAAAAATCCAGACACATTTGACACTTTATTGATTGTAAATTTTAGATACTGCATTTTTCTGTTTTCTTATTCCATTTGTTTTAACTGAACTAATAAAACGTGTATATGAATAGTAATCTTAATATAGATCCTAAAAATCTGTGGGAACTTCAGGAGTTAGATGGTCCACTTATGAGTATTACAAGCAAAGAGTATCTGCGTATTTTAGTCATTTTCACTACATATGCTGAACATCTTAATGGAAATATCGTGTGATGGAGGAGTTTAAAACTAGATCTGGATTCAAATGAGGCTCAATTTTGGCTTTTTTGGACATGACTGTCACAGAACTGCGGATACAGACCATTGGTGGACCATACCTACAAAGAAGTGGTGTTGTTTGTTGCAAAAATAGAAGTGCTTTTAAAGTGATTATTTAAAACATAGGCAGAGAGAGGCCACAGCTGTTGTTACTGTTGTCTTGCTGAGGTTGTGCTTATTTGTTGTGTATATATGACTTCATTATATACACACCTGCAGCTTGAAATTGGCAGGGGGTATTCTTAAGCATTTTAATGAGGGCTAATTACAGATAATGGTATCATTAATTCAAACTCTTGTGGGCACAGTTAAATGTGAGGAGAAGAAAAAAAGGTTCAGGTAGCAGGAAGTGTTTTGCACTTTTTATGCTTGCAATGGGATTTTCAAAAAGTTGAACTGCAGCCAGCAAGGCAATGAAAACCATCTGAATAAGGTCATGTCAGATTTCAGTTTTATGGTGCAAAGTTAGGGGTAAGCAGAGTTCTGGTTGTATTGTAGTTGATTGGGTTGTTTGGAAGGAAGGCCGTAGAAGATGCTATTGCATTAATCAAGTCTGGAAGTGACAAAGGCATGGATCAGGTTTTCAATAGTGGCAAAGGAGAGAAGTTGATGGAGATGGTCAATATTTTTCAGGTAGAAGAAGGCGGTTTGAGTGATTCAATTGTTGTGAGATGAGAGTTAAAAATGACTCCAAGGTTGAGGAAATTTGGGGACTGGATGAGAGCAGCGTTGTCAACGGCAAAGTTGAAGTTGTTTGTGGTTGTAGTCAGAAATTTTAAGGCTGATGATTAAGAGGTCAGATTTTTTTGCATTTTGGGAGTTGATTTCAGTCAGGCAGTTGGTCAGGATAGAGATGTGAAACTGAATGTTGTTAACAGTTGTTAACAGTGGAAAAAGAGATTGTGACAATAGATGGAGAATGTGGAAAATAAAGAGGAGGGGACCAAGCACCGAACCCAGGGGGACGCCTTAGGACAGGGAAGCTGTCTGGGAGGCAAAGTTGTTGATACAGATGAATTAGTGTCTGTCTATGAGGTATGATTTGATCCAGAAGAGTGCAGTGCCTGTAATGTATTTGTAGACGTAAGAAGAGGATGTGGTTGATGATGTCAAAGACTGTAGTGAGGCCGAGAAGGATGAGAATGCTGAGCTGTCTGGAGGAAGAGGTTGGTGCCTAATCCTTCTAAGAGAATTTCTAGACAACGTATAAATCCCTTATAAATTTATGTCAGTTTGACAGCTGTAGATGAGTTCTACATTCTCTCAGAATATCAAATAGCTCTTAATGGCTTGTTCCATATGCAAAAGGATCGTGGAGTTGGAAAGACTTGTCAATAACAGCAGCTTTAGGAACAAAGCTTTAATAAAAGACTAAAAGGATTACCAAGATGCTTTGCCTGAATTTCAATAGACCACTCTGACATGTCTTCGATGAGTGGGGCATTTTGATAGTTGAGCAACCTGACTTCAAGAGCATGAAGTAGTCATGAAAACATAAAAAAAAATAGCCCAGCGTTTTCCTTGAAAGTTTAAGAAAAAGATTTTATGGCATGCTGAAATAAACACAGAGAGAATTGCAAAATGTTTTTGTTTGGGGGTCAGTTATGAATTGAGGTGTGGGTGGATTTGAATTGAATTTGATTGTTTGATAATAAAAGATTCACACCCCTGAAAAAGTACTCCTGGATGTGTTGGGGCTTGTCCAGAACATGCTCATGGTTTTATGAACATGGTTTGTAATTGGATCACATTTGCTCCTTTAATCAGGAGTAAACTGACATACCTGTGCATGGTGTGTGCTCTTTTCTCTTTTGAAAGATCCTGTGTGTGTGTGTGTGTGTGTGTGTGTGTGTGTGTGTGTGTGTGTGTGTGTGTGTGTGTGTGTGTGTGTGTGTGTGTGTGTGTGTGTGTGTGTGTGTGTGTGTGTGTGTGTGTGTGCTGCAGCCCAGAAGTGGCCCAGACTTAATTACCCGTCTCGATAGACACTGATTGCAAAACCATGTGCCTTGATTAGAAGATTCACAGTGTTTCTTTCCTCCACTAACACAGACAGACAAACAGACACACACTATCACACACACACACATATGTAGACAGATATTTTAGTGATGCACTTTATAAAGCTTCTTGTGTAATGAATAAGCAGAAAGACTGCAGGAGTGACGATGAGCTAGGAGGAAAATTGCCTTTTCAAAAAAACGTATCTTATTTCAAAACATGCAAGAACTCAATTCACTTCACAGTAAGTGCCTCATAATAAGATAACACTGTTCGATCATTATTTATAAATTCAGTTTAGCTTTCCTCGACTGCTCCCATTATGCCATTATTTTTAGATATGACACTGATACATTGCCATACACCCATGCAAAATACATAAATACACAAAACATATGGTAAGATTAGCACTACACGATATAAATAACTGAAGGATAAATGTAAATAACAAACCCAACTTACATTTTTCTGTTGCCAGTACTCAAAGAAGCAGATAGATAGATAGCTAGATAGTTAGATAGATAGATAGATAGATAGATAGATAGATAGATAGATAGATAGATAGATAGATAGATAGATAGATAGATAGATAGATAGATAGATAGATAGATAGATAGATGGATAGATTTTTGATGCACCTAACACACCCCACATACACACTCACACACAAGCACATTTTTGTGCTAGCAGAGGCTTGAACAGAGGTCCTTAACCCCAATTCTGTGCTGTCTAAATGAGTTCGGCTTAGTCGATTTCATCCAGGTGGGTTTCTCAAGCACAGCTCATCAGATGGCAGGACCCTTCGCCAGATTGCAAGGCCTCTCAAAAGTCATGCCAATTTTTGAAGCCCTGCTCCCCCTCCTCCTTACATGGTGCGCTTTCCCCAACATTTCCTCTGGGATTCAGAGGACTGTTATGGGCTCAAATCATCCATATTCCAAAAGAAAATTACATGCCAGATTTACTCAACCATACATGTAAACTGTGAATGAAACACATCAGTGCTGGTTTTAAGCTGGCCCAGAATTCTCTCACTAACCACCTAGCTTTGTTAAATGTTTTAATCTGATTAGTCAAAACCAAATTGCAACTATGACTAGTTCTTAGTCATTAAAGCAATGCCAGGGACAACCACAAGTCTCATCAAATCAATCAACAGAAAGAGGTCCAGATAATCTTTCACATAATCTGTCAAATGCTAACATCTCTGTTGATTACCTCTGCCAAGGAGGTTGTGTTTTTGGGAGAGTTTGTCTGTGATCAGCATGACTCAAAAAGTCATAAACAGAGCTTGATGAAAATTTCAGGAAATGTTCAAAATTGGAGAGGAAAGAAGTGATTAAATTTTAGGGTGATCTGGATCACTGTCTGGATCCAGGATTTTTTTCAAGGATTCTTTATTGTTGTGAGATAGGGCTGTTTTCACCATATGTGTATGTAACTTCAGAATAAATGGTCGGATTGCTTTGCAAAACAATACAAGACAAGTTCACCATAATTTCTGACAGATGTTAAAGTATGATCCAGATTCTGGCAATATTTTGGATACTAAGATCTTGAATATGAAATATGTACTGGGTCATCATAATTTTCAACACAGTCAGGAAACAAATTATCGTACAAACCTACAACTAACACCAAATTGTAGCAGCCAGTCTGCTGAAAGGGAGTATAACATTAAAGTAAGACTAAAGTAGAGAAAAGAGCACAGAGGAAGACTCTGCTACAGCTACAGTGCTAACACCAAATGCTTATAGTACTCCATGTGTGTGCTCCAGTCGCACACACATGAATATTATTCATACTCACTGTCCAAGCACACACTCGAACACTCACACACATACAGAGAGGCACATAGAAGCACAATGTTATTTAGGAAAAAAAAAAAAAAAACACTTTTTGTTAAACAGTGTTTTTTTTTTATAATGTTCAAATGCCAAACAGGTGTGGTGTGATGAGGTGAGGAGCCTGTAGTGAAATCAAGCCTCTGGATATTCATATACTAAACAAAGTCGTTACACATACCAAAGATGCTTCATAACCAACCGTTGGCATCATCTGCAAACACCTGTGAGCAGAGCCAGGAGCAGGTCTATGATAAATGAGGTTATGAAAAAAAACAGTTGGTACTTAGATTAGATGAAGTTAACATGCAGTGAATGGCGGGTTGTTAGATGATCACTATTTTCATCGAAGAGGCCTAATGTATATACATTTTCTGTCATTGTTTGAAAGAGTTTGAACTACGTCTATCTTTGAGCTTTTTTGTGGTTACCCAACAGTAACAGTTTGAAATTTGGTGTAATGTTTGATTGTAAAGAGTGTGAACATATAAAACTCTGTCTGTAGTAATCTTTTAACCCTTTTTGTTTACTTGTCACGATCACAGAGGCATCCAAGGGAAGAAATGTGGGACCATTATCGTGAAAGCTGAAGAGCTGAACAACTGCAGGGTGAGGATGCATGGAAAACCAACACTTTCTGATTCAGTTGTTGAAAAAAAAGGGTTTTCTAATCTTATTCAAAAGTTGCATAAAGAGAACAAAAGCATCTATGGAAAGTCATTCTGAAAATCTTATATTTAAGGTGGGAGTTGCAGGTGTTGTGTAAATAAATCTGGATGTATCTTTGTTGAACTAGCAGGATATGAAGGAATGATGGTTTTCAGCATCTATTTTTAATCCGTTCACTTTATCGTTTTCTGTTTCTGCTCATTAGGAATCAGTAATGATGCAGTTCTGTGGAAACAAGCTCGACAAGAAAGATTTCTTCGGCAAGTCTGACCCCTTCATGGTTTTCTACAGGAGTAATGAGGACGGAACGTAAGTCCCCTTCCCTTCCTCCTCCTCCTGTGCCCTCCCTTACATTATCTCTCCTTTAGGTTGTGTCTAATCCTTCCCTGCATCCAAAGGAAATTGGTTTCATTGATTTGCCTCAGATCAAAATGCAGTCCTGCCTGTTAAAGTGTGTGTTGGAATTACAGGGGGAAATGTTTCAGTATGGCATGTGCACCGCTGTGTGTGTGTGTGTGTGTTTGTGGTGTGTTTGTGGGTAAGGATGCTGTTAACAAGTGCAGAGCTGTGGGGTGCTCAAATAGATTTCGCTGTGTCTCTGTGTGTCTGTGTGTGTGAGAGACACACACACAGACACACACATGCACAGAAAGAGAGACTGTTCGATCCAGCTCTGTGGGCATCTCTCTTCCATCCTGCAGTGTGTGACAGGTCAGATAAGACCTGTGAGCTCTGAGGGCAGCAGATACTGAGTCCACCTGCTAGCCAGTGACTAATGAAATTACCTCTTTACTGTTTGTGGTCAGGTGTGTAGTTCTGTGCAGTGGGGCAGCAGTCCTGCTTCCACATCCCCACCATGACTTACCTTTGTAGTCTGTAGTCCTTTTGGATCCAGTACTTTTTGTCCTTTCATCCATCTATCCTTATCTTTCAGGTTTACCATCTGCCACAAGACAGAGGTGATAAAAAACACATTGAACCCAGTTTGGCAGGCCTTTAAGATTCCTGTTCGGGCTCTTTGCAATGGTGATTACGACAGGTGAGCATGTTTCCTCTTATTATTATTATTATTATTATTATTATGTCAGGGGTACATTTCAGAATCAGAAACATTATGCAAGTTAACAGGGTTTTATAATCATGTATTTTATATCAGAGATCATTGCGTAGAACCTTTCAGAAAACACCAAATGTATATGAGTTAATTTTTTTATCCCTATCCTTCCAAAACCCAAGCTGTCTGGTGTGCATTTTTTTATTTCTCCTTGCTATTTGAAACAAGTAAAACCTAATAGTATTATAACCTGCTGTCAGGTGATTAAAAAAATAAGCTTATTAATTACAGGATTTGTAATCAATTAATCTAATTAATTGCATTGTAATCTCATATCTTCTTGAGGTCCCCACAAATTTGATTTTACTTGATATTACTGGCTAAAATTGAAGTGTCCGTCTTTGTTGCCATTTACATTGGGCAACCGTTTACTGCGTCTAAAGAAGTAAATTATGTTTTTCAGTGGGGGGGTCTGTCAGAGCTTGTCAATCAAAATCATGCGTAAACTACTGTGGGTGAGAGCGGTGCGCTTTTTTGTATGAGAGTTCAGTATGGATATGAGGAGAAGATGTAAGATGGCAGAGGTACAGCAAGATGCTGCAAGTTAGAAAAGGTCAGGCAGCTCATGCTCCAACTGAGGATGTATCGCCATAGTTCAGAAAGAAAGAGTGGCGTGATCGTGAGGAAAGACGACGAGGAGATCATGGAGAGGATCAAAGGATGGAGCAATCGAAAAAAGCATGATTTTTGGATCAAAAACAGGAAGAAAGACATGAAAGAAGAGAGTCCACTGTTCTTAGGTACTTTAGGTGTTTACATAGTCATTGAAAACAATATTGAAAACAGTATTATTAGCCAATGAGTTTATCACGTTAATTTTTGTAACACATTATTTTGCAGTGTAATTAATTAATCTAATTAACATGTTAAAGTGACAGCCTTAATAATAACTAAATTTGTACATTTGTACATAAAAGTTATTGGTTATTAGTGTTATAGTACGTAAAAACACTGGTTTCATACAGAAAATTTTGATATAATTTTTACTTTTTTCTATTTTACTATGGGAGCTGATGTAGAAGTGTTTAGTAGGTATTACCGCCAACTTGTTTTCCCTGAAATGTCAGTAATGTTGTTACACCAACAAGAGATGACGAGGGTGGTGTCCCTGAATGTGGCTTGTAGGTCAAAGTTTTGAAGAATGAAGTATCATGGCTCTGAGATGCAGAAATGTTGTGTCCTCATATGAATATGAAGGGTCTCAGGAGGTTAAAGCCATAAGTGAGTAAAGCTCACATCAAATGAGATTATTTTTATGAGAAACTCAGATGTTTACAATACTAGAGTAGCTGTCAAAGCCTGAACTCTAGCATTTGTTTCCTCATCTATGTTACCTCTTAAGATACCGGCTTGTGTTGATGGTACAGAAGATGTGAATTTCTCTTCTTTCGCTAACTGAGAGCTCCTGATGTTGTATGACTCACAGTGCTCACCTAGAAGCTTAGAAGTTCAAGTTAGGTTATAAAAAGAAACCTGAAGGCAGTCAAGTCAAGTGTTTTGTCCATATCATATGTTGAAAGCATCTCTTTAAAATGTGGACAAAGGGGTTTGGTTTGGTGTGCCTGGCAGACAGTGGTATTGATCAGAAGCTTGGTCCAATAGGCTTATTGGAGGAGTTGAGACCCACCAGGTGTTATCAACTGGGGACTGAGGTAACTCTTTGTTGACTGTGAATTCAGAGCACACACATAAACCACGTGGACACACTGTGTCAGCCTCTTTGCAGTCTGTGAGGGGAGATAAGGAAGAGTGCAAACAATAGAGAACGTTGTCGTTGAGCTGCTAGGAGCTCTGATAGGCAAGCAGCCAGCCCTTTCCCACTTCTCTTCCTTATTGCCTTTTTCCTTTAATGTGCATCCGGCTTTCTGAGAAGCTTTTAGGCCCATTAATGTTGGATGTATTCCACTTCCACTTATCATACTGAGACTTACAAGAGATGTAAAAGTTTTTCCAGTAAATACACTACTGGTTTGTAACCATAATTAGAAAGTTTAACACCAAGACCCCAGATATATGTGTCTATACTTTTGTCATAATCTAAGTGAGCAACTTTATCCACTGTGCTAGTGCAGGTCTACAATTCGGTTTTTAAGGCTCATTTTGATCCCATCTTCACTTACTTTCTCCTCCACCCTGTTTTTGATTTAAATTCCTTTTTGTTATCCCCTTTCCTCTTCTCTTCTCCTTATTTCCTCTTCTGCATTTGACAGAAAAACAAACACCTGTGGTGACGGCATTGGTAGATAGTGTGATAGGGCAGCATCTGCCTGTTGCAGACCACTCAGGATTTTCTTTCTATTTCATTACAAGATATAATGAAATGCCTCAATAGATATGGAGATGAGAGGAGCACATATCCAGGGGCATATAGAGAAGCAGGCAGACAGAATAAAGACAAGCTGAAGAATGCATCTGCTCCTACGAATCTACTAATCTCTTTGACAACAATATAAAACTAAGAGCTTGATACAAGTAGAATTTAAAACTTCTCAATTGTTCTGTTTTTGCAGTTTTTATACATTATCTTCAACATTTCAAACAGGCTGTGAATGTGACAAGAAGGTTTATGTATGTGCTGCAAACTAACTTATAGAGATAATTCCTTTTATTGTCTGATCCTTTTCTTGTCTCAACAGAACAATCAAGGTTGAAGTGTACGACTGGGACAGAGATGGCAGGTATGTTTTCATTGTTTATGTACTCCTGCAGTTATTGTGCTGCTCAGCTTACTTTAGCATAAAAGACTAAACTAACACTTTTATCTGATAAATTATATTGCTGTTTATCTGGTGATATTTATTTCTGAAAACTGTCCATGGTGTTATTTTGTAAGATTAGATTCTTATTGTCAGTCTTAAACTCATGTGACTAAGTAAACAAAAAGCTTGAAATGCCACTGGAGACACTCAAAAGGTTGTCACCTGAAAATGGCTTCAATATACAATCAATAAATGGGTGGATGAAGAGTGTTTTCAATGCTTTTACAGCTGAGAGAATCACAGTATATATTAGGAACTTGAGTAAATAGTTCAATCAAAATTGGCCAAAATGTATTTGAACTAGTGAGTAGAGAATCAAAGGAAATACAAAGACATTTTCTTTTTTTTCTAATCAATTTGTTTGTGTTTTGTGTCTGTCTTTGTAGCCATGATTTCATTGGGGAGTTCAGCACCAGCTACAGAGAACTATCCAGAGGGCAGAGCCAGTTCAACGTCTATGAGGTTTGTTTGTGTGTGTTCCTGTGTTTGTTGTTAGTGTGAGTTAATGTGTTAAAATATGTTCCAGATCAACTGCTCAATCAAAGGTCAAGTCTGCAGGATTTTCCTGAAATATATAAATTTAAACTTTGACAGGAACAATCCTGCTCAGTTCACTCCTGTAGGCCCCATACATGTGTGTCAGTGTCTGCCTGGAACCCCCTCCTCAGCCTGTATGTTGATGTTTTGGTTGTATCAGGACATTTCTGGGCAGAGAGTAAGCGTAGTAACTTCAGCCAATTACTGTGTGCTCAGTGTGCAAGTGGGGATGGGTACCTTTCACATTTGAAACAATGTGGTACTGATGCCCAGTACTGCCAATCGGAACTGGTACTCAACGGTACCAGTTTTATGGTACTGTTTTGTGTTCGTGTGGTAAAATATATTTATTTGTTCCATAGTAAAATGTATTTATTTTTTTCAATTTAACATATTATTCTTCAATATATAGCCTTATAGTGCTGTGTTCATGTCCAGCATGGAAAATTGTCTACTCTTTCACTCCCTCATGGTCACAAGGATGTGTTTAGGTACCTAAACATAGTACCTTTTGATTTTTCATCAATCAGTACCCGGTACTTTTGACAGAATTTGATTGGTATCTATCCCCATGCGAAGTGACTTTGCGTGTAGATAGCGAGTTGAAGAAGCCATGAAGCTATGATAGTGGACGTGGCACGAAGGAAGAAAAAAACGCCAAAAGGAAACAAAATGCTTTGAAACGGCAAACAGTTAAAGCTTTTTTCAAAATGATGGTGAGGCTTGGCTTGACTTTCACCCGCTTTTGGTTACTTGGAGAGCAGCATGGGACAAAGAGTGACTTGAATTGGCTTTCTGCTAACCAGGTATGAGGCAAATACCCGTGATTAGCTTTTGCTAACATACCAAGTCTGGTGCACTGCTCTCAAGTCTCTCCCACGTAGAAACACGATCCTGCAGGTAGTTGCTAGACTTGTGAGTGTGATCACGTATTCATGGTAGGGTGCAGCGGGTGTGCACAGCTGCTTCCACCAATTCAAAGGGGAGGAGCTCAGTTTGAATGGATGGTTTACTGACATGTTGCGGAAATTCCTACAGACTCTACCTTAATCACAATAATCCTGTTTCTTGTAGCAGTTGATCTTTTTCTAGATTTTTTTAGACTATCCAGTCTAAAAAAACTCAGATTAGTCTTCTGGACACAATCACTGGACAATGTAGACTTCTTATACTCGTGTTAAAAGGCAAATTTCAATCTGATTTGAGTTACAATAAATTGGAGTGGTGCCCTTTTTTAATGTGGGTCTTGAAATCCATCCCCATAATATAGATGATAGACAGAATTGAAAAATTAAAAAAGTGAAATTGTAAATTACTTTTGCTGCTTTCAGGTGGTAAATCCGAAGAAGAAAGGGAAGAAGAAAAAATACCTTAACTCTGGAACGGTAAGGAAAATTAATGCATATGTTGTTACACAACACAGTTGAAAGGGAATATTAGTCCTTAGATGTTGTAGTTATAATATTAGCATAAACATATAGGATTCATGCAATCAGCTGGCAAACACATTAAAGACGTTATAACTGGTCCTGTCATGACAGGTGACGCTGCTGTCATTCCTGGTGGACATTGAAGTCACCTTCCTGGATTACATCAAAGGAGGGTGAGTGAAGGAAACACGTTTGTTGAATGCTTAGAGGTTAGACTTTTAATGTCAAGATAAGTGTGCCTGTCACTTTCCTGATATTAGTAACCTAATGGTGACTCAGTGTCTCTGATGTGCTAAAGATAATGATCCCTCATTGTGGGTGAATCAGATAGAAAAGTGTACATTTGCATGAGAGACAAAGACTGTGAAAGGTAAAGAAAGCCAGACTGACAGATGGTCCCACCTATAGTCAGGTACCCTCAGTGGATTTTGTGCATTGCGTTGTGTAATCATGTATGTGTTTTTTTGCCACTTGCTCGTGCCGAGTACCACATGTGTGCTTGTGTTTGTGTCTTTGTACAAGTGCTTGTGTATGTTTATTACTCAGGAAGGTTGACCATGTGCAACCAGGCATGGTGCAATGGCTCGCCTACACACTCTGCCTTCATTAGACTCACAGAGGGGGAGGATGTCAAAGCGGAGAAATGGAATGTGTTTGTGTGTGAGTGCATGTGTGTGTGTATCCAACTTTGAAGAGAAAAAACTTCTCTTGTTACTTTGTTTTTTCTCTGCCCTTGTAGATGTGATTCAGAAGGTCAGTTAACATTGCAGAAGAAATTCTTTGAATACGTCTTTGACTGTTTTTGAAAATGTTACCGTCATAAAAACGCAGAAAGTCAGTGAGAAACTCTGAACAAACCAATTCAAGTAATTTTATATCTTGTTCCTCTTTTTGCTGATGCTTTGGGCAACACAACATCAAAACTAACTCGTAAAAAGCCAACACAGAATTGCTAGAGTCAAAGAGTGGGCATCAGAGAGGTCTACACTTGCTACACTAGTCTCTCCTCTCTTTAATTCAAACCCCTTTCCTGTTAGTAGCCTGACTTTAAATGTGATGCCTTAAACATTAAAAGTTTGTTGTTTGTGCATAGTTAATTGAAGATACGTCATACCTCTGTTTTCACTAAATTGAAAGCAGGGTTTATAGGTTTCACAATCAAAACAAGGTCTTAGACTTTTCTTCTTAATGACATGTTCACACCATCAAACAACATTAAAGGTTTTAGGCCTTTCCTCCACACAAGCAGCATCATTAGTATCTGCGCTAATAAGGCATCAATCAGTATGAAAAATGTTTTATCTCCTGATGAAGAAACCATCAAGTAATATCAGCAGATTTTTTTAACTTAGACCTACTGAGCTTTGTGGGATTTTCTTGCTCAACATAGTGGGGTTGTTTTTGGTCTTTGAGCGTTCATAAAGTCAGTTTCAGTAGGTAGAGTGTGTCTCTGAGTGGACTCAACATGAGTTTAATGTGAAGAAACAAGAGTTTAACGCAAAAAATAAATAAATAAAAGTGAATACAGATGTATTTGCTGTTCTGATCAGCATGCATCGTCCATTGTCTAGGGCATATATGCCATGAAAACACACATTCTTACAGAACCTAAAATTTAAAGAGGGGGTATTATACTTTCTTATTATGTCATCACAAGGGGAACCCGTAACTGGTTCAGCACTTCTTGGAGGAGCAGAGCAAATACGAAGGTCTGCCCAAAGCTCTTCCCCATGACAGGCTTCCTGAGGGCTGGCCAATCAAAGGGAAGCGGGGTTGTGAAATTTTAAAGCAACAGCAGTTAAAACAACGTGTTTCAGGCCAAGAAAAATTTAAGTTGTTAAACATGTGAAGCTCCTATCACGGTAGCAGATTACTACCCCCCACCCCCAAGAAAATTTAAAAAAGAAAAAAAAAAGAAAAAAAAAGCTCAATAGCCCCTCTTTAATATTTCGGCCTTGGGCTGCCAGTGGGCCCCACCTGTTACTGGGCTCAAATCATTAGATTTATGCTTATTTTATATCTACTTTAACTGCTTTATCTGAATTTCAAAGAGGTTTTTGGTAAAAATGATCACTTTATGATAGAACCACCAATCAGTATTCTATTGCTTCACAGGGCATTGGCATGCTCTGTTAAAAAATGATGAATGAAACAGTAGTTTATGTTAAAAAAAAAAATCAATAAATTAACTATAGGATATTTTGCAGTCAGCTTATCAGACATGTGAGAACTGACTTTGAAATGCATGGATTAATTTTAAGCATTTGTCTTAAAAAACGTTTAACTAATGGAGAATACCCATCCATAGCACATACACCAAATTCCTAGTAGAACTGTCAGTCAGAGGGAGAGCACTCTGAAACTCCTGGGATGAGGGTGTTGTTTTTCTTTTTTTGGCAGTGCTGGCTGCTGTCACATGCTTGTGTGAATAAATGAAGTGCCAAGTGCTGTCTCACTGCATGAAACCTAAATGGACTGTAATGGTCCAGTTGCAGTCCAATTGCATAATGGGCAGACTGTGTACGCCTGCACAGACACACCAATGGATGCTCTCACACCCCCCAAAACATAAACACAGCTTCGCTTACACATGCAAACCCAAACGCTCTGAGGTACTTTCTCACTTAGGCGCTACCCAAAAACCCCTCGTGCAGGACTAGCTTCATAGGTGTTTGGTTGGTTTCCCAGTATCTCATCTCTGCTCCTCTCTTTTCTTTCCTTGTCCTCATTTCTCTCTTATCTTCTGATTGACAGCTTCAGCCCAATCAGCTAATTGCTTATTTCGATCTAACAGGGAACATGATCTGTTCGCAGCATTAGCATAAATGGCTGATTTTAGAAGCTTCATCTCAACCCAAGCGTCCCTGCTCTTATTCTCTTCAGTTCCTGTGATAAAGCATCTGCACCACCCATGGATTTGGACAAAAGAGACCTGTATTCATGGGCACTGGGATAGAAATGAAGAATTGCTGGCTATATCTTTCATATTGAGACGAGTCTTTGAAGGCAGCCCTGTCACTCACGGTGACAGATATTGTTTTCTGTTGTTGGCGCTTTGAATGGAGCATTGAAATCAGAATAGATGCAGGAGGGAACCCTGCTTGTTTGGAGATGATTCTGAGAGGTTATCATTAGATAGAGGCGCAGAGTCACAGTATGCAGGCAAAGCTTTGAGATATTAAATCCAGGCTTTCCTTCAACTTAGATGCTTCGCTTTGCAGGTCCTGCTAAGAATATTAACAAGAACTAAAAGTATTAGTGTTTGTTTCTTATTGGACTCACTACAGATATGAGCTGTTATCTCTCCCCTCTGCTTCTTTTTCTCCTCTATGTCCCTCATGCCAGACAGACACCACCCAACCAGCAGCATCTGTTTGCATATCATCAGGAGAGGTTGCAATGCACAACCTTAGATGCTGTTTTTAGGACACTCAGTGCACTGATGCATGTGTTTCCCTCTGGCACTTAGATAAACCAGAAAAGGAGAACTTTTTGGGAACATATTGAAGCACTTTTTGTCTTGAATAGAACATTTTCACTTTTCTGACAAAAAAAAGCTGATAAAGTTTACCCTACACCTCAAACACACAGTGCATGGAACAAACATCCCCTCAAAGTAGAGACTCTTCCTTTATAACAGTCTGTACTTCTTTTGAGGTTCAAGAATTGGAGGCTCCTGTTCACAGTGCATCCAGAAAATATTCACAGCACATCATTTTTTTCTACATTTTTTCACGTTACAGTCTCATTCCAAAGTAGAATAAATTCTTTTTTTTGTTGTTTTATACAACACGACAGCCTGAAAAAAATGTGTTTTTTTTTTTTTTTTTTGCAAATTTATTAAAAATAAAACACTATAACATCTCATGTACATGCATTTGCTCAGTACTTTGTTGATGCCCCTTTGGGCAGAAATCACAGCCTCAAGTCTATTTTAATATCATTACCTCTCACAGTGCGTGTCCACAGGCCAGAAATTGCAATCATGATTTTAACACAAGATTCTGTATTATCTCCTATAGGGAATTAACAACCCCGGAGGGGAGTAGGAAGATGGAGGGTTCATCCTAGCTCCTGTAGTTAAGGCTTGGACAATATGCTTTTCTCCTGGTTTGATTCTTTTATGATCTTTGGGGTGGATTTAAAACTCACTTCTTTGATATTGCAGATTTGGGATTTTTAGTTTTGCCTTTTTAACACCAAACCATGTGGCATAGTTGAATGATGATATCCACAGACTATATCAGGAGCCTTATTTTCCATAAAATGCACATGACATGTGAGTCAGTTTGTAGGATTTTTTTCTGGGGATCTGACATCTCAACTTTTTTCCCAACCCAGTTTTTAGACTTAAATGAAGAATTTATATTTGGAAAAAAAAAATCATTCATTCATTTTCTATTCCGCTTATCCTGCTCAGGGTCGCGAGTGGCTGGAGTCTATCCCAGCTGTCATTGGGCGAGAGGCAGGGACCCTGGACTGGTCGCCAGCCAATCACAGGGCTGACACAGAAACAGACAACCATTCACACACGCACTAACACCTACAGACAATTAAATGTGATCAATTAACCTGGTGAGCATGTTTTTGGACTGTGGCAGGAAGCTGGAGAACCCGGAGAGAACCCACACATGCACAGGGAGAACATGCAAACTCCACACAGAAAGGCCCACCGGCCGAGTTGGGAATCGAAATGAAAAATAATAATTTTATAACAAAAAAAAAAGAAAAAAGTTTTAGAATCATTAAACTTTGATACATCTATTTTTTTCCCAACCCCACCTGTATTCATGTGCTGAAGTGTCCTTATGAAAGACATAACCTCACATTTCCCCTGCTGCTGCTGTTTATCAGTGTGTGAAAGTGTGTGAACAGAAGAGTGTGACCAGCTGTGTAATGATGCTTAAAGTAGTCAGAAAGACTTTAAAAGTGCTATATATTGACGTTTCCATTTACCATTTGTACATACAACTTTTTAAAGTGAACAAATTTATACCAGCTCTTGATACATTTCAAAAAGATGATTCATTTGTTTTTTTTCTAGTAGACACTCCATATGCTTTTTACAGTGTGCTTTAACTCTAAAGTTTTGTCAAGGACAGTTCCTTTGTGATGAAGTCACTTGCACAGCTCTTTACTGAAGTCTCTGCAGCTCTTTTATGTGAAAAGTTATCATAGAGCACATGGGCAGCTGGTGGACTGTGTTAATTAAAAGTCATGAGAAAAATGTCTTCTTGTGCAGTCTTACTCGTGTGAAGAAATCTGGGTAATTACAAAGGCTCACATACTTTTTCTTGCATTCGTAGATAATAAGATCTCGGAAAAACCTCTGTAGAACTCTTAAAATCTTCCTTCAACGGATTGATGAGTATCATCAGTATATCAGTTCAGTTCTTTTGGAAAGGCCATACTAAGGTCAGAACAACATGTAGAGCTCGTTAGTCTGCCATTGCTGCTATCAGCCTCCCACTCGCATGGTCATTTGTCTGGGAACATAATACTTATACTTAATTGGGGCCGTGACATCCCAGTTATCAGAGAATCTGCACATCCTCAACATGTGTTAACAGGAAGGGTTGCATTTTCAAAAAAATGAACAGGACCCATTTTAACGAGGCCCCTCAGTCACCCTTCCATGAAAATGAGAGACCAAGATGCAACGATACGAGACCCCTTATGTTGGAAACATTTGAACAGGGTCTTGGTTTCTGGTTTTTGTGTCCTCTGTGTCAGTTCATTGAGCTGCTTCTGGTGCTCTGTGTCTACCAGCTGTTTGGCTTCTTGTGTGTGGTTTTGTATTAATTCAGCTCATAATTCACTTTTACAGCTTAAAAAGTTATCATCTTTGAAAGTTTGTCCTCTATGACCTGATCCAGATATTTATGTTTCATTTTTTTCCCATATTTAAAATTATGGGGTCGAACAATTTGGGGTTTTTACTCAGACGCAAAGTTTTGATATATAGTTTTCAGTTTCTACTTTTGTTAAGATCGACTTTGAAGCTTTTTATATAGCTGGTGAAGTTCAACATTGCCGTTTCTTGGCTGACATATCAGAGGTGTGTTTTTGATAAAGCACTTCCCTCCCCTGCTCCCCCTCCCTCCGTTATGTTTTTGTGCTGTTTTTTTATTCTCCGTCCCCCAGCTCACCTTGTTTCTCATGCTGTACTTTCCCACTCACAAAACTGGAGTTCTTTGCTCAAACTTTGGGTGTGCGTGACATGGAGGCCTTTAGTAGGAGAGACAGAGAGCATGCATAATTTAGTCTGCTTGTAGGGAACTGGACCAGAATTTACTCAAATCTCCTTCCTCTGCTGCCTTGTCCTTGCAGCTGTCTGCTTTGAAAAGCTGTTTTACTGGAATTTCCTCAATGATCCTATCATGAAGAGGAAAGACCCGCCTTGACAAACAGGGACAAAACTAAATAGACGGTTGAGTGTCCAATAAACTTTGTATCATTAGGGAACATCCTACTTTGTGTTACTAGGTAAACAATGACCTACTTACAATCATCTGTAAATAGGTCAGTGTTGAGCTAGTAAGTAGAGAAAGTAATAAATCATTTTTCTGATGTAAAGTTATTAAAAAACAGATAAAAAAATATTTAATACAATCAAAAGTGAAACCTAACAGACATGTAAAGCTTGCAGAATCAGGTTTTGCAGGCTCCAAAATCAACACAGGAAACCTGGTCCTTGTAGAAATTACACAGAGAAACAGTCACACAGAGAACATTATTATTATTATTAGTTGATCTGCCCGGAACGAAATGTTCTAAGACCAAGAATGAAAGAAAAATAACCAAAGGAGGAAGAATTTATTCATGATGTACTCGAAAAGGGCTGATCCATTAATTAAAAATATTAAAATTAATAAAGATAATAGTTAAAAAAAAAAGCAGGATTGCAGGCTCTAGTGACGGGAGGCCATGTGTGCACGTGCATAGTTCACACAGGTTATACGGCGGCTCTGCACTAGGGAAATGCATTTTTGTCTCAGTATTTTGACTCTATACATGAAAATGTGTTTTAACTTCTCAAAAATCTGGTTTGATACTCAACATTGGGCTAAAGTGTATAATGAAAAAGGAAATCTACCTTTTAGCCTAAACAAAGCATCTTAGAGGTTACCAGGAAAATGGTAAATATATTTGCCTGATTGACATTAAACCAGATACTACCAAAATTAAAAATTACAAGTCAGGCCATGGCCCTAGCAGAACACTTCTAACGACAGAGTTAGTTGTTTAAAAAATAACAAAATCTGATGTTTTAATCGACTTATTCAACCTTGCATTGTTGAGTACAACTTTTTAAATCACACAAACTAAAAATTAGGCAGATCACAGGAGAGAAAGTTTAATCCAGAAGAATCTACATCTCTTCAGCATTATAAAAGCAAAATAGACTAAAAGTTATAGATTGTGTAGTACAAAAAAAAAGTCTTGAGTAAGGCAGACAAGCTCACTAAGTTTAGCAGCCTATACGTACCTGTTTTTCAACACCAACACCAGCACCAGATGCCTGGTGCTCCTAGCCCAGCGCGGCTCCAAATCACTAGCCAGACTCTTCCCCTCTGTTGTTCCCAAACAGTGAAATGAATTACATAACTTTGTACAATCCACAGAGTTGCTTTATACTTTTAAGAGATGTCTGAAAACTCATCTGTCCAGGGAACACTCAGGCTTAAGCTTCTCCTCTTTGTCCTCAGGGGATTTTTCAGCACTGCTACTGAGGGGCTGTTTACACGACAACGGTTTTAGGTTGAAACGCAAAAGTTTTGTTGCGTTTCAGCAGTTTAAACAGTAAACCAGTTTTCAGTGGAAAAGTTGACATCACCCTCCGCTTTGCGTGAGCACATACAACAGGACAACAGTACCGTTGTTACAATGGTCGCAAACTACTGTGTTGTACTTGGGCTTCTCAATCTGTTGAATCTGCTGACTGTCTTTCAACAAAATGAGCATCTGTTGCTCCACTTCTGCACTTAGTATTCACCAATACACCAGATGATCAATCAATCAATCAATCAATCTTTATTTATATAGCGCCAAATCATAACAAATGTTATTTCAAGACACTTTACAAAAACATTTACAGGTCTAGACCCGTAAATGTTAATAAAATTTTATTAGCAGAAACCCAACATCAAGACAAGATAAGGAGTCTTATCTTATCTTAATCCACCATGAGTACAGGACTTTGCAGCATTTAGCAAGCTCAACTCTACTTTGGTGGAGATCTCCCAAAAGCAGCTTCTGGACAAGACAGTTATAGCACCACCTACAGGCCTGGCATGCTTACTACAGCGTTTTCAGTCCCTCTGCGTTTCTGTGTTAACAGATTTTTTCACTGCGTTTTAGCGTCTCAGATGAAATGTTCCTGCACTTAATGGCAGCACCTGCAGCCGAATAACTTGTTGCACAGTCGTCACACTCACTAGGTTTTCCTTCTGTCTAAATTCTTGCTTGTGTTGTACGTCACTTTGGACAAAAGCGTCTGCTAAATGAAACTGTAGAACTGTAAACTGTAAACATAATTCCTACATTTAGCATAGCTGGGATTTCTAGACAACAGGAGCAGATTTCACACAAGATGGACTACAGTGGATGAGGGGCTGTGTTCACAGACATGCTCTTTATAATTTCTCAGGTGTGAAGATAACTCTCAGAATTACAAGGTTTTCTAAAAAGGTCCTGATTGTCCTCCTACAAATTTGGCTTGAGCTAGATAGACACGTATTCAAAGTGCCTTAGCCCTGAAGAAAAGCTAATCTCTCTTTCTCTTTCCTACAAAGTGTTTTGCAGAAGAGGCGCTTATTGATAGCCATTGTACATGGGTTAACAAAAAGAAGTCATTTTATATGTTGGTAACACTGCTAAATGTATCAGCATGTAAAGAGACTACTGTGTGGGTGTGAACTCAACTCAGTTATTGATCAAATAGTTTTTGTTCATTGATTAGTGTTCAGTGTCTGACTAAAGTGATTGATTATGCTGATTGATTTCACCCTCACTTTATTTAACAGCCATCATCACTAAGGGGCCTTTCTCCTCCTTTTTTCAGTCCAGTGTAGGAGTCGTCACTCATCATTGATTTTAGGTCAAATCCTCGCTGACAGACTGCTGATAACTCCCTCTTGAGCGCTTCACTCATCAGTCATCATATCAAACCACTTCCTCATGAGATGAACTGTTTTTATGACCTGTCTATGGACAGGTTGATGGGATTTTGTCTGTAGTTGAGCAGGTGACAAGCTGCTGCTGAGGGAGCAAAAGACAGGAGTTTGTCGATTCATCTGTTGTTTCTCCAAGCCAGGCTGACAGAGAGGAAGAGTGGGTAGCCTTACCAATAAGCGCCAAGTATCCAGTATAATATAGAAACACTTTTAATGTTAACCTTTGTTTAAATATGAAAGGCATTTTTTATTACTAATACTCCAATGAAAAACCAGCAGACAAGTGGGGTGACCATTGAATGAGCATTTTTCAGCCCCTGTCCCTCTCCACCATTCTGTCCCCTCTGGTGCCCTGTGCCCGCTCTTCACACGCCCTGCTAGGCTGACAAAGATGGTGAGCTACTGGTTACATGACTCTAGTATTGGATGTGTAAATGATAGAAGAGCAGAGTTTAGTGTGTGTTTTTGGGAGTCTGTGAGGATATGATGTGGAAAAGTTGTGACAGGCCGACAAAGCGTTAAACCACATCCTGCTCCTGCTGGTCAGAAATGTAGGAAATGCTTCAAAGAAAAGAGACTAACCGTTCTTTCATGCTTGGTGCTCTGATTCGTGTTTGTCTCTGGCTCATTGTGTGACTCTGTGTGTGTGTGATAAGAGAGAATTAATGATTGATTAATGTACCATCTCTGCCTTTTGTCTTCTCAGGACTCAGATTAACTTCACGGTGGCCATTGATTTCACAGCTTCAAATGGTGAGATTTTTTTTCATAAAGAAGAAACAGACACACTTATATACTCACCCTTAATTGAAAGATGTTTTTGAATACCTGCTGAAGGCTACAAAGATCCACAGATCTAAGAAAATGATTAAGTGTCTTAATGATTGTGACCTAATAGTGTGACATGCTCGACAGTTTCACCTGCCAATGTTCACGACAGTGCAGTGAAGCACCTGACTACTAACTGGCACTGTGACTTTGATACCACAGGTCACTTTTAAATTATACAAAGGGGACTTTATACTGTTTATAGGAGGACTAACACAGCCAGTCACTATATGTACGAGGGAAATATTTACCCCCACCAATGAGGTTATGTTTTTGGGAGTATATTTGTTTGTCTGTGAACAAGATAACTCAAAAATTATTGAGCAGATTTTCATGAAATTTTCAGTAAATGTTCAAGACAAGATAAGGAAGAAGTGATTAAATTTTGGAGGTGATCTGGATCACCGTCTGGATCCAGGACTTTATTAAAGGATTCTTTATCATTGTGAGATAGGGCTGTTTTCACCCTATGTGTATATAACTCCACGATAAATGGTCGGATTGCTTTGCGAAACAATACAAGACAAGGTCACCATAATTTCTGACAGATATAAAAGTACCATCCAGATCCTGGCAATATTCTGGATATTAAGATCCAGAATATGAAATATGTACTGGGTCATCTTAATTTTGAACACTGTCAGGGAACAAATTATCGTACAAACCTGCAACTTACACCAAATTGTAGCAGACAGTCTGCTGAAAGGGAGTATAACATTAAAGTAGGACTAAAGTGTTAATGACAGTCACAATATGCTAGGTGGAGGTCTGTACTCTCTGACTGCTTTTCTAGTAAATGAAATTAAAAATTTGAAATTAGTTTGCTGGGATTTATTGTTAGTGGTGCTTTTTTAATGCTGGTAAATGTCAATTCTCAGAGCTGTTTGATGGTTGTTCTTGGGCTCTAATGCTCTGCAAAGTGCACCAAAGACAGTGTGCTCAATTGCTGTCTTCATTTGAAAAGATACTTGAGGCATATAATTTTTAGTAATCTCCAGTTATTCAAGAAAAATTTCAGCCAAAAATTCCACCCAGCTTTACTCATTTTCAAATACTGACCCACTACTGCAAATGCAAAGAACATGCTTTTACTGGCTTGTTGCACCAGCTCTACACAAGCTGTGTCTTCAGTTAGGGCGTACAGTCCACATTTAACCAAAGTAGGAACTAGTTAGTGTAAAACCTGAGTTGTGTCAGCACCACAGAGGTGTGGTTTATCTTACTTCAGCTCATAATTACCAGAACCTGTTATTTTACATGTAAATGTAAAATATGACAGTGATATTTTAATATGGTGATGATTCGTAATGTATAATAACAGTGATATTGAATGGTGAAATTGTCAACTACAACATGCTGCACATTAATGCTATGATACCCTAATGCTGTGCAGGTGTACAGTAATTATATCCACCAAAGGAAAATTAAAGTGTGAAAAAAGAACAGATGAAAGGAAACTGGCAAAACTCTCAGCTTTTCCTCATCCTCCATATGCCATTTTTTAAAACACTGTACCTTCACAAGAATAAGATTGAAACTGTTCTCAAAATAAGCCCCATTTTTCACAGCTGGTGCAACCAAGTGCTCGTCTGTTTTCCAGTTGTGAAGCATCCTCTCTCTGTTTCCTTTATCACAAACAGGTAACCCTGCACAGCCCACCTCACTCCACTACATGAATCCCTACCAGCTGAATGCCTACGCGATGGCCCTGAAGGCCGTCGGGGAAATCATCCAGGACTACGACAGTGATAAGATGTTTCCAGCACTTGGGTTTGGAGCCAAGCTACCACCAGACGGGCGGATCTCCCATGAGTTTGCGCTGGTAAGATCATGAACAGTTAGGGGGTCAAGATGAGCTGGAGGAATGAAATTAAAGATGTTGTTGCAGTGAATGCAGTGTTTACACGTTTTTTTACAACCACAGATGTTGTGAAACGTAGACAGTAGGTCAAATTCAGCAGATATAGTAACCCTTTCAAAAATTAAGGGAAATTGGAAACCTCAAATCTGGACTCATTAAAGAGGAGATATTATGGTGTCCCATCATTGTAGACATGGATACAAAGTAACAATTGGTATGAGATCTCTACTGGATCTCCAAGACTTCCTGAAATGGTGAAGTCAACACATATTGTAGGGTTGGTCCTCAATCACCAAAGTTTACCCATGGGTCTGCCCCTGACAAGCCTCCAGGTGGCTGGCCAGTTAGAAGGAGGGGGTTTGTGGAGTCTTAAAGAGACAGCAGCAAAGTGTTTTAAAAATAATTGATTTTGAAAACAAAAAGCTTTATCCCTCTAGGGATCCAGTGGGAGAAGAAAATGATGTTTTAAGCTGTAAATCATGTCCAGCTTCTACAGGGGTACCAAAACAGCCCCCCTCAAAACACATAATACCCCCTCTTTAAAAGAATCTTTAAGTTTGCCTTAAAGGTTTAATGTCTCATCTCTTTCTTTTTATGAAATCTTTAAATAATCCTCTTTTTCTTTTTTCTTCCTTTCTCTCTGTAGAACGGGAACCCTCAGAACCCTTACTGCGCAGGTATCGACGGAGTGATGGAAGCCTACTACCGGAGTCTGAAGTCGGTTCAGCTCTACGGACCTACAAACTTTTCCCCCGTCATTAACCATGTGGCCAGGTTAACTTCCTCATTAATTTGATTGAATGGGAAAAAAAACTCTCCTTTCTATAACTTTTTGTGTCCACTTTTTCTGTTTATTTTCTGGCGTCACAAATTTCCTGTGGGAAGGTCTAGTTACACGACTAATACAGCATGTTTTTAATAAGCTATCAATGCTGTATGGTGAGTATCGAATCATCAAGCATGAAAGAACACCGAGTATGTGTGACTCTGTGTTCTTTGGATATCTATAACTGGCTCTTAACGACAGGTGTTGCCAGGTAACTATAACATGAACTCCAGGGAAAGAGAAAAACACAAACATAGAAAGTCCCTGACAGCTGGCACGTTGTTTTTGCATCTGTGTGGGTGGGAACATAATTTATACCGCAAGAAAAGGCGCTTATATTCATGGTTTGGAGAAAGTTTAAGGGTACAGAAGGCTCTCGCTAACTATTTGTGCTTGATTGAAAAAAAAGTTAAACCAAAAGATTTTCACCTTTTAGACTAGTTTTGGATGCATGTGGCAAATATCTGTGTCTATATTTCCCCTTTGCATCTGACAGTCTGTTAAAGGAACATTAGCAGGTCACACCTTCATGTTTCCCTTTTTTCTGTTTTGTTTTGTTGCCTGTAGCTTAATAAAATTTCACTTTACTGCTTCTCCTCTGTTCTCACCCTCTTATCTTTTCTCTGCATCTCCATTTTCCTCTAACTGCGATGTTGGGAACGTCTGCAGTGACAGACACTTAGATATCCATTTGAGAGGGGGAAAACAAAGCAGAAAGAGACAGAAAGTTGAGGAATAACAGAGATCAAAGCCAAGATAATCACAGTTTCTAAAAAAATCTGTAACAGTCAGTTCAGTCTTGCATGGAAGGAAAAGGTCATATCCAACATTACAGGAAAGACTGAAGCCTTAATTGAGTAGAAAATATCTGAAATGTACAAAGTGTAGTATTGATTAAGAGTGGGAGGGAAGTGACATTTAGTTAAAAAGAAAAATCATTTTCAAAAGACGTGCAGTACTTTCCTTTGGGGATTAATTGGAGAGCATGTTTTAATTATGTCCACACAGAGCAATGCATAATATGATGAATTAATGAGTTGGTCACAGTGATAATAAAACAAAGGGTTGTGTGTGTTTTGTGTACAGGTATGCAGCTTCAGTGAAGGATGGCTCCCAGTACTTTGTGCTTCTCATCATCACAGACGGTGTCATCTCAGACATGGCCCAGACCAAGGAGTCTATTGTCAATGTAAGGGTGCCTGCTGTTATTCTTAGCAGCTGACCTACTCTCTGACATGATACAAAAAGGAAACAACGAAACCGAAACTTCAGAAAGGGTTCTGTTTTTTTGGCCTTTGTCATTGGAGAAATGTTGATCCATGTAAAAGTATGATGTTGATTACAAGTCAGATTTCCAGCAAGATGACTTGGTTTCAAACACCCAATTTAACCTTTAACTGATCTTGGATCCAAAGCTAGCAATGTGCTTAGAAAGGTTTGACTTGGTGAATTGACATTTGTTGGCATACTGATGCCGAGCGGACACTGCCAGGATTAAATCCTGAATGAGGGGAACCATTAGGTCCAAGTCTGCTCCAAAACAAAGCCTGTAAAGCTCATTTTTTAGCTCATAGTGTATCCCTTATCTGAGATTCTTTTTTTTTTTGTTTTCCAAAAGTGACTGATGGGCTGTTCTCCAAACCACAAACTGCATACTACATGTGGATGTAGTATAAAGTAGGCACTGGGTATTGCCCACTGCTTTTGCATGTAGTATGTAATATGACTGTTTTGTTGGGTCTGTTTTGTTGTATACTACTCTGGTTTACAGTTTCGGAAAATAGAGCTACAGGTGATGTTTTTTTGTTTTTTTTTTTACCTTTGTTATAAATGTACAACACAAACTTTGGGTAGCTCTCGGCATTTTAGTTATTTTGTTAGTCATACCATAGCAAAATCATCATATTTGATTTTTAATCTTACGCCAAAGTTATGTTGTTCACAAAATTTAAATCTTCAAGGGATTTTTATTTTTACAGCTGATGGAAAAACCACTTCTGTATAATCCACGTATGGTCTAAAAAGTGAATTAGCGGTTTATATGGGCTTTAATGAATCTGTAGAAGTAAACACCTCTTGTACAACTGGAAGTAACTAGATTTACTTGTGTCTTTTTTTAACATTAGTGTTGTTGTATTGTAGTTATAGTGCCAACTCATTCCACTAGATGGCGGTAATTCACCAAAACCTGCCACCTGCATACACAAACTGCGTAAGCACCGTGCATTGTGGGAAACAGTATGCCAGGTAGACTGGTCCGTTGCATACTGAGAAATTTTCCTGGATCAGTCGGACATCTGGGGATTTTTGGCATACTTCAAGTTTCCACATTCTGCCTACTACAGACTGAATTTCAGTCAAAATAGTAGGCACTACTCGTGTAGTAGGCGGGTTAGAAAACAGCCATTGAGCACATTTCCATTCACAGGTACAGACATACTGTTTATTTGTTTCTTTATTATCAAATCAGGAAGAAATGATATAAGAAAGGTTATAAAGGAGGAAACCTGTCTCACAAATTCTTATGACTTTTTTAGGTCAGAGAGAGAAAAACTGCTCCTTCGATCCGTAACACACACTGAAGTCTCAGACAGTAAAAACAGCATTAGGGTCATTTATAGAAAGTATTTGGTACTTTTACACATTTTTTATTCCCTCTGTTTATTTATCTTTCCTCATCGTGTCAACAGAAATATTGAAACCGAGAAGCCTGATTTTTTTTTTTAACGTGCTGTGCAGCTTTCACTTTTGACAGCATTTCATTCACCCTGCATCTGTGTCTCAATCACTGTCGGCACCATGTGTTCCTGGGGGAAGCAACATAGTGTAGCATACAAAAAAAAAAAATGAATGTGAATATGGCAGCTATTTCTATGTCAGTGATCTGTCTCAGGCCTAAGAAGAAATGAAGATCAGAAGAGGAAGAGGAGGTGGTAGAAGGAGCCAGGCGCCTGTTAGAGATGTTTTGATGGGATCATTCTCTCTTATGACGTCTGCCAATTAATCAAAACCACACTGCTGGCCTTTACTTTATGTGTGAATTGTGACACTTTCACTCACCACACACACATGTTGTTTAAAAGCTGTAAACAAGCTAAGGCATTTTTATTATTCTATTGTCACTAGAATTATTCAGTGCAATGCCACAACCCCACAGTTCTACAGGGGGGGGCACAGAAAACACACATCAAAGACTGTCAGACATTTGTTTGTGCTGCAAATCATATATGTTGGCAAAACGTGTGTTGATATGACGCTTACATTTATCCTGTTAATAGAAACATACATTGGGACACTTGCACACCATTTGATCAACAAAAAAGAGTCAAGCAAACCTTATTTTTCCTCTCCTCTCTTGCAGGCTTCCTGTCTGCCGATGTCCATTATCATAGTGGGGGTCGGGCCTGCAGAGTTTGATGGTAAGACGACATTATTCACCTGTGTGTGAGAAACAAGTTTCGAGAAGAAGAAGTTAAACATTTTATTTAGGGGTTTGCAGCTTACATGATTTGTTTGGTACGCTGTATCAAATTTAGGATTCAGCAACAGCAAGAAATAATTTACTAATGTATGTTAATGTGTCTGTTTTCCTCAGCCATGGTTGAGTTAGATGGAGATGAAGTCAGAATCTCATCCAGAGGACGATTCGCTGAAAGAGACATTGTTCAGGTACACTCTTTGAAATTATTGGTGATTTTTTTAATTTGCTGATGAAAACCAGTTTGAAATTAAACAAATTACTTCCTATCTTTGTTATTTTTTAAGATAAGACTTATTTCATTAGTACAGTACTTTGTCAGCCCCATTTACTGCAAAACGTGCTGTAGTGCTAACTCTCTAGCCTTTTTATAGTCAATCAAATGTTTTGGGATTTTTTTTTAATTAATGTATTTACATTTATTTTGGGAAATATATCATATGGGGTAGTTATAAACAATTCTGTCTTTTTTTGAGAGGCACTTCCTCATGCAATGCATTCTGGGATGTGGCAACATTGTAATAAATTGGGGATACTGTATGTGTATAAATAAAGATATATATATATATATATATATATATATATATATATATATATATATATATATATATATATATATATATATATATATATATATATATATATATATATATATATATAAAGTGTATAAATATATATATATATATATATATATATATATATATAAACTTACATGGAATTGATGCCTTGAAAATCTGTTTTGGTGAAACCAAGAAGGCACCAATGTTAAAAGTGACACAGCTCAGTTGGAGGGATAATAGTAGGAAACTGTTTGTTGCTAATGCACAACTAAGTTCTGCAGTGGTTCTCAGAAAAAAAGGCTCATAAAATGTGGATATGGAGTAATTAGGTAACTAGCAATTAGCTGTTGCAAATCAGTAATGTGTGCCTTGAGAGGGTTTAGGAAAAGGATTAAACCTAAAACACTCAAAATAAAACTGAAACACCATTAAAACACATTTTAGTAAGTAACAATATGTTATTATTTAAGGTACAATAACAAAGTCAGGGGCATTTGGATATTGAAATGAGAAGAATGATCAGTCAGATATTCAGCCACTGATTGACAGCTGCACTGTATGTTTCTGATATAACTGAATGAAAAGTCATTAGCTCATAATTCCGGCCTGGTTTGAAAATTAATAGACTAGATTTCTTAGTAAGTCCACAGGTAGTCCTTCCAGAAATTTATCCATCTGCTCCAAAAATTTTAAAAATTATTTGTATAGAAAATTATATTTATAATACAATAAGAATAGAAAAAAATAAAAACAATATTTATTCTGAGCTTGTGCTGATTTTAGATAGTTTATTTTCCTCCCCTACGACCTTTACCCTCTCTCGAGGTATGTAGTCACTGAAGGCACAATTTTAAGTTGGATTTTAATAAGCTGAAGCACACACACACACACACACACACACACACACACACACACACACACACACACACACACACACACACACACACACACACACACACACACACACACACATTCTATCTGAAAAAAGGGCAGCTTTCAGTATTTCAGTATTGGAGAATTTTAAAACTGCTGCCTGCAGGGGCTCGTTATCAGCAGGCTAGTAACCTCAGAGACATGTTGGAGTTTACATTTTGCAGCAAGGATTTTTCAGCACAAATTGGCCTCTTACACAATCTTGTGATTTTAAATGACAACAGCTCATTAAGTCGATCAAGCAGCTATGATTTGTGTCCTCTCTGTGACATTGAGTTTCGGAAGGTGTATGGCACATTATTGACTTAAGAAAACAGAAAACTAGCAGTTTATCACAGCAGGAGGATTCATACTGTGAGGTGGACGCCTGTCTTGAGATGTTAATCATAGGAATACTGAGCAGGAGGGTGGACAGGTGTGTTTTTATCAAATGAGTAACCTTAAGCACATTTTTTAATTACTTCAGTGTCTTATTCCTTACTGACCATTTCTGCAGATTGCTGTAGCGATAGTTAATGTTGAGACTTCTCTGTATAAACCTGCATACTTTCCATATAATTGGATTCCTGTAGTCTCAGACATTTGCCTTGGAATTTAATAATTGGTTCTTTTTAAAGCCTGAAGCTGTTCGTTTCAGACATCGGCTGCCCCAGAGTGCATCAATACTTAACATTCTTTGTTACATGACATCTGTTATTTGTAGGAATGTGTGATGCATGATATCTTTTTATATCTGCTTTCAAAGCACAGAAAAAAAATGCTGTCAAATATAACACAACAACTTAGGTAACTGCTTGTAACCAAGGTGATGGAGTGTGTTACTTTAGACCTCAAATGGCTTATTGAATGTCATACTGTATTTGTCTACTGTGATTTTATATTTATTGTTTATAATAATATTCTTTTTTTAAATTCATTTATTCCATATTATTATTATTATTTATTTAGTTATTTATTTATTTATTTTTAAATTTATTTTGCTGTTGTGATTTTTTTCTTTCTCCTCAGTGTTACTGTGGACGGGGATGGGAGTCAGGGGAACCTTATGTCATGTATTGTATTGTATAGTACTATAAAAATCATAAGTAAACTTCTATCAACAAAATGAAGAGTGAGGTTACGTTAGCTCTGCTTGGTAGATGACTGGCAGGACATAGCTAACCAGGATTTACTAACATTACACATTACAGACATGTCTTAAGAAAAGACTGCCAGCTACGCTAAGTATAAACAGCTACTGAACAACTTACAAACTGACAGTGTTTACTTGTTGTCACGTTAGCCAACAGATATGTCGGAGCACAGGGCTGTGGACGTCACTAACATATAGCGGGCTCCTACAACATTTGCTTGATGTCACGTTTTAAACCGTAGCGCTACGTAACTGCACTGATAAATACCTTACGTCAGTGCGTTGTATCCAGTAAAAAGTTGTTTAGAGCAAAGAAAACTTGATTTGATCCAATCTCCATTTAATTCCAAACACGCCTCGCTAGAGGTAATTTATGACAGTGTGCAGAAACTCCAGGCCACAAGATGGCGAGAGAGTCCAATTAAAACAGATCCTTCTCATAGCCTCTTTAAGGGTGAAAATTGTCTGTACAACTTGTGCATAGCCTTTGCACATTCCCCACTGTGATAGCGCTGTAATAATGAAAGATCCTTGAATCAGTCTGTCACTATTTTATACCCATCATCACATTCAGTGTCTGTTTGCTATTCCTTCCTTCTTCAAAATGTCTTAATTTGATTCCTTTCTTTCTCTTGTAGTTTGTCCCATTCAGGGACTACATTGACCGAACGGGGAACCACATCCTAAGCATGGCACGACTCGCCAAAGATGTCCTGGCTGAGATTCCTGACCAGTTTCTTTCCTACATGAGGACCCGAGGGATCAAGCCATCCCCAGCACCGCCTCCCTACACACCGCCAGGCCAACCCCTACAGACCCAGATATGAGGAGCCAGGGTGCCAGAGGTGTGAGAGTCTGGGTTAGCCAGACTTAACGCAGAAAATACTTCCATGTTCCTAAAGCTGCTCTACAAGCCTTCACCAAGTACCATGGTGGTCTGTCTTGTGTAAGGGAGGCTGTGTTCAGAGACAGGGGGGGGTCAGACAGGACTGCGTTGGAGAGCAGGAAAAGCAAACGAGTCTGTTTAATTCCACCGTCACGTATTCCTTTTGCGGTCTGTGTTTTTTGGCCTTGAAAACCGAGGCGGGCTTTGGAGAGTTCAAGGCCTGATTTTTAGAGTAGAAGAGCAGGAGTCAGAGGAAAAGGAAAGAAAGCAGAAATGAAAGACAGTTGTTAGGAAAACATGAAAGAGAATGTCTCCAGACAGATTAAAGGAATAACTTGATCTGAAATAAGTTCTTTTCTTTTTCCTGTAAATAACTGAACTTCTGTAACTTCTTTTGTCCTTTTTTCATTCTTTCTCTATCTCTTTGCAGCTCACTGGTGTTTACAGATTACAATAACAAGGTTTTTACTGTTGATACTTTTTATATCCACATAGTTTCTAACTGAAGCTTTTAATGTTCTCTCTTCTCTGTCTTCTCTTTCCCTGGCGAGTGTGTCAGGTAGCAGTGCAGGTCCTGGTAGCCCCTCTGTACCATACTGTACCGTACCGTTCTATACTCTGGTGTTTGTATTTACCTTTTGCATGAGTGTAGCCTCAATCAAGTGCATGCATACAGTGGCCCTGCACTACCTCTTCTACCCATCAGTGTGTGGGCGTCTCAGTCCGTGGGGGATGAATGAATTTCTGCCTGTACCTACATTTGTTACCTCACACTCTTTCTGCGCTGTTTTCAGACCTGAGGAATCTGTCTGTCTACCAGCTACAGCCTCTCTTCTTCACAATCACTTTCCATCTCAATTGGCCTTCTTTTTATGCCATTATCACTCTATTTTTGTTTCCTCTTCACAAAAGAGATTTCAGACCGTTAAGGATAGCAAATCATTTTTTTTCTTGAGTCAGTTGACAAATCTGGCTTGATAAACAGGTGGAAATGATGAATGAAATCTGTTGATATCTAAAACTTGTAGTGTTTTCTCAGCTTCAGATATCATACATCTGTATTAGGAGATTAGATATAAAAACACATGTGGCCATTTGTATTAAACTCACATTTGTAAACAAATTCTAGTTTGAAGAGCACAGAAAAAAGTTAACTTGCTCTAGTAAAGTTCAAAAATAAAAAAAGAAAGAAAAAAAGAAAATCAAGTATTTTATTAATTGATGTAGCATTTGGTTGACTTTGAAATAGAAACATGATTAATCTCTCCCACTCTCTGTCTCCTCCCCTTTCACCTTCTGCCTTGACTTAAAAAAATCCCCACATTTCCAGGGGGTTTATCCTTTTGTGTCGTTATAACACCCAGTTCCTGTAACATGTGTAAAATGATAGCACCTGCGCTCTATAACAAAATACTGTTTGAGCAAAAGAGCCCAGTGGTCAAAAATGAAACGATAAACAAGCTTATGCTTTGTATTTTGTGTTATTTTTGCTTTGTTTTGCTTTTTCATTTTTTGGCACACGTAATTGCATCTCTAGCTTGATATAGCCTCCTTAGATTTTTTGTCAAAATTTTTATGTTGCATTTATTCGTCAAAGGATGATTTGTGTGATTGTTGTTCTGAACGAGACCTTTCTCTAGGTTGAATGACTTTTTTTTTTATTCTGCCGATTAATAAGAGCTCAGTTTTTTGAGTTGTTGAGGACTGTTTAATGTTTAAATTACTTTGTGTTTTTAAAGGATGAGTGGTAATGTCAAATGTGGGTATGACCGCATGTTGTCTTAAAAAAAAGTGAGAATGCAGGAACATTTACGTATTTAATAAATAACGAGAAAATAACATAATTGTACCAAAAGAGTTAAAGTATATGTAAAGGTGTATTTTTTGTATTCATATTGAGGAAACATTCTAAAGTAGCCTGTGCCACTGTTGGCCTGGCAGTTTAAGGTAGCACCCTGTGCCAGAGGGGCTATAGTCCTCTTGGCACTGATCCGCACCAGTTTGACTCCTTTGACCATTGCCTGTAAGTCTTCCCTCACTCTCTGCTACTCACATTCCCACTTTCACTTAAGTTTTCCTATCTGTCAATTTCCAAAATTCCCCCCAAAAGAAGAAAACACACCAGTAGCTCACAGTACTCTTAATATAAAAGGAATTTGTCTCGGGGACCTGAGGTGTAGTATATTTTTGATAAGCATTCATCTTAAATATGAAGAATTAGATTTAGGAAGCCAGTTATGAAAACATTAAAACATGTATCAGGCTGTTTTCAACTGTTGGTCCCCAACCCGAATGCATTAAATACTCCAGCTGAATTGTAAACGCATCACTAACAGAAGAAAAAAACAGGAATACATATCTTTTCATAATCTGCTTTACCGGGCACAGCATGGCAGCACTGAGGTCTCTTAACTTCCCAAACTTTACGCTGACCTACAGTTTCTACTTGAATGACATCAACTTTTTTCACGCTACTGCTCAACATGTAGCCGGGTATTTAGGAAAATGCATATATTTTTGTACGTTTACGTTTGTCATCTACACGAAATTGCAGTTTTACGTCACCAAAAATGATATTTTCTAAAAAGGATAGAATAGAATAGAATAGAACTTTATTTGTCATTGCAACTCGTGCAATGAAATCGTAAGTTGCAAAAAACCTGAAATTGTGAAAAAATCCAGCCAAAATGAAGATTTTGGAAAACTCCAGTTTCATGGTTCCGTGTAGACGCCGGTAAACAGAGTTTTCAGTTCTTCAACGTCACAGCTGAATGACAGGGGCTCATTCTGATTGGCTGACATGAGTTTTACGTCTGGAAAATACTGCCCATTATGGGTATGGTATGCTTCAAGCCACACTCACTGGCGGATTTACCCGCTGCGTGTGAACAGAAGTATCTTTAAAAACGACGGGGGGTGGGGGTATTCGTTTTTGAAAATACCCGGCTACGTGTGGACATAACCTTAAAAGGTTGAGAAGAGTCCAGCATGCGCTGTCAGCAAAACAGCAGGGTCTGTCTCAAGTCAGCTAATGTTAACCAATGTGCCACTGGCCTTACCAGACTGAGTTTAACAGTAGTAACACGTAATGGGGACGCGCAGATCAAGAAAATAAGTACTTAACAATATTTACTGTTAATTTTTCACAGATTATTCTAATCGCCCCACAAAGAGATAAAGATCCATATTGTAGCTTTACATAGAAAAGTTTCTCAGTGCTGCACCTGTTTTACCAATAACTGGCACTGATGCTTTCTCATAATAGGAATGTGATTATGTCATTATGGAAGTTTTTTTTTTTTTTAATACACCGTTTGGAGGTTGCACCAGATTACATCAGGGTTTAAAAAAAATCAATTTTAAGATGAGACTGTAGAATATTCCAAAATGCTGAGTCATCCCTTACAGATATGAGCTAGACTTTTTTTTTAAATATAATTCCATCCTGAAAATAAAAATGCAAGCCACCACAAATTCTTTGTTGATCTTTTCTTTTTTTAATGATAGATATTTCTGAAAAATTACTTCTCCACTGCTTGACTCCAGAGCCCTGTCGTTAGATGCTGTCCACATTATGAAAGTAACTTAGGGATGCCTGCATTTCTCTATTGGAATGGCTATCTACCTCCTGTTTTAAGTCGTCTTATTTAGTAAATTCTTTTTGAAAGAAAAGGTATTTCATTAATTGCTAGTCTTGTTAAATTAAATGGACAGCTTGTAGAGAGATACACAGTGTGCCAGCAAACTAATTTACTTATAAGCAACTTAATAGTGAAAAGTGAAATGCTATCATCATAAAATCTTTTTTTTTCTTTTTTGTTTGTTAAAGCTAAAAGTGAATGTATGACATTCAATTAAACTGTGATACGCTAAATCTGTCCATGCTTTTAACTCTGCTTATAACATCTCCCTCCCAACACAAACACACAAACAGAAAGAATTGTCAACATCATGCATTAAAAAGGTCTTCAAACTCACTTTACCTACATCTAATTAAGTTTTAGTGGCTTGATATGAAGGTCTGCATATCGCGTATAATTAAAAAAAAAAACCCAATTTCAACTATCTGACAAATCAGTGAATTCAGTTAGTGTTTAAATATCAGCATAGTGCTGTTATGTTGACACGCCCACATAAAACCATGATCTTAACCATCACTACAATTGTTTTACTTTTTCTAGCTCTTGGTGCTCAGTATATAAATATTTTTCTTTTATAGTTGGTATTATCATCTTTTTTTACTTAACCACAGTGCAAAGGCCAACTAACTCTGCAGAGCTCCACAAAGTGTGTAATGAGGGAGTGTGTTCCATGACTGTATATGTGGGCATGCATGTCTTTACTACAGCATTAATACACTTTGCCTGTGTGCGTGCGTGTGTGCGTGTGTGTGTGTGTGTGTGTGTGTGTGTGTGTGTGTGTGTGTGTGTGTGTGTGTGTGTGTGTGTGTGTGTGTGTGCCTGTAAGGCAGCTTTCTATGAGTGTTTTGATAAACCACGTGAGGTGTTACGACACATAAGTCTTTGTTTACTGAAGCTATCCAAATAAAGTGTACGCTTGTCATACTTTCTCAGAAACGTGCACTACATTTGCATGTGCAGTTTTACAAAGGATGCACTGGTTCCTTCTGTTTTGAAGTATTTTGATCTATCTGAAAATTAACTGTACAAATGGCCTTAAAACTTTCACTAATATTCTTGGAACTGTGCGATGCCTTCTTCAGATGAATAAATTGTTTAAAGGAAAAACTTGTTAACTATTTTGTGCCAGTGTTTTTAATTGCTTTCTAGTGTATTTTATGTGCACAAGTTATGGAAAATGAATCTTGTACTTTTTTGAAACTGTATAATCAGAGAAAGCATGAGTGAAATACTGATTGTCTGATGATACATATAATAGATGACTATTTCTGTATTGAACGGCTTTTTAAATAAATATTCCTACTAAATAGAAAAAAATGCTGGAGCTGTTCCTTTATTTGATATTTTCCCCCACACTTACTGATGTCTCTCCCTGCCTCATATAAAGCTTCTTGTGTTGTTTTAAATGATAAGGTTATTAGAGTTCATTTATCACATGACTCAAAATCACATGACTTGGCACAGGACCTCAACCTTTGGGCAAGAAAATCAAGAAAACACCCCTGATATCGATCCCTTCTATGTGAGGTGTTAACCCTTGATGCCTGTTGTTGTAATTTTGCGACATACCCTATCATGTTGTATCTCATTATTACCACACAAAACAATCTATTTTTATTATTTTTAATTAATTCAGGAAGTAAGGGGTTAATTTTAAGTCAATTAAACACCCAAACAAGATGAACATGCACAAATGAAGGGATGTCAAGAGTGATGGGTGGCACCAATTTTTTGAAGTACTGAGGCAAAAAGAAAATAAAAGAGTTGTGCAGCGTGCTCTCCACAGTAAGGGCAGTTTATCAAGTTGTGTTTTGGCTCCCAAGTGAGCACTTTCTCTTTTTTTTTTCAGTGATTGACCCCCATTGCCTCTCGATGTGGGAGTTTATTGTGTTTGTTTATTACCACCACCAAGGAGGTTATGATTCTGGGAGTTTCTCTGTGAACAACATAACTCAAAAAGTAACGAGCTGATCTGGATGAAATTTTCAGGAAATGTTCAAAATGGGATGAGAAAGAACTGATTAAATTTTGGAGGTGATCCAGATCACCATCTGGAACCAGGATTTTATGTGAGATTGGGTCTTTTTCACCTTATGTGTATAAAACTCCACCATATATGGTTGGTTTCTTTGCAAAACAATCCAAGACAAGGTTACCATAATCTCTAACAGATGTAAAAAGTATGATCCAGTTCCTGCCAATATTCTGGATGCTAAGATCTAGAATATGAAATATGTACTGGGTCATCATAATTTTCAACACTGTCAGGGAACAAATTATCGTACAAACCTGCAACTAACACCAAATTGTAGCAGACAGTCTGCTGCAAGTGAGTATAACATTAAAGTAGGACTAAAGTGTTGGTGACAATCACTATATGCTTGGTGGAGGTCTGCGCTCTCTGAGTGCTTTTTCTAGTTTAGTCTTCCTTTCACTGTTAAGTTTTGGTGTTAACACTAATAAATCCCTAATTTACCAGTTTGAGGTGTTTTGGTAGCAAAATGCACAGAGGGGCAGAAGATGGATATTTTTAGTAATAACTAAAGCACAAGCAAACTAAACCCTTCTTATCAACGACAACAGTGTTTCAGCTACATGTGGAGGCAATAAGATACATCTTTTATCATTGAATACATGAATATTTGCTCTTAGTCATTACAATAATATAAATTCTGAGTGCAAAATCACTTAAAAATGCAGGAAAAAATCTATAAAGACAGACTAAAGCTCTCAGCATACAGCAGTGTCCATTTGGATGCAGCTAAAAGTTAGGACAAAGAGGTGGTGCTGTGTCTATGTTGCTACAGAGAGCCATGCCTTAAATTATAGTAAAGACATGTTACTATAATATTTAAAAAAAAAATAGGTAAATGAGATGCAGATAGATCGTGATTGGCTGTACATGTTAGTTATTGCTATAAAGAATGGTGTGTATGGGGTTCCTGATGCTTCTGCAGCCAGCCTCCAGTGGTCACTTGAGGAACTGCAGATTCTGTGTCAGCCTCACAATACAGAACAGAGGTTTGGTTCTGTGGGAGCTTATAGCTTATTCGCTATCATAATTTATATATGACAGCTCAAAATTAAGTGTCTTTGCTCCTTGATTGTTTATGTCGTTCTTCATCTGCACCTTCATCATCATGATACAAAAGGTTCAGTTCTTATCCTTTCAAAGACTTACTGTCTTATTGCTTGGGTAAGTCCTCTGAACACTATAGTCTCTGTCTGTCAACCAGGGTTGTAATTATGTTCCCCTGTCACTTCCTGACATAGCCTGTAACTTAGCAACCTGCCCCAGACGGAGCTAAAGCACGATCTCATTTGAATATTCCCCAAAACTTAGAAGAAAGAGACTTGTGTGAGTGATGTAAGAGAAAAACATTAAGAAATCACTGACTTCTGTTTACCTTCATATTCTCCAGAGCACTCGTAGTTTTATAGAAACATGCTATGGTGCCATGTATGTGGGTGGGTTGCACAATAACTGTACCATATGAAAAATAAGTATGTTTGGGAGTGGGAGTTCAGGAGGCAAAGGAAGCCACTATGCCACTGTAAGTAACATAAATGTGTGTGCAGTAATCTTTACATCAGATAACACAGCTGGTTTAATCAGGTTCATATTGTTATGTCTTTATTAGACAGATGATTCTTTTTTCAGAGAGTTTTTTCTACATTTTCTTTACAGCATAAGTAGGGTTTAGATAAAAGTCCCACTGTTGTAGCTCAAGTAGCTCTTACTGCTCTTTCTGCTCTCAATGTTAGCAAGACAGACATTTTAGCAAGAGGGCAAACCCTCATGCTCACTCCTCTCTGGTCTGTTGATGGGAAAGCTAAAAGCTTCCTCATTAAGAATAAATCTTTAAGGTTGAGCTTGTGCCGACAAGTTCAAGTCTTAAAAATAAGAAAAATAAACCTCAAAGGTTTTCTCTTTGCTCATGTTCCTGTGGCTTACAGTCACCCTCAATCTACCTGTGTATTTTCTCGTATGCTGACCATTTGATCTTGTGTAACAGAGATAAGAAGGAAGCAGGATAGAAACAAAGGGAAGCATCATTGCTGTTTGTTATTGCTCATCTGTCTGAACTTGTCTTTCTCTTTGTGCATCTCCTCCAACCCCTCTCCAATCCTGACAGTCGCAGTGGATGGTTGCACAACACGAGTCTGATTCCACTCAAGATTTCAACCTTTGTCCTCTGTTTTGTCCTAAATACAAGAACAAAGAGGAAAAGAAACTATCAATAACTCTCAAAAGATTTATACGATAGATTAAAACATATTTGGCCCCTTGGACAGCTGTCAGAATTTTGCACGTTTCATCACTGATGATGGTGCCTTTAGATCATCAGCAGTAACTGATAAAGATTTCAGAAGGTCATGAAATCCCTGAGAAGAGTAACAAACACATGTCATCCCATTTCAACGTTCAGAGTGTCTCCTGTGAGCTTGTTAAACACTTGATGTTAATTAGACTCTGAGAGGGGGTAAAGGGGGTACAAACATTGTGCCACTTGTTGTCATTTCTCTTTCATTTGGTCTACATGTGAAGTGTGTACGACTCTCTCTCTTTTGTACTGAAAGGTTTGACATGCCTCTAATCCCATTTGGCAGCCTGGGTTTAATCCACGTTCGTTGTCTTTATTTGCTTGTCTCTCTCGGATTGTCTGTGTCTTGCTGTAATTGCATTTGTCTTCAAAGCACATGCATTTGTTTGGACTTAGAGGTGGTTGATAAGTGGAACAGTATGACAATGTTAAATGTCTTATCTTTGATTTTATGTTTATTGGGGGGAAGGGGGGGGGGGGGGGTGTTCTGCAGTGCTCAGCCTGAAAACATCTTTTAAGGTCAAAAAGGCTGACTTTACCGGTAAGGTGTTAGTTATCTCAGGTGCAACGATTCAAGGGGGAAAACTGGAAAACTGCTGCTACACTCAAGAGCTCCACCCTGTGGCTTATGTGGTAAGTTACACTCATGCTGTCCTAACAACTAGTAGTGATTTTCCTTGTATCCTCCTGAGACTTAGAAGAACAAATATTGTTGCATTTTTGCATATTTATGTATTACATAATCATCTTGGTGTCTAATGCAATATTTTTTTCTACATACATTTTTTTTTAACTTTTATTAATGTAATGTCTTTTGCAGTAGACAGCAGGACTTATACTGAAAAACAGTCTCATCTTTTCTAAAGTCTCAAAGGGGGAACAAAAAGGGTTTTTTTTTTGTTATTGTTGTTTTGTGATAGAACAAAACATAATTCATTAACTGTATAAAAGTTAGCTTATAACAATTGTAGCTTGTTTAGTCTTTCCTTTTCCAGGTGTATACATCAAATCATCAAATCTCAAAAACAAACAAAAAATCTTGAAAACTTAACACTAAACTTTGTTTGAGCTATATATGTATGTATGTCTGTATGTATGTCTGTATGTATGTATGTATGTATGTATCTATCTATCTATCTATGTGTATATGTATCAAGATGTGCTTTCGTATGTGTTTATATGTATGTGTTTTTGTTTATATTTGAGTGTGTGTTTGTATGTAAGTGTATTTATGTTTGCAGGGGATGTTAGTGTATGTGGGCATGCATGTTTGTATGTATGTGCATGATTAGGAGTGTGTGTAGTAGTATTTTGTATTTCACATGAAAACATAGCTCTAGTAAGTCCTTGTGTCCACCATGGAGGACATTGGTATATCTAAAAAAAAGATTAAGGTACTTTAAAGAAAAATGTACAGCACCAAAACATCTCAAAATAAAGCTTAAACACCTGTGTTTTAAAGAAACATCCCGTATTTATCTTTAAAAGCACAACGCTTGCATAAATCTGATAACTCTCTTTTCTTACACTCGCCATTTTGGAAAGAAATCTTTCGTTTCATTGGATAAACTCTTACAAATCAGATATCATCGTAAAGCCCAGAATGTCCTTTACACAGCACAATGGGTTGTATTTTTGCAAACTGTTTTGTTCTTTTAAATAAGGTTTGAAAGTGTTGTCTCCTGCAGAGGACAAAAAGCATTACACTTAGGAGGGTATGAATGAGTTGAAGACTATGAGTGAAATTTTAATAAGCCAACCAAGATTTTTATGGAGATTTAAGATTCTGCAGTTTCTTTTCTTTTGCTCTTAAAGCTAAAAAGAAGAAAATAAGAAAAAGAAAACATGACGCATGCATTGACTTAAATTCTCTCTCTTAAAAAAAAAAAAAAAAAAAAAAAATGGCTTGTGCAACATGATTCATTTTAATCACTTTATGCACATCATGATATGGCAGCAGAGGAGCAGTTTACAGCTGGATGATTGACAAAGAAAAAGCTGGAAGATATGAGTGGAAAAAAGGAATAAACGTAGGATGTCTACAAATTTAACCACTTCTACTGGGGACCAGATCTTTGTCGGAACACATCACAAAACAACGACAAACATGACTGAAGGGAAACGTTCAGTATCTGTTCACGGCTTATAGTTAAACAAAAATAACAGTTAAACCAGAACAAATACCTGTCTTTAATTTATTTTATATTCATATATAAACCAGTTTATGGGTGAGATCATTTCAGCAAAACCCCTAAACGTTTAGATATAACCAAATCATGTAACACGTAAGAGGCTAAAGTGTAAATATGGCTGTCGGTTTTTGGTCTCCTTCATCACATTTGCAGCTCATGCAACACCACCTCATCAAGTCTCAGTTCACAGGACAAAATATAACTTTTATATCTGAAATACAAAACAACTTTGCCACAAAACAACAACAAAAAAACACATTTAGCCATTTTAAACAGCAGAAAATTTTCTTGATTCTGAACAAACTCACATGTAAAAAAAAATTCTTAAATTTACAGTAGAAAAAATATTTACAGCAAATCTTATCAAAATAAGCCATTATAAATTAAGACTGCATGATTTAAAACAGTTTATTACTCTTCTAAGCCAAAAAAATGTTTTTGCAAAAATAATTTTGCTTTGGAATACTTTTTTATATTTATATAATTCTGAACCAAGTTTCCACTTCTGCCTGTTTTAGCCAATAACAATAAAACAAATTACAGAAAAAAAATCCTTAAACCTTTACCATCTCACACTGAGACTGAAAAAATGTTGAATCTCTCTGAAACCTGTGACCTTACAGGCAGGATAAGTAAAATGTAACTTGTTGTAAATGACAAAACTAAGGACTCCCTGTTTTAAAACTGAATAAATAATGAAATAAAGGATATTTTAATCCAGAAGCTTTTCTTTGATTTCTCAGATGTCACCTGTTGTGTTATTCTCTGGACAGTGATACAAGTTAAATCATTCATTCCGAGATTGTTTCTTTTATTTACCACATGAACCTTTGAGTGGCTGTGCTGTCAGGCCAGTGGAAGGTCTTACTGATAAAGATGTAAAGTGTGGCAGCGTTTACAGCAGTGTACAAAAGAAACTCCACTGTTAGTCTGGGAAGGGAGGGAAGGGGCATGTGCAAGCGATACATCAAGTAGGGGATGATAAAGTACCTGAACTCCAACAGCTTCTGGGGGACTGTGGCAGCCAGGAGGCATGCCAGGAATGCCAAACTCCAGAACAATGAGCGCAACTTGAAGGAGTCAACGAAATTCCATCCTGCGAACACGTACACAGGAACGAGGAGGAAGCGTACCAGTTCGTGCCTCTGGATGAGTCTTTTCCACACGTAAAATGGAAAGTGGCGGTTATCTGCGAGGAGGTACCGGTGCACAAACGTGAACTTCCACACCAGAAGCAGGAAAACGCCAGCGAGTAGGAGATAAAAAAGGGGTTGTTTTTTCAGGGTCTGGAGAAAGCGAAGAGCGCGATAAAAACAAAGTGACACAGGGAAGGAGAAAAAGAGGGTAAAAGAGAAAAAGTAGAAGAGTTGGGGGAAATTTAGACAGGCCTCATGGTTTGTTCTGTCACCCAAGACTATCCCATCGTTGTGAACCACAAACCCTAAGAAACCCAAGCCAACGACCACATAAGGCCAGGTCACAAACAGTATCGCTTTTATATGAGCAGTCGAGGTGAGGAACTCCAGAGTAAAAAGCATCACTTTTTTAACTCCGCTGAGTGACAGAGGCACCTGGGAGGGAGAAGACTTCTCATCCCTCTTTTTTGTGTGCTCCACTCTCCAAGCCTCGTCCATTTTAGCTGCCACCAATGTGCTTGCACAGAATGCAACCCAGATGATGTTGGTTTGGCGAAACAGCACCGAGCAGACACCAAGAAGTGCGGACGCCTTATGGCAGCTGTGTAGTGTCATGAGGTAGGTGAAGAGGATGAAGAAAGTAGATCCAGCATCTGTGTAGTAAAGGAAGTTGAAGAAGTAGAGCACAGGGAAGGTGGATAGAGACAGAGCAGAAAGAACTCTGCGAGAGGTTGTCCTTGCCTGAAAAAAAGGAAATTCATTAAGAAAACAAGAAATGGAAAAACAAGATCACTAATCCATAATCATCATCATCCTTGTAACTTGTAAATACCTTCTCCCTGAGGTGTAGTTTGCAAATGAGCAGGTAGAGCAGGTAAAGGTTGCCACAGTTGAACAGAAGGTTGATGAAGCGCAGCATGGCAGTGGAACAAACCACCTGGCCTGACAGGTCAGCGAGCCACACCACAGGTTTAATGAGCCCCACCGAGACTAGGTAGAGACCTGGGGGAGTGGTGATCATGGGGTCCCACTATAGATTAGTAAAAATGATACCTTATAGGATTTAGAGTTACTTAGGAACAGAAAGGCTTAATGGTTGTTACGTGACTTGCACACAATGAAATTAGAAGCACAGCTCCATCTGGTGCTTCTACAAGGAATAAACAACGGTAGAAAGTAGAAATACAACAGTAAAAAAGAACAAATTTCTTAGTAAGAAATATATGAAAATATTAGGCATAAAAAGGAAGAGGCTTCATACACCTTTTCAGATCAGAGATGAAGACATCAGAATTTTTATGTTCCTTAGTAGAGTCATTTGATGAATGTTCACACTATTTTCAAAAGCTGGTGATTAGAGTAGCTTTTAGTGCCTATTCCAGAACCCAGTCTGTGGATCTAGTTGCTTTGATCAGAGCCAGAATTTCTTTGATTTGAGACTCTGCATGCTTTCCCTCTCAGATATAAAGCATCAGTTCAACTGGGAGATACTAGTTTCATATTAATAATAGAGCCCGACCGGTATGGGATTTTTGGGGCAGATGCTGATGCCGATACTGGGGGCAAAAAAAAAGCTGAAATCCAATATATCAACCGATATCGGATATATGGGCTGATATATATAATAAATTCATTGATAGACATGAGATATATACTGTATATAATCACAAATTATTATAATACCCATATGATTCAAGACAGAGACAGAACACTATCAAATTAAAACAAGGAACTAATTATAAAACTCTCAACATAAGAACTGCAGTTTAAACCAATGATAAATAAGAACAAGCTGTAAACACAATAATAAATAAATAAGTCAAACTCTAAACACAGCAAGTATAAAAAAAAAAAAAATGTAAACACCCAATGAGCAACTTACACGACGTTACAATGCGGAATTATAGTCATACATTAGATAATGGTGGACGCGTGAATCAACAGTTGCATTTATCTCTGTTTATCTCACAAAAAAGCAACTAACACAAGGTTTAAACGCAGTTCTATAGTCTTACATTAGATAACCGTGGACGGCAGGCACCCGGGCAGTGTGCAGCCCAATACACAGACTCACAGGAGCAGGAGCAACAGAATCTCCGTGAACCAAAATTTTTTATAACATTTTGGGCGATGTCGATTAATCGGTGACAGGCATAATCGCCCGATTAATCGGTCGGGCTCTAATCAATGTCATTTTTTTGTTATAATATACAACTAATCATTTGATTCTAAACGCAGCAGGTGAGTGACAGACCAAATTTCAATAACCTGGTATCAAGTGTGCAGGTTCAAGAAAGTACCCCACCAAAAAAGAGAAAAGGACAGAGGGGCTCATCTTTATACAAGATGTCAATAAAGAAAACAAACATAAAATTGTGGAATTTGCAGTCCACTGCAAAGCTCCTATGAAGAGTTTAGTCGAGTTATGAAACGTCAACCTACCTCTCTTAGGGATGTCCTGATCTGAAATGCTGATCGGTATCGGTGCTCGATATGGCTATTTTTGGAGGATCGGATAGCATCGGATTTTGTTACATGATTGGACCGATACAGTTTTCATGTGTTTTCAGCATTGTCACGCTTTACAGCTGCTGTAAATCAAACCATGTTGCAAACATGTTCGCTGTGTGGGACTACTTCTCTTTGGAAAGCAATGATGGTAAAACAGCATCTTTGCAACATTTGTAAAGTGAGTGTTCCTGGAGTGTTCCTTTAATACAACAAATATGATTTGTCATTTACAACAGAGTCACCCAACAGAGTGTGGGATTTATCAGAGAAAGGTATCAGATCATTATCTGAAAAACATATGAAAAAAAGTACCGGATCCGCAGTAAAAAAAAATCAGTATCGGGACAGAGGAATAGGGGAGACCAGGCCTTTGCCACTGTAACGCCTTAACTCTTGAACCAGCTTCCCCCACAGTTAAGGCTGGCTCCCACACTGCCCGAGTTGAACTCCCTCCCAAAGACTTACCTGAATTCACTGGCATTCATAGATCCTGTACAAGATATTTTGTTTATGATACTTTATTATTATTATTTTTTGGTTTACTTTTTTGACTGCTTGTTTCTTTTACTCCTCCTATGTCGCTAATGTAAAGCCCTTTGGTTACCTCTGTTGTTTTTAAATGTGCTCTATATATAAAGTTGAACTGGGTTGGATACTTTCAATACAGTACTTAAGTTATCTCATTTTCACACAATATCTGTTCTGTATGGGATTAAATGTACTGTAATGATGTGTGTGTTTCCCCCTAATTTAAATAACTGATGGACCAAGGGCTTAAAGGGAGGTATGATTTCTTGTAGGTTGATCTTAACTGAAAACACTCAATTAAACAAAAAACTAAATATAATTTCTAAGTTGTACAGTTGCTTTACACTATAAAGTCTGCCTGTGACTTGGCTTCAGTATAGTAAAGCACATAAATCCCTTCTAATACCAACCTACATGTTTGACATAGAGATTAAAATTCAGCAAGCCGTGCCATCATGATAAAGAAGCTCTCTTGTCAGCTGACCTTAATCCGCTAAACAGACACTAGCTCTCCTGACTACTTCACCAGAAATAAAAGCAAAAAATTACCTCGTTGAATTTTCCATGGCAGTATTTTTGAGCTTGAGGAACATGAAAAATCTCGTCCATGTATGGTTCCCTTTGCTCTCGGGTAACTTTAGAGAACAGTAAACAGGATATCAAAAAGTTGGTGCTGCAAAGCGCAGTGAAAATGTAGCCTTCAAATTTCTCCATGTTTCTTAAAAATTAATTCCGGTTGAAATGAGCTGCAATGAGAAGGTTCCCCTGAAGTACTTTTGTGCATATCACATAACGACGAGACTGGTGGTGTGTTTAAGTCATTCAAACAGCAGCTTGATGGAAACTGGTTTTCTCTGGCTAGTTGTTTGAAACGGAAGAGTGAAGGTGGGCGTCGGTAACATAGTCGATTAGAAAACATGTATCCTGACACGGAGTTCCGCCTACTTTTAAGAATTAACGCACCATAATTCCGAGACTAAGCATTTATAAAAATGAAAAAGTAATATTGTCAATTATTTACAAGTATTGGGAGGTATTAAAAACGTTTTCTTGCTGCTGTGGACAGTTTGTGAAAGCGGAACTTTCCTCCCGTAGAGCGTTACCATATTATTGTTCCCCTTGTACACGGACGCTGCAACGCGGCTTGTCGTGGTTTGTCAATTTAAAATAAACCAATTTCTAGCATGCATTTAACCACTGATCTAGAGCTTTTTCCCGAACAAAGAGTGACCCAATTGCTTTTCAAAGATGTCAAAAATTCCGCAGAATTGAGACAGAGTGCAGTGGAGGGTAAGATAAACGGAGCCCTGATCAATCCCACTATGGTAAGAACATTTCATTCCGGTTGGATATTTAATTTGTAGGTTTATTTACTGTTCCATGGATGAAACGCCGGGCTCAATACTTCCTTTTTTTATTCTCAGCTTGTCAATCCTTTCCAAGTACTAGTTGCAGCGAACAAGGCTGTTCACTTACAAAAACTTGGGAAAATGAAAACCAAAAGTTTGTATTCAGAAATCATCTTCAACCTATCACCTACCAACAAAGTAAGTAAAAAAAAAAACAACAACAACAACTTCAAATCTTCAGCTTAGAATAGCTGTCTTTACCCAGAAAAATATATATATTGTTGGAAATTTCCATTTTATTACATTCTTTAAATTTCTACTTGAACTCAGAACTAGTTCCAAATCCACCCCATGGATTTTAAAGGAAAAAAATGTTTGTTGAAATTAACCACTGAAATTTTTATTCCTTTCCTTGTACAGATTTCAGAGGCTTTCAAAAAGTTTGGAATCTCTGACAACGATGACTCAGTCATGGTGGTTCTGGTTCATGACAAAACTGAGACAGAGTCTTTGTCAGACATCATGACCAAAGTAGACGGACAGCAGGTTCCAGTGGAGGATGTTTCCCTGTTGTCTAACCTCGCAAAAATCAAACAGGTTTTTCACTTTCTTTTCATTTTATTATTTCCCATGTGTTTAAATTCATCAGTAAATCATAGGATTTATACATCGAAGAGGTATGCTTTTCCTGTTGGTTGTGAATTTGACAATCAGTCAGCTCAGATTTGAGATGAAAGTGCAAAGAGAGAAATGGTTTTCTAACTTTTGAGAAAAATTGGATCCTTTTTTATCTTTGTTATGATCATATTTTGGAGCTTTTCTAATAATCCTTACCTTTGTCCTTCTTTGATTGCAGCTGTATAAAGTTACACCCCAAGAGGAAAAGTGTGGGACTCTGCTGGATGCAGTCGTTTGCAGGATGGCCACCAAAGATGTCATTTAGCAGGAGCAGGAAAAAGGACCAGAATGTCATGAACAGTCCATATTTTCAAGGAAAATTTGGATTTCTTTTCATGCTCACAGCTGTAAAGAGAATAAATTTTATATTTTGTGTGTTTGGTTATGTTATTTTATGATGGTGACGTAAGACACAACATGATTAAGGCAGTAGAGCAAGTCAGGACACTTTGTCTGAGTTTATGGGCTTTATTGAAAATCAGTCATTTTTACCTTTTAACATTTAAGATGAAAATATTATTTACCCTGAAAGTTTGAGGTTGGTTTTCAGTTCTCCAACAGTAAGAGTAGTGCTATACAAGCTGGTGTTTTGCAAACAGTTGATGGATCTTGAATCCAAAAGGGAAAAGATTAGATCTATTGTTCTCTCTTTGTCATGAGGGAAAAAAAATCCACATTGAATAATACATGTCAAGCCCCATTTCTTTTAAAACTTGATGGGTTAAGAGGGCAAGAATATGAATCTGTAATCTCTTTGAAGTAACCTTTTGGAAGAACATTCAAGGATCCTTTGCCTATTCCCTGATCAAAATAAATTAAATGTACTTAGTTTCACTAAATGCACTTTAGGGAATTAGTAATACAGGAATCCCTAAAAAATGAACCAGCAAACACAAAAATGTGTTGAAAAGAATTTTATATTGATGCCATTGAGATACCAGAACTTTAAATATGTAAATAATTGCAGTATGACCTGAATATAAATCTATGATTCACTTCAAGTATTCAGTTCAAATACACTTTACACAATTAATTTAATCTATCTTTTCAAAATAGTATGCAGTTCCGCTTTCAAGAGAAACTCAGTACGTTAAAAGTAAGAAACTCATTAAAGACTTTATTTCACTAAAGGGTTGATTTATCAGCCTGGGAAGTTCATGAGCTCATCTTTTCCAATGTTTCCTCCACTGATGATGCACACAATGTTTTTCCCCTCTAGCTCAGGAACCTTGTTGTTAAAGATGGCAGCAAATGCAGCAGAGCCTGATGGTTCTACCACAAGTCCAGAACTGTAGAGGGTGGAAACTGCTTTCTTTATTTCCTCATCACTCACAAGGATGATACCCTCGACATAACGCTGACACAGCTCAAAGGGTAGTGTGCCTGAGATTCAAAGAAATATAAAGAAAAAATAAGAAAATTACAATGCCACTGCGACAGAAGCTTTAATAAACTGTAAGATCCAGTAAATGAGTAAAATTATAGTTTTGTAAAGCAATACAGAAACAAATCAATAGAAACATTCTGAATGTTACCTGCAAAAGGTGGTGCAAGCCCAGAGGCAATGCTCTTGGTGTCCATACCCATTGGCTTCTTCTCAACAAAACTTTTGTACATAGTGCAAGCTGAGTTTAACAAAACACAAAAAGTAAATGTGAGGTCAAAATTGGCAAACTTCACTGTCAAAACCCACTGAGATTCATGCTGGGCTAAAACAGAGGGTTATAATTCTGCTGTTTTGTTCCCTTATTACCTCCTTCTGGTTCCACACCATAGATCCTGGTCTTATCACAGCCTGACAATTTGATGGCAGCAGCTACTCCTGCAAGAAGACCCCCTCCACCACAGCATACCACCACCACATCGGGTTCAGGAATCACCTCAAGCACTTCCATACCAAGACTGAGCAAGAACAAATGAAGACACAATTGACCTTAACTAATTGAGCTTAAATGTACCTTGGTATTGTTGATTCATAACAAACTAATGTTCATCATTTACTTAAGACATACCAAAAGACTGAAATATTTGACCTCTTGACAAAGATGTCTTTCACCCAATATCAGAGTCATGTACCTGGCATGTCCTGCTATTAGATCCAGGTCATCATATGAATGCAGGAATGTCATGCTGTCCTCCTGCACGCAGCGGTTGACCACACTCATCAGACAGGAAGTTGGAACTCGCTCCACCTCAACACCAAAACTCTGAAAAAGAAGATAATAAAACCTCTTCCATCTAATTTAACAACAACATAAGATTTTTTCCAAGTCTTATTCAGCCAGCAAACAACATTTTACCTGTATGAGGATAGATCTGGACACCGGAGCAGTCTCTGGCATCACCACTTTGCCCTTGGATCCAAAGTGCTTTGAAGCGTAAGCAAAAGACTTCCCATAGTTCCCAGCAGACATTGTGACAAAATGACCACCCTTCGACCTCCTGGCAAACTGATTGGCTACTCCTCTGATCTTAAATGACCCTGTTAATTACATTTAATACATATTTTCAGCAATGACAGTACAAGAGAAATACCCTCAAAGGTTAGGTGAACTAGATTCTTTGCAGTTAGTGCTGACCCGTTCTCTGCATGTTCTCCAATTTAAAGTGGATGTTGCAGTTTATGTCAAGAGGCAGGGTGGTCTGACAACAGGGGATCATGGGGGTATTGATGACACCCAGTGGGCTTCTTCTCACTGTCTCCCTTGCTTCCCTCAGCAGTTCCAGGGTGAGCATATCTGCGGTAACCTCCCCCATCTGTAAGGTAGAATTAAAAATATAGGATGTACATTGTGAGACCATGCAAAAATCTGTGCCTCATGAGAAATCAGTCTATGGTACTATAGGTATAAAAATTACATTAAATTACAAATATTTCAAATACACCGAGTACAACCGCACTCTTCTCTTTTTTAATAGAAAAATTGCAGACTGTAAATACTAATATCAGGCGATGTAAGGTAGTTGCTTCACATGGGACACGTTGGCTTACCTCTACCCTAATAAAAAAAAATGCCCCAAAGCGTGTTTGACGCTCAGCCTGAATGATTACTTTTTAGAAAAAAAACGTTTTCAACTAACCTTAAATCAAGTTAAATTAATAAGAATGATTATTCACTAACCTTATCTTTTGTTTTAGTTTTTGCAGCTACTCTACACAGTGAAGGCTCCGCGATACTGACGGTGTAACAACTTTAGCAGCTTCGTACAGCATAACAGTTCCTGGTTAAACGGGTTTCTGGTCGGACGTAATTAATGACTGGACCGTAAACATGGCTGCCCCATGAGTAGCTGTAGGGAGCAGTAATTGGAAAATAGCTGTAAAATCGGAATTACTTTCGTAGTATCTCATATTTTAAATTCTTTTATGGACGGACTATAATTGGAGAACATGAGTTTTGTGAGACATGTAGTGTGCGCCATGTCGGGAGGCGTAGACAGCTCTGTTGCGGCGTTGTTACTGAAGAGGAGAGGTGAGAAACAATTTATATATGACATTCACATAACTGTTCACGTATGAAAAAATAAATGGGCTAGTGGGTTTAAGAGTCTGTACCCGGATATAAAAGTCGGTGTGAACGTCTTTCCACACATGTGGACAAAGTATTTAACTCCAATACTTAAGTCAAAGTATTGATACTTGTGGTCATATCTTACATAACTACAATTTACTCAAGTTATAGTGCCAGAGCTTACTTTTTAAAATACCTTAGCATTCAACAGCACATTCGTATAAAAATAATCGTTTTTAAATGCACTTTTTTTAAAATATCAGTAAAATGCTGTATTGTCTTCTCTGTGCTTTTACAGAACCGTGTAACTCTCTGAAACCACCTCGTAATGTAGTGACATATATGTAAAACCACTCTTCCACAAAATCTCAGTAGAAACACCTATAACAACCCCCTAGCATTTTAAAATCCAATCAAAAACAATAGGACAGCTATTGTCATTTATTTTTTTGTTCAAAAATTCCCATCTCTTCAAAACGGGAGGGCTTTTATTTATCCCCACACATTCAGTACAGGTGAGTTTACTGTTGAGTCCATTACCATGAACAATCCTCAACTCTGCTTCTGAGAACTCATCAATAAAATCTGTAAACCACACACAATATTCCCTCAGCATTTTTCCATGCCTATGGAAAGCTATGGAAACCCCTGAAACATGATGCAAAGAATTATATTTATCTTTCAGGTGTAGTCTACTGAAACTCTTATGTTGCCAAAACAAAACAACAACAACAACAACAACAACAACAAAAACAACAACAACAACAACAAAACAACTACTCAAAAATCACTCAAGTCAATGTACTCTGTTACTATCCACCTCTTATTCTTAATTACCAGTTATTCTGTGGTTGTAAATGTGTGCGTTTTTATCTCCTACATGAAGGCTACAATGTAACAGGAGTTTTTATGAAGAACTGGGACTCGCTGGATGAGGAGGGGGTTTGCACTACAGAGAGAGACTGCGAGGATGCTTACAAAGTATGTCAGAGTTTGGACATCCCCTTCCATCAAGTGTCTTATGTGAAAGAGTACTGGCATGAAGTTTTCAGGTAATATTATCTGTTGTTAACAAATAACACACGTGTATTCATCTTGTAACTCAATAACCTGAATGATATGCTCATGTCATGTGTCTTTCAGTAAACTTTTAAAGGAATATGAGAATGGAAGAACACCAAACCCAGATATACTGTGCAACAAGCAAATCAAATTTAACCATTTCCACAATTATGCCATCAACACCTTGGGTAAGTTATCCTTTATTATGTAAACTCAATCTGGGAAATATGATATTTCTTTGGCTCATTTGTTACTTTTTCAAATTAAAAGCGGTGGAAAATAGTTAGAAATAAAAGTAAAACCCCATTTAATTTATGTCAAACACAGTACAGAGATCTTGTAATAAATATTGTGTTGTTTTTGACAAAGGTGCTGATGCTATGGCAACAGGCCACTATGCCAGGACGTCACAAGAAGATGAAGAGGTTTTCGAACAGGTGTACACAGCTCCACCTACTACTCTCTTCAGAGATCGATTTGAGATTAGAAACCGTAAGTGTTGTATCACCAAATATAATCTCCTCTTTGGTGTGAGGGCACCAACCCTACTTTGTTGCTAATACTAAGTGAAATTGTATTCCTGGCTTTGAGTTGGGACTTTTTCTCACATTTTTAATAATCATGTGTTTCTCTCTTTTATCAAGCGGTCAGGTTGTACAAAGGAGCAGATTCCCTCAAAGACCAAACCTTTTTCCTCAGTCAGATCTCCCAGGATGCTTTGCGACAAACCATTTTCCCTTTAGCTGGACTTACAAAAGAGTTTGTCAAAAAGATTGCTTTGGGAGCAGGATTTCACCATGTCATTAAGAGAAAAGAGGTAGCCACACACACTCCGATAAAAAATGACATTTAATCCATTTATGCAGTAAGTCACAGCACTGGATGATGTGTTCTCATTTACATGTTGCTGATTTTGCTGGTGTCTTCACAGAGCATGGGTATCTGTTTCATTGGAAAGAGGAATTTTGAAAACTTTATCTTGGAGGTAAGAGTTTAGGGCCCGCATTTTAGGTCTGAAAATTGGACTTGTTTTCTACCAATCCTTGTTCTCTTCCTTCTTTAGAAAAAGGTCACATCATTGGAACAGAATCTCTCAATATATACTAGAAACATGTGCATTTCTTCTGTTTGTCATTGAATTGTGTCTTTATTTTCAGTATCTGGAGCCTAAACCAGGAAACTTAATCTCCATTGAGGATGGAACAGTCATGGGGAAACACAAAGGTACGTATGTGGTTGTGGGGTTCTCAGATTGGTAGCTTACTTTTACAAACTGAAGAACTGTTATGTTGGGATTACACTGTCACATAGACTAAACAGAATGGCTGTCAATGAGCTTTTGTGTGTCTAATGGTTTGGTTGACTTATCACAACTCCATTTCTCATATATGAAAGCTATATAGCACCCTAAATGGAAACTAAACCTAAATTTTCCTTCTTGGCCGTTGCTAACTTAATGCCAATTTTTCATTTTCTCCCATGATTCTGTCCACTCAGGTTGGTTTACTTTGACGCTCGGCCAGAGGGCAAGGATAGGAGGAACAAAGGACCCCTGGTTTGTGGTGGACAAAGACATTACAACTGGAGAAGTGTTTGTGGTAAGAGTGTCATTTGTGGTTGTTAAATAATAATCTGTCTTTTCCTTTGGGAGCATGTGGTACAGTATATCCATAATAATATTTTTCATACACATGCCTCAAGCCTCAGGCTTTACAGCAATTCAGTCAGGGACCTCTCTATTTACTTTTGATAGAGGACTGTATCAAGTAAGTGTAATGCAGTGTGTGACACAGATAACCAATCACTGCTGTTTCTTTACTGCATGTAATCTAATGAATTAGGCTCCGACTACCAATCACCCTGCTCTTTTTCGTGACACATTGAGGACGGACCGTTTTCACTGGCTTGGGGTAGACCCACCTCCTGAACTTGTCAGTACCAAGATGATGGAGTGTCATTTTCGCTTCATCCACCAGATGCCTCTTAGTGAGTGTGGTTTACTTTGAGCTTTTCCACTGATGAATTTAAAGAGGAGAATACCATCATCAAAACACAACTTAATGACAATATTTGTGTCATTCAGCTCCTTGTACAGTGACGTTGAACATGAATGGTTCTGTTTGGATTTCCCTCAACCAGCCAGTCAGGGCTCTGACACCTGGACAGGTAACAATTTACACCTGTGTTAACCCAAAAATAGTTTAGCCTTTGTTGTTTGTAGAGTCATAGTTCTATTGATCTAAAAGCTGTACAACACTGTAGTATTGTTTGAACGTTCATGTTTGCACTGTTTGTCTCTGCTCCCCAGTTTGCTGTGCTGTACAAAGGAGATGAGTGTCTGGGAAGTGGAAAGATTATCCAACTTGGGCCCAGTGAATTTACTCTCCAGAGGGGCAGAGACCGGTTGGTAGCAGCTGCGCAGCAGAAGAAGCAACTTACCCCTGAGCCTGAAAACTGAGATGAGCTCGATGGCGTGGTGGGAGGAAGCTTCGTCTTGTAAATGAGGTCGTTTCCAAAGGGTTGACTGTGTTTCTGAGTTTACCTTTTACAAAGGTAACCTCTGTGTGATCATGATTTCAGTAGATCTAACATCAGCTGCTGTGGATTTTAAATGTGGCCTTGATCTTTGTACTGGGTCATCTGAGACATAAAGGTTGGCCATTTGGAGACCTCCTTTAATTTTGATGGGGAACCTATGAATGACCCAAAGAGAGAGTTTTAGAGTCAAGGACCTGATCTAAGACATAGTTGCTAAACAAAACTTGGTATTGGTTATGAAACAATTATGAGGGACTTTTGACATATTCAAAAAAAAAAAGACTTAAAAAAATAGGGTCATGGGGGCAATTTTAAAGTATTATCATTCTCAGTGTGTTCTAGCTTCCTGATTCTGTTTACTTCTGTAACAGATTTTTATTCACCTCAATTTTTTTTCTTGTGGAAAAGGAGGCAAAAAATATGAAAATTGCAAAAATGCAAAATCAAGAGCCACAACTCCTTACCTCTGACAAACCTCACTTCTTTAAACACTGTCTTTTATAGTATTTCTGAAATAATGTTACACTGGGGCAAAAGGGTGACCTTATATTAGCTTCTCAATTGTCACTGCACCTACGTCATTTTTTTTAAATGACAGGCAAATACATTAGTGCCACCAAATGCATCGAAGATAAAAGGTGCTGCTATTTGTGTATACTTTTTTTTACTTTGTCATAAAAAATTGGCAAATTTATTCTAAATAATGAGAAAGACAATGATCTTGTAGTACGTAGTATAACAGGACTGTTCTATAGCAGTTTGCTACTCAAACGTTGGGTGTTTTATTTATATTTGAAAACTCTTTCAGAAAGAAGTGCCTTTTGTTCTCATTGCATTAATTTTTTGTTGTTGTTTTTGTAACTTAGTCTTCAAAAGAACCAGATTTAATTACTTGAAAATATTTTACAATTAAAAATAATATACAAAACAAGTTAAAGTTGGTCAATCTTTTTTTTCTTAACATTTTCTTTACCTTTTAAACACTGTTACATTATCTGCATGGTTTCCCATAACATTGATGACACCCCCCTTGAACTCAGTGTGTATTTTTCATGGGACAGTGGTGACAAACAAGATTCCCCAAAAACAACCTTTTTCCTCATTCCACGCTGGTGGAGCTAAAACCCATTTTTGGATTACGGGTCAAATTTAACCTGAAAAAGTATGTATGAGTTATTCCAGAGTAAGTATGAACCAAAATACATGAAAATCTATCGTAGTTCATTAACTGTAAAGTGTTTTTCTATCCACAAGAGGGCGCTATCATACAAGATTAACCTCACAGTTGAACCCCTGAGGTTATGCAGAAGTTAACTATTTAACCTTAGTGTTATACAGTAAGTATACAATAAAAGGAAGAAATGTTATAGTATTTGACTTGTGATAAGTTTCCTCTTGAGTAGACTTTCTGCCATATTTGTTGACAAATAATCCAAATGAAGAGGTGGATAGAACAAGTGCAGAAGCATCACCTGGAACAAAGTCAGGTGACATTAATGACTGAAGTTCTATTAGTAGCTTTGAAAAAATATGCTTAAAGATACTCAAAATTATAAACACTGATTTACTTTTACTGCTCTGATTTGAAAAGCATTCTTGTTGCAGGATGTGTGTATTAGTGATAGCCTATGCGGCTTTGTGTTAACATATCAATATGATGTTTTAATTGTGACCTGCAAAAGGACTGCAGATCACTAGATTTAAGCTTGCTGTGCTTCAAAGTGTTGTTTATGTTCAGTTTGGTACACCGTCCTTCTATGAAAAAGAAAAAAATGAAGTAATTAAATAAAAAAAGATCAATTCAAAAGTCTAAAAATATTTACAGAACTCACTGTCAGAATAAAAGTCAAAATAATACCAGATGTGATATTGAGGGTTGGGAAATATGATCAAGTTCTTGCCGCCATGCGCATTTTCTAATGACATTCTATATCACTAAATCATGACTATATAACTTTTCAGTGATCACACCAAGAATAAAGATCTCAAACATAATCTCAGTTGAGAAAATGTTCGGGAAAAAAACTATAGATGTATTTTCACTGTGTACCATCATTTCTTTGGTTGTTTGCAGTTCAAATTACCACATTTTTTAAAAACTGAAACTTATGACTTTCAGTTAGCTGAAGATGCAAAATTAAATGTGAATTTAATACTGATTTCTTTAAAAATGTATATCTTTACTGAGCTGCTTCTTTAACTTTCTTTCAATAGAACTACCTAAGATTAAATTAATAAACAACTGTTGAACCGGGGGCAGCACTCAGACACGCAATAGGAATCTAAACGCACTGTATCCTATTGTAATAACAATGCTCTTGCGCATATTGGTCACCCGGTCAGGACCACTTCCCTAATCTCCATGAGAAAAAAAGACTCCCCTTGAAAGCGTCCCAGAGCGGGAACACAGCAGGTTTATGGTAATAAGCCTCTGAGGAGGAGAGAAGAGGCGGAGGCGGCGGTGGGGAGCCACGGAGCCATTTTGTACTCATTTAAACTCAGTGTGGGTTAACGCACCCTCTGCGCGTAGTGGATACATTGATACTATGGATACTGGGCGTCGTTTCCACCTTAAAACTTCAACATGAGGGGCAAAAGCAAAGCGCTTTGTTGGGAGAGGGAGAGTTAATGGTCTCGCGTTGGATTTTCTGGGAAGTTCAAAGGGATCCGGCTTGTTTTAAAGTATGGAGCTGTCGATATGTTGGATGTTGGTCTGTGTCCTATTCACTCTGCCGTTGACTGGATGTTTGGAGATACACCTTACGGAGACTTTACAGCCCGGGACTCTTTTGGCAAACTTGTCGCTTGGCCCTGGGTGGACCTACAAAATTGACAGGACTTTATCCGCTAAATTCATACAGAGTTTTTTCGAAGTTGAAAGGCACGGTGGGGTAATCCGTCTGTCCCACAAAGTTCTGTGTGCGCACACACCGAGGAACCCGGCAGCTGTTTATTTCAGAACAGATTCCTCAACATCTGGAGACGTTATTCTGACACAGTTTAATGTGTTTGTTCACGGGCAGGACTGTTTTATTAAGTACAAGAGAAAGAAGGAGCCAGGTAAGCCAGATATTCAAATTAACCACCTTTTAAAACTGAAGGCAACTTCCTGCTCACCTGCAGGCGCACTGCTTTTGAATGTAACAGAACTTTTGCCTGTCTTTGCTCGAAACACGGCTTTTTTGGACACTATCTGTGGAGGAAAGGACCTGGGTGCAGTATTCACTCATGGGGGGCTGTTCTTGGCCGGTGACTTGTGTTTTGAGCACGCAGGACAGTCAGAAGCGAATTTGCACTGTGCGTTTCTCAGCTCATCAGGCGACAGGCTCTCTGTGCAGCTGAATTTGACGATTGTAACTGTGCCTCAGTTGAAAGGATCCTCTTTGGAAAACCTCAGAAGACAGTCTGGCAAATTGAGCCGCAGGGGGAAGCGACAGGCAAACGCATCTCCCCAGTTCCAGCTCCCTAACTATCAGGTGTCTGTGCCGGAGAATGAGCCTGCGGGCACGCGGGTCATCACACTAAAAGCCACTGACCCGGATGATGGAGAGGCAGGGAGGCTTGAATACGGCATGGAAGCCTTATTTGACAGCAGATCCAACGACTTTTTTGACATTGACTCCCAGACAGGGAGCATTACAACCGTCCAGTCTCTAGACAGGGAAGTCAAAGACACCCATGTCTTTAAAGTCACTGTAACAGACAATGGTTCTCCCAAAAGATCTGCCACTTCTTACCTCACAGTCACTGTAAGCGACACCAATGACCACAGCCCTGTGTTTGAGCAAACTGACTACCGAGTTAGCATCCGGGAGAATGTTGAAGTTGGGTTTGAAGTGATGACAATTCGGGCCACTGATGGGGATGCTCCCTCCAACGCTAACATGATTTATAAAATTGTAAATGACAATGAAGTTAACTCGGTGTTTGAAATTGACTCTCGAAATGGTCTAGTAAAGATCAGAGAGAAGCCTGACAGGGAGACCAGGTCTAAGTACCACCTCATTGTTGAGGCCAGTGACCAAGGCAAGGAACCTGGTCCTCGCAGTGCCACTGCCACCGTCCACATCACTGTTGAGGATGAAAACGACAACTACCCTCAGTTCAGTGAAAAGAGGTATCTCGTGAAGGTACCAGAGAATGTTGGGGTCAACACGAAAGTTGTTCAGGTGGAAGCGACAGATAAAGATGAGGGGAACAATGCTAAAGTTCATTACAGCATCATCAGTGGCAATGTCAAAGGGCAGTTTTATATTCACTCCCCCACAGGTGTGATTGATGTCATCAATCCTCTCGACTATGAGATGATTCGGGAGTATAATTTGCGAATTAAGGCTCAGGATGGTGGGAGACCCCCTTTGATAAACAGCACAGGGATGGTGGTAGTACAAGTGGTGGATGTGAACGACAATGCCCCGATGTTTGTCAGCACACCTTTCCAGGCTTCTGTTTGGGAGAGTGAGCCGATTGGTTATTCAGTGATCCACATTCAAGCGATTGATAGTGATTCAGGGGAAAATGCCCGTTTGACCTACAGACTAACTGACACCACACCTGGTTTTCCATTCACCATCAATAACAGCACAGGCTGGATTACAGTGTGTGAGGAGCTTGACAGGGAGACAACTGAGCACTACACCTTTGGTGTGGAGGCAAGAGATCACGGCGTTCCTGTAATGTCCTCCTCAGCCAGCGTCGGCATCAAAGTGCTTGATGTGAACGACAATGTGCCTACGTTTACAGAGAAGACCTACTCACTGAAGATCAATGAAGATGCTGTTGTTGGGTCCAGCGTCCTCACAGTGACGGCTGTAGATAGGGACGCCAAAAGTGTGGTGACCTATCAGATCACCAGTGGGAACACAAGGAACCGCTTTGCCATCACAAGTCAAAGTGGAGGTGGTCTCATCACTTTAGCTCTCCACTTAGACTACAAGCAGGAACGTCAGTATGTGTTAACAGTTACTGCCAGTGATGGGACGCTCTATGACAGCGCTCAGGTGTTTATCAACGTCACAGATGCCAACACACACCGGCCTGTTTTCCAAAGTGCCAACTACCAGGTAATGCTCAGTGAAGAGAAACCAGTTGGCTCCACTGTTGTGGTAATCAGTGCAACGGATGAGGACACAGGTGAAAACGCTCGCATCACGTACATGATGGAGGATAATGTTCCTCAGTTTAAGATTGATCCAGACACAGGTGCCATTACAACACAAATGGAGATTGATTATGAAGACCAGGCCTCTTATACGTTAGCCATTATCGCCAGGGACAACGGGATCCCTCAGAAATCTGACACGACGTATGTGGAGATAATCATACTGGATGCTAATGATAACGCTCCTCAGTTCCTTAGGGATATGTACCAAGGGACTGTAGTGGAAGATGCACCTGTCTACACCAGTGTTCTTCAGATCTCTGCTTCAGATAGAGACTCTGGCTCCAATGGTAGAGTGACTTACACTTTTGCAGGTGGGGATGATGGAGAAGGTGACTTCTATATAGAGCCCTACTCTGGTATCATCAGAACTAACCGCAAATTGGATAGGGAGAATGTTCCTGTTTACAATCTCAAGGCCTATGCTGAGGATAGAGGGGTCCCGCCTCTGAAAGCAGCTGTTCCCATTCATGTGGTCGTCCAAGATATAAATGACAACGCACCAGTGTTTGAGAAGGATGAGCTGTTTATTGATGTGGAGGAGAACAGCCAGGTGGGGTCCGTTGTTGCTCAAATCACCGCTATGGACCCTGATGAGGGCACGAATGCTCAGATCATGTACCAGATTGTGGAGGGGAATGTTCCGGAAGTTTTCCATCTGGATATCTTCAACGGAGATCTCACTGCGCTCATGGAACTGGATTATGAAACTAAAACGGAGTATGTCATTGTGGTCCAGGCCACCTCAGCACCACTGGTGAGTCGGGCAACGGTGCACATACGCCTCGTGGATATGAATGACAACAGTCCAGTGCTGCAAGACTTTGAGATTATTTTCAACAACTACGTCACCAACAAGTCCAATAGCTTTCCATCTGGAATAATAGGGAAGGTACCGGCTTATGATCCAGACGTGTCGGATAAACTACAATACAAGTTTGAATCTGGGAATGAGCTAAGTCTGCTGCTGCTGAATGAAGACACTGGAGATCTGAAGTTGAGCAGGGACCTCAACAATGACAGGCCTCTTGAAGCACCCATGACCATTTCTGTCTCAGGTAAGAAAGTTCCCATTTTAATTCATGCTGTTGCTTTTCTGTCACGTCTGTAACATGTTGCATTGTTCACAAACAGGGTGGTTAAATGTGCTCGAGATGGAAGTTTAAGTCATCTTTCTTCTCATGAAACTATGAGTTGAAAAAAGGCTCAGGGCAGATTTCTGGGCTGGTGTTGGCTGTGTGTTTAGAGAGTGTTTGCTGCAGGCTCTATGCAGGATCCAGTTAAGCTGCTTTTGTGCTTTTCCCCTTCTGACTGCATTGTGTGTGCAAGCAGTTGGTTTGGTTTATTAACAGGCATCATTAGCAGGTTCCCTAAAAATGTTCTGGCACAGATTATTTGACTTTTGAATAGATTTTATACACTTTTAACCTCCAGAAAAAAAATATTCTAAAAGGGATTCATAACTTTGTTTTAGGAGATAGATGGGGCTTTTCGTAATCTAATTTTTGATCTCGAGGCTTGTTGGTTCATTTGTGAGGTCATGCTGAAAGAATTTGGTTAAAGTTGCCTTTTTCCTCATGAGAATGGCAGACTTTGTTCTTTCAAGTTAAAGATTAGATGAATGCAAACACTTGATGGTTCACACCTAATCTGGCAAAGCAATAGCCACAGTTTGAACGAACATGCATGCGTGCACACACACACATTCACACACAAACGGTCTGACATACTTTGCAAGAAAGCCTAGTGACATTAATCAAGCAATCTGACAAGCAGTGTAAATCTAACACACTGACAGAATAACTAACTTGTCACCTACTGACAGCCGGTTGCCCAACCTTCTCTCTTTACTCTCAGTCTTTGTAATTCTTCACTTGCTCTCCTTTTCTCGCTGTCGGTTAAACTCCCACACATTAAGCCCTGAAATGGGCAAACAGCCGAACAAAGCTGGATTGCTTCAACTCACCCTCTCTGTCATCCTATCATCTCACAAACTGAGGGTTGCCAGCGTATCCTACGTTAAAGGAATATAAATGAGCTACAATGCTTTCATCAGAAAAGTGATGCTTTTGAGTACTTTCTTATAAGAAAGTACTTTTTCATTCTTAAAACCCCTCTGTGATTATTCAGTGTGAGTAGAAATAATTTCTCTGAAATTAAATGAATTCTTTCTCAAACTGTGCTTTTGCCAATGAACTTGTACTTCCTAATATTTAAAAAAAAAAAAAAGACAATCCATCCCTGTCCGAGTCTGGGTGCTTTATTGCGGTTGCAAACAACCTGCAGATTATATAGGGGGACAGCAACCAACCACAATAGGTCAGACTTTACAGTCCCCATTCATGGCCTAACAGATGACCGCTCTTGTGGTATCCCTGACAACAGTGACCTTATGAATGTCCCAAAGGGAGTTAGACCTCTTCATGACTTGTGGCTATGTCACACTCAAGCACAACAATAAGAAAGCACACGTTCTCTCATGGGTAAAAGAGACGTACATACTCCAGACATCTCTCTCTGAGTGACTCAGCTCAGAAGACTATCTTTGGATAAATGTTGCCACTGATGTCTTGACCCTTCGACCTCTTGCTATGGAAAGCGCATGCTTGGGGGCAATTGGTGAACTAACAACTCCTTTACAAAGAAAAGAGAAGAGAGACGTTGTAATTGCCTCTCCTTTGAGTTCAATTAGTCCACTCGTCTTCTTTTTTAAGCTTTAGTTTTGCTGCAGGTTCATTATTTTGACCTTTTCTTTGATAATTTTTGCCTTGGAGTTTATTGTTTGTCCAAGAGATCTGGCTTAACCTCTTAAGACCCAAGCTTCTGTATGGTGTCCATTTTTAATTCATTGCTATTTGGGATAAGTAAGACCTAACCTGGTCATTGTAAAAGAAGTTTGATTATTTTTGTTATGAGGTTTTTATTAGTTGTTTGTTATTAGTGCTATGGAACTTAAATACATTATTTTGGGTTTTTTTTTCTCACTAAAATAGGTGTAATGTTGTGATATCACAATAGACTGTATAAAACATGGACGTAGTCTCGCCGACGTTACCCGTCTGTTTCTGAAACGGGAAATAAAGCACATTGGCTATAGCGGCCATATTGGTAGTGGCAGGGGCTTCGTGTATAGCTAAAGGGTGCCTGTCTGTCACGTGACCATGAGCTGTGCCTCTGATTGGGCAAGCTTGGGATCTTAATACCCTCTGAACTGCCGAGTTGGAAAAAAATTCACCCCCTGTACAGTGTGTGCCGATAGTAAAATTAGCGACTCAGACAGGAGACGTTTTTTGAACCAGGCTGTAAATAGGTTAATTTCTGCTTTGAAAAAGGATTTGTTTAGCTTGGTGTGTATGTGACTTCCGGTACTTCTGGAGCCAGCCTTAAGAGCACATTCGAGAAACAGCAGATTTTAGCACTTCTGCATTGTCTCTTATTGTTAGACCGGAGGTTGCCGCTTGGATATCACCAAAAGATGACATGGGCAGTGTCCCTAAATGTAGCTTAACGGTAAAAGTTTTTTAAAAAAAAGAAAGTATCCTGAGTCTGAGAGGTAGAAATGTAATGTCCACATATGCTGATGCTGGGTCTTAGAAGGTTAAATAGGCCTAGGTCCAAACTGTCCAAAGTCTGATTTTACCTCCACTGATTTCTAGAATGTACCATGTCCTCCTCATTCATGATGAATGTGTCTCTCAACTTGCTTTTCAAGCAAGGGACTTCTGCTACTGCTGCTACTACTTTTTTAGTCATCCCAAAAAGCTATTCACAATCAGTTACACAAATCACGTCTGATGTATTTCTTTTGGCACCGGTTCGTGTTTTCTGTGAATGCCAACTTGAATTGGAATGGGTTGCTTTCCGTCATAAAAGCCCTATCAAACAAACTCCTGACATTTGCAGGGTAATTTTAGTAAATCCAGGCCTTGGCATCTACAGGAAGTTTCTGTTCATACATGCACCTTATGGGAAATATAGTCTCATAATGGATATGGAGTCTTTTCATTGACGTGAGAGTGGCAGCAGAGGGAGGAGGAGTGTTGCATAGTGGTGACTGTTGATGTATTAATACCACTGTTAATGCCACTGGCTCCACCGACCTAGGGAATTACTGAGATATTCAAGTGGATTAAAAAAAAAAAACCTAAATGTTGACCTTAGTTTACCTGACTTGACTTTTGAGCTGAAGGAAAATTTGTTCTAACTGAAATCTAAATTGAATCCAAAGGAACCCGTCTAGCCTAATGCAGTTTGCAGCTCCATGATGCTCCAAAAAACAAAACCTGATTAATATGTTACATGTGACACTTGGAAGTTAGTGTCACCAAGTGAGTGCTAAAAACAGTGCACAAAGAGAAGAAAACAAACATTAGACGGTGATGAAGTGTATGCAGCCTCCACTTAGTTGTATTTGTCCTGATCAAGTTGCTGCTTCCGATGATGCAAACACTATCACCTAGAATGTGCTCCAGATTTTCCTTTTTCTTTTACTCTGCACACTTCCATCTTGTAGGTGTGGTTGTGAAAAGTTAAAGCATGCACTGACTGGCTGTAGATGGAGCTGCATTCTATTACTCAGTAATGCAGCTAAGATTGTTGCTTAAATGATTATAAAAGATTGATGATGAATGGTCTTTTTCCACCCTGGCTGTGATCTTTTTCCCTACTCGGAGTGTTTGTGATGACATGCTGCTACATGTACCTATTCACACACCCACCTCCCCTCTCTACCCTGATTCCTCCCCCCTCCTCTTTTCTCCCATGGGGCTTTTTTCTTAACTTCCATGCCTTTGGTTTGGCTCTTAATCCAATTTAAGGAGCTGCATAGTTCAGCTTTCTAAGATTTTTGTTCTTGTCAACCCCTTTTGCCCTCCAATACACACATGCTTAACCCTAAGTCCTTGCTCCCTAATGTACATAACTAGATTTACACTGCAACACAGGAGCTTTGTGCTTTTTTTAAGAATCCAGATCGAAGTAGGATTTAATCTCCTGATGTACTTGCTGAACTTTCCCAGACCGGTTAAAAACACACACTAGCGAAGGACACTGCTTCTTCATCAAGGGAGAAAGGAGACTGTTTTAGTCTTTATATTTGACAAAGATTAGACTTGTGTTGTACACAGTAGATTATAGATAATCGTAGATAAGAGTCACTTATTTGGTGTGATGCAATGTCTTTAACTTTTTTTTGGTTATACTCTTTTGTCTCCACCTCTGTGCTTGGCATTCCCTCAATGTTAAGTCCTTTTTTGGGCTGAAAATATTGCATAACACAAGAATGCATACTAAAAGGGCTCAAGACTCCTTGAGCTCCTCCTCGTATGAGTAAACGGCCAAATACCTCCCCGTAAGGCTTCGTTCATACATTTCAAAACTTTTTACATAAATCTCACGCTTCAAATATTGTAATTAGAGAAGTGTCTCCCAACTTGAGTACAGGTGTTGACATGAGGCAGAGACAGAAGTGACGTGACCCCTTACCTGAGAGATCAAAGCAGTACACACTCAGCAGTGAGAGAAGACCCTGTTCTTCCCCTGTGCTACACATGACTTATCACATCTAGACATAATAATTGAGAGCAAACAGGGTAGGAGTCATGGGAGTAAAATCTGGTTAGCCGTGGTGTTACTGATGCTTTACGTGCAAGACAAAAAAGAAATTTTGTCGTCCTTTTTTTTTTCTCCAAGCACTAAAGCCCTGCAAGTGATCTCATCGTGAGGTTGTGTACCTCTGTAGTTTTGTAACTAGCCAGCACAAGCTCCAAGCTTTTCACATCAACATGTAACTTGCTGAGCAAGTTTGCTCTCAGTTTCAGTATTAAACCTTTCATTAGACTCCTCGAGTGTCTGCCTTAGAAAGCAACAGGAGAAAGCAAAACAAAGAAAAACAATAGGAAGTTATCTCTTCTTGGGGTAAGCATGTATTTATAGACTCAGAAATGCATCTTATTTGATTTTTTGGAGATGTTTTACCGCTCCTTTAAAAGGGTTGATGTAAATCATGAGCGGAGCTGTTTGGTCTTTTGAAGAAGAGGTTAAAGTTTGCTTGGTAGGAGGTTGAGTGCTTATGTCCTCCCTGTGGAAAATCATGCTGTCCTTCAGTTTGTTTGTAAAATAGTCTGCCATTCCCAGGTTTGGCTCTTTCTCTAACTGATAGTGAAATCTTTGTCATTCCTCAGACTTTCCACTCTCCTAACATTAAACGTTGCCCTTGACACCAAACTTCCAGTCTTTTCCCCTCATTCAACCCCACTGTTCTTGTCCCCATATTATTGCCACCCCCTTCATTTCTTTCTCTTGACTCTCTTTACAGAAGTAATGCAGCTGCTGTGTGATTTTTAAATCAGAATCCGTCCTGAGTTACTACTTCATTTCCTTCTGACTTGAAACTTCATGACTTCTTTCTCTTGTGTGCCACTTATTTCCGCCTGAGCGCCCATCATTTAGCTTGTTTACCTTTGAACCATGAACCCACCTGATCTCCCCCTAGCATGCTAATGCTAGCTTGTTATAAAGTAGGGATGCATCAATCCAACTTTTCTGGTACCCATACCGCTACCTGAGCTTTAGGTATCGACCAGTACCGATTCTGATACTGATCCGATACCAGTGTTTCATAATAACCTGTATGCTCTACTGAGGTATAAGACTGGTAATGTTTTAGGTCAAAGGCAAAAATAAATAAATAAATAAAAAGTAATATTTATTTTAACTATAAAATATTCATTTAAATGTTTGCCAGCAGTTTGGTAAAAAACATTCTTCAGAATGTACAGAAATTAATATTCAATTGTAATATTTTTTACCCTAGGTAATTCAGCAAAAAACATAAAAGTGTATCAGAGGTAATATTTCAAATCAAATATCCAAGAGCGCCATTAAAAAAGAAAAGGGAGGAAACTGTTTGCCTGGATCGGCACTATGGATCGGCCCCTTCCTACCAATCCCGATCCAGCTTTGAGGGACACCAATACCCAATATGCTCAGCAATGTTACACCCTAGCTAGGCTTCCTGTCAAATAAAATAGATTTGTTTTTTCTCTTTCAAAAAACACCAACAAGTGAACAAGTTTCAACTAAACATAAGGGTTGTTTTTGTCAATGCAGAAAATTCAAATAGGAATTTCAGTAAATTGGATCTATACCCACTTTTTTAGTGCGCTGTGCTCAAGATAAGAATCAGTGTCATGGTTGAAATACAGGCTGAAATGTTTGGATCTCTGTGCCTTCAGGCGGAAGTTTGAGGTGTCATTAGCCAACAAAGAGATCAAAAACGATTTGGCCCTTTAAACGCCTGACTGCTCAGTTAGAAGCACGGCCACCCGGGATCCAATGCTGTGTACCTTCACAGTAACAATTAATAAATAAAAATAAAATAACAAAATTAATAAAATGAAATAGCTATCTGTATGAATAACTTAAATTGTTTAATTCAATGTGTCATTATTATTATTATCTTTATTTACAATTTTTTTCTTCATAAAAGTTAGATCTGTTTTTTAAAGTCTTTACTTGAAAATTAGTCTTGAAAAATGGGGTTGTCTTGTGATCAGGGTCGCCATATGCACGACTTTCCTACGTTTTGTAAATACCTCCAACAATGGAGGAACCAAAATGTAGAGCAGAGCAGAAATATAACCTGATATACCGTTTGTTTCAGTTTTATTTTTACACATATGGAATTATCTCATACAGGTTTTCATATCATTATTGTTTGATCTGGCCTGAAAAAAAAAGATTGTGCTCCAACGGTGACCCAGAAACATTTTAAAATAGTGAAGATTGTAAAAGTAAAAGCAATATTTGAATATGTGTGAGGCTGTTATTTACACACAGGCTCTTCATGTGTTGTTGCGCCTACATCAAACACACTCTTACAAACACAAAAGAAACACCCCTATGTATACACTGGAGCTGCTATCTGTAGTTTACATGCTGCAGGACAGTGATTTTACCACTCCAACAGGCTAGCTGGGTGGGGGTGGAGGGTCGTGTTTGATTGTAATCTGACACACCTCTCCAAGTCTCTTTCTCAGACAACACAGTGCTTCTCCTGTGTCCGTCACTGTAGAGTCAGGGAGAGCTGAAGCCTCACGAGTGTGACATTACATGCGTCATGATTTGCAATGACCAGTTGTAGGAATGTTAAGTATCGGTGAGGTGGGGGCTGAGGGTGTGTAACGTCTAGCCAGAGCAAATGACATGAGGCGGTGTAGGAAAAGGAGGGCAGAAGAAGTGCAGAGGTTGGAGATGAAATGGATACTGGTCTGTTTTACACAGATGTGGCACGAATCTTTTTTTGTGGATTTTTTAAAATTTGAAAACTACATGGCAACCCGACAGTTTGAAGGAAGTTTAAAGATTTGTTTGAGGCCCACTACCGCCTCTGAAAAACAGATTTGAAACATCAAACATTTAAGAGCAGCACTTGATCCATGGCAGAGAGGGTTCAGTTGTAACTCTTTATGGTGAATATGGTGAAGCTTGAAGCGTAAATTTTACAGTGGACGTCTGAGTCCTCATCATTTATATAGTGACACCTATTTTGCTGAAAAGTATTGAAATACCATAATCAGATCCACAGATGTTAGTGTAATTCCCACTTCTCTGAACACACTAGTTTCCAAACTTTGTCAGACTTGGCTGCAGCCTGACCTCCTGTTAGGACAGCACTGGGGGACCTGCCAACCTGAAAAGCGAGAAAGACTTTTTCATGGCTTGACTTTTTCCTTGAACAAAAGCAGTGGGGAGCTTTTTGTTTTCAAGACAACAACAGCCACAACACAGCTGTTAGTGCTCCCACTTCACTGATGACCCCTTTGTAATCAAAGACAAAACGAGTTGGATTTGCATCTCAACTGTTACTGAAGCCTGTGCCTGATCCGGTTGTAGACAAGTTTAATAACTATTAGAAACCACAAGCTGTAAGAAACATGATAACAGCAAGGTGACGCAACAATAGCTTTAAGCTAATAGCTACGATGGGCAGCTAAAGGCCAGCCTGAGGTGTTTTGTAAAGGCATAACTTTGGGCTCTTTTGTGACTACAGAACTGTGTGAAAAGTGACACCAGCAAGCTGTGTCTGACTTTGTGTCACCTAATGGTGCTGAAGTTAGTCTTTTACAGCCACCAGTGCAAATTGACAAAAATCAAAGTTGCACACCATTTTGTCTCTAAACAAAATTTCTGCGAAAAACAACAAGATTATTTCCAAAGGTCATAAAGCTGGAGTAAGAGGAGGACAGAGTAGAGCAGCTGTGACAGAAAATTGTAGCAACCCTCAGTTTTTAAAGTTTGAATCCTCTGCTATACAGTGCAGTCTGCGCCACCGCTATTTTAATCCACCTGTAATTTAATATCTCAGCTACTGCAAAACCTTTGCTTTTCTACCTGTGCATTAGCACTTTTAATTGGACTACTCCCTGCTCACAGCTATTAAGACTTGGCATTGGTATTGTCAGTGGTATTAGGATGAAGTATCAAGCAGCTTAAAAGGATTAAGTTCAGTGGCATGAGCACACGAATATCTGTTCTATATTAGAGTCTTATAGCTAATAACCTTCCTCTAAACATGATATGCTCTGCAGAAAAATTGCCCGTGTGACATTCTCAAATTGACTAATATTGCTTTTTTAATGAGAAATAATTATGATCATAAAAGTCATTGGGCAAAGTATGTACACCCAAGGTTAAAGACTATGACATCTTTCCTAATGGCTATCAATGCTAAAAACTGCTCTAATTTCAGTAACACCAGCCCCCCTGTGAGTGCTGGTTTACCTTTAAAAGAAAGACTTCATGTGTCAGTTTGAGTTGTTTCTTTCTGAGACACAAAGGGAGTTGGAGACAGATGATATCTGACAGTTATAACAAGTGTGTGGGAACTTGTATATTCATGCTCAGCTCCTTATTTGTGTCTTAGTGTCTTGTCATTTTTATGGCAGATTTCCAGAAAGTTATGTTTTCGTTAACTTGATAGATTGCATAATAGCAGGGCTGCTAATGTTTTTATTGTTTATTTGGTCTTAATTCCCAGGTTAGATCCCATCTCTAATCGCTCTCTCAAGGTGTTTCACTTGGCATGCTTTAGTTTTAAGGCTTTTCATAGACAGTCATTCTGGAGGATGGAGTATCAAATATGTCTATGTTTTATATATGGAATAATAACTTCAAAATATGACACTTTCATAATGCATAAATGTTGGCTTAACATTTTAGCATGTCAACACATGAACCCTCAAAGGTAAACTTGGTAAACACCTTGTCACCATGCAGTAATTTCAGCAGCAAGTGAAAGCACAATAGAAAACGTAAGGGTATCACCTTCTAACCTTCGATGGCTTCAATCTCTGCACTGTTCTCTTATCAGGTGACAGTTAAAATGCATGGAGCATGTTTTTTACACGATTTGTTCTGGTTTGTAAAACATGATTTTGAGAAAATTTTAGTGAAGGAAATCCAAACATGTCAGTCCAATCAGAATGAGGTTCATCAAATAAATGACTGCAACTACTAATGAGCATTCTCCATATCCTTGATATCCATCAATGAATGCTAGTGCAAGAAGCATCACACTCAAAATCTTAACTAATTCATACAGCAAGGTTGAAATTTGTTGTACTAACCTGTTTTGATTGTGTTGTCTAGACGTTAATTCAGTGAAAGATGGAAAGCAGGTACCATGATAAAATCATCTTCACCCCCGAGATATATGTATATATATATAAATATATATATATATATATATATATATATATATATATATATATATATATATATATATATATATATATATATATATATATATATATATATATATATATATATATATATATATATATATGTGTGTGTGTGTATATATATATATATATATATATATATATATATATATATATATATATATATATATATTTTGGAGCTTTGAAAGATTTATGTAATTATTTTCAAATCACTTAAAATTTTTGACTTTTTTGAAAATGGACAAATACACTTTGCAACATTCAAGTTTTGCAGAGTGTGTTGAACACATCTGCACATTCATGACAATGGCCTCACACTGACAGTTATATTAGGACAAGCAAAAACCACACCCTGAGTCACACTTGGCTCTTACTGGCAGTTAGGCTTAGGCCTATACACGCATTTCAAAGGATAACACTAAGGCATGCAGATTAAAGCTCGGTTAGTTTTCTCCAACCCTCCAGGCCTCTTCTTTTAACAGAGGGAGCACCAAGGTGTATTGTGTTGGCCCTGCGTTTGGGAGGCTGTCAAGATTCTTCTTTTGAACTAAAACACCATCACTAATATATCCTCAACCTAAATTTAAGCTTTTTTTTTCTCACACTTGCATAAGGCAGCCCTTGTCCTGCAGTTACACACCTTTTGTAAGGCACATTAAGACTGCCTTGCCCATCAGTTCTTAGGTTTCTTGAATCAACACAGATTCTAATTTTCCTCCAGGAATCGTACCTGTAAGTTTAATCTTACTGTTATATTTATTTGTGACCTTTATTTGTTGTTTTGTTTTAAGAGATTCTAGTTATCACTGACATACTGTTAATTTAGGGCAGTGGTTGCAAACAATTTGTACTTTATCACCCCTATATGTCAAAAGTTACACTCCTGAATCCTCTGCCATGGAGCAGAACTTGGACCCACAATGCCTCTCTTTGTGTTTGTCAGTCCCATGTGATGTCCGAAAATGACATGCATGCTGCTTCTAACCTTATCAAATCAAGGACAGCAAGGGGCTTTTGTGAAATGTGTTGGAGCATGAATAATGTGTACCTTGGTATCTAGACTGGATGCACAGAATACCATGAATCTGCTCCTCCTCATTCCTGATGTCTCTTTGGAAGAAGAAAAGTTTATGACTGTGAGAAAAAAGGGACTAAAGAAGATAGAAGAAGAAGACTTTACCTTCCTGTTGTCCAGTGCTCTGCTGGTAGAGACCAATGATGGGGCTTACTATCTTTAATATAAACATTCTTGTCACTGAAAATCTTCTGACCTTTTATTACACACTTACAACCTTTCAGAAGACCTACCAAATACATTTTTGCATTGATTTGGCCTCAGCAGTAATCTAATCTAAACACTACTCTCTGTTCACACTGCAACAATGCTTTGAGAAGAACTCAGTGCTTATGTCAAAATTCAGGAGTTATAATACATACACAGGGGACTTTCTTGCAGTAATCAGTCACATGCTCCTGATTTATTCCCACAAGGATAGTAAAAAAAAAAAAAAAAGAATTTTGAATTTATCTTAAAAAATGAAGTAGAAAGGGGAAAAGAAATACGACTTGGATGCAAAACAACCCCTGCTTATTTTCTTTTTCTTAAACTATTTGGAGAAAAACTTAGCTTCTGATGATTGTCAGCTCTTTATTAAGCTAAAAAGCTACTTGTTAAACCAGAACAGGTTTCAGGAACTCTGACCCAGCTCACTTCACCTTTGGCTTCAAGGTCACTGAGACAAAGAAGACAAGACTTTCGGCAGCCGAGGTGTCAATGACTCTAAACAGCCTGAGTTGACCTTTACTTACTACATGGTCACCTACACTGTCGTAGTCCCTCAGACTCAACTCTTCCTTTTGGAGACATGTAGACACTATGTTTACTTCCATCACAATAAAACTTCAGCATCATTTGGGGAAAAATTAAGCCATAGACAGGTAAAGAAAAGTTTAAAACAGTTACTCATAAAACATCTGCACTGGATCAACTTTCTAGCTGTTTAATTACAGACCAGATCTTTTGGCCAGTTTGCTCATAGTCTTCATCAAAGATAACACTGCACTGTGTGAATGGGTGCTTATAGAGTAAGAGTGCTGACATTTGATTCAGCTGATGAGATTTTTTTGTTGTCACTAAGAGCTTCTTAGAGGGATGCAGGATGGGTTAAACATTATTAAACATTATGAAAACAAAATTATTTTTTATTAGTGATCTATTTCTGTTCACAACACTGTTTTCTACAAACTGTCTTTTCAGATACTTGGTTCTTGTTATAGAGGGAGAACATGAGAGCTCGAGATAGAAAGCTGCCCTGTCAAAATATCATTGCCCTGTTGTCATATAATATCGAGTTTAGCTAACAAAACAGATATATCAAATTAATCGTACAAGTCACTCTGAACAGATGAAACACAAGCTAGAGCAGGTAAAAAGTTCACATTCAAGTTTGGTCACTGTGTCTCCAAGACTCCTGTTTGGCTTCAAGCTTCCTGTACACAAACCTGTTGTCTGCATGTCTGTTGAAATGCTGATGACCTTTTCAAACACAGCCCTGGCCCCAGTTAGCATCTTGCTGTTGTATTTGTAAAGTGATTGTCTTTGCGTGTGAAGAGTCTTGCAGGTTATAACAGGCTCTCAGGAGAAAGCATTTGTTTGTATTTAAATAGACCAAACACTTCCAGTGGGATCTTTTATTTCCGGTACCACTGAAGGTTGAGGGGCTAGGAGCATTTTCTTTGGCAGAAGTGGTTTGTGACTCTGACAATTTTTTATTATTTATTATTTATTATTACGAGATGAAATATAATAAGATCGAACTTTATCTGTCCCAAAGGAAATTCTTGTGCTATATTACTCAATTATTGAAACATAAGACATCTTTGATTCATCTGCTGGAGACTCCTGGTTCAATCACCAGGACACAACCAGCTTTTTAATGAACACATCAACCCTGACAGTCTAATTGTCTTTCAGCATGCTGTCCCAACACACTCTAGCATTTGAAGCTAGCACTAAATGTTTGTGTGGACACCAGGCACTGATAGCTGTCCACAGAACTCACCTTTGAACAACTATTGTAGAGTGGGTTGTGGTGAATGTTTAATTTCCAGATATTACACTTACTCCTAAAAAATTGTTTTCTGTAAAAACAACTATATCTAAACAATAATCAGTGGAGTTTGTGATCTGATGACGGGAGGTCTTGGTTCTCATGGCTTCTTGAAGACCAGGAGCCCTCTATGAGAAAGGGTCAGGAAATCTGAGTCCTCCATGGTTGGCGTGGCTTCTTATCTATCTTATGGCTGGTATTTGGAAGAGATTTGTGTCCTGACTACATCTGATACTCCATGTGGGTGATTGACTGTCAGGGGTGCAAAGCTGTGATACCACGGGGGCCCAAGCTCCCCCAAGAATGTGTGTGATCCAAGGAATTAGTCGGTTCAGCTCCAGAGTTGTTTGAATACAGTTTCTTACTGAGGTAGACAGCTGGCTCTCCATGCCTGCTGTGCAGCTGCTCACCGTTTCCATCAAGCACAACATTCACTGCACATACTAGCTGCCCTGTGCTGCTAATACTAAGGGGGGAAGCTCCTTACTGTGACTGGTAATAAACTCATCGGAGGCAGAAGTTTAATAAGCAGCAGACTGATTGAAACACTAAAGATGGGTCAACCTGAGAGCACAATCGCAAACTAGAATTCCCTTAAATGTAAACCAATGTAAATGAATGAGCTATTTTTTTAAGCTTCATGCTAACTAGATGGTAACTAGGTATGCCTTAGTTTTGTAGTGTATTAACATAATGTCACTTGGAATTAAAATTAAGGAAATTTGTGTGTTACATTTCTTTGTTTAATGCATCTTGGCTTTAAATCTTTATGGTTAGAAAGACTGTTTATTTCTCTTTAAGATTGTACCATATTTGTAAGGAACAGGCTACTGCTGAGCTGAATATGTGGGTTGTGTGCTTCAAAAATTTGCCAGATCTTCTCTGCCAGTGTCAAAGATGAAAGAGCAGGGGCGGCGTCATGGGTGGGCCCAACAGCCCCAGGCCCACCCACTTTCTAACAGGCCCACCTCAAACTTTTCTTTGAATTTTTTTTTTGTTTATTTATTGATTTAAAAAAAATGGTTTTTAAAGAAGGATATTATATATTTTTTTGTCACTTTACGCTCATTTTGTTAATGTTAGGTGCCTCATCTTTACAAAAGAAGCCAAGTTTGGCAATTGTTTAGCTTGTTGGTAAAAAGTTATGACTCATTCAGCCTTATGTTATACCAGTAGGACTAGAGAATGATTTTGGAAAGACTATAGATTTTTGTTTTTTATTTAACTGTGGTGATGTTGTTGCTCTTACAGCTTATGATACATGGAAAGTTGAGGCGGCGCAGCCTGCTGGTGCGTTAAAGCACTACTCTTTGGCTGATACTATATAGGGCCATTGCTGTCTGAAGCACTAAAACAGGGGTGGCCAACCAGTCAGAGACTAACAGCCACAAAATTACCATGGTACTACAAAGAGCCACATCACACACACACTTCCTCTCACACATAAACGAAAGGACAAAAGATGCAAATCAAAAGATTTCCAAATTTTGAAGTGACATTTATTGCCTTTGTAAGCGTGCTTCATTTTGTACCAAGAGCCGTGTCAAGGACAAATTTTAGTTTTTACTGCAGAAGACACTATGTTTCATTCATCTATCTATCTAGATAGCTATGAGCATATGTGCTATGTAGAGAAAAGAAACTGAAACTTAAGTATCAATCTCATCGCCCAAGTATTGATCAATACTGATCACACCATCAGTATATCAATAATTTAGATTGATTGGTACACCACTACTCATAACAATAATGAATGGATCAAAGAGCCGCACACCGAAAGGCAAAGAGCCGAATGTGGTTCGCGAGCTGCAGGTTGGCCACCGCTGCACTAAAATTGTATAAAATTTAATCAAATACTGAAGGATCAAAAAGCAATCTGCTTTAAAACATACACAGTAACAATATTGTATCTATATCTGTATAGTAATAGTTATTTACTAACTTTTGGCATTTATGGCCCACCCAAAATCCTTGCTCCATCCCTGTGACAGAGGAGTATTTTTTACAGCAAAGAAATAATTTACCAAACTTAAATTCCTTTACTTTTTGTACTAAGTTTATGTGTAGTGTCCCTTTTCACAAGTTTCTGCAGTAATTTGTATATTTTCAAAAATGTCCAAGTCTTTCTGTGCAGACTTAGGGCAGCTTATCTGTAACTTGAATGTTCAGATCTTTGGAGTGCAGGTCAAAATCTTCTTCACCAAAAATAAATCCCTACAAACTGTCAACTTCAATGATGTAGTTTTCTAAACTGCCAAGGTTGCCAAGTATTCAAACAATCTAAGTTCTATCCAGACGGACGAGTTCTGTCGGTTCTCAAAGATTTCCTGTGATTTATGGTGTGTGCTCCATGCTACTTGTTCTTCCCCTCCAAGGAGTTTTGAAGGTCAGGGAAGCAACTTGAAAGAAACAAAGACACTATGCCCAATTTTATGTTTTGTCCTTTTCCTGCCTTCCACGCTAAATTTAGACATAAACTCACACCAGGATCATCCCTGTGTTTATGACACGACCCTCTCCATAGTGGTGGTGAATGACAGTCAAAGCCTGTCTATAAAATGAGATCAGTGGTAAATTTTTGTGGTTTGGCTTAAGGGCTGTTTGGTTTACTGGAATGATCATACTTTAACAGACAGATCCTTATTCCCATTTTCACCTACTCTTTGAAGTCTGTCTGTCTGTGGGGTCTAGAAGCTTGAGGGCTGTTGAAGTGGAAGTAGTCTGTTATTGTTTTAAAGTCACAACAGCAGCCGTGGGCAAACACCACACTCGAGCATATCTCGAACATTAAGTCAGTTGAGCTGCTTTTTACTTCTGGATCATTCACCACTGTCCCTTTTTTTAGCTTCTATATTGTCTAATAACATCTCCCTCTACGTGCTCCAAAAATCCATTATCGTTTGTTTATCGTATGTGTGTGAAAAATTGATTCACGTTTTGTGAAGTGAAGATGATGGAACAGGTAATACCAGCTATACCTTAGCATACAAGTGTTTTCAACTGAGCGACATCTGTGTGTTCATTGAGTTCATTCTCTGTGACTGTTCAAAGTCGGATTGCATTTTTTCTTTTTTTGGGGGGTGATGTTTCAGACTCCTTGTTTAAAACTGGCACAGATGTAGGATCAATAGAGTATACTCTTCTTTTGTGTCAAACACACAAACACACACACAATGCTATTCTGTCTTACTAGAAATCCCTGCTTTCACCAGTGTAGTCTTTGATTTCCAGTCTATCCTTTCGCCTTCAGGCAAAACCAAGAAACATTCTTATAATTGGGTAGAACTGCCTTTAAATGTGTTTGCATGTGCAGTCATGCTGTCCTTGAATGATTACATAAATTGTGTAATGTCTTAAAAGGGAAACTCTCTCATGAAGTTTTCAGATTTCTTTAGAGATCGTATAAATTAAAACACATAATTAATTACCCTGGTGCTTTTAAAAAGCAGGTCTACTCTTAACGTGTTATCAACCAACACAAGTTGCTTAGACTGTGTTTTTTGTGACTTGTAAATTTTGTATCCTGGGGATTTGACTGTATAGCTGTGTGGTATTGGGGCGTGTGTCTGCAGGTTGAGTTAAAGTTAAGATTTATTGTTTTCCGGCCTTAACAAAACACCGTTAATCAAAGGAGGATATGGCTAAATGCGGAAGGGGGAAGAAAACAAGGCAGTTTGGTAATACATGGGAAATGATTTATATTAAGTCACCCAAAACTGCTTGGATAATGTGTAACTTTTAAAACAATGTGATACGTTGTTTTTAAAACTAGTAGTACTACATAGACTGGTACTTTAGCTAAGACATAAATTGCTTATTTTGACAGTATAAAATCAAGCAATAATAATTAAACATAAGACAGAGAACAAAAAAAGGAGAAAAAATGTACCATATGAGGGAAACAGCTCCAGGTCATCCTGCTTCTCCGATAATGAGAGAGCAGAGATGCTTTTATTTGCTACCCTGTGTAGTGACAGTAATTGCTACCTTGATTTTAGTCAGGAATGTTGTCAATTTGTCAGCATTGGAGAGAACAACCGTCATTAAAAAAAAAAAAAAGTGTGGTAATGACAACAAGATTTTCTGAATCTGACAAATTATGAAGAGACTCTCTTAGATTAACACTGTTATACTTCCCCACACACATCCTGTGATTGATACAAGAAGAGTGTTGATGCATCTATTCCTTTATGTTCTGATTTGTTAGAGCTTGGAAGTTTCTTTAATGAACCTTTGAAATTTTTATTTTTGGGTTAAAACCATTAAATTGACAGAAACTCACCTCTACCTCCCTCCTTTTCCCGGAGCTGACTCATAACCACACACTATTCTTGTCAGCCTGGTCACCAAGCACAACACTCTTATTTCTCTCTGCCAGAGAAGAGAGGAGGGGAGGAGGAAAGACAAAAACAGTTTAGGAAGAAGAGAAGGGTCAGACAGGGTGATGGGATGGCAGTTCTGGCTGTAATAAAACGCTTAAGTGAGGGAGACTGGTGGATCTTAAGAGAAGAGGAGTGAAATGAGGTAATGTGATAGATAAGGGGAAGAGATAAAGCAGGAGAGCTGAAGACAGAGGGAAAGAGGTGGGGGCTTCTTCCTTTTACACCCTTACATTTCCTCCTCTCTGGCTTCAAAGAATCTCTGGGTGAGAAAGAATTATTCTCCTTTCTCGACTCTGCCCCATTTTCACACAAAGTGCTTTGTCCCACTTGCTCTACTTCTCTTTATGAAACACATTTTGTGACATTATTTACTTTATACCACCAAGGAGAACAGTGACCCTATTAAGGCAGATCTATTTCCTTCCTATAGTGTACATCAAACATTTCCACGGTTTAATATTTAAACCAGGCATTCATTTTAATTTGCTTTCTTGAAGAGGAAGCTACCCTGGGGGAGTTACTGGCGTCCCAGGAAGGAGATAAACAGAGAGAAGGGCTCAACAATAAAAGTCAGAGAAGGCCCATAAATCCCAGGCACAAAAGCATAAATCAATTGATCAATAAATCAATCAACCGATCAATCAGTCTTTATTTGTTTAGTGCCAACATAACCCAGAATAAAGGAGGAGTCTGCCATTCAGTTTTTGGCTCATCCAGACTCCATTAATGATGGAGAGAGGATCAAAGAAACATAGTCACATCAGCTAGCACCCAGCAGCCCCACTCAGCCACAGGATGAGACATCTGTGTCTGTATCACTGTTTCAACCGGCTGGCTGGTTTGGTGACTAACTGAGGAACCAACTGTGTAGAATAATCTGATGGTTTGACTGGTTGGCTTCCTTAATTAATAACTGAATTAAGTCATGTGTATGTGACTCATTGATTCAAAGGATGTTTCACGACCTGACCAACTTGAAAACAGTATCTAAAACTAGATGTCTGAAATCTGTCTGTCAGAGCGAATAGTCAAACGGCAAACCTGACATGAATAACCTATACTGTGTCTGTATTTCTGTCTGCATCTTAACTGCCATATATGTTTGATTTAATTCACTGACTATTTAAAAAAAAAAGAGTGGTTAAAGGTAAGTATTTCTCTAGTAATGAGAAAAACTAAAGAAGTCAATATCTCTGCCAAGGAGGCTATTTTTGGGAGAGTTTGTCTGTTTGTCTGTGACCAACATAACTCAAAAAGTGAAAAACAGATCTTGATGAACTTTTCAGGAAATGTTCAAAATAGGACAAGGAAGAAGTGATTAAATTTTGGAGGTGATCTGGATCACAGTCTGAATCCAGATTTTTTTTTTTAAGGATTCTTTATCATTGTGAGATAGGGCCATTTTCACCATATGTGTATATAACTCCACCATCAATGGTCGGATTGCTTTGCAAAACAATACAAGACAAGGTCACCATAATTTCTGACAGATGTAAAAGTACAATCAAGATCCTGCCAATATTCTGGATACTAAGATTTGGAACATTAATTATGTACTGGGTCATCATAATTTTCAACACTGTCAGGTAGATAGGGATAAACCGATTATCGGCTGGGCCAATTATCGGCCTAGCCAATATTTGGCATTTTGAGGCATATCAGCATTGGCCTTTTTTCAATCCGTTAGCCACTAAGAAACAAAAAGTTGTTGCAGCTCTGATGCAGCAGCCCCGCTGTCTGCAGTCACTACTCAGTCCCCAGCACTGTCCCACCCACAGTACCATCTGATTGGTTACAAGCAGAGCCATGGCTCGGGAAAGAGCCCATCAGTAGTGCTGTTATTACAGTTATTTCAGTTACATTGAAATTGCAACTGCAAATTAATATCAGCTTCAAATATCGTGTATCGGCCTTCTTGACTACAAATAATAAGTATCGGTATAGGCCTGAAAAAATCCATATTGTTCAATCTCTACCTGCATCTAACACCAAACCACCAAACAGACTGCTGAAAGGGAGTATAACATTAAACTAGAACTGAAGTGTTAGTGACAACCACAATATGCTCGACGTAGGTCCGCACTCTCTGAGTGCTTTTCTAGTTTCAGAAAGTAAATATTCTGCATAATTATTGCTGTACAAAATGACAACCATTACGCCAAAAACATATATTTTTAGATAAAAAGATCAGGGTTGTAACGTCAAGAGCCAGCACACTGTTCAATCAATCCAAGTTGCTTTGAAATATGACATTAAGAAAGCTGCCTTCTTTAAAGGTAGCTGTCAAGCTTTAATAAATAGTTCTGTTTTCTGGTAATTGTTGGCTTTGCTCTTTCTATGCTAATAAACCCTCAATTAGCAGTGTGTTTGCTTTTCTGCTAAGTTTCCTGAAGTTGACAGCTGGTCTGACTGAAAGCCTTCAGGCCTTAAAATCTCAGCAGTATAACACAGACTGAGGACATAGGTGTGTCAACCAAGTATAATGAAAACCAACAGTTACACCAGCCATCTTTGGTTAAATCTAAATTGGCTTTCCAATTTAAACTATTTCCAACTTTTTTCACTTGATTTGCTTTGAGTCAAAGACTTTTCTCAACTTATTGGCAGTTTTTTTGTGTTTTTGGTGACTGAGTTGAAGTGGTGTTTGTTGTTGTCAAGTCCATGAAAGAAAAAAAAGGTCCCAAAAAAACTGAACAAACTCGACTTTTTTTTTTTAAAATAATACTGACCCTCGAAAAATGTGAAGTGAATACTCTGCTTTCTTTGAGACTAACTTTGTTTAATTTTGTCCCGTGTTTCTGTTGATTGTTTAATATGGTTAAAGCTTTCGTGGAAGGTTTAAACCAGACTGTCCCTGTAAACGGTCGTCTAACGTCTTCAAGGATATGGAGTGTGGCACAAAATTAGTTCGATGCCAGCAGGAGTTGAAGCAGGATTGGGGTCGATGTCCTGCTAGGGTTTTTTTTTTTCTTACAAAAGACAAAAAAAAAAAGTCTTGTATGCACACATCAGCATACTTGAGCGCCTACCCAAATGTCTTGGGGATTTGCCAGACTGGCTATTTAGATTTACACAAGTCTCAGGGTTTCCCAGGGCAACGGCCCCCCTACCACCCCAACCTTTTTTTTGCTTTGTTGAAAGGAACCAATCATGCGTTGGCTCGTAACTAGGCACCCTATTTATCAGTAACCCGCACCAACAATAACTGTAACCTGACACCACCACAGAGAGATAGAGACAGAGGAAAGGAGAGGGAAGGAATGAGGAGGAGAAAGAAAAGGAGGAAAAGGGGAAAGGAGAAGTCAGGAAGTTCAAGAAAAACTTTTTGATTCTTTGGATATTACTTTTATTGTTTAAAAATAGTTTTTATGTTTTTAATTTTAAGTGGAATTGAAGATTTTGAGAAAAATTTTATCTTCTGTAAAGTAAATGAAACTCCTTTGCTAATTCAGTTTCTACCAAAGAAGTGATTGAATAATCAGAAATGTGAACAAGAACTATGATAAGCACAGAAAGAGAGCTGCTGCTGTTGAAGGCAGGGGGAGGTTTTAGTGTCAGTGTAATGGATACTTGGGTCCGATTAGGCCATTCATGGCTAAGTAGCTCTGAAGGGAGCAGTGCAGGCTGAGCTGTGAGAAGCTTTTGATCAGTGAATGTTTACCACCAAACCAACTGTTTGTCCGCTGTCAACCGATCAAACAGGATGGATGCTTGAGAGAGCATGAGAAGGGGCGGGGTTTGCTTATTTATATGTAAACATGGGTTATTTGTTCAAAAGCCTTTCTTTATGAATGATTGGCAGTTGTACTTGTGTGAATGTTAGTGCGAGCAGCTGGAAATGTGAACACGTGTTTTGAGTCAAAGGTTTGAAATGTGACAGAGCATAACCAATCAATAACTGAGCTGCATTGAGCAGGTATGTTAGGGTGTTTGGGTGTGTTGACAATCTTTCCTAGCTTTAACTGATTATTATAGAACAGTCTATCTGACTTTTTAATTTTTACCAGATCTTGATGAAATTTTCAGGAAATGTTCAAAATGGGATAAGGAAGAAGTGATTAAATTTTGGAGGTGATCTGGATCACCGTCTGGATCCAGGATTTTTAAAAAAAGATTCATTATCATTGTGAGATAGGGCTGTTTTCACCATATGTGTATATAACTCCACCATAAATGGTCTGATTGCTTTGCAAAACAATACAAGACGAGCTCACAACAATTTCTGACAGATGTAAAAGTACGATCCACATCCTGCCAATATTTTGGATACTAAGACCTGGAGCATGAAATATGTACTGGGTTATCATAATTTAAACACTGTTAGGTAACAAGTTATCATGAAAACCTTCTATTAACACCAAATTTTAACAGACAGTTCATGATCTTGAATGAGTGCATTAAAAATCTCAGAGGATGTTAATACATCATCAAGTAACCTGACGCTGAGCTCCCACTCATCACAGTAAATCATTACCCACATGTTTTTCGGCTGGTATGAAAACAAGAGATTTTCCAGACTAAATCATCGTGACACTGAAATCTCCCATGGTGTCCTTTTCTTCTTATGTCTAAGCTCTGACATTCCCTAATGATGATAATTCCAGTGTTGACATGGTGTCAGGAGGATACTTGCTGGAGGTGATGTTGAACGTGTCAGGACTTGTACTGAAAATTACATGTAGAAATGTGGTCTTTGCTCTTTCTCCATGGGGCTGTGGTCAGTTTCCCAACAGCTTTTTTTCTTCATGTTTCCTGTGGTTTTTAGGAGCGGTTAACATTTTTTACTCTAAATTCCTATTTTTTTCCCCATTATTTTCTACATTTCACCAGGCTTACTTCCTATTCCCTGGGTCAAGTAAGAAAACATAACATCTTTCCATTAACACGCTCTGAACGAGTTTGGTTAAAGACTCTTTGAAGTGAACACGATGAATTTTTTTATAGATTCATTTCTAAAAAAAAATTGAAGTCTGAAGTTCAGTTATCTTTTTAATTAAGTCAAAAATTTGACTGCAACTCTGGTTTTGTCAGTTGAAACATCTAGTTTCTTCAATAAGTCAGAGCTAGAAGCATCTTGAGTTGTGATCTCTGAATCTTTAATCGAAAGACTTGGATGGACTTTAGCTTTAAAGGCAAGCCCAGGGTTGAAGCACCGTGAAGGAGAATTAGAACTGAGTACTTGAGTTGAACAGCTGAATAGATTTTAAAGCATTCATCATTCATCATAATTAACTATGAAAGCAGAGCAGCTAAGAGAAAGAGATGATGGGACCTTTGAGTGATATAGTTCACTAATAAAAAGAGCTAATAGCATTTCAGCTTGTGCTTTGTCTGAGTGTGATGCTGAACAGAAGATTAGATTAGGTTATAGTGAACTAAATACGTATCAAATGACACTCACTCTTTGTAGTTAGCAGACTTTACCGCTCATTTCTAGTTGATACACCAGGGTTAAAGTGCTCAGTCCATATGTCACCACGTCTGAGTCTCTTTCTCTTCCTTTCTTCCCATTCCCACTTTTCTCTGTCCTCAGGGCATCTCCACAAACTTGTTAACAACAGACTGTGATGGTTACTACCAGCAGTGAATTTATGACCTTGTCACAACAACAAGCCCTAAGTGTTCTCTGGTTCACTGCTATGTCCACATCTGTACCTCAGTGATCGGCTGCTGCCTCATGTTTCTGATGAATCACATTCTTTGGCAGGAGTCAAGAAGGCAAAAAGCTAACAAGTGAACTTACACCAGTCAACCCGTGGGCGTTAATAATGGGGGGAAGGAGGAGGGGGTCAGGCCTTCATTTAGGCTCATTTCACTTCATCCAGCCCTGTTTGGCATTGTCTGGACAGGAACAGTGCTTCTATTCATTTCATCCATCTCTCCCAGGGATCCTAAATGGGACATCGATATTCCAGCCAGGTTGGTTCTTGGCCTGCCACTCGATGCCCCTGACTGCTGTGCTTAAGTATCGCCACTAAGGGCACTTGTGGGGAGCTTGTGAAACTCCTATCTGCTTGGAGTGAAGGGCGGAGGAGCAGTTGATACAGTCGTGCCGGCTTTTGAACTCCCGTGTATGCCTAGCCAAAGTTTTTAGTTCAACTCAAAATAAGTGTGGTGTTTAAACCCTTTGATGTGTGCCAACCTATGTACCTGCATCTGATTCAGCAGATTTCTCCCAAATGTATCAGATATTTTTTTAAGGTGTCAGGATGTTCAAAACAGAGATTTTTATGTTTTTATTTTCAGCTATGTATTTTAAAATTAATATCCAGTGTGAATGATTTGTGATTTTCAGCCTATTTTCTGCAACTAAAAGACAACTTCAACGCAAGGCCTGCAGAATATGACATTTAAAAATGGGATGTGGAATAAGCTATGTACTAGTCATCACGCTTTACACATTTCTTGTGTCCTGAATTCAAGATACATCCAGTGTTTTTGGCCTCAATCTAAACAACAGCCACGTATACATGGACCCAAATATTCCGCTTGATTTTGGTTTATTTGCTCAAACGGTAAGAATTTAACCGTTATATACACCTCATTCTGAAAGAAAAGTGCCAATCTGAATAGATGCATCATCAGTTTCACAGGAGTGGAATATTCCTTTCCCCAAACCGATTGAGGTTTCATATATCCACTCAAATGGAAAGTTGTCAGGGTGCGTTCTCTCAGCGCATGCTCAGATATGACGTAAGACGCAACTAGAGACGTTCCTTAATTTAAAAAATGGAGGCAAGCAGTCATCACCTCAGGAAGTTTGTTTTTGTTTCAAACTTTGAAAGAACTGAACATAATTTCAAGACTGGATTGAAGGACACCCCCCCCCCCCCCCCCCCAAAAAAAATAAAATAAAATAAAATAATAATAATAATAATTTGTCGTCCTCCGTCTTTGATAAATCACGTGATGTTTACGTTTTTCTGCGCATGCCCCATTGACTATTCTGTTTGATCATAGCGCCGCATGTAGACCAGAGATTGGAATATTCCTTTCCATGTATACTATTGTTTTCGGAAAAGTCATGCAGAAATTCCATTCAGGAAGACGAAAACCCCCCCATGTAACCGTGGCTATTGATTATCTTCCAAGCAGATTGTTGGATTTCTAATCTAGTCTTGGATTTGTAGCCAAAGTGCAAATATTGGTGTCGAAATTTTGAACAATAGAAAACTCCAAACTCCAACACTTAACTTCATTCAAATGCCTTTAAGCATGAGTTTATTAAACAGCTCCCAGGCTTAACAGCATGGTTTATAAAGATAAATAAAAACTTGAAAAAATAAATTGCTTAAGTTTCCTACAGTAAGTAAAGTTTTCCAAAATTTCAATGTAACTGCAATAACTGCAATAACTGCACTGCTGATTGGCTGTTTCCCAAGCCATGGCTCTGCTTGTAACCATTCAGATGGTACTGTGGGTGGGACAGTGCTGGGGACTGAGTAGTGACTGTAGACAGTGGAGCAGCCGTCTGATTAATAAAAAAAAAGTTGGTGCCGATATGTCTAAAAATGCCAAATATTGCCCCCTAGAATCGGCCTGACTGATAACTGGTCTATCCCTGGCTTTTAATGTTGTAAAGCATAGATGGTTGGTGCATGTGCCTCCTTGGAAGGCATGGAGTTGAGTTGTGGTGAAAGTTGAGCCTGGTTCAACGTCACGTGAAAACACACTCTACTGAGTGACTCAGATGGCCAGTTGAATGATGCATTTCATTTCATCTGCAGAGTGAGTCACTATGTAAGAATTAAAAGAGCAAAACAGAATAGATCAGTGTCTGAAGGATACACCTTCCCACCTTTTTTTCAAAGCCATTTGATTTGGGCAACCACTGATCCTGGCTCAGTCAGCCATCTGCATGTAATCCCACCTGTTCTCAGGGATGTTAGCCTCCGACACCCACACCTCACACACTCCCTTCCATGTTCCAACTGCTCACTGCTGAAGAGAAAGGAGTCTTTTGTTAGCCTGTAAACACCTTTACCTCTATGGTGGCTTGAAGTAATGAGTCAAAACACAACCCTATCAGTTCCTAACTTTTTGTTGAAACTTTTTGTATGTGCTTGAAAAAATAGAATCATTTAGTGCAAAGTTTTGTATTTTTAGTTATAAAATTACTTGTTGTGCTGAGAAGTAAAGGAACATTTAAATCTCTCTATACACTCAGTCTGGGACAATAAGAGGCCTTGATCCATCTTAATCCTTGCTCATCTTTGCTGTAACCTTGTTGGTTTCACTATTTAGGAAATGCTCTGAGACATTTCTTCACCCTCCGTGTTTAGGTTAGTTTTACTTTCCCTCTTTTGTTTCTGCAAAGCTGGCTTGATGTCTCTTGATTGATGGTGCTTTTACTGAACTATTTCCAGCGTGATTTGGGTAATTTCCCTCTGCTTTGAAAAGACAGGATGTCTGTCAGAGTCTGCAGCTTGCTGATATGTGATCTGCTGTAGGTGCTGGTTGCTATGAGAGATAGAAAAAAAGGACAATGGGAGATGAGTTCTGACAACTTGCTGGACTCTGAACATAACAGTAGGAACTAAACAAGGTGCGGTTTTTACGTGTGATCAGAATTACATACTAGAACAGGGGTTGCCAACCTGTAGCTCGAGAGCCGCATGTGGCTCCTTGCCTTTCAGTATGCGGCTCTTCAATCCATTTATAAAAAATATATATATAGATCTATATATTGTACTGAGTAATGGTGTGCTGATTAAACTAAAATATTGATATATTGATGCCTACTTTGGGATCAGTATTGATTAATACATGGGGGATGAGATTGATACTTAAGTTTCGGTTTCTCTTCTCTACATGTGCTCCTCTCAATCGCTCATGTGCTCAAAGCTATCTAGACAGACAATGTATTGACTTTCATTTTATGTCATTTTGTTTATGTGTGAGGGGAAGTGTGTCTGTAAGACCACGAGTGTGATGTGGCTCTTTGTAGTACCACGGTAATTTTTGTGACTGGTTGGCCACCCCTGTGCTAGAATAAGTGTTGCTGCAATAATGTATTATAAACTCCATGTTTTTAGGTGTGCTTGCTGCACGTGAGTGTTTTTTCCAGAGAGGAGTGAGGGAAACAAATGGATGTAATGTGTCAACAGTTTGAGACCATAATGACAAGCACAAACCACAGACAAAGACCTGTGTGTGTGTGTGTGTGTACTCTAAGGTGGAGGTGCAAACTAGTTATCAGTATTTTCTGTCTGCATAGATGCGTGGTCATTTGTTTACACACACAAACACACCAAGTGTGTCATTGATGTGGCGTATTTTCACAAGTAATCAACAGCTCTTATCGCCTCTTTAAGCCTTCAGCAGCTGTAATGTGTGATATAATCTGCAGACCGCTGATATTCATCCTGATTTTATGAATGATTGAACTCACTACGACAACCACTTCATCAGATAACAGCAGAGATTATGTTTTACAACTCATAGGGCTGTAAAAGTGCAATTAGCAAATATAATAGGCTGTCATGTTGAGTCTCACTTGATTATGTTTGATGATGCGTTGAATCAGCAGTGCTTAGTTTGGCTTTCTAATATACAGCAGATAATCCAGTTAAAGAAGGATCTATTGTTCCTTAGAGAGTTAAGAGTGTTATTTATGCTTATGCCTATTCATCTCCAGGTTTGTCTATAAATACTCCCAGTACTAACAAGTCCTGCTGAACCAGTTTCTGTGCAGCATATCTATTACTTGCTTTGTGGTGTGTGTATTTGTGTGCATGTGTGTGTGTAGAGAGGGGGTCTGTGTAAACGTCTGTGAGTGTGATGGCATTCTTACACACGCGGAACGTATTTTTCTGGAGCCTCTTCCTGTGACACACCTTTTCCATGGTTCAGCCCATCCTCTGCATGTGTGTTTTTTTTTTTTTTTAGGCCCCTGCCAGCAGCTGTTGATTTTATACGTGGTGTGAGTAGACATGCCACTCGCAAAACAAGTCAAAACTGAAAAAGAATTCTCTAGTAAACGTGTGACAATATAGTTCAAAGTTTCACATTTCTTTGTTATTAATGTAAGTGCAATATCAGTAATATGACTTAATCAATGTTCTCATCTTACTCCGTCTCATAAATCCTGAATGAGGAATTTTGATTATTTATGTCCAAGTCCAATGGTTTTTGGAAACAGCAGGGGCTGCTTTAGTGGAATTTTTTACTTCAATGTTTCCCCATAAATCATCTTATTTACCAAAATAACAAAAAAGCGCAAGCTTGATGCTAACGTATATTGGAAACTGCATTGATATGCTAGCATTTAGCATACATCAGTATAACTTAAGCTTCAGAATAGAATTTCAACTTTCATCACTGAAACATATCACCTCCACTCTTTGTAAAAAAAACTGAGATTTTCAAATTGTGTCAAAGGCTAACAGGCAATTGAAAGGCTCATGGTTGAGGTCATAACTAAGGAAAGCTTCCAAACAACTTAAACCTTTGCTATAACCACTTTGAGACACTAGACGGCCTACTTGAATTATTAATATATTACAACACAGTACAACAACGTCACATTGTGGTCAATTTTTATCTGTTTCTGTATAATTATGCCCAGAAATATCCACACTCAGGGACCAGTTACATTTTATTCACTTACAGTATAAACTAAATTAAATGCTGTTGACACAGGAAACCTGTAAAGCTACTTTTTGTACCAAGAAAATTCACAACAGGAATTGATAAGGAAATCGATAAAGAATCAGATTGATAAGCAGAATCGATAAGGGCATCGGTATTGACAAAATCTTATCAATTCCCATCTCTAGAAATAGGTATAAGTCTGTATGTTTTAGTGTGAAATGAAAAGGACCAATGATGAATGAGGAAGTAGGTGTAAAATATGGGTAGGCCCATGTTGTTACTGAATGCATCAGGTCATAAACGGTTGCTGTAATTTGATGCAACTTTTTACAACAAAGCATGTCTTTGAATCTTTTGACAAGTGAATTTAAATCGAATTTGTCCGTATCTTTTTGTGGCCAGTGGGATTTTTCCCCCCGAGACTAGGGGAGGGAGGAAGAGACAGGTGTGGACTGCAGTAGAAGAATAAACACACAGTCCAACCAACAGATACTTCGTCCATTCACACTTTGTTCGATGACAGCCACCATTCCATAACATTACAGCAGCCCTACAAGCCACAGCTGCTACTTAATGTCACAGTCCTTGCAGAGTGACTTGTTAATGTGTGTGTGCAGTTGTTTTGGTGCCCTCTGTTACCACCCATTAATCAGGATTAATGTCCCTGACAGCTAAAAGAAGTAGGATGCACTGATGTTGCTTCTGTTTTGTTTTGATTCAGTGTGGTCAGAGCTGCCCGGTCAAGTTAGCGGTTAATTCAAAGCTAAGCTGATGAGTGAGCCTTTCCACAACTCTCTAATACTGATCCCATTGAAAGGAGGGTTGAGGGTCCTGAGAAGTGACCTCATCCAGATTTGAAAGTCACCCCCACTCCACCACCCAATGACAGAATGGTGTAGCAAAGCTTTGCAATCTGACCCATTTTCCTGCCTTGTGTCTGCAATATTGCCCCCCTCCCCTACAAATTTCATCTGGCCTCTGCACCTGTTGTTAGCTGTATTTCACCCAGCCCATGTCCTCTGCAGCCTGCTTTCATATATAGGCACAAGAGCTTACACTTGAGCCAGAAGTAGCTATAAGAGCAGACTGGGACCTCCGTGGGGGCAGACGCCCTGGACTTGTGAAATTATTCCCAACAGGCGCTTGAATCACATGAAATTAACTTTGACTGTCAAACAGTTCCAGTCTAATCTATTGGCAAAGTGTCCCAAATAAAAGAATTGAATTATTAAGAGAGGAGAGAAGAAATGCAGTTCATTTCAGCCAGTATTCATAATGCCTATCTGATGACATCAATCTCACAGCAACAAACTCAGTATCAGAGGGTGAGCATCTCAGTACCAACATCAAAACTAACCTGGACAGAATTTCTAGACTCTAAATCCAGAAATGTGGTCTCAGGGGAAATGCTGTGGGCTGGTGAAGTAGTGACTGACCAAATGAGCTTTAAAGTGTTTAAACGCATGTAAACAGGTGGCTTTGCCTTCAGTCATGTTTTTTTTAACCAAGATTATTTTTAAAAACCTTATTCGAGTTTCTAACAAAAAAAAAGGAAATTTTTGAAATTTCTTGGGATTTTTGAGAAAAAAATGTTTAAGTTGACAGTAACAAAACTAGAGATGTGTACTTACACATGTGAAACGATACAGTACTGATGCCGGGTACCTGGCAATCATATCAGTAATCAATGGTACCAATTTTCTGTACTTTTTTGTGTTTATGTGGTAAAAATTATTAATTTGTTTAATAACATAATATAACTTAATAACAAATAACATATTTATTCTTCAGTGTATAACCATGCAGTGCTGTGTTCATGGCCGGCATGGAAAATTGCCTACTCTTCTTCTCCCTCCCAATCACAAGGATGGGTATAGGTACCTAAACATGGTACCTTTTGATCTTGCATGAATCGGTACCCGGTACTTTGGCAGAATATGGTCGGTACCTGTAAAAGTACCTAATTTGGTACCCATCCCTTAACAAAACCCTGAAAATTTAAATATTCCTTGGCTAGAAATTTCAATGGAAATTTTCAGGAAACTTTACCAAACTTAACCACAAAAATTTCCACAACTTTGTAGCATAAATCAAATATATATCAGGGTTTCTAACTAAATCCTTTCTAGCACTGTGCTGTGAGTCAAAGCAAATAAAAAGAGAAAAAAATATATCAGCTTCAAATAAAAATAATTTCTTTTATCATCACAAAAGTTTACAAATAAAGAAAGATGAGAGATTACCTTGTGACTGTAATAATGAAAAACATATATTGTTACTTAATTTATACTTCATATCAAGATTGCAGATGGATACCACAGTCTGAAAAAAATGACTTTTAGTAACACAAATGCACTTAAAATGTCAATTTGAAATAAATGAGAGACATTCATAAATATTTTATCAAATGGAGAAACAACTTTCTTTACATGGAGGGGAATAATGGCAGAAAAGAAAAACTTCCTCACTGTAGGCTATCTACAGGCCTGAAAGAGGTGCAGTTAGGAGCAAGGGTACCACCACCAACTGTGTCAGAAGCTCTTTTACACTGCAAGTCCTGAACAAAGTCACCATGCTTGTCCTTTTTTACTGAATTCATAGTTCTGGTGTCACACTAAGTGCTTTTGCAATGTGTTGTGGTGATTGGTAAACAAACCGATCTTCCTCACCACTGCCTTTTCCACTGATTCATCTGTTTTTTTTTTCACAGCCATTTTAAACCACCATTGTATACAGATGTTTAACAGTCAAATATGTTTCTTTCCTCTTTCAGACGGCCTTCACCGTGTTGTCGCTCACTGCACGCTGCGTGTCACCATCATAACAGACGACATGTTGACCAACAGCATCACCGTGCGCCTGGAGAACATGTCCCAGGAGCGCTTCCTCTCTCCTCTGCTCAATCTCTTTCTCGAAGGCGTGGCAGCTGTGCTGTCCACCAAACGGGAAGCAGTATTTGTTTTCAACATCCAAAATGATACTGATGTCCAAGGCTCCATTCTCAATGTGACATTTTCAGCTCTGCAGCCTGAAGGTCTGCAGGGTAAAGGGGTCTTTTTTCCATCAGAGGAGCTGCAGGAGCAGATCTACCTCAACAGGACTCTGCTCAGGCTTATATCCTCCCAGGAGGTAAAACAGAGATAAACACACCTACAAAAGGACAAACACACATACAAAATTATTGAATTCCTAAATTTTGATGTTTCTTCCAGGTATTGCCGTTTGACGACAACATCTGCCTGCGGGAGCCCTGTGAGAACTACATGAAGTGTGTGTCAGTGCTGAAGTTTGACAGCTCCCCTCCCTTCATAGCCTCAGACACGGTTCTTTTTCGGCCTATTCACCCCATCAACGGGCTGCGGTGCCGCTGTCCTATCGGGTTCACAGGAGACTACTGTGAAACAGAGATTGATCTGTGTTACTCTGGACCCTGCAAGAACAACGGAAGATGCCGCAGTCGAGAGGGAGGGTACACCTGTGAGTGCTTGGAGGACTTCACCGGTGAGTCGTCTAGAACAAAAAATCAAAATTGTTAATTTCAGCTGAAGGAGTCATTGAGGTACATTTGAGTCTTTCAGGATGAAACTGAAGTGACAGGCGCTCTGGCAGGTGTCACAGTAGGAGACATTTCACAGGATGTTATTGTTGATTCTTGGCGACAGAAAGATCACAGATCATCTAGAAGTCAAAAGCATCTAAACTACACATTGGAGGGATATATGAATCATTTATTGTTGAGAAGGTTGATGAAAAGATCCAATTAAAAGACAAAATTTACAGGTCCCAGTGCAAAAGTGATAAGCTGTATCTTGTTGCCATCCCCATCACCACTGAAGTTAAGGTTTTTGGCTCAGAATTTAAAAAAATATAACCTCCCTTTTAACATCTTTATCAGGAGTATCTCTCCGTTAGTTCGATGCCACAGTATTTACACTGAATCATTCAGCATTGGCAATCATCGTTATCATTGCTATTACAGATCAGCTAATGAAGCTAAGCCCCAGAAGCTAACGTTAGTTCAACTAGAGCCCTTTAACAACAGCTAACAATGATGTATGATCACCAAAGTACAAAAACAAGAACAAAATAGGCTAATGAACTCCCAACGAACAAAGTGACACGATGAACTATGCCGCTAGGAGCTAACATTTGGCTAACTTTAGCTAACGCTACGGATCTCCAAGATAACTTTATATTTCTTTCTGGCACAATGACAATATGTTGCTTCAAATGCAATCTTGACTTACCTTAGAACAGATGTATTCATCCTCGTTTATGTCATTCATGTTGAGTTGATGTGGTGGTGTACCGCACAGCTATATCCTAAGGAGACACTTTTCACAATTGAGATATGGCTTAGGAAAGGGTAAAAAAATACAACAATCAATCAGCTTCTCAGAGTACCTTGTGTTGGAGTTGCAAGTACCCAATGAACACTATTTGACGATTTTTAAACTTAAAATCTAAGAAAAATTTCATAAAACCAAACATAAACTGACTTTTTGGAATGCATTTCAATGGACTTCCAGGCAGGGAATGACCAAGTGTAGGGGAATAGGTATACACACTGATTGGCTCATTGCATTTGAGGGCCGGACTTTGCCATGGGTCAGTTGTGAGTGTAGTCCTGTTCTAAAGCTCCTTTATCATCACGGCAGCTTGTAACGACCTTATGACTCAGCACAGATACTTAACACTTAACTTTTCTTATTGAAGTAACCACAGAGAATATTCTCCTAAAAAGTGTGTGAGAAATAATAGTGGATCTTAAAAAGGCTGTGGTGATTAGTGTAAAACAACCAAGCTGCTCTGACAGGTTGTCAGAGAAAGCTCCATCACCTATTGTTGAGGAAATGTGGTTTACACAAGTTCAGGAAAGAAAAAAGTATTGTAGTAAGGTTGATATAGCCACCTGTATACACACCACACAAGCACAAAGGCTCACACACACACACACACTTACATTCTTTCTCACACACATGCACACACACAGTAGGTTTTTTGCTGCATTAAGATGTATGGAATGCTGAACACACCATTTCCATCTCAGCTTTCACATTCACTTAAACCACAGCAGCCTTCTTCAAACTTAATCTTATTATTGGAGAATGTGAGATTTTTTTAAGACAGACACACAAAGGCAAAGCCCTCTGTGCTCTGGTTTAACTGGTCCTGATAACATGGCTCTCTGTAATCCGTGCTTTTTTCACTGGTACTTTAATGTAATAGCATCCCAACCCATCGGTTAGTGTTCCCTTTATCACTGTTTTAGAGAAATAATACACTGGAAAATAAGATTATGGAATCATTTAAAATATTTATTAAATGTAAAGCAGCATAGACAGCAGAGACAATACCTTTAAGTATCTAAAACATTGAGAGCAGACCATGTTATACCATTAACTTTTTCTTTTTTAACAAATCTGCAACTAATTTCAAATGCATTTAACACTGCTTGACTTTACAGATTTTTAAAAAGAAATACTGATTAATCAACCACTAAAGCTTTTCTTTTGTTAAATAACAAAACCAAAATCTGCTCTTTGCACTGATGGAGAAAAAGCCCAAAGAAACTGACCTCTGCCTGGAAGCTAGAGTTGGTAATTCTGCACAGCAAAATGAGGTATAATTTATGGGAAGCTTCTGAAGCTTTCATCATTCCCATTGAAATCATTTTCCAAATATTTCACTGTGTCATTGATAGTCCCCATACTTTCCCCTTGTACATCTGATACTTGATTGGCTGTCTCTCTCTAATAGAATTTGGAGGTTCTCAGACAGCTGTCACCCCTCCTCTTCCCCATCTCCTGAAGCCCTCTACCTCTCCTCCCCTGTCCTCCCCCTCTTCCTGTATCTTATCTGATGTAATTACCTGATTATACCTGCTTTTGTCAATCATTGGTCATGTCGTCCCCCACTCCACACGTCTACCCTCTCCACTCATCCATCATATTTCCCCTTACCTTCATCCCTGTATCCCGTCTTTGAAGGTCACAGTTCAACTCCAGATAGCCAGGGGCCATAATAGGGTTGATGACAGGGGGCCCGTTCTGTCCTCCTAAGGTTTCCTACATTACGTTACAGGGAAACAGATCCTTATAATACAGCCTTGGAAAAAAGGATTATGCTGAGGAGAGAAGAGCCATTAGCTGGTTCCAGGCTGTTATGCTAGGGGTTTGTGTGTGTCCTAGGTGGATGGATCTTGTCTGGAATTCAAGTTAATGTACAGCTCTGCAGTGGACGCACAAACACGCATCATAAATAATACTGCAGAAAGAGGGCTGCTGGTGTATTAGCTTAAGAATTTATATGAGCTGTGGCAGGAAACCAGATCCAAGTCCCCAGCTATACAAAACAAGAGCCTCATGGTCACATGGGAGACATTTCCCATGGTGGTACCCATGCATCCATTTAGTTTACTGATGTTTGACCCATGGCAAAGGAGATCAGAGCTTAAATTATCACTGGTTCCCAAACAGGAAGAATTTAAATGAAAAGAAAACAGCAAGTGAAAATATTCACTTAACAAGCACTGAAGCAATTATAATTTCCTTATGAGACACCTTTCAAAATTAAAAGCCCACCAAGTCCGAGAGTATCTACCCTGGTTTGATGGTGTCACCTATTCAAACCCTTTCTTTGTTTTTCTCTCTAGGTGAGCACTGTGAGCTGAATGGATCGTTGGACCGGTGTGTACCTGGCGTGTGCAAGAATGGCGGCAAGTGTGTCAACCGTCTTGCAGGGGGTTTCTTTTGCCAGTGTCCGGAGGGAGAGTACGAAAAGCCGTACTGTGAGATGACCACTCGCAGCTTTCCTGGGCGCTCCTTCGTTACCTTTCGAGGCCTGCGGCAAAGATTCCACTTCACCGTCTCCTTTATGTGAGTCTCTTTCTTTGTTTCACCCCCCCCGATTCATGTCTCTACACATTAAGACAAAGTGCTTGTCTTTATTTACAAATAACTATGTAATGATACAGTTGAGTGCAGGATTAAAGTGATGGACAGCTGTTCAGGCCTACTCAGCTCTACTATTGGTTGTGTGCTGAAAGATTTAAAGTAGACCGAGATATTCAAGTTTCTTAAATTTATACGAGCTAATGTGGCCGCGATAACTGTCTTCATGTTTGGCATGAAGATGCTTAAGCTGAGACGTTCTTGACAACAAGTCATCAACAGCCGATGTTCTTATAAATCCGAGGACTTTTCTTAGGTTCAAATAAACCATACAAAGGGTACACATTTATGTCACTTTCCCTCAGGGGCACACCCCTCTCAGTTGGACTGAGTGGCAAAACAAACCTGACTCACATTTAGGAGTGTGGCAGTAAACACAACGAGAGTGGAGAGAATGGTAGAATATGATGTGAAAAATTGAACTTGACATTGATCTGTATGAGCTACGAAAAAACAAGTGGTCCATGAACAGATGTGGCCAGAAATTGCTCATCATGACATTTATATATGATATGAACCTGATTTCAAAACCATCAAAACACAAATGCAAAGCCTTCACCTTAGGAATAAAACTAAGTTTTTAATTGACTGATATCAATACTTAAGTTACACTTTGCCAACAGAGAAAATATGAAGCTCAAGTTTCCCTTTGATTGCGTCCCACAATTGAGTTGGGGATCTAATGAACATTTTTGAAAAGCCCGAAAGTACTAATGACTGTTTGTGAACTGTTACCCAGTTTGTTTCTCTCATTCAAAGGAGCAGCTTTACACATTTTACAGATGCTAAAATGTTTTATATTGTTACGCTAAACCAATGCTTTTCAGTGTTTTTGGCGTTATCTCTTCCTTGGCTAATTCCCTCACACTGTTTTTCATATTCAAGGTTGGAAAGTGAGACATGAGGGTGTTTAGACTGACTTTACAGTTGTGTCAAAACTGTTTAAATAGTTTTCAATAACAAAACCTTTTAAGAGTTTGTATGGAGTTGTCACTTTTATTGGTCAAGCTTGCTTTACAAAGATTCCAATTCCAGTAGCTTCTTCAAACTGCAGCGATTCATCTGCTTCTCTTTGGCTTTCAGAAGCCTGTAAAAAGATAGCTCCAACTCCTTCTCAAACCTGTTCTTACAATCAATCCCACGACAGCTCTTCCCCTTTTTTGATATTACTCTTAACTTTAGATGGCATTAAAGGTAACGCTGCCACTCTTCTGCCCCTCTCTGCCACTCAGTGGGCACAACGGCAGTGACTTCTGTTTGCTGTGACATCATGTGCGTCCACCTTTTAAGCAAACTAAATGCAAAATAAAACCCTGGCGGAACGAGACAAGATCCTAACATCCTAAAGAGATTCTGTTTTATAAAATTATTTGCTAGCTGGACATTAACTTTGCTTATTACATGGCTACTTACTAGAAATAAAAATAGGCTGATCAGATGATTTCTGAATAAAAAATGATTCATCTATGAAGAAAAAAGTACCCTAAATACACAGTTGATTGTAGTTTTCTTGCAACAGTATGCTTATTAGCATACTTATAGGTCCATTTAACATTTAATTACCTTTTTTAATCACATTGAATTCATAAAATTATCTTGTTTTACATGTATTAAGCATGTTAAATGTAACTTTTTTGGATTGAAAATTCAAAAACAAAAAAACTTTATTTTCCTGTATCCTTAACAGATGAGAAAAAAAAGACAGGACAAATACAAGATCCCTCTTTTGATTTGATACTGCACACGATAACAGATAATTCTTGGTGTTGCTTTGGCTAATTCATACTACATTTGACCAAGCTGCACAAGCAAACAGTTTTTTTTTACTTAGTTAAAGTGTGTCACTTTGGGCATGCTAAGACACGTAAACACTTTCCCATTGTGTCTTAGTCGTCTCCTCTCAGTGCACGAGGCTCACACACATACATCAGTGTGAAAAACCTCACAAAACTCCATCTAACTGTGTTATTCAGAAATAACTGAAGAGGATGTGACTCTGCTTTAAAATAACCATGGCTTTGCCAGTTTCCAACACTTTAATTCTGTAGAAATATATATAAACCTGTGGAAAGGTAATCTAGGTTTGTGGATGCCAGTTCAGACGGTGACGGTGAGAAAAGTTTAAAAACAGGAAAAGCTGTGTGACGACTTTATTTTATCAGTGTTTGGCTACAACCAGCCTGACTTCCTGCCCTGCTGACCTCCCCAGCATCTGCCGGCTGACTCCACTGCCCTCACTTTGCATCAATAACACACACACACAGCTACATGTGTGAACTCTGTACCCTGTTAGAGCAGGTTGTGGCTCATTAACAGGAGTTTTCTCCATCTTACGCTGGAGGATAAATGTGCAGGCATCATCAGGTATTCAGAGGTTGCCTTTCCTTTGCAAGTGACCGTCCCTCAAGAGCTTCACTTCCCTTTCATTGTAAAGCCAACTGCTGGACGCTCATTCAGTGCTCAGTCTCAGTCTGTTTGAGTTGGATAGGTATTAGAAAGCTAACAGGAAACCTGAGCTACTGCAGAGATCAACAGTTGAACTCCACTCAGCCGAACATCTTTGACAAACCTGAAAAGAAAACATTGCTTCATATTAAATCTGACTTTGCTTTGAAAGTGAAGAAGCCAAAGCCTCCACTGCAAAAATAAAAGTTAATCTGAAAGATTTTTGATTACAATGTATGTACAATATCAAAAAGTTAATAAAGACTCCTTTCTTTTCTAGGTTTGCTACGCGAGAAAGAAATGCTTTACTTCTCTACAACGGCAGATTCAATGAGAAACATGACTTCATCGCTCTGGAAATTATTGACGAACAGATTCAGCTCACCTTTTCAGGAGGTAAGATTCATACTGTGTCTGTGTTTATATCAATAAAAGAGTTGTGACGAGGGATAGACCAATCATCGGCTGGGCCAATTATCGGGGCTGATGTTTGGCATTTTGGGGCATATCAGCATCCAACAGCCGATACGAATCCTACTCAAGACTTTGTTGTTTTGGCTCTGATGCTTCTCTGCACATAATTTCTACCTGTCTACACTATGGAAGCCCAAGATGGTCAAAACATTTAAAATCAGTCATGTAAAGTCAAACAGAAAATTTTGGAAAACTTTATTTACAGTAGAAAACTTTAGCTATTTAGTTTTTTAAGTTTTGATTTAACTTTATTAAACATGCTGCTAAGCCTGGGAGCTGTTTGATAAATATATGCTTGAAGGCATTTGATCACAGTTAAGTGTTGGAGTTTGTATTGTTCAAAATTTTTTACACTAATATTTTCACTTTGACTGCAAATGAATATCAGCTTCAAATATTGGATATTGACCTCCTTGCCTACTCATAATCAGTATCAGTCTATCTCTGGTTGTGACCACATATAGTATACTTATTGTTGCTATCAGCAACAATATAACATTGTAAGAATGCCTTGTATCTAGAGCTTTCTCAACCATTGCTCTTTCTTAAGATAATGATTGTGTTTTTTAAACCTGTCTTCCAAATGGACTGCAGTTTGAAGTTGTTTGTTTTCTGCTTGTATTCGTTGTTAGAGGAGGCGGTAGGTAGGTGTGTTGGGATATGTTAGATGCAGCTGCTTCCTTTGAGAGTGAGCTGTCACACTGATTGATGATGGCACACAAAGTGAACTGGCCAAAAAAAAAATCACCTACCTGATAAACACACACAGGGTAAAGACCATGAACAGTCTATCACTCCAGACCCAACATTTTTTTTTTTTGAAAAGCAAAGCACCTGAAGACATGCACACACACACACACACACACACACACACACACACACACAGGCATGCATGAACTCACAAACACACATAAACACACACCCTCGACCATGTTTAAACTGGTTACAGTTGGAGTTGCAGATCAAACACATCATGTTTAGAAAGGTAGCTGTCACTTTCACATGGTACCACACCGTGAGGAATCCAGTTTTGTGTGATTATGTTGGGCGAAGCCAATTTGGAAGCAAAGTCCTTGAGCAGAACTTCAAAGCTGAAATATGATTTAATAATACATGCATGACTCATCAAACTTAATTACCCGAATTATGAGTCATGATGAGGAGGATAGGTAGGAAAACTATCTGCAGTCTTAATCCTCCCTGTTTGTCTAATCGGGTTAAAAGGTCATTGAACTGTTTCACTGCATTTTCAGTTCATGTTGGCGCTCATTTGGAGTGGGTTCATCTCAGATACATCAGTCTATTTCTTTTTTATAATGACTCTTTTGTTATGTGTCAGTCAGCCTACAAACCTGAACTGTTGATGCTGCACTCCAGATGGTGTGCAAAACTTCTCTAAGTTCCAAATAAAGGAAGATAACAGGAGTTTTTGGGTACCATCACCAATATGTAATATAGTATCCTGCATGGTTATACACCAATCCTTTTTTCTGTTTTTAAAATGCCAGACAGCTGACCCATCACTGACTTTCTTGTGCACATATAGATGTTAATACAGTAACTCATAGGTGTTGCTGTTCACTGAGTTCCTGAGCGGTGGATTCTTAACCAGGCCACTCCCATCTTTGACAAACAGAGAAAACCCTCTGTGTATTTAGTGCCCTATATTCTCTGCACTCAAAGCCATTCACACCGTGAGCTAACGCTGGCTTTCAAAGTGTATTATTTATGATCATGGTATTGTTTGTCTATGCTGAAATGGATCTGAGGTTGTTGAGTGAGGTTACATAGTACAGCTTTAAAAAAATGACGACTTGTGCTAGTTTGTAGAACATATGAAAACAGGTCATAGTTAAAACATACCAGCAAAGGTACAACTCAACATAAAACAATAGTATTCAAAATGCAAGGAGTCATGTGCTGTTTATTGTACTTAACATCGTGACTTCTTTTAAACAATATAGTCGCTGTCTCGTCAAACAATTCTTTCCCCCAGCCTGCAATAATGCAAACACATGGGTTTCAAACCCTGAAGCTATAATGTTAAAGAACTGAAAAGAAAAGGATCAGAGTGTTTTCCATATGGTATTAAAGACTGGAAACATAACCTAACTCACACAACCTATATTTGCTTCAAGGTAAGAAAAAAAATTACATCTTATCAGTGACAGAATTTAATCAACAAATAATGCTGGGATTTCCACAGAGGAGCCCCAAAAATATGTGCTTTTGTTCATTTGTCTTCTAATGATTGATCCAACATCCACATGAAGATTAGGGTAGTCATGGGCCCCTAGACTATTATTTTGTGGGGCCCCTTTCCTATAGTTCATGCTATCCCACAGGCACATGCTCCAGGCAATGCTGCCAGATCTTGCGATAGAAATAAGCGATCAGCTTTAAGAAAACAATCCCAAAACAAGCACAATAGATGCTTTACACATCGCCTATGTAAACAACAGACCTCTTGATAACAGTATAAATATTTATTTTTGTTTGCTTTAAGCTGGCAGTAAACACTGTCAACATAAAAACATTGAATAACTTATTTTTTAAACTTTGATTAAAAGAAAATGCATGCGTATTATGCATAAATAACAGCAAACTGACACTAAACAGTCAATATAAAAAAAATAAATGACATATTTTTTCTTTGGTTGAAAATAATTGATGAAATAGAAATAATTAAAATGATTAAATTGAACAAATAATGATAAATGTTTCTTGCTGTTTGGAAGAGCTGAGAGAGAATCAGGCTGGGATCACCTAGGATACAAATCAAGCCCCTGGAGCCTAGGGGCCCCTGCACATGTGGGGCCCCTAGGCTGCAGCCTTGGTTGTTTTCCACTCTGACTCACCCTCACCCCATCTTCACACTGTCATTTTATGTCACTATTCCCCATACAGTTTTACCCTACACTGTCCTTTGTCTGTACATCTATGTAAATCTCCCTTCATCTTTTTATTTTTTAACCTTCCTTTCTTTTTCTCGTTTTTCTCCATCATCCAGGAGAAACGAAGACCACAGTGTCTCCCTTCATACCAGGTGGGGTCAGTGACGGCCAGTGGCACTCTGTCCAGCTTCATTACTACAACATGGTAAGGAATTCAACTTCCTCATCTGCTCTGCTGCCTCCAAACCCACTGACCTTGAAATCCAACTGATGACATTTTTGTAGTAATGTCAGTTTTTTTGCATCAAAAAATCAGAATCACCTTTGTTTCTTACATTTTCACTCTGCCGTATTGTTTAACTTTCTTACAAGAAGTTGCAGAAATTAAAACGTCAACAGCTTCTGTTAATTTCATGTAGGGTGGGCTTACTCTACAGGGATCCTTCTGCAAACATACCATATTATTCTCCTGTATGTAGTGGATATCTTAGATTATTTCAGTCACAGTGTCTGATTTTTCTTTAAACATTCCCACGATAGTCTTGTTGCTTTTTTCTTTGTCTGACTTCAGGAGAGACTCGGGGGTTATTTAATAACTCAGCTCATGAGTTCACTGTAGTGTAATATTATACAGTATTAGAAGAGCTTACACTGCTGTCAGTTTCCAGTGTTAATTTACAACTAACTTCCAAAGCCTGTAGACAGGAAATGATATAACAATACCTTTTACGACATGTATATCCTAAATTTTTTATCTAGTTTTTATGTTTACATTTATATTCATATGAGGTTTTCTGGCTTGATTTTTGTTTTGCTACTGTACAGTGTCCAGATATCAAGTATTAGATGTGCTAGCCTTATTTATTAGCCTGCCAAAGCTAAAATGTTGTCCTTTTCTAACTTTTGTGGCACTTTGGGTTTGTAACCTGTGTTGTAGCATCAGCTCCCTGATTCAAGACTTCAGCGTTGTATTTCAGCACTTGTTTCATGGCTTAATGCTAACCCAAACTACACATCATCTCAAATTTTAGTGGATCACTCCTTCACTTGTTTATCTCAGCGGGGAAGTAGTGTGGAAGCAACTGCAGTGCTGACATAAGTTATTTTTTAGGCATGGGAGATTATTATATTTTGCTTATTGTTTGATACATCATATTTGTTGCCATGGAACTGACAGATTAATTTCTTTCTGTCTCATGGTATATTACTGTTCTCTTCTGAATGTAAAAAACATGAAAGTGGAGGATGTTTGTGTACCTACAGTGTCAGTAAAGCCCAGTGATTTGCTGAGCAGGTGACACATTCCATCGAATTAGCCTGGAGCCGACTGTAACCCTGACAAAGTATCATCTTTTCTGCATGTGTGGAATGATCAAAAGCTGGATTGACTGATGGTAATTTAATCCCGTACGTCAGTTGCTAGAGGGATTAGTGGAAATGTATATTGCAGAGAGCACTAATGTTCTCACAATAGATTAGATGTTTTGACATGTGAATGTATGGACTTGATCAACGACACACAAGTTTGTCTTGCAGGACAGAGCCCACACATTTATCTGTAGGTCGTGTTACAAGCATCGCACAGAGAGACTTCAGAGAAAGAGCTAAATAGCCGAATGATGATGTAATCTAGATTCATTACATACAAACTCAAAGTGTGCATTCATGTGCAATGATGAACTTAGAAAAAACTTCTATGTTGTATAGTTTATCTGAGCTTTTTAAAAGTTTATGCTGTTCAATGTGAAGACATTTTGGTCAAAATAGTTTCTGTTGTTCTTGTTTGGGGATCAGATGCTTTCAGTGTTGATTTTGGCAAGATTTTTGTTTTTGATGTAGTTACAGGTTGGTGTTTCACTGATAAATGCTGATATTTATTCCAGCAGATAAATGATCAACTAAACCAATAAATGCACTGAGATTGCTTTTATGTTTGAATGAGTTTGGAAAAAAATACTTAGACAGGATATTTTTTTGACAGTGTTGCCAACTATAAAGTTTGCGCAAGTTTATGCAGGACATCTCCACGCTTACACGTCCCTGCTACTTCTATTCTAACCAACTATGCTACTGTTTTGAAGTGTCACCTCCTCCACCCCAGCCTCCTCGCACTAATTCTCCATGTTTGCATCCTGTTAAGTCTGTATTGTGTGAAACGGCGAAAATACACCGAATGCGTCTGCAATGCGTCTTCATTCTGTCACGGCAAACAGATCAAATAGGTTTCACTCAAGTCAATGTGTCAACTTACACTGGATCTGTTCTGTTGCAGTATGTCTGCATGGCTGGTCCGTCATGTTGCAGGTAATACGCAGCCACCCTTTTTTTGATGAATGCGGAGCTGTGGCGCATAAATTCAGCATAGGAAAGATCAAGCGGTAAAGGAAGTTGTTACCGGAAACTACCTAAAAACACCCAGTTACTTTCAAAATATAACAAACCATGTCAAAATCAGTTAGTATTTAGCTTGACTATGATGATGAACGGGCATAATGAGCAGAGCCAGACCAGGAATCAACAGGTTTGAGTTTTTACAGCCCAACATGAATGAAGAGAGATTTATCAATGGAGAGGGAAGCATGGGATCTCCTCAGTCTGTGACTCAAGCTGTCTGTCAGTCATGCAGCTTGTTGTACTGAACACACAGCCGGTGTAAGTTGACAAACGCAGGTGTAACCCATGTGAGGGATTTTACAATGCACTCCATGGAAAACCAAACCAGGCTGCTTGGCTAATGCAGGGAGTACTCTCAAATGGAGAGCTTTAACACCAACTATAACTGTATTTCCATTTGGCAATAAATGGTTTATCTAATCTATGACGAGTGATCCTGACTGAACTGATGTTGCTGCAAAGGCCAAACTTGTCAAAACTGGAAGTTATAACTGACTGGAGATTTAGGCAACACTTAAAGAGGCATCACAGAAATTTTGAGGCAGAAATTAAGAGCCTAATAATTCTAACTTTCATTCACTGACAGGTAAAGCTGTTTGCCAGCTGTAACTAATGACAGGGCGAATGCTGGCCTCATAAAGGAGTTGAGATCTACTTGGTTTGATAGTGTGTGAAAGAGTCAAAAAGTGATATTGACTGTGAGGACTTACCAGATGATCTTTTTAGATATTCCTTATTTCACAAAAAGAAAAAGGATGCCAAAGAAAGCTAAACAAGAGATTGACAAAGCACAGACTAAAACAAGGTTCAAACTGTTTGTGATAATGTTTATTCCAACCCACATGCAGCAGTTAAACTGCAGTGGTACATCTTTTTTCTAATTTGACTGAAATCAGCGATATCGTTTGTTTTGCATGTCTGAATAAAAGCTATGTATGATATTAAGCACTGAAATGCCAAAAAAAGAGAAAAGGACAACCATCAGAACGCCTGATCTACATTCCACAATGCCAAAGATATTTACAGTTTAAAACATCAGTGAATTTTATACCATTAGGTGCTTTTAGTTGCCCAGAACTTAGAAATTGGTGAAAAGACCAACTTGTGAATATTATAGATTTACAAATGCTATTTTAAGCCAGTACAAATTCTCCCCACTTGAGCCCCAGCTGTTTCTTAACCGTCTTAACGGCACACTCACGCAACACACACATGCACGCTTGAATGCTGATTTATTGGGTCAGATAATGAGGCAGCGGAGAGTGTGCAGGGTTGTACAGAGCGCCTCTTTTCAAAGCCGCAGCTCTCCTCAGAAGAGTTGGATGCCTCTTCTTAAAAAACAGAGGTTAGAGGTTGGGGGAGGGTTGGCAGGACAACAGACATTGCCATGCCATTGTTGTATTGATCTGTGTCAGTTAGAAAGCTGTGCGTGCATCTGAGGAGGTCAGGCAAAGAGAAGCTACTCAGTGTCTACATGTGTTTGTGTGTTGGGGTAAGTGTGCGTGTGTTTTCAATGTATGCAATATGGGGCTATGCTTCTGTCAGCAATGAGGCACAAAAGTGGTATAATGATAAAAAACATTCTTGAAATTCCATGGTCAGCAGTCAAATTTGGGCTAAAAAGAACAAGCCAGCAATTAATAAAACACACAAACAAAAGACATGTTTTTTTAAACTAATAGTCCATTCAATGTTTTATCATTAAGAAGCTAAAGACCTTTTTCTCTTTAGAACAGACAGAAAATGGACCTGTACTTAAAAAGTGCTTTCCTCGTCTTTCTGATCTCTCAAAGCTTGTTTACACCTTGAGTTTCTTTCAACCATCCACGCTACGTTCGCACACTGATGGCAGAGACTGCTGTGGTAGAGCCATCAGTTTTCAGCTACAGCAGGAGCAACTTGGGGTTTAGTGTCTTGCTCAAGGACACTCCGGCGTGTGACTGCAAGAGCTGGGATCAAACCTGTCAGACCCTACCTGACACAACAGGCCACACAGCTTCTGGTATATATGCCCTTGTGATGCATCGACTACTACAATATACTGCATGTACATTTCAATCTCTGCAGATGATCCAGAATGCAGCAGCATGTCTGGTCTTTAACCAGCCCAAAACAGCACAAGTCACCCAGCTGTTAATCTCGCTTCACTGGCTTCCAGTGGCAGCTCAAATCAAATTCACCGCTCTTCCTTTGGCGTACAAAACAGTGACAAGAACAGCTCCTGCCTACCTTGGGTCCTCATCTTGGTCTACACTCCCTCTTAACTGCTACACTCTGCTTGTGAAAGATGCCTGGTGCTCCCAGCCCAGCATGGCTCCAAATCTCTAGCCAGACTCTTCTCCTCTGTTGTGCCCAAATGGTGGAATGACTCAACCAACTCCATACGATCCAAGTCTATCTACTTTTAAAAGATGTTTGAAGACTCTACATTCAGGGAACACTTTGTCTGACCCTTCTCTTCTTTGTCCTCAGGGGCACAATGAGTCAAATGGCCTAAGACCCTGTTGTTAGTGGAGATTTAGCTCTGATAATGCTGAATATTGAATGCTGAACGACACTGTTGATGTTGAATTATTAGTTGTGGTTAGATGGGGCTACAGTAGTTTAAGAAAAAAAGAGTTGGTACTCCTTCTGGCACTAGATGGCAGCACCTATGACCAATCAAACCTGAAGCACTATGTTGCACTGACCTCTAGTCCAAATTCTCACTTGTGCTGTACGCTGCTCCAGACATCTCCTAAATGAAATTGTAAAATTGTAGGGTAATTAGCTGGGTTGATATTTTTGATACAAATATTGACTCCAATATCTACATCAAGGATGCACTTCAGCATTTAGTTGAAGGTGGCTCTTAACAGAAAACTCTTTCCATCTCCTGATTTTGTGCTCTCTCCTTGAAGGGTGTTAGGTTTTATAGAGTTTCCACAGCAAATGGAAATACAGTTAAACACATGTCAACGTGGGAATCTTTTTGCTGGATAATAGCTCTTAAAATAAATACACTGCTTTCAAGTGGCTTTGGAGTTGTCATCTATCTCCTTGTGTATCATTTGTATTGCTAATAGTCAGGGCCATGTGGTTTTCTTGGTGGCAACAATGACTTAAAGGGAGGGATACAATGCTTTATCAGATATGTTATGCTTTCATATAGACAGACAGAAACACACAACTCATTGTCTTGTTTTCTAGTTTGTATGTATAGACCAGGGATATTTGAGTTTTGTGTTTTATTTGGGGAGGTGAAGCCCCTGGTAATGGTAACAGCTATTGTTTCACACCAAAACATTTATTGTATTGTTGATATAATACAAGTTCAATTGCAAAGTACAGGTTCTGAAGCTATTGTAACAAATTAGACGTAGATACTAGGAAAAACAGATTCCTGGTTGCTTTGATAATCTGTCCTTATTCAAACACATTGTTAGTATATATTGTTGTATAAAAACACGTCCAATACCACTTTTTTTTCTGCCTTGCTGTACTTTTGATGAGACGTGGACGTGAGGATTGGGCTTGTCTTGTATTTTTCCTTTTATGAATTTTTACCTGCTGTCCACATAGTTTTTCACAATCTGGCGTAAACCTGCCAGAGATGTCTTACATTGTACAGTTTGACGTAGATCATTTTTCAATGTTTACGAAGAGAAATATGTTTCACTTCAGATGTCTATTTCTGGTCTTTCCTGAATACTTCTGCAAAACTTCAGCCATTTTTCCTTGTAAGCATAAATTTTGTATACATGCAACATAGATACAAATGATAATGCTCCTGTTCTGTGCGTTCTGTTTGAAGAGAAGAGAAACACACTTGTCACATAATGAGACAAAGCTACAAATAATCATAATAATTCACAAACAAGTAGAGTACATGTAAGTTCAGTTACACACTCTGTACACACTCAACCTCAGGTAGTCAGACTATCACAGGACAATCTACCCAAACATCCTCCACACAGTGCGTGCCTCAGTTTGGTTGTAGTTTACAGATCTAATGTGGTCTTTCTCTCTTATGGTGTTTCTCTCCCAGGGAGGGGGGAGTCTGATGGACTCCAGTGGGGCTCTGCGGCTCCCGCTCTATACTGCCTGGCTGGAGCTCAATCAGAAGGAGGTAACCTCTGACCTCTAGCTTAGTTCCCGTTGGTGCTTTTCTTCCTGGGCTCTTTTTTAGTACTTGCCCTGCTTTAGGTAAAGTCTACTAGACTGGTTTTATTATCCAAGCTCACCACAGGAACACTGGGTAACATGGTGTTGAACTTGGGTGCCAGTATTTATTTCAACCTGGTTTTGGTCTGGTGTGGACTTCAGAAGAGGCTTTCGATTTTTTTGGTTCACCACTTTTGTTCTAACTGTCAAAGAAATGTGGACTTGACTATAATTTGATCTTGTTTTGTCTGTCAGTTGTGTTTGCTTCCTTGGTTTAGTTTGGACATTTTGTGCTGCTCTTGGTCTGGTTTCAAAAAAGACAAGACTGTCTCACGATTTCAAGGTTTCTTATTGAAGTTTTCTTATGACGTAACCAAACTTCAGTTACATCCATTGTTTCTCGTCAGAACACACAGTAAACCTGATATCTAACAGTACTCTGCATTTTCTTCTGAAATCATTTAAAGAGCTGGCGTGCTGCCCATAGTGTCACATTGTTGGCAGGATGTGTAGTTGGCAAGCCGGAGTGTGAGAATGCATGTAGAAAATAAAATGTTAGAAATGTAATTTAAAACACGAGGATCCTTTTATATTCTTCCACTTCAGCTTTCTGTTACCTGTTAAAGTGCTCTTACATCATAAGGAAAATCACTGTATCAGTGGCAGGTAGCTTGATCAAGGACATTTTCAAAACAGCTGTGCAAAAGTGTATCATGTGCTGGAAGATTGAATTTTTGACAGTTTGAATTGTATGATAAACTTTGTGTTTTTGCAGTCGCAGAACACGTCTCCATCCTTTAGGTCTTGTATCTCTGTATCTTGTTACACAGTCTCCTTCAGGATTTTTTTGTACGATGCCAAATAACCAAATTCATGTTAAAATGTGCTTATCTTATACCAACAACAGGTCCTTATTGGCCAGCCATCTCTGCTCTATGGGCGCAAGAAAAAGCACCTATATAGCATAGTGACGTGTAGCCAAATGTTTGTTTCCCACATTTCAAACAAACAAACATTAATATATTTATATTTATTATGACTACATTTAGGGATGGGTACCAAATTAGGTACTTTTATAGGTGCCGACCGAATTCTGTCAAAACCAGGTACAGATTCACATAAAATCAGAAGGTACCAAGTTTAGGTACCTAAATGCATCCTTGTGACTATAAGGGAGTGGAAGAGTAGGCGATTTTCCATAGTGGACATGAACACAGCATTGCAAGGTTATATATTGAAGACTTAATATGTTAAGTTGAAAAAAAAAAAAAATTAATTATTAAAAAATTGATATTTTTTACCACGTAAACACAAAAAAGTGGTACAGTTGATTACCAGTACTGAGTTCCAGATACCTGGCATTGGTACTGTATTGTTTCAAATGTGGAAGGTACCAGTCCCTAACTACATTAGATGTAATTATCACTAGAAGTTATTTTGTTAATGTTTCAAATTTGAATATTGATTTTAATTTTAAAATGGGCTGCATGGTGGTGCAATGGTTAGCGCTGCAGCCTCACAACAAGAAGGTCACCGGTTCGATTCCCAGCCGGTGGGCCTTTCTGTGTGGAGTTTGCATGTTCTCCCCTTGCATGGGTGAGTTCTCTCTGGGTACTGCGGCTTCCTCCCACAGTCCAAAAACATGCTCATCAGGTTAATTGGTCACTCTAAACTGTCCCTAGGTGTGAGTGTGTGAGTGAATGGTTGTAAGTCTGTGTCAACCAGTCTAGGGTGGCTCCAGCCACCTGCAACCCTGAACAGGATAAGCAGTTCAGAAAATGAATGAATGAATGACTCTTAAAATTGTTGTCTGTAGAGTTCTCAACAGATTTCTCAAGGGGATTCAAGTGGTATAAAGTTACATTTGCCTCTATTTTTTAGTCCTCTGTACATGTATTTTGCTACTTGAAAGCTACAAGCCACAATAACCACAGTTCATAGGTTACGCTGAAAGATGAGAGTGTGATGAGAGGATGAAGACAGTAGTAACACATATGCTTGATCACAAGGCATTGTAGTTCAGCACAGTTCCTCAGGGAGCTGTGTGTGTGTGTGTGTGTGTGGGGGGGGGGGGGGGGGGGGGGGGGGGGGGTTCTCTGATAAATTTACACTTCTAGGATTACATAGCTAGAGGGTAAGTGAGGTAATATGGACATTGGACATGACAGCCTGTTCCTACAAATGGGAAGGATGGGTATATTATGGACTATGCATGACTGGGCCAAAACTCTACTTACACACACACACACACACACACACACACACACACACACACACACACAAACACTAAAGGATTTATACATCCGGAGGAGCATTATCTGTGTGTTATCCTCTTAATGGTAAACATCGATTTGTATTTTTTTTACTCAAGTACAATTCATTTCACTGATACACACACACCTACACACACACCTAAGTGCTCTACTTAAGTTATCAGTAAATCACATTTCTTAAATACCCATCAAGAGTAATTTTCATCCTGGAGTCGGAGAAACAATGGAATTTCCTCAAGCAGGCCCAAACAAAATAAAGCCTTTCCTTTATTATCACAATGAACCGTGTGGTCGTCTGCAGCCCTACTCGCCACTTCCTGCTTCACAGGCACACGTGCACACAGGCACACATTAAAGGTAGCCTTTTGTTTTACTTTACACATGGGCATTAATGCATTCCTCAGGCAGGATTCTGAACAGACACACAAATACCAACCAGAAATCATAGTTAGTATTTGCCTGTTTGCAACAATGTTGACGATGTTATCCGGCCATCCAAAACATGATGCACACACTTTCCAAAGTTGCTTGTCCACACATGGGAGGAAGGGGAGAAGTTTTGGATGGGAGGATGTGACATTTAAAGCACACGGTGGAAGCTGCACTTTAATAAATGTTGTAGATATGCAGAAATCTTAGCTTCTGTTATGTCACTGTTTCCCTACATCTCACAGATATGTCCTCAGGTCATGAAAAGGGAAAGTTGGTTTTAAATTCAGTCTGTTTTTACATATACAGTATGTTTCTTCACCTTTAATATTTGGTGTTGTCAGAAGTTTTGAGTCTTTGTCAACACAACTGGAGGGTGTTTTAATCTAGTCTGTGCAGCAATACTCTTGGTCGTGACTGAGGGAGTGGTCGATTCATCATTTTGTCTTTAACAGAAAGACTGACATTAATAGTGTTGCCGGTGTGTGGTTGTGTGTGCATGTTTAGATATATCTGAGAGTTTCAAGTCTGCCTGTGACGAGCAGTGACACTGAAGTTGTTTTCATTATGAGTCTTGTCTTATCTTGTTACAAATCGTCAGTGTTGTTGGTGGAAAAAGCAGAAACAGGGCACGCTGAAGGGAGTGGTTGTGACATATGCCCTTTGTTGGAAAATATGCTCTATTTAGTGCCCACCTGGGCTGAAATAGAGGACACTCAACCTTCTGTTGCTCATTTTCTGTCTGTTTGCCAATCCTCTATTGTTGCTACCTCTCGTCTCTAGTTTCTTAATACTTCCCCTCCCTGTTTTTTTCTCTTTCTTTTTGTTTTTACCCCCTTTTTCTCTACCTCTGTGTGCATTTTTTTCAATCTAATTCCTCTTTTCCTATTCCTGTTTCTACAGGTACACTTTTCGCCTTTTAATGTCTTGTTTTTTGTCTCTTCCTTAGAATAGAATAGAATATGTCTTTATTGTCCACCAAGGTGGAAAATTGGCTTTGGCTCACCAACACAAGAGACAGACAGACATTATTTTCTTAAGTTCAAAAAGGACACAGGAAAAATGTGTCTGAGATGAGCTTTGTCGGAGCAACTGTGGTCCAGTGATAGAGTCATTTGTTTCTTAACCAAAGGTCAAGAATTTAATTCCAGCTCACATGCTGAAGTGTCGTTGAACAAGAAACTGTACCCTGTATTGCTCTTGCTGTTGGTCAGAGTTGTGTGAATTTGTATAATTTTTGTATATTTAAATAAATAAACTTCACTGTCAATCAAAAAGGGATTTGGCCTCAAACAGACCATCCAGTCATTATGCAGAAGCCCAGCTTCCAGGCCAGCCCACTGCCTCATAGACCCCCAGAGACGCTCAGCGTCCGAGGGCGGGACAAAGCCCAGCGTTTATCCAATGACTGTCCAATTTCCACAGTGGAACAACCCACTCTTCCAGCTTCCTATTTTAGGGGAAGCTGAGCTTCCCTTGCTCTCTTAAAGCAATCAGCCACTGGTCTGTAATGAGTAATGTTAGTGAATGCCCAGCACTAATGCTGCACTCATCACTTCCACGGCAGTTTCAGTTTGAGGAGCAAAGGTTTGGAGCCTGACACCAAAAATGAATGTTCCACTAACTTAATAAGTTTTAATCACTTTAACATGACATGACTTGACTGAGCTGTACATTTTTCACAAAAATGTCAGTGTCGTCTATGTAGTCAATAGAAACTTTGTTTCTCGTGATGCTCTGCTCAGAAGCCCGAGTCTTCAGTATGATGGAACTGAATCTTATTTTATCTTGATGCTTAGGCTTCGTAGATGATATAAACATAGAGTACTGCTCTTTTTGAAAGTATCTCAGACATTTCTTCCTAAACTGTTCCTTTTCTGATAGAAAGTTTTAAGATTGTAGATCTCCTTTTCTTTCTTCTGCTTCCTGGTTTAAGGTCACTATTGCTTAGGAAACACTGCATTGAACTTTAGTCTAAGGTTACATTTAACACAAAAGCTGTTTAGCCTCCCATTTCTCTAAGCTGATTCACATTTTCTCAGATCAACATTTGTCGGCCAGGGGCCTTGATGATGGAATTAGCCTACTTTGTAATCACTGGGTGCGAGCTACAACACAATAGGTTTTTGGTCATGTTAAGCCAAGGGAGGCCTGTAAACTTCTTCAACAAGTCAATGAAAGTCATTCTAGACATTTTTCAGTCGTGCTGATCTGCACTGATCAAGCACTCCAGTTTTCAAAGCCAAGTTTGCTTCTGATTAATTAGCAGGGCAAAAAACAGACCCAGTTCATGTCAGTTTGTAAAAATTCCCAAGACAACACACAATAAAAAATATATTTTTGTCTAGGAAGGCATTAAGACATATTGAGATGAATTCCTTGTAGTGTGTTCAATGGTGTATAGTTTTATTCAGACTGAGTATTTATGTTTTACTCTATGTGTATATATCTTTGTAGCTTCAGAAAGTTCTAAAGAACCCACTGTACTTCAGAAGTGCCGACTTTGATCTGCAAAGAAACTCTTGTGTAGACATTTTTAAATCCTTAGATTCTTGGAGGCTGCTTATTTTTTCACCACAGTTTATTGTTTTTATCAGTTTTTGGAAAAAAAAAAAGTACTCATTACAATTGTAAAGATTTTCTTTCGTTTACTTTCAGCCAAACATTGGGCGTCTGGGCATCCCTCATGGACCTTCAGGAGAAAAGGTGGCTGTGGTTGCTGTTGACGACTGTGACATTTCCATGGCAATCCGCTTTGGAAAGCAGATTGGCAACTATTCCTGTGCTGCCAGGGGCACCCAGACCGGACAGAAGAAGTAAGATGAATTCTCTCCTCTTCACTTATCTTGTTTGTCTCTTTTCAGGTTATCACCTTTTGTGGGTAAATCTCATTCCTCCCACTCAGGGGGAAAAAAAAAAAAGAAACCATGGCTTTACAAAAGGGACCTATTTTCCATCATGGGGAAGCACATTGGTTTCTGATGTTGATTTGAACCATAGACAAAAAAAAATGGACGTCATCTTGCTTGGCTCAAAATGAGGTTGTCACACAAACTGCTCCCCCTGGTGGCTGGCTGCAGTATAGGTCAAAAAATCTGTCTCTCCATTCATTTCAGATGAGCTGTGGTCAAACTTTAAAAAATGAATACACATTATAGAAATGTTTCTCGCATCCAATTGCTGTGGTGATTTTAAGATATTATTTGGCTGCCTTGTATTCAAGTCCTCCTTTTTTCTGAAAAGTTTCGTTTTGAATAGTTATGAGGTTAAAAACAAGGTTTTATGTCACACGTAATGATGATTGACAGCTAAAATATGTAAGGAGGTAGAGTCAAGAAGTGATTAGACTCTCAAAAGAAAAAAATAACTATTTTTTTTGTCACCCGGCTCCACTCAGATTCTCCCACAATCCCCCATAAGTCTTTACTGTGCAGACTCTGTCTGCAAAACTGCCTCAATGGCTGGGTCTGTGATGGGAGAATTTTGGCTTCAAAACTGTACAATGGTAAATGTTGGAGCCACGCTGTCCAATCTAAATACAGTCTATGGTTGAAACTGATCAGCGATGGACAGGCTGTATGGGTGAAATACATTTAAAGTAAACATTTTAAATTTTAAGAACATAATGATCTGTAACACTTCATGCACAAAATAATCAGATAACCACAATAACCACTGACTATAAACAACTGTTCTCATTAGCTTGCTCTCTGTCATAATTCTCTGAGTTCATCCTTCATGGTTTTTACATTGACATGGCCTTTTATATCTAATAGTTCATCTTAAAACAGGTTAAGCTGAAGGTGTATGTACATCTTGTAAATAATTTACAGTATATCTTTTAAGCATGCAAAGTTTCTTAAAGAGTGCATGCTGAGACACATTTGGGCTGAGGGTGTAGACACAGAGGGAAAACTTCAAAGAGGAGTCAATGAGGTTACATTCCTCAAGAAACTTGTTGCACAGGTCACAGAAACTGACAACTGTTTTCAACTGGCAGAGGTTTAATTGGTGAATAAACTGTATTATGATCGTGATTGAGGCATGATTCAGGAAGAAAAAAAAAGCTTTCATACAGATTAATAGAGGCGAGGAGAGTAGAGGTTTGACAACTCCTGTGTGACTCCTGACTTAAAACAAAGTGGATTCTCTTTTGTTTAAAACCAGGATTTACCTCCAGCTATTTCCACTAGATTCACATACACCATCATGTCACAGGAACTAAAGCAAACACACAACACAGGATGGGCTTTTTTCTCTGGAAACACCGTCAAAGAGAAGCACTAGATAACATTTATTATGTTAGCATTGTGGTGCATATGGTTGAATAATCTAAAACTTTACTGTGGATACTCATGTGACCCAGTGATCCCCCACCACTGCTGCTCAAAGCTGAAATTTCCTAAGTTTGAACCTTGTCACCTTGCTTTGTGTGGGCTCCAAAGCCTTACATGCTGGCTATCCACTGATGAGGTGCTAGCTCAATAATGCAACACCCAATGTGACTCTAAAACAAGATCTACTTAGTCGTTAGCATGTAGCTTAGGTCAGGCTAAGACTCAGTAGCTGGATTTAGAAAAACATATAGTTTATTCCTCAATCAGTAAATCAAATACATTTTCTGTTAACATTGTATTGAATCTCAACAAATGTCATGTCATGACACTTTTCAAGAGCTCTGTTATTATTTTTGATCTGGTTGCATTACCAGTAACCATTTTGACATTTTGATATACACATCTGTTAAAAATGTTAAGACCAGTTAAGTAATTGTAAATCCATGCATTTTTTTTAAACTGGACTTTGTTAGCTTATCGCTAAAAATCTGTTGCAAGACTTTAAAAATATATATATATTATGAAGGGATTTCTCCCATTTGTTTGCTTCCAGAATTGTTAAATGAGCTCCACATGCTCCCAACAAAGCGACTGTGTTTGTGCTGTGGGCATCCCAAATCATTTTTTTTTTTTTTTTTCCTGGTGCAGCATTGCATCGCAATCTTTCAAAGACCCATTTTCTTTGATTTTTTGTGGTTTAGAGGCTCAGGGTGTAAGCAGCTTAATGACCTAGTATGTGGAACCTGACTTATCATGGTGATGCTAGCAGTTAGCCTTGTGACAGCTTCCAGCGCTAACACAACAGCCTTGTTTGAGAAAAGTCAGTCATAATAAAGACCTTACCTCAGTTGCCCTGGGGTATGGGGTATCAGTGATTTGTCGGTCATTGATTTTCACCCCAAAAACAATTTAGTGAACAGTCACAGACTTCACTATCTTCAGAACAAAGATTTATTTGAGCATTTTGTGTTCAGGATTTTGGTCTCATAGTTTCTTTGTGTCTTCTTTTACAGGTCCCTGGACTTGACAGGACCACTTTTGTTAGGTGGGGTACCCAACCTACCTGAGGACTTCCCAGTCAGGAACAGGGACTTCATGGGCTGCATGAGAAACCTCAGCATTGACAGCAAACCCATTGATATGGACAGCTACATCGCTAACAACGGCACCACAGCAGGTTTGAAGTGATATAAAATGATACAAAGCCACGCTGAGTCAAACACTGGATTAAACACTGGCTCATTCTCTTAGTTACTGTGTTCATATCCATCAGCTTCTGAAGGTCATAAGACCCCCTCACTTTATAGTTTCGAGTAGAATTGAAGAAGTTAGATGCATCATTTTCCTTCCTTTAAAAAAAAAATACATTGAACATATTGTGATTGTCACCAACACTTTTCAAGAATTTCCTATCATCTGAATGTTAACATTATGAAATGAGTGATAAGAATGTTAATAATTGTTTTTGTTTTTTTTTTAATTTCAGGGTGTCCTGCCAAAAGAAACTTTTGTATGAACGAGGTGTGTCAGAATGGAGGCATGTGCGTCAGTAAGTGGAACACCTACAGCTGTGACTGTCCTACTGGGTATGGAGGCAAGAACTGTGAGCAAGGTAAGATTGTTTTGTCCAAAAAAACAGTTCTCTAGTTTCTTGGAGTAAAAAATGAAGTATCCTTAACGAGTCTCAAAGAGTGTCCATATTTCCGTAGTCTCTCGTCTTGGCGAGTGTTTCCATCTCTATATGCACCTTGGAGAACTTTTTCCCTACTGTTAGTGTGTGAGAGTGTGTGTGTGTATCTTTTGAAAATCTCTGAAGCTTTGTGTCTGAGAGATCAAATAGGGTAAAGAACACCTCCCCCGGTTCAGTATGACTCATGCAGCAGTCGTAATGGGTCACTGCACAAACTCTGCATACTACTTTAAAAACACCAAGCACAGGCCAAGGTTTAGAGAGTTGAAAAATGTTTAATCATTAAACAAACAGATGGACTGAAGAAATAGAAAAAAGCACAACACCATGTTAACAACAATATTATTTACTCACAATAACTGAACTCATGTTCCTCAGCAGTAAAGGAGACAACGCCACTTTCCTGCTTCAGGGCAGGTTTCCAAACAATGTGTAAAGGTGTGAATACCTCTCCTTGCACTCTTGTCTTTGAGACAGCCGACGAGCTAGTGCCAGGTCCTCGTATCCAGTATCCAAAATGAGCCCGGGTCAAAGCTAGCTGGAGAAAAGTTTTGGCCTCTCTGTTTGTAGTTGATATATTTGGTTTGAGGCTTTTTACACCGAACACCACATGAAAAAAGAGAGATTTGATACAGCAAATTTTACTCTGCCAAGATCTCCCAGGCTGACATGAATGGCGAAAAAGAAGTTAAGCACCTGGTTGTTTTGTTCCTGAAATTCCTAAAGCAAGGATTGATGTAAGGTTTAAAAAATGTTTACCTGCTCATGGGGCGGCAGTAGTATGTCTAAAGCTCATGGCTTTTCCTTTATATATATTATACAAAATTTGCTGTTGTCCACTTGTCAAAGATGTGTTCAGGTACCAACTTTTAGGTTTATTTTAGTTCATTTAAGAAACCTATAAAACAGTATACCTGATATCCTCTCATTACCTCAAGTATTGGAGTATGTACATTATGTTTTACTCAGTGGGAGAGTTGGTTGTCTGTTACCCTGAAGGGTCAGAAGTTCAGTCTCAGCTCTGGCCGTCACACATACCCAAGAGCCTCTGAGCAAGACACTGAACTTCAGATTGCTCCTGGAGTGTGGATGTGTGTGAATGGGGTGTGGTTGTTTTTCTGTTGGATTATCAAAGAAGATTTAAAAGTTGTTGAGATGAAAACATGACTTTTAATATTTGAGGTTCCACTAAATCAACAAGTATTAGTCAGTTATTGAAATGATTGCACAGATTCATCCTGTTATTAAAGACATAGAACATCAAAATATATTTTATTATGTCTGCTTGCTACCACTCTCTTACTGTTTTACCTTGTGTTCCCTAGTGATGCCATCCCCTCAGTTCTTCGACGGCCAGGCTCTGGTCTCCTGGAGTGAGACAGATGTAACCGTTGCAGTTCCCTGGTACATGGGTCTGATGTTCCGCACCAGGCAGCCAGCCGGTACCTTGATGCAGGCCAATGCTGGACGGTCATCCACCATCACTCTTATGGTACGATACACAAAAAAAACATTCTTTTGAGAAATTTTTGGGTCATCAAACATTAGTATGATCAGTAAAATGCCACCTCAGATCCTTTTATCTTGTCATTTTGATTATGGTCCTAAAGAGGTATTATTCTGTCTGTTTTGGAATAAGAAAAAGTCCCTCAGAGTAGGTCTAACCTCAGCCATGTCTTTGGTTTTCTTCATTTAGTTAAGTGAGCAGCAGGTCCGTATGGAGGTGCTACTGAGACAGCAGCTGGTTGCATCCCTGAGCTTCCCTCAAGTAAGGATCAATGATGGGGAGTGGCACCACTTGCTGGTAGAGCTGAGAAGCGTCAAAGACGGAAAGGACATCAAATACATGGCTACTGTGTCCCTGGACTATGGAATGTATCAGGTATAACGTTACACAGAGACCAAGTTGAACACGTGGGTTAAGTTTCCACATCAATGCTTCAATTTTCATTCCTGTGTTTGAGCAGAAATCAGTTGAGATTGGTAATGACCTCCCAGGATTAAAGCTGCAGACGCTTCACATCGGAGGTTTGCCTGGAGAAGGAAATCATGTCAGCAGAGGATTTGTTGGCTGCATACAGGTTTGTGTAATTCCTACAGGTCAACAAAACAGATCTTCATTTTTAAATTAACACTTCTTTACAATCAATCTGTTTCGTGTCTCCTACTTGTATTCTTTTCTACCTTCCTCATTATTCATGTGTGCTTTTTGTCAGGGTGTGCGCATGGGAGAGACCGCTACCAACGTGGCCAATGTGAACATGGCTCAGGGCATGAAGATCCGTGTGGAAGACGGCTGTAACCTTGCTGACCCCTGTGACTCCAACATCTGCCCTGAGAACAGCCACTGCAGCGATGACTGGAGCACACACACCTGTATCTGTGACCCAGGTAATTTTCTACTTTCATAAAAACATACACTTGAACCAATCCAGTGACATTTGGCGTTAGTCATTTGGGTAAGGTGAAGTGTCACTGCTCTCATTCGTCCCTTTGCTTTGCAGGATTTTTCGGTAGGGAGTGTGTGGATGCTTGCCAGCTCAACCCTTGTGAGCATGTTTCCACCTGCATCCGCAAACCGAGTTCTTCCCATGGCTACACCTGTGAGTGTGGACAGAACCACTATGGACAGTACTGTGAAAACAAGTAAGTGTCCTTACCTACAACTGAACTCTACTGAACTCAACTGAAAGAAAAGGATAAGAAATACTTTCTTGCGTGCAAATTTTTCCTGTTGGTGAGTTTTAAGAAAGTCAGTTATGAATGTCCCTATTCTTCAGTCTTTTTATAATTTCCTGTCTTAGACATGATGCTGGATTCCTTGTGAACCTGGGTTTTTTGCCAGGGGCCTCCAGGTTGTTTTTGGGTTGGGTAGCTCTTAACAATAGACCCAGGATTCTCTGTTGGTCTGTTGGTCAGTTGTTAGCTAGGCGGCTCAAAGCCTGTTTTTTTTTTTAGTCAGCAACATGGCCTCTGCCAACAACTGGCTTCATTACTCTGTATCCAGAACAGATGGATGATGTCACAGAGACTACATCCATTTATTATACAGTCCAGGGTCCTGACACCAGCCTCAGCCCACTCTTCATGAAGCTCTCTCAAGTTCTTGAATTGGCTCCTCTCAACAATCCTTTCTGCTGTCACTCCTGTTGCTTTTGCAACTTTACTACATTTTTCCCTTTTAGTCAGTTTTTGAGTAGTGTGCTCTCTGCCAGTCTTCACAATATAAAAGAAAAAAACAGACTTTTTTTAAAAAGCTAAACTGCTCCAACAAGTTCATGAAGTCCACCCATTGTTGGGGCTCTGTGTATCTGTGTACCTTCAGGGTATGACTCTTTGCAGAGAGCGGGTTATAGTGTTTGACCAAAGTGTGGTCATCACTGAAATTTATTCTTTGGCTCCAGCGTGCGTACTTCCCATAAATCTTTCATTGGCTGACAACAGAAAATTAGCGTAGGTCTTGGACAGACTGGATTTGAAATACAGCCCTGGACTCCGACCCAGTCCAGTCCATTACAATCAGTGTCTTGGTACTCTCTGCCAGCAGTGGGACAATGCCCTTATCTTAGCCCATGGTATTACCCTGTTTATGGTTCTACAGATTATCTTGCCAAACTCTCTTGTGGGATTACTCTGACTTAAAATAATAAAGCCTAAATATTTTCAATATTTTTGATCAAAAATTGTGTTGTGTGAGAACCCCGAGGCTGAGCTTACTATCTGCAAAATGTCACCAGCCAATCAGGATGCAAGCTGACTGAAACAGGAAGCACAACAAATGCAACCGTGACTACAACAGTAAAAGCTGCTAGCAGCAGATAGCAGAGATTGCAAAGACTTTTAGATTTCTCTTTTTGAAACAGCAACAAACAAAAAATAAGCCAACAGGTCAACAGAACTGAGCTAAATAGCTTTAGTTTAGCCAAGCAGAATATTTTGAGGATAGTGATTTTTGATGTTCATTATCGATCATAGAATAGAATAGAATAGAATAGAATAGAATAGAATAGAATAGAATAGAAAATACTTTATTTATCCCCGAGGGGAAATTCAGGAGTCACAGCAGCAATCAAGAAAACAAAACTAAGAAAGTGTATAGAAAGTGCAAAAAGGTCCATAAGAAAATAGATGACGACAGCCCGTCCACCACTCATCGTCATCATTACTTTTTCATAACTTGATAGTTTAAATGTGTCCCTATCTTTTATGTCAGAGTGGAGAAGCCATGTCCCCAAGGTTGGTGGGGCAGTCCAATGTGTGGACCCTGTAACTGTGACACCAGCAGGGGATTCCATAAAGACTGCAACAAGACCAGTGGAGAGTGTCACTGCAAGGTAAAGACACAAATAACTCCTACTAACTTATACCAGCATGTTTTTGAGGGAACAAACACTGAAAAACAATTCTGTATCTGTCCTGAAAAGTTTCTGTTGCCTTTCTTTAAGATAGCCTCATACACAAGTTTACAGCCAAGCTAAATAAATGGCCTTCCTTCAAGCTTTTTGTCCCCTATTCTTGCAGGAAAACCACTATCAACCAGAAGGTGAAGACACATGCTACCCATGTGAGTGCTTCGCTGTTGGCTCTGAGTCTCGAACATGTGACCCTATTACTGGGCAGTGTCCTTGTAAAGGAGGAGTCATCGGTCGTCAGTGTAACCGCTGTGATAACCCCTTCGCTGAAGTCACTCCTGCTGGATGTGAAGGTACGTGAATAAATATATGATGATGTAGCGTGCATTAGAATTGAATTTTCTTTATTCTGTTTTTCCAGATGACAGTCTAACTTTGAGGAGAATTCTCAGATGAAGAAAATTAATACTGGAAATACAATAAACAGTGGATACTGAAACAGTTACACTAAAATGTACTGAAAAAAAAACATTTTCATAACTTGTACTTGTACATTCTGTTAGCGAGGCTTGGATTTTAGTGTGGGAAGTGATTGTTTAATGTGTACAGGTGATGATGATTCATGCATCAGCAAGTTCTGAGGTATGGAGAGCAGAAGCAGGCAGAGCAAAATCCATCGTTAACACATTTTAGCTCTCATCACCGGTGGTCAGCTGACTATTGACTGTTAATTTAAAGTATTTAAATTAGGAGATATCTGCATTTTTGTGCAGCGAGAACAAGAATTGAACTCTGGTTGACAAATATGCTTTATACTGCATTTCCCGGGCAAACCAGCATTATGATTTAATGTTTTCATGAAATGCAATTGAAATTTTGATTCGATTTCTACATGACAAATAAAGAAAATCATCAGAAAGGCAGAATAACCCTCACCTTTTGCTACTCTGTTTCATGCTGTTGTTGTTTTAATCAACTAAAGACCTGCTAAATGCAAGGAAGACACTAGAAAATCCATTCATTTATGTATGCATGTTGTATTCATTCTTTCTTTCATTCATTCACTTCTCTTTACCCTGGGAAAGACTGAACAGACAGCGAGAAAAAAAAATGTGCAGGAAGTGGGACGAAACATTGAGACTCACAAAGTGATCTTGGGAGTCAAAGCAGACAAATAGTGTCACTCACATCTTCTGACGCCGCTGTTGCCTTGACTTCACATCATTGTAGCCGACCAGTCAAGCAGCAGAGGAAAGTCTGGCTGTTGGGCCAACTTGGCAGTGATACTGGCGTCCACAATAAAATAAAACTAAAAAGAAAAGAAAGCCAAAAAGAAACATCAATATGCTTTCTGTTTGACTTCATATGAAGCAAATTCAAGTTTAGGAAAATGTTTGGACTTTTAATTGTTCTCAGGGTGTTTTGATAATGTCACTGTTACATCAAACAAAAACCCACATGCTTGTTTTATTTACATTTTCCATAGGTAGAGGAAACTTTTATTTTTTCTGAAATAAAAGTCAGAGATCATGACTCCATTTCATGGATAGAGGGATGAAAACGAAAGTGAAAATGACATAATGACATTGGCCAGAACTTTGTTTTTCTTGAAGGGAAGTCTTTACAGCGTGACCCTCTGTTGCAGGTCTCTGATCTGTCATGTCTGGAGTTGGCTCTAAAAACAGAAAAGTAAAGATAAGCAAGAGTTAGTGGACACAAATGTTGAACTGTGCAAGTAAGGAGCCACAAACACGTCAACAAAAAAATACACCTTGCAGGTCCCTTTATCATAGACGTATAGATCCAATAGGGATTCAGCTTCAATGCACATAATCCCAATAACGGTCTCAGCGCCCAAAACCTGCCTGATGTAAAAATGTGTCTATGAGAATGCAGAGAATCAATGTTTGCGTTTCCTTTACAGTGGTGTATGAAGGCTGTCCCAAAGCGTTTGACTCGGGCATTTGGTGGCCCAAGACCAAATTTGGGAGACCTGCAGCCATGAACTGTCCCAAAGGATCCATAGGTGAGTGTTTTTACATCCCATCAGGTAACAACAAGTTTTAGGTTACTTATAATGAAGTTCTCATCAAGATCAATCACATGGTAGAGATGTTTGTAGAGGTTGTGTGTGTCTGCGTGTGTGTGTTAACTGAAGTGATTTTTTTGTTGTAATTTAAGGTACTGCTGTTCGCCACTGCAGTGATGAGAAGGGTTGGCTGTCACCCGATCTCTTCAACTGCACCACAGTCACCTTTTCCCATCTGAAGAAGCTGGTCAGTAAATATAACAACATTTGTACCATCATAGTCTGCGATGTTTGACTCTATGAAAGAAATATTTAAAGTTTAACTGGTTAACTTTTAACCTACAGTTCTGTCTTTACCCAAAGCTAAGTTGATTTTAAGTGTTTGTTTCTAAAATACTTAGTCCATTTTGATTTTTATTGAAGTCTCCAGCAGATCTTGAAAGAACGTTTCTCTTTTTGAGCCTAAACTCAAAATGCTTTGGGCATTGACTTCTCAAAACACCACTTCTTTTGGTTTTGGCTTGATCCAATCTTGCTTTCTGCCTCCACCAGCCTTTTATTATCTTGATCTGTTTGTTACAGTTTTTTTAACACTTTTCCTTCTCTCCTCTCCTAGAATGAAGACCTGCGGCGCAACACTTCAAGGATGGACAGCGAACACTCCAAGCTCCTCGTGCGTTTGCTTTACAGCGCCACCAATAACACAGAGCATTATTATGGAAATGACGTGAAGACAGCCGCCCAGCTTTTGAACCACATCCTGCAGCACGAGAACCAACAGGAAGGATTCAAGCTGACTGCTATGAGGGATGCAGAGTTCAATGAGGTAGAGAGAAAAACTGTATCAAAACTTAACTTTAGATAACAGTGTTGTTGCACTGCACACTGCCCTCTGTGGGTGATGTTCCAACTTTTATATTTTGATACTGTAAATTAAAATAAATCCTGCATTTATATGACATGAAATGGTTCAGTTGTTGTTTAATCAACTGTGTCTTTCCCCAGAACTTGGTGCGTGCAGGCAGTGCCTTACTACATCCTGACAACAAGGAGCACTGGGAGCACATGCAGAGGACTGACGGCGGCACTGCCCACCTGCTCCGCAACTTTGAAGACTACGCCAACACATTAGCTCAGAACGTCAGGAAGACCTACCTGAAACCCTTCACCATTGTCACTGAAAACATGAGTGAGTTGTTTTAGTTACGTTTTTTTTTGTATCAAGACACATACTGAAACCTGATTGGTCTAATCCTTCTACCTCTTTCCTTTTTTATCTAGTTCTCACTGTGGATTACTTGGATGTGTCAGACTCCGAAAAAGCAACATTACCTCAATTCAACAACATTCAGGAGGACTACTCCAGGGAGCTTGGGTCCTCAATCCACTTTCCACAGTTCAATCTTGGCCACAGAGGTATGAACACAACCAACACAACTTATAATCTTTCCTCTCATGCCTCACAGTTGGAGCACTGTTTAACTACGCCTTCACCCTCCTCAGAACACACTCCAGACCCTTCTACTCAGACCGACGCCCCCCAGGCGGAGGAGAACACAGCGGCTGATAGGAAACCCCGACATCTTGCTCCAGCTGCTCCTCTGCCAGTTGCGGTTGTGATAGTGTACAAATCACTGGGGACTCTCCTCCCAGAAAGATACGATCCTGACCGCAGAAGTCTAAGGTAGACAGCTGATATGTTTTATTCAAGGCTCATTCGCAACTTTACCAATGTCAAATAGACAGAAATTGGGGTTGACATATTGTGTTGGACCAGTGGCGTGCACATACTTTTTAAGAGCTGAGGTGAAAAGAAAAAAAGGCACTTGCTACTGCAGAGGGCACTAAGTTCCACATGTTTTAGGGCACTTTAGCATGTGGTTTACCTCTCAAGAGAGCACTTTGGACATGGAAACTGGCATGTTATATATCCTTCAAACAGACTACTTGAGTTAGTTTCAGTATTAACTAGCCAAGTGTGTTTTTTCTACCCAAGAAGGCAGTTAAGTGTATTTTGTCAACAGAGAAGGCAATGAACCACATGCTTCCCAACAAGTATAAATAAATGTAGTGATGGGTACCTTTAGCATTCGAAACGATACAGTACCAATGCAGAGTACCTGGCAATCGGTACCGGTACTCAACGGTACCAATTTTTGATACTTTTTTAATGTTTATGTGGTATAAAATATCATTTTTTGACAATAACATATAAATATTTTTCAATTAAACATATTCATTCTTCAATATATAACCCTATAATGCTGTGTTCATGTCCAGCATGGAAAATTGCCTACTCTTCCACACCCTCACACTTGCAAGGATGCATTTAGGTACCTAAACATGGTACCTTTTGATTCTACGTGAATCAGTACCTGGTACTTTTGACAGAATTCGGTCCGTACCTATCAAAGAACCTCATTCAGTACCCATCCCTTGATAAATATAAATAAAGATTTCAGTATTCTGGATTTGTCTGAAGTAATAAAATGTTGTCAAGAGTGTTTTCTTGTATGATAACTGAAATAAAATATAAGTTTTGATATGTCCAGATGTAAACAACTCTTGGTCAGGTCTAACACATTTCATGTCAGTAAAAACAAAAGAAAGCCTATGTAGATTTTCCATCTGTAGGTCACTGATTGCTTTTTGTTTTCTGTGTACCTAAACTCTCTGTTTGAAATTGTTATTGTCTCTTCAGGCTTCCAAACCGTCCAGTTATCAACACAGCTGTTGTAAGCGCCACGGTGCACTATGAAGGTCCCCCTCTTCCACCCGTCCTGGAACCTCCTGTCACCTTGGAGTACACCTTGCTTGAGACAGAGGAAAGAACCAAACCAGTCTGTGTTTTCTGGAACCACTCGCTCGGGTGAGTTTGTTGAAAATCAGTTTTTCTTATGAAGACAAAGGAGAATTAATTTTCTATTTACCCTTTTCTGTACTTGTGTTTTAATCTATTCCTTGGTGTTTACTAGGATTGGAGGGACAGGTGGCTGGTCCTCTAAAGGTTGTGAGGTGCTGAACAGGAACAACAGCCACATCAGCTGTCAGTGTAACCACATGACCAGCTTTGCTGTGCTCATGGACATTTCAAAGAGAGAGGTATTGTTTGAAAGATAGTTCATATTTCGTTTATTTAGGTTAATTTCTCGTCCCGCCTTTTAACGTAAACAATCTCCTCCTTTTTACAGAATGGTGATGTCCTGCCCCTGAAGATCGTCACCTACGCAACATTATCGGTCTCTCTGTTCCTCCTCCTGCTCACCTTCATCTTGCTGTGCCTCTTGCGTCGGCTGCGCTCCAACCTCCATGCAATTCACAGAAACCTGGTGGCAGCGCTGTTCTTCTCTGAGCTTGTTTTCCTGCTTGGCATCAATCAGACCGACAATCCAGTAAGTAGCTTTCAACTTCAAGTTTATCCAACAGGACAAAGGATGTACAGAGATACACACTACTCTATCTGTAAAACACTCTCATAGTCTAAAGCTGTGATGTGAAGTTACAATACGTGATCTTTGTTGATGGTTAGTAATTCAGATAACTTTTGTCCCTGAGAAATTACGTTGATGCAGGGTCCCATTCGTTCCAACAACTGTAATTTTGAAAGAATGTTGTCAGCTTACTTCAGCTTAATTACTGCTCCTCATGATTGGTGATTGAACACAGAGTCTACAACACAGTTATCTTTTGACAGAGTGCTGGCTTGAGTAATAATCTTGAGTGTATTTCTTGGTCTAATCTGGCTGGTTGATTGAAAATGATGGTTTTAAATGGGAAAGGTTTGGTTGAGTTTAACAGCATTTGAAAATTAGCGTGTGGCACCTGGAGAGGAAGTAGCCTAGGCAGGTTTATAGTTATCATACCTAACTTATATTCTATTCTCTGCTCAAGCAGGTATATGTCTTGCATTGCACATAAATCATGGTCTCGAGGGACAGGAAGGTACAGATCCTAGACCAGGGGTCTGTAACCTTTATCTTCATAGGAGCCATTTAGCCTCAGCTCCACCTGGATTAAAGACATTCAGGAGCCACAAAATCTACTCTACTGAATTATCAAAACAAGAAAATTTTGTGTTTATAAGATTGTAAATGTTATGTCCCTTTTAAAAAAAATTCATTATATTAGCAACGTTAAAAAAATCTAAAACTAAGTAATATCATAATTCATAAATTTGCAAAATTTAAGATATTTCAGTAAGATTGTGATTTTTTTTCAGAAAATTAAATAAAAAAAAAATTAAAAAAAATGGCTGAAATCGAAAAATTTGGAAATTTCAAAACTGTTAAAAAATGTCATAAATTTGCAAAAGAAAATTTTAAAAACTGTCTTTTAACAAATTTGCTTCGTTTTGAATTATTTACAAAAAAATGAAAAAGTATGCAGATATTGGAAAAAAAGTGAAATTTAAAAATTCGAATTGATTAAAACATTTATCTCAAAATTTGTAAAAAGTCTACAAAAAATGAATATAAAAAAAATTACAAAAAGTTGAAAAAATAAATAAATAAATAATAAGACAAATAATTAATTAATAATAAAATAATAAATTAGAATCTGTATTTCATTAATATTTTTTCAAATCTACAGGGAGCCACAGCAAAGGAGTCACAGAGCCGCATTGAGGCTCCGGAGTCGCAGGTTGCAGACCTCTGTCCTAAACATCCTGCCTCACAGTTTTAAACATACCTGGCAAAAAATATATCAGACTGGTCTGGTTTCATATCAAAAATGGCACCAAGATTTCTGCAGTTAGATATGAGACTCATAGACAAAGAGCCATGTTGTAGTGTGACATAATGATCTATGTTTCTTGTCCGAACAAGTAAGATGGTAGAAATTTAATGATACATCACTTAAAAAAAATTGTTGTGACCAAAATAGGCAGAAAAGATGCCTTAAAAAAATGCACCACACCTCAGAATTCATCTTGCTAGCAAGTCAAATATTTACCTTGTCAGATAAATTATGGGTGTCGCGATATATTAGATCAAATCTCTAATTTCATCATGAAAAAAAAAATATTTTGCTCTGTTTCTCAAAATCACGTTTTTTTAATGTCATACAAAAGTTGACACAAAGTGGAAAATAAGTCTTGAAGTTTACAAACAGTGCATTTTATGGCTGTCTGTTGTAAATCATCAAATCAGTTGTAAACTGTTTATTTTATGTTTACAATTTAAACACACAATTCATTAGACCAGCATGGTAAGTTTTTTTTTTCACAGTGCAACTTAAAAATTGATGTGTCAGCTCCGTTCAGTCTGGCTGAACCAGATGTGAAGTCACATGAGGCATGAAACGATCATCTGTTTGGTAGTCATGACCAACCCTCAGCTATCTACCAGATGTTACGTTTTGGCTCCAGCTTTATTAAAAGTGATCAGAGACCTAAAGGAAGTAACAACGTTGCATAGCTGTATGACAAACCTGGTCATTAAGTTTATTTTATAAACTGCCTCAGTGATGACCTCATAGGTTCATAACAATAGGGTCTTATTGTTCACCAAAATGAACTGACAGAAGCAACACAGACTGCCTAACAACTGATAATCCATATCTGGGTACAAAGACATATCTAAAATGTCCTGGGACTGTATTCACAGAAAGATTTTTCAGAGGCTGTATCTCATTGTTATCTGATCATAAGATAAGATAAGCTCTGAATTTCATCCATGTTTGTAAACAACCAACCCAAGCCATCATATCACCTGAACAGGACAGACGATTTTTGTCAAACTCCTGTCTATTCAGCATTTTGCCAGGAGCTGAAGTGTGGCGTAAAAAATAATTGTGTAATTAATTAGTTAATTAAAAGAAAAAAACAGGAACAGATGAAGGTTTCAACTGTTTTTTATTCTTTTTATGGTACTTTAGTACCTGTGTGTGGGTGTGTGAGTGTGTGGTTGCATTTGGGTGTGTGGGTGTGGGTGTTGTAACTGTGGAATGCTGGTACTGTGTGCCTGGGGGAATCTGCAGGATTTTAACCTTGTCAAAGTAGTGTCTGTCTGTCTTTCGCTCTGATCTCAGCAGCGATGAACACCAACACTTAGACACAGTTAATGCAGAGTGTCAGGACAGGTTAGATCTGAATCAATCAGTATAGTGTTACAAAAAATATTGTGTTTATACACAATACAATGACACAACAAAACTGGTAAAAAGTCATTCACCATTTTCTCCAACCTGAGATATTTTAAGACATTCACCAGATTTTTTTTGTTTGCACAAATAGTCCACCATCAACACAGATTTCATTTGGAACTATTAAAAACAGGCTGAAGAGGAATAAACACAGCATCCATTTGTTTATTTGGTTAACTGATAGACCTGATAACTCACAGCTGAGCAGTGGTTGGAAGAACAAAGAGGAAAAGCTGCTGGAAATAATCATTTGAAAATAAAGTACTGGAGAAATGATCTGGATTCCTGTTTTCTATAAACCAATTCTCACTCATTCTGTCTCTGTGCCATTTTCTCTCCCTCCAGTTTGTATGTACAGTGATAGCCATCCTTCTCCAATACTTCTACCTGTGTACCTTTGCCTGGATGTTTGTCGAGGGGTTACACATCTACCGCATGCTGACTGAGCTCCGAAACATCAACCATGGACACATGAGGTTCTACTACGCCATCGGCTGGGGAATCCCTGCTATTATCACAGGTGAGACCAAAACAACAAAAACTCAGACACACAGCAACAGAAGAACTCATGTTCAGTTTGTCTTCTCTGATGAGTATTTCTTGTTGTGAAATCTCTGAAGAATAAAAACACGTTATCATACAGGCCCTCTTTGGCAGCATATAAAGAGAGTTTTGTTGCTAACACAGTGCTATCGTTACGGGACACTGAGAGTGTAAATCTCTCTTTTTTACGCTGATCATCTTGGAATAGATTTTAACTGTTTCTGTCTTTGACAGCGAGCTTGTAGAACCAACAGATCAAGAAAAAACAAAGGAGGCTTGATAAAAACAACAACAACAACATCAACAACAAAGTATTACTGGTCTGACTGAGAAAGAGGTCATTTTCCTTAAAAGATAAATTCTCTGTTGTCCCCTCGTCACGGCCTCAGTGTTGCCCTGGTATTTGAACAACCTTACGATCTCCATATTTTTACTATGTATGACGCACTCTGTGTCTGCCTCCACTTTACGTATTAAATCAAATTGGTTTTTGAGACATTTGATCCCAAAAAGTTGTTGTCACGTCACAAAATGAGTCATGGTCCGACACTGGACCCCAGACCAGATAGCTGCCCTCCTAAGAGCATCAGTGTCCATAACGAAGAGGGGCGGGGAAAGGATGCCCCCTTGTGGTGAGCCTGTGGAAATGGTGAAGAAGTCTGATAAGATGCCATTGACAGAAACCCACAGAGTTCTGTCACGAGGCGGTTTAAAATCAAAGATCACTCTTTCTATTAAAGATGGGGGAAAATCAGCAAATAATAAGCCAGCAGGAAATTGAGGCTTTTCTAAATGTTTGTACAAGATATTCAAGATTTAAAGGTCCACAAATACTTCACATTTTTGATTGATTATAGGTATTTATTTTCACTTTGTTCCATTTAAAAAAAATCTATATTCTACTTTATTTGTAAGTTGTGAAATTAACACTGCTTTTGGCATTTACAAGATATTTTTATATATATAATATTTGGTCTGAGATGTTTGAATTTCTGCGTGTGTAGGTCTGGCAGTAGGTCTGGACCCACAGGGTTATGGAAATCCAGATTTCTGCTGGCTCTCTGTCCATGACACACTCATCTGGAGTTTTGCAGGACCCATATTTGTAGTTGTGCTGGTAAGACAACCAAACAAGCTGAATTGTTAGTTTGCTGTCCATGTGTCTGTTCATTAATCTCCTTTCCCGTCTTCCTAAAAGGTGAACATAGTGATCTTCCTCCTGGCTGCTAAAGCCTCATGTGGACGCAGGCAGAAGGCTGTGGAGAAATCAGGGGCGATGTAAGTTTTATGATATAAATTATTCATTTTCAGGCAAAAAAAAATCAAAAGAATGTCAGAACACTTTATTTTTTGAGTAACTGTGTGGACACTGAAGAAGAACCTGACTGTTCAATGTCTCTCTCCTCAGTCCTGCACTTCGAATGGCCTTCCTGTTACTGTTACTCATCTGTGCGACCTGGCTGCTTGGGCTGATGGCTGTCAACAGTGACGTATTGACCTTCCACTACCTGTTTGCTGTCTTCAGCTGTCTGCAGGTAACTCAGACTAATATTACTGTCAGTTATGATTTTATTCATAAAATCTGCTCTTTATTATCTTTCAAAGTGTAGAGCCTGAAAACAAGGCTAAGAGAAAAAAGCTAAGGTCACCCAAAACTGAAAACGAAGGAACAGTTACAAAAAGTAATTCCTACAGAGAAATGTGAAAGAATCTGCATCACTTCTAGGAGAAGATAACAAGTGATGGTTCCAAGATGTCTGCAGGGTTAATAATCAATAATCTTGTCTTTTACAGGGAGTCTTCATCTTCTTCTTCCATGTGATCTTTAACAAAGAGGTAAGGAGGAATCTGAAGACCTTCTTCACAGGGAAGAAGAGCATACCAGATGAATCCAGCACCACAAGAGCCTCTCTGCTCACAGTGAGTAGACGGACATATCCTGATAGCGTCTGGTGTTTTAACAGAACTGATTAAATGATTTTTTTTTTCTTTTCCACCCTGCTTTCCCCCGTCTCATTTCTTGTGTCTCTTCCTTCACAGCGCTCCCTTAATTGCAACAACACGTACACAGAAGATGGTGCGCTGTACCGCTCAGGCATTGGCGAGTCCACTGTCTCGTTGGAGAGCACACTCAGGTCAGCCAAGAGCCACGGCAGCTACATGGCTTACACACTCAGGTACAGCATGCTCACTGACTGCATGGCTGCTTCCACTGTTAGAGCATGACCAGTGTACATTAAACCCCTCTTTATCTGTTTTTTCTTTGTGCTCCCTCCTGTTTGTCTGCCTAGGCTCAAACCCCTTATCTAATCATAAACAAAAACATGAACACACACTAAGACTATACCCACTATCACTGTAACCAGATGCTTAACAGTTTAACAGGACAAGTTTAGTTAATCTACTATTTCCTGCTCTATTTCTTACTTTTCTACATGCATGCTGTGTCAAATATGTAGTGGCATTAGTGTTCAGTGCATAGAGCATGATTTTTTACTAAATGGTATGATATGATTTTATTGCATGAGGAATTTTGGCCCCGAAGGTCAAAACAAAGCATTTCACAAAACACAACGAATTTAAAGGTAGAAAGATAGTGACAACACAAGAAAGAAAGAAAGAAAGAAAGAAAGAAAGAAAGAAAGAAAGAAAGGAAGAAAAACAAAGGAAAGAAAGAAAGAAAAAAGAAAGAAAGAAAAAAGAAAGGAAGAAAGACAAAAGGAAAGAAAGAAAGAAAGAAAGAAAGAAAGAAAAAGAAAAATAATAAAGAAATATCTTGACAAAAGGTATACATGTAAGTTAATAGATGACAGGTTTTTAACCAATCATTACATTTTAATAATTGGCAGGTGAAACGTTCATACAATAAACCATTAGGGTCAAATTTAAAAATGCATGAAAAAATATCACGTTTTTTCAGAATAAAGTCAAAAATGTGTGTGGAAAAAAACGTGAAATTTTAACCACACTTTAAGATGCATGTGATCTAAGTCTCCACTCCAATGTTAAAACATATTCTCTACTTAATCTATCAATCACCTCATCCTCAAAAATGTTGATGTATAACTTTACACAAAGCATTAAAGTCAGAGCTGTTGTGTGCTGTCAATGTCGTGTTTTGTGAAATATAAAATAAAAGAGAGTTGACGCTCATAAAGACTGTCTTGCTAAATGAGACTTAAAGAACAAGTCATCACTAACTGATTAAATGAATGGCTTGCTTGTCCTTGCCGCATGAAATTAAACACTGTACTGATTTTCTACTCATTCTAGACAACACAAAACAAGGGTAATACTCATAAACTGTTTCATTAATGGACGCAGTCTCCTCGATGCCATCTGTTTCTGAAACAGAAGTACAGTGTGTGCCGAGTGAAGTGAAATTAATTCAGACAGGAGACTTTTTTTGAACCAGGCTGTAAATACGTTAATTTCTGCTTTGAAAACTTTTTATTTTTGGCTTGTTGTGTGTATGTGACCTCTGGTACTTATGAAGCCAACCTCAAACAGACACTCGAGAAACAGCAGATTTTAGCACTTCAGCATCGTCTCTTATTCTTAGACTGGAGGTTGCTGCTTGGTAATACTACAAGGGAAAAAATGTGCACAACTTAATTTCTTCTAAAACTTATACAATTCTGCTCTAAGGGATTGGGAAATATGAACAAGGAAAACTTTATTTAAGCACTATAAGCAAGATTTCTGTAAAATTAGTGTTTGAAAAAACAATAGATGAATAAAGTGGAGATAATGCCAGCAACAAACATGCAGAAACATCACACATTTAAATTCAGATGTTTTCTTTCCTTTGATTTTCATAAAACATATTATTCTTGGGAACTGCTCAAAGGCATAATTCTTACAATAAGGGATGTTGTTTTTTTCTAGCCTATTGGCTTTTAGTTTGTTTGTATTTAGAAGCTTGTATAAATGTTTTTTTTTAATAAGAACATGTTGAAAATATAAAACATACCTGTATCTATGAAGGGAGGAGTCTGGTCAGAAGCCCAGTGTCTCCTCGGGGACAGCTAAAGGACACACAGACCTCGACGGACCTCTGTTCCACAGAAAGGGGACCAAAGTGGATGGTGATTATTTTCATTCTTTTACTTTATTAATTTTCAATCATTCATGCATTCGTATAAAATTAATTTAGCTGTGCATTTTATTTCTAAAGATTAATCTTTCTTATCTTCTGTCTGTCTTGCGCCTGTCAGACTCGGACTCTGACAGCGAGTTGTCAGTGGATGAACACAGCTCTTCCTACGCCTCCTCCCACTCCTCTGACAGTGAAGATGATGACATCGACGTCAAGCCCAAGTGGAACAATGAGAGACAGCCCATTCACAGCACTCCTAAAGGTAAAGGTGGTTTTACTGACGCTGACTTCTCTGGAAACAAAATACAGAAATATTTATTCTGTGTATTTTTGTTTCTCATCAGGATCAGAATAGGCTTGGGAGCTTTACTTCGTTTTGTTTTATTCCTCAGCCTTATTACGAATGCAGCTGCACTCAGGGAATGGAATAGAATAGAATAGAATAGAAAATACTTTATTTATCCCCGAGGGGAAATTCAGGAGTCACAGCAGCAATCAAGAAAACAAAAGTAAGAAAGTGTATAGAAAGTGCAAAAAGGTCCTTGAGAAAATAGATGACGACAGCTTGACCATCATTGTCCAGTTCAGCCAGCCTCCACCTCCACAGGGTCCAGGACTGAGCTTCTTCAGCAGTCTGTTCAGTCTCTGTCTCCTGGATCTTGGTTAGCACAGCTAGCTCGTCCATCTTATTGGAGATAGATCTTACGTTTCCATTAACGATGGATAGGTCCATGTTGTCACTTCATAGCTCTCACCTGAGAACCAGCACGTCATCCTCACTTCCTTCCCTTCACCTTGTGGGAAACATCAGGCCTAGCACCAGTTAGCATCAACATGCTACAGGCTGCTAACATCTGATTTTGCTTGTAAACAATGCAGCCATGGTTACATGTAGGATCTCCAGACAAACACAGGAGAAAAAAATCAGTAAAAATATCACTGAAGACAAAACCACTTTGTTGTCCATGAACATTACTAGACAGACCTTAATATGAACCCAATATGAAAACCAGTAGCATGAGTGAGGAGACAAAATGTAAATTGGTCTAATGTTGCTTCCTCTTTTGCTTTTCTACTCCTACCAGTGGAGTCAGTATCCAACCATGTAAAGCCGTACTGGCCAACAGAGGCGACCACAGCCAGTGACAGTGAAGATCCTGCTGGGGCAGAGAAGCTGAGGGTGGAGACCAAGGTCAATGTGGAGCTACATCAGGAAAACAAGCTCAGCCACACTGGAGAAAGAGACAAAGAGACCCTTCAGGAGAAAGACAAACAAACATCTGGCAACGCAGCACCCACTTTCCAGCCCAACAGCAACAGCAACCACCAACCAGAGCAGAGAAAAGGTATTTTTACAGATTTCTACTGAATAGAATTCAAACACACATTGGTATGACTGTGTGATATGGAAGATTTTATTTCTTTCATTAGGTATCTTAAAGAACAAGATCAGCTACCCTCCCCCGCTGACCGACAAGAACATGAAAAACCGTCTGAGAGAGAAGCTTGGTGACTACAACACCCCCACCATCACGTCGCCTCCTCCCAACAATAACAACACATCCTCCCCAACTCCCTCTTCTATCAACATCATAACCCCCCCATCCCAGCCTCCCTCGCTGGCTTTGAATGACAGCAGTCGCCCTGGCAACCATGACACCAGCTCTCTCATCAAGCCACCGAGCACCCTGAGGCCTCAGATACCTGTCGCATCCCCGCAGTCAGGCGTCTACCGAGAGAGCAACGGAGGAGTCGCTATGCACTTAAAGTCGGGAACAGTAAACGGAGGCAATGAGTCGGACTCAGAGTGAGTAAATAAGCAACACCAACAATTTACAGATAAATTAATGAAGTCTTCTTTAAAAAAGTTTTGGTGTTGTGATTGAGACTTTTGGTCTTCGGGACATAAATTGATTCATATTCTGCTGGAAAAGTCCAACCTGACCACAGATACTGAGAAATAGCATTTCGAAATGACCAAATTTTGATAATCTCTTTTTAAATCCTCTTAGATTATGAATTAGATGATATGTAAAAGTTAGACTGTTTCACAATCACTATTGATGTCCTGACGAAGACTTTGAATCAGAACATAGGGCAAATGGTGCATGATCACTTCCTGCATCCCCTATAAATTTTATTTTATTTTTTATTAAAGGTCCCATATCATGCAAAAATCACTTTATTAAGTCTTTTAGTGACATTTGTGGGTCTTTGGCTTTCTCAGCCCACAAAATGTGATATTTAATGACAAAACCTGTACTTAGTGGTGCTTGTGAATGTAAAATCCTGTCCTAAAACAAGCTGTTTGGATTTCGGGGATTTGCCGACATCAGCGATTCCCTTTTTTGACCAATCGGGAGCAAGTCTGACCTGATTGGTCCACCGGAGCAGATAACCCCACCCACTCCCCTCTGTGTGGCACGGGAGAGCGGGGTGGTTTCAGTGGTGGCTCATTAACATATGAAGGTCACGCCCACTAAATCAGAGCGTTCTGAACAGAGGGGCTATGAGAGCCTGGAAACAAAGCTGCTGTGCTTGATTTATCGGCTTTTTGGACCAAAACATGTTACTACCATTTCATGAAGACATCAATGATCCATCCAAAAGTTTTCTTGAACAAAGAAAAGTAGCGTTAAAAAGAAGATCTGCTCTCCAATGAAATTTTCAAAACTGTGCGTGTGATTCAAGCCAAAGGTGTCACTACAATCCACTTCAAATGGAAAGTGCTCACAGCCTCTTTAACAAAATGTAAAAAATAAGATAAACATATGTAACAAATGCAAACTCTAATCATTCCTTCCCACACCTTTCCCTGCTCTCCATTTCCAGTGGCAGTAACGAGACTTCAATCTGACCTGTCAAGACCACAGAGCAGCCTGCCTTTATGAGAGAAGGAGCAAAACACTCATAGAGGAGGAGATAAATGAAGAAGGCAAAGAGGATGCAGAAAAAAGAACGGAGAACAAAGAAAAGGTTCGACTGGTTGGTTAAAAGAGGAGAGGAAGTGCTCTCCATCCTTCTGCAAGAGATCGTCAGTCCTTCCTTCCTTCCTTGTTTCCTCCCTGAAGAGCAGTATTTTAAACTTTCAGACTGCCTTAGACAAGAAGCAAAAACAGATGTGTGGAGTAACAAAGGGAAAGGTCTTACAGCGGAGGATACACTGGAGCCGCCTGTGCCAAAACCATCGCAGGGAATGGATGGGACAAGTTTGAAAATTCCTCCCATGATGCACTGCAAGCCACAAACTGTCGTTCATGCACTGGTTATGGAGGTCTGTGATGGCTCATGGAAGGAGTGGCCAGCTCTCCTCTGAAAAAGGAGTTACTTAATTACTGCGTGCAAACAGACTCAACACACCACTGCATTTGCAGTCCTACAGGATTTCAAGACCTGTGAGTCCTCTGTGTCTGAAAATGCTGACGTTCAGTTCATTTTGATTTTTGGACATTATTCACTGGGGCTTCAACACACCAAGTGCTCTTTACATCAATGCAGTGCATTCAGTGTCACTTTTAGAGGATTACTGATAAGATGATTAGAACAAATGACCTATTTTTGTTTCAGCAAGGACACTTTTTTACACTGAAGAAATGTGTTGTCTATATTGAGGAAGCTTTTTAGTCATGGAAAACACTTTTGTGCCTTCATCTTGATCGGAAGCCTTAAGCACACACTAGAATGATGCAAGACTGAGGTGGTGGCTTTTGTAAGTATCCTAAAATATTTCAACGCATTGAGCAGCAGGGCCTCAATTGATGATACAACTTTTTATGGTTGAAAACTATTTTTAGTCTGACCACTATGAACCTGGAGCCTTACTTTTTCAAAGTACTTTCAGCCTGTTTGTCCAGTGAACACATCTCTGTTGACCAAATTCATGAAGAACTATGGATGTTAACTTTACTCGCTGTGTTCCAAAACAGTCAGGTTTGAAACTCATCCATTGGTCTTTGATGTTAGAGGGCGGCTGTGGCTCAGTGTTAGGGGGTTTAATCCCAGCTCCTGCAGTGACACGCCTTGAGCCAAACACCAAACCCTCTAATTGCTCCTGCTGATGGTCAGCAGAGTGTGAATGAGTATGAATGTGTTCAACTGATGGTCCCATACCAGAGCAGTATCTGACATCAGTGTGTGAATGAAGTGTGGACGGTGAATGAGACTAGACAGGCACTATTAAAGTACAACTCCATTTAAATCCAAGTCCATGGGTGTTGGACCTTAAAACTACCCTGTGTTGTTTTTCAGCTGTTCATCTTTTTTTCATCCCAACATGGCAAATATGAACTCTTCTGCAGAAACAGGTCATATCTGTTGCTCAGTTCCCAAGTTTAAAGTAGAAATAATGCTATTTCTCTTGCATTCTGGAAACTCAAGTCTTGTTTACCGCCCATGAAATGCCATTTTTGACGTCCAACCCCAGTGTTTTTTGTCCTTTGATCGATGAATGTTAGACGTGATCAACTGTGTTAAATGCTCTCTTTTTAATCGATGTGAGACACTGGAAATGTTTTGTAACATAATGTATATTTATTTTTTATGCCTTAAAGACACTGGAAAGTAAAGAGTATGGTGACTGTAAAATGTATGATGGAATGATGAGTTTTTTGTATCCATTAAGAGATGAGAAACCAAAATGGTTTTTATAGTTTCACACTGAAATAACCTCTTCGAGGTGCAGGAGGAAGAACAGACAGACACGAGCTGGGCAAATCAGATAAATTATTTATCCTCTTTGCCTATTCTACTCTTTATCTGTTGTATTTTAGTTATCTTATTGTAGAAACTTCTTGTTACTTCACATGAGGAAAAAAAATGAGAGCAAAGGCCTGAGTCTGATGATCCCTGAGGGTGCTTTACCAAAGAGTGGATTTTGAATGCCCAACAGCCTCATAAGTTAATCCGTCAGTATTCTTTTAGTGTGACTCGTAACTATGAATCACACTGAAGTGGTACCATTGACCTTGTGAGTCAAGTTACTTCTGACTGTGTAGTCTCCTATCTTGGAAAAAAAGAATAATAATTAGCCCAAAACTTGCTTGAATCCACTCATAAAAAGCGCAAAAGACAAATTCTCCTTTTTTTTCCACCCTGTATTTCCTTTGGTCTGCCACCAGATTTAGCTAAAAGTTACATTCCACCTATAATCCATTGCTACTTCATAGTGGATTGGGTCTAATAAGCTACCAAACTATGAGGAAGGGCGGGATAAAATCTGATCCAAATAATTATTAAAAAAAGAAAACATGGGAAGATGGGGTTAGTGTTCAATTGTTTCTATGTTTTGATGTCATTTCAGACTGGAACTAGAAAAGCACTCAGAGAGCACAGACCTCCACCAAGTATATTGTAATTGTCACCAAAACTTTAGTCCTACTTTAATGTTATACTCCCTTTCAGCAGACTGTCTGCTACAATTTGGTGTTAGTTGCAGGTTTGTACGATAATTTGTTACCTGACAGTGTTGGAAATTTTGATGACCCAGTTCATATTTCATATTCTGGGTCTTAGTATCCAGAATATTGCCAGGATCTGGATCGTACTTTTACATCTGTCAGAAATTGTGGTGACTTTGTCTTGTATTGTTTTGCAAAACAATCCAACCATTTATGGTGGAGTTATATACACATATGGTGAAAACGGCCCTATCTCACAATGATAAAGAATCCTTTAAAAAAAAAGTCCTGGATCTAGACGGTGATCCGGGTCAGTTAGATTATTCAATTACTTCTTTCTTATCCCATTTTGAACATTTCGTGAAAATTTCATCAAGATAGACAAACTCTCCCAAAAACCATAACCTCCTTGATGGAGGTAAAGATGTCATGCCATGTGTTGGACTGAACTAATCAAGAATGGGCACTACATTTTTTTCAGGTAAGTAAAATTTTTTGATGATATTCAATCTGTTGATTAAGGCAGGCAGGATTTTTTTTTAACTGTTTGTAAAAACACCCAAACTGGGCTCTTCCTCCTTAGCTCAGTGCCAGTGGCAGCACACACCCTCAGCCACCCTGTAGCATCACGTTTTTATCAAGTTGAAGATCACGGGTACCACTGTTTGGGAGGTGGAGCATCCTCCCTTTATAATGTTAGGGGAAACACTGGAATGATTTCTATACTGTTTGCTGATATTTGATATTGTTTGTTTCTTTCTGTTCTCTCTAGTCACATCCAGAATGAATCCTTAATTTGCAAACATGCTCCTCAACTCAGCAAACTTGCAACTAATTGTATTGGGTATTTGCAAATCTACATACAGGGCTATAAATTTTTGTGCACCAGCACCCATGCTTATGTCAGTTACCCAATTGCCCATCCCGGTCAAAAGAGCTTGGAGTGGAAGTGTGTGAGGAGAACAGTGGGTTTATGAAAGCCCCAACATCAGTCACCCACAGTCAAACCCAAAGCGAGAGAAGGTGGATTTAACTTAGTGATATTAAAAAAAGGACAAGGCAAGAGAGAAATATCTCAAATTCATTTACTTAAATTAAAAAAGTACAGCACATTATTCTTTACAATAGACACATCTTTAAAAACTGTTTTTAAGTCACTCTATGTTGAACATATGTGCATCCAAAAAGAGAAGGTCATTATAACTTTATCAGCATAAATGTAACAACTGTACTTCAATGAAAGCTTTCTTTTACAAAAATTACTAAGATTTACGACTTTCTGAGTCTGTCTCTGAGTCTTCTCTTCAGGCATACTGTCATATTGAAAATATTTGCAGCCTCATACTCTTTTAGTTCTGGTCAGAGTGAGACAAGAGCTTTAGGACAGTAAGTAGGCCAAGTGTACACTCAGTGGGATACAAATATGCTTTCATAAAACTCTTGATCAAAAATACATTTTCTAATTTCTAACAGCAGTTTTATCTTTTTAGCATACAGCAGTCTTATGCATTTACTTACTTTATGTGTGTTGCTGGAAAGCAAATAATAACTAGCAGCTCTTCAGAGCCTTTTTTCATCACTTTAAGTATTCTAATGTGTAATACATTGGAAGGAAAACCTACAAATCTCTCTGAGATCAAAGTTAATCAGTAAAATAAGATTGTCAGACTCATTAAAATGCTCAATTGCCCTGAACTTCTCAGATCCTACTAAAGGTTTTCATCAAAGGGCAAAGGCTGGAGTGTCTGTGTATGCTCACAGCCAAGCAGAGCAGCAGAAAAAATAAAGGTGTATGGTATGACAAGGTTAACATAATTGACAATGAACTAAAAATTCACCACATTCATATGATCCATTTCAACATCAGACATTTTGGCTCATTATCATAACATCTCAACTGTATTTAAAAGGCTGGATATGTTGAACAAAAGGAATAATTCAAATGACAAATGTAGTATTTTTGTGCATGTTTCCTTCAACCAGCAGTGTCCTGATGACCAAGGACTCTGCTGTAAGCTTGGTAGAAAAACCTATAAAAAGTCTTCAGGTGTGGTGTGAAATATTCAGAGGCAGAACAGACTTGTGGAGTACAACAATCATGGCATAGAATGGATTAACTCATTGCAGCCACAGATGCTTTTGTTTTCAGGTGGCCGTTTTGTTCAGTTTTAGTGCTTAACAAACTTATTAGTCCACCAGTCAGTGTAAGGTGTTTGCCTATTCTGCCTTAAATCAGCAGTACATTTCTGATTGTCGCATTTTTTATGTTTCTGTTATGGTTAATCCACCTGGAGGTGCAAGCTCCTTATTCCAGATTAAATCTTTAATACTAAAATAGAATTACTTTTTTGTCCATGAATATTCAGATGTGCTGTTTTTACAAGGAAGCAGGAAAATAGTCAAGCACGTAATTGTCCATTGACTGCAACATTCCAGTTATTTACTACCATTCCTTATCATTATGATATTCACAATTACTTTCTGAGTCTTCAGAGAATTCCAGTTTTCTGGCTCAAACTTGGGAATAAAAACCTGAATCCAGTCCTGTTCAAAACAGTGAAGCAAAAAGAACTCACAGGAAAAAAAAGGTTTGAATTAGAGCCCTTCATGATGCTGGGTGTTTTTGTTTGTTTTATGATAGGTGGTCTAATAAATTTGTTAAGCACTGTGGCTAAAATAAAAAAAGTGATTTTTTAAACATGTTCAAATATCAGAAGAAGAAGAAGCAATAGCACAAAGATTTAGGCACCAAACTTCTCATCTCATTTTCATTATAAAAAAAAAAAGAGAAAAAAAAAAACATTACACAGGAAGTTGTCTAAAAAAAAACTCGGTTCTCATTCATATTCTTTATCCATCCTTCAGAAATGTATCAAAACCATATCAGTAATTGTCAAAAACATAAATGCACTGTACGACGTCTGATTTGTCAAAAAAAAAAGTAATCAAGCACTGTGATGTTATGCATGGATATCTATAGAGATTTTCTCATTATCTGTTACTTTACTTCCTATTTTTTTAAACATAAGCAGAGCCATTAAGAGGACAGACAGATTTTAGAAGTGCGGTGCAGTTTTCATCATTTCTCAGGCAAAAGAAATTCAAACTGGCTTATAAAAAAATGAATATTAATAAAAATGAAAAGTACAAGCAAGGTATTATTTTTGCTTCTGTAAACATGAGTATTAGCAAAACATGGCACATAAAACAAAAAATAACAACAAAACAGAAATTTACAACATGATACATTCTGCGTTTATCGAAGTGTTTGCTTGTTCATGTTCTGGATGATCGCAGGTTAATTTTTAAAGAGAAGAGGATATAAAAGGCTTTAAATAAAAGTTTTAAGTTCAGAATAAGACAACCAACCTCAGCCTGGGTGGATACACAGAGGTCAAAGACCAACAGAAACTAACAAAACCAAACAAAAAGTCCATCCTTGAAAAAATTCATTGCAAATTTAGGTATTGAGATTGGTCCTAGTCTTCATGACAATTTCACCTCAGTTCTACTTGTTTTTAAGAAAATTCAAAAGTAATAAAAGAGTTTCCAAGAAATTTTAATCCTGTGGGCCAATAGCCAAAAATCAAGGTTTTATTTTGTTTATTTCAGAACAAACTCCAGCGAAAGTCACATGAATTTGAAAAAAAAAATAAGATTAAACTAAGCATTTAATCTTCATTGTTTTCCTGCCCTAAATGTAGGTCTTATTCATCTAAGCTTGTGCTTCTGATCTTAAAGGGGCTTTGAGAATGTGAATTAACTACATTAGTGCGTCCCATCAGAAAATATAAAGAAATTCCTTAAATCTTATCTCATTCATTTAACAAGCTGTACTGACATGTTTTCATGTGTTTTGGCATAATACGTCAACAAATAAACCCTTCTACAAAAGTTAACTCTAGGCTTATGGAGAGATGTCTAGATCAGCATTTTTTTAACCCAATTCTGCTCCAATTCATGTTAAGTTTCTTCTAATAGCAAGTCCTGAAAATTCTACTTTAAATTTACTACACTCCCATTAAAGCAGCGTTATGAGGGCAACAGGTGTGTTTCTGCAGGAAACAAGTTTGTCATCTAGTTGATTCAAGGCAGGCTGTGGCCCAAAGCTACTTCTCAGAGGGCTGATTTAGAAAATAAATGAGTTTCTTCTCCACACTCTGGTACTTTCCTGTAATTTTCTGGAGGCTGGATGAAAAGCTCAGGCGGGCCAGATTTGGCCTGCAGGCTGCAGGCTGCAAGTTGATATTCTTCGGTCTTAACTGTCCAGTTGTTGTCCAGTAGTTTTACCTTTGTGCTAGCCAGAGATCTTATATCCAAAGGCAGTTTTTACAGCACTTTTCTAAAAATAAACAGGCAATAAGAGTCAAAAAGAACATAAACAAACAACACTGACACAAAAAAAATCATAATCAGTGCAGCAGAAATGTAACCTAAAAGAAAGGCTCTGTGTTCATAAATCTATGATCTGACATTTTCACAGCTCCTACATAATAAACCTGATCATACATCTATACTCTTATTACTTGGGCTGTGCAACCAGCATCCAGTTTAATGTGTAATTACCTAAACAAAAAACATTTTCATTCAAATAATTTGAAAAATAAAACTTATATTTTTGTTTCTATAGCCAGAGAACCTCTTGTTCATCTTCTAGTTTGTTTTATCTCTGATGTGGCCTAGATGAGCACCCCAAGTCTTCCTACCACAGAGGAAGTTGATTCACTAAAGATGAAAATATAAAGCAGCTCAGGATCCTTGATTTGGCCTACCTATAAAAAACCAGCTGATCAGCCAGGGAGGAGGGGAAAACCAGCTTTGTTTCAGTTTTTCCCAGAGCCAGTTAAAGTCCAGGTAAGGGCTAGTTGTTTATGTCCCGACAACTAAGTGAAGTGTGCAACTCAGCTAAAAGTACACAGTCGTGTGTAGTTTAAACTGAGCTACACACACATCCCTTTCAAAATGGTGAAGGAAGCTGACCATCGGAGGATGGAGAAGAGTGGGATCTGTAGAAGCATCTTCAGACTCCAGTCTATGGATGTGATGATGAGACGCAGGCTGGTCAGAGCTCTGTGCTGGCTGGTGGTTTGTTGGTGGTCATGATCTTCATGTACTGAGTAAAGATGGCCGCAAAAGCCTCATCTCTGTGGATCATAGCACCAAACACCAATGGCTGAGAAAAAAACAGAAGAGAATGGTGATTAATATCTGTATCTCACAAAGTAATACAGCCATGATCTTTGTAAACAGTTTTGATCCAACTTCAACTTTGGGTCTTTTTTTCTTACACGCTATTCAGATTTTACTTTAAAGAACAATACTCATATTTTAATGTAAGTCCTCTCCATGTAACTTGTATCTTAACTAAAATTATCTCCTTCTTCCTCCTCACCCTCCCACTCTTGGATACTATAGCTGACAGTTAATCCTCTCCTTCTTGTATGGTAGTAACTTTTTCTAACGATTTCTTTTTTTTTTAACCTTCCTCCTCTTACAAACACTTTGGTGTAGCCATGTTTTCTCTCACTCTGGCTTCCTCCCCAACTTAAAACATGCTCATCAGGTTGATTGATCACTTAAATTGCCTGTAGGTGTGAGCGAACTTGTTTTATTCAAGACGTGTTGAAACATGCAACCATAAGACTTCCAACCATACTTACGATCATACATCTAATGTGAAAGATTACAGAATTTGACTGATGTTAAGTAATATACTCATGGTTTTATCTGTTATGATTTCGAAATCCAAATGTTGTCCATGCTATGTGCATGTTTGTAGAAAAAAAGATAGACAAATAAATATGATTGTGGTCAAACTGTGCCAAAAACAAAAAACTCTGACTCATAACAGGAAACTGAAATGTCTGCTGTCTCTTTCTACTGTACCTTCTGTGTTGAGGGAGTTGCTATGGAGATGCCCATACCACTTCCTGGTAGGACTGACAGCACTTTGTACTAAGAGGTTCAGAGGAAAAAAAGGGTTAGTGTATGTTCATCATTACTTTATCACCAATCTATATCTAACATAAACAACCAAACAACAAAAACAGTTTACATGTAATAAAAATACCTTCTGAATATCAGTGATGTCCTCCAGCTTGATTACTTTATTTTTCTTTGATGCGCTGGATTTGGAGCCGGAGCTCTCGAAGCACAGGTGACTGAAAGAGAAAAAAGACAAAAGAATCAGCGGCTGAGGAGATTGTTTTTCATTTTGCTTGCCTGCTTTTTTCCTCAACCTAATGTTTCAGTTCTAGTTTTAATTTTTTAAAGTAAAGAGACTAAAGGATGGATGGATGAAACAGTGTAAAGATGAGTTGATGGTCTTTTATTGTTCTCGTGTAAGGGAGTTTTTAGCAAACTTTACATATATAAACAAAACAGTCTCGTAGCCAGGTCCAGTCCTCATTTTCAGTGTTAACACCAGGTAACCTCTACCTTGGGCCATTTTAGGATTATAACTAGCACTCTTAACTTCAAGCGATTTGGTTGTGGGAGTCTAAAAGCCCCCTTTTTTTAAATGCTCCTAGCACAATCATGTAAATACAGAAAATAGGGTGTAATTATTGTATTTTAAGTCATTGAAGTACAAAATTTGGCAGAGATTAAACTGAAACAGATGGGGAGAGTAAAAAAAAAAAAACAAGAGTCTGGGGCTTTCTGATTCTAGATTTTCAATCATCATCCATAAAATTCATTAAAATAAAATCAACAACTTCTGGATAGAATCTTAATCCTGGGAACAACTGTAACTTTTGAGCATCTTCCCGTCAGTTTCACCGCATCATTTGTACTAAAAAAAAACTTCCAAAAATGTATGAGCTTATGTTTGAGCTCTTGATGACCTTTGTTCCATAAAAAGTTAAGCTCTCTGCTCCTGGAAATATTTTCCTAAACCCAAATTACAGAGAACAGAATTTTTAGTTTTAAGAAATCCAGATGGAGGGTGGCCTGGTTCTTGAATCTAACCCTCATATTTTCTGCTTCTCCTGTGTAGAACAGGATTAGTACATTGCTAGTTTGCATTGGACAGAAACAGGAAAGAGAAGAAGGTGACATTTGTAGCTTTCAGTAGACAACCTTCCAGGGACTTAACCCATGAGCCTATGGTCAAAGTTGTTACCCGGTCCAGAGTTTTCATATCGAATCCCTTTTTTCCCACAGGTAATAAAAGTTTTCCTCCTTAGACATGTCCCACTTACTTCTCTGTGACGTAGAGCAAGCCATTCCTGATGTAGTCAGTGGGCATCTTCCTGTCTCTGTTTATGAGGCAACATCTCCAGCCATTCTCACAAACTAAGAACACAAAAGACAGGATAAAGGAAAGTGAAGTAAGAAAATCAACCTGAATATGAGACAGCTGTTCATCATGTGCGTCATCAAGTCCTCTCACCAGCCAGGGGGCGCTCTGACTCCTGCAGATTGAAGATATCGTGAAAGGCACCTTTTTTGGTGCTGTGAGTGCGGCCTGTCTCCTCTTCTCTGCTTACAGAGGTGGAGCTGGAGGTGGAGAGCTGGCTGCTCCGAGAAATAACTGGCTGGACCTTGTGTGAAGATAATGAGAAAATAATAAAACAGACAAAATGATGGTAAATTCATAATCAAGTTATGATTAAATATGTGATAGAATGTGTAAAGCATAGGGTGAGGTCATCTCTTAGTTAACCAATATGGCAACAGGTAACTGTAAAAAATAAAAACTTAAAAAGAGACATAAACCTTTGTTCATACAAAATCTTAACAAGGACAAGGACATTTGGTGAAAGGCTAAAAAAAGGCCTTATTTCCCCCGAAAAAGTAGCCCGCAAAAAAAATGCATTTTTCCCGAAGATGGACCCCGAAACCCGGTTCTGAGAAAACCCACTGAGGGCGCTGCTAGGGACCTGACGGACGCACCCTAGAAGTTTCAAAGCCATCAGGCTATGTTTTGTGGAGTTACGGCCTATTTGGTGAAAGGCTAAAAACAGGCCTTATTTCCCCTTAAAAATAGACCGCAAAAAACTGTGTTTTTTCGAAAGTTGGACCTGTAAATCAGTTCTGAGAAAACCCACTGGGGACACTCCTAGGGACCTCACGGACCCACCCTAGAAGTTTTGGAGCCATCTAGCTACATTTTGTAGAGTTACGGCCCATTTGGTGAAAGGCTAAAAACAGGCCAAATTTCCCCTAAAAACAGCCCCTGCAAAACTGTGTTTTTCCCAAAGTTGGACCCAAAACCCGGTTCTGAGAAAACCCACTGGGGACACTCTTAGGGACCTCACGGACCCACCGTAGAAGTATTGGAGCCATCTTGCTACATTTTGTAGAGTTATGGCCCATTTGGTGAAAGGCTAAAAACAGGCCTAATTTCCCCTGAAAAAAAGCCCACAAAAAAACGAATTTTTCCCAAAGTTGGACCCAAAACCCGGTTCTGAGAAAACCCACTGGGGATGCTCCTAGGGACCTCACGGACGCACCCTACACATAACTAAGTGACTGAAGACTTTATTGGTGAAGTATCAAGAAACCCAACTTAGACTAAGCAACGAAGAGGGAGTTTAACAAAGAGATACAGATGTGTGTTTGTTGTTTTTTCTGCCTGCTCACCCTCCGAGAAACAGTGGGGATGGTCCTCTCTTTGAGCTGGGGGTCAGTGGGGAGGCTGTTCCACACAATGTATGGAGTGTCGTATTTGTCCCGCAGTTTTGGACAGCTCTTAAACAGGAAGTCAATGATGAAAAACTTAATTCCCGCGTAAAGTCCTGAAGATAGCAAGGCAGGAGAGGAAGGATATAAAAATACACAGATTAAACTTCAGTTTATGGAGAAGACGATAAACAAAAATCAAGGACATTGACCTCTTCCCTTCCTGGCCCTTAACAGCTGTACTAAGGGATCACCAGTATAAGCTAATTTCATTCAGACATATTCATTAAGCAGGAGCAACTTAGGGTTCGGAGTCTTGTTCAAAGACACTTTGGCATGTGACGGAAAGAACTGGAGTCAAACCCTCCACTGTATTGAAAGACGGCCAACTCTACCACCTAACCACAGTCTCCACAGGACATGATTTTCTCACTAACTTTTCAAGACTACTAAACTCACAGCACTTTAAAATGACCGTATGTACCATGTTCAACTTTTTCTGATCACAACAGAGAGGCATGCCAGTAAGAACACGCCTCTCTGTTGCTGCCCAGATGAATGAGGGAGAACACAGCTCTGTATCAGCACACGTGGTGTTTTTATGCTGGATGTAAGCATCTGAAATCCACAAGGATCAAGTCTGTATTTACAGTATGTGAAAAGACTTAAGTTGTGTATGTGTGCATGTGAGTTTCTCACCTATCATAAAGCCCAGTAGTTTGTAAGGCAGGACACAAGAGGTGATAAAAGTTACCCAGAGGGTGACATAAAGTTTCCTGGTGCTTTCTGGTTGCACCCACATGAACAGGCTGACAGATCAATCCACAGAAATCCACAAAGAAAAGACAAATGATGACATGAGGATTTAAAACAAAATGTAAGTCATTATTTATGAATTAATGAGTTATAATCATATTATCAATAATAAGAGTAAAAATAATAATAACACTTGTAGAAGTAGAAGAAGTGATGCTGTGATAATCATACTTATTTCATTCCAGACCTATTTTACTCACTTCTTAATCTTTTCCAGAATATCTGCCATACTACCAAACAGGTTCTGTGAAGAAAAGTTAAAATAACTTAAGATCCATTACTGCTTCATTACCTTGTTTTGACGACTGACAGTGAGCAGTGATGTACCTGTGCTTTTTGTGCGACGTCAAGCACGAGCTGGAACTTTTCAGATACTGTGAGATCTTCCTTTGGGGGCTCCTGCATAGATCATTAAACAATCATAGGAAGACATACAAACTGTGTTTACTTCAAGTTAGACTTTGGTTTCCTCCTGGAGAAAAGGAATCAGGCTGTAATCATATGAAAAGTGGAAAACCATCTCACCATGGGCTCTGAAACCTCAGGCACAATGCTCCACTGGATCCTCCAACCTCTGGATAAACATAAAAGAATCTTTTGCTTGAATGAAATTAGGCCATTAAACTTTTCTATAACATTTAAATGATTTATTATTATCATAACTCATATTAACTTATTCAAAGAGCCTGCACCCAAATGGATGCGTGAAAAATGTTTATCTCCTAACACTCCACTTTAAACAAAGTTCAGACACACCTTAATGTGTAGGGATGCACAATGTTATTAACAGGTTGTTGGTATCAGCTGATACTGGCTTGAAACTTGCCATCAACCAACACGCTGATATTTGCCGTTATAATAAACCGATAAAACATTGTGCTTCTGCTAACTTGATTAAATTCCTGACCTGCTTTCTGTTTGAAAGCAATTGTCATAAATAAATATGCAATGTTAAGTATCAAGATTTTTTCTTATGTTGCACAAGAAATTAATACTAAAGAACAAATGTGATCTTGTATGCATCATAATACTGCACTCTGATTCCAATACAGAGGAAAGGGGATTTAATGATCTGTACAGTTAGGTGTGTAGGGAAATGTTTCTTTTTACCTGGCTATAAGGTAATTTAAAGACAAGCGCAGGATCGCCAGCAAGAGGAACAAGGGAATGGCCCAGCCGTGCCAGGCAGCATTCATGTAGATCTGGGGGCAAGAGAAAGCAGAAGCTCACACGTGAGATGGTTGAACATTAAATTAATTCTATAAAACCACCGTTTATGTCAAAATTTCATTCTGTCTTTAAGCTATTCTTCCATTGTAATGATTTATACTTTGACACTACTTCAATCTTTTTAACAAACCTCTGTTAACAATACCAGTAACGTTCTGTATAAGACAAAAACACAAATCTGTGACAAAACAAATTGTGAACATTTAAATAATAATGAACTGAGAAGCACATTTTTAAAGGTACTGCGTGTAGTATTCAATGGCATTTAAGAAAAATAAATAAATATCATTTGTTGGCATGTTTAAATCAGTGTAAGCACAAGAACTGTTTAGTGAGTCTTTCATGTAGCCTGTGTTATCTACGTAAGAAGAAGTCCTAGAACTTTGACAAAGAGTTTCAGCAGCTTTTGAAAAGGCACTACTTGGTAGCTGTGTGCACACAGAATTGGAGTGATTTTAAGATAGATGTGTTTTTTTCATAAGGAATACTGGTCATAGCATCCTACTTATGAAATGTACCCCTGCTGTGTTAAGTTAAAGACAATACTCACAATAAAGGCAATAGCTGAGGTATAGATGGAGTACCAGTTAGATAAGGCAGAGAGGTTCCTAATGAAGTTGGTGACAGGCTGGGCTCCTCGTTCTTGGGGAAAAAAAAGTATAGTGTGGTATTCAGGGTGTTTCAAGATTAATAGTCTCCAGCAGAGTCTTTTTATCCTCTCAACATCAATGCAAAGGAACTTCGGATTAGAAATAAAATAATGCCATATGCCATATGTATATTCAAAGCAACAGTTTTTATTATGAAAATGTGTGTTCATGGCAATTTTTTTCCTGAATGCATTTAAATCAATGGTTTGAATAAAATCAAATAGAATGCTTAAATCTCTAGTCAAAGAAATCGTCTTGAATGTGAAGCATTACAGCATTTTTGTATGGACTACTGTTAGGTCAAAAAATGGGGCAAAAATCAGTGTTTGAGAACTTGTACTACAGTACTCACTGAGTCGCATCATATTTTCTGTTAACCTGAAAATAAAATAGAGAATATGGAGATCAGAAAACATAGAAAGGCTTGCACTACTTCTTTACCTAATTTGGTACTGGAGCTGAAGGGTTGAAAGAAAAACAGTCACTGACAAACTGCAGATGTATCAAAGGTACAAATGCTGCTTAATAACTTTTCAGATTATAATAAATTGTAACGCAGGTTCAAAGTCTAAAATTTTGTTGCATTCTTACTAATAAGAGCTTGACCCACCTTTTAGCACTTAGTGGTTCCTCAGCCTCTGTTGTGTTTTCCTCCGGCTGAAATCGAAAGTCTTCAATGTAAACCTCTAACTGTTTGTGAAGCCACTTCTGTAGCCGTGAACTCCAAATCTCCTTCATCTGTTTTTCTGCTAAAAAGAACAAAAAGATATCCATAAATAAAACCTCTGGCCTTTTTAACCCTGAACGTCACAACCTGACTTGATTTGTTCTTTTTAGTTTTGTGTGATCGAAAGTTGTAAAGATTACCTGGGATTTTTCAACATTGCTTAGATTTCACTTCTAAGGGCTTGCAGACTAGGAGGTTTTAACTTTTGCTGTAATCCAGTTACCCTTCATCACAATTAACAGCCAACAGTGTGATATAAGAGATCTCTGTGGGCAGGTAATGGATGTATGTATGGATGGTAATGGATTAAGGCCCGTGGCTAACAGCTCAATGTCCGGGCAGCAGGATATGTGAAACATAAATATTTAGTCTTTTTTGTGTTGACTAGAAGTAAAAAGAAATGATTCCTGTCAATGTCCACTAGGAGGTGCTAAGCCTTCACTGTGTAAGAGATCAAAAACAGCAAGACTCTGGTGCCTCAATTCTACTGCAAAGTTGATCTGAACGTTAAAGCATCTTTTTCCTGAGCAGAAAGGGTCATGTTATTGGTGACACATAGACTTTGAGAGCTGTCCAATCATATGTGTAAAGTATGGTTCTTCACATAATACAGATTAAATTTCCACCATATCAGCAGGCAGTGCTCCTGTAGAGGATGGTTTGGTAACAGCCTGAGTCATTAAACCTTTCAAAGTGGGGAATCAAAACATGTACAAACTAACACCAATAAAGCATAATAAAAATAAGGATTAAAAGTTTGCTCAATGTTAATGAGAAAACACATTTTCTTTACATATAATTGTGCTACAAATAAAGAAAACCATTTCTCTACACCTTTTTCTTGTTTGAAAATAACGTTATATGAAGGTTATGGAAAGCGATAAAAAGGTAACCTAAGGACATTTAAGGCGCCACAACGAAAATCTTAGGATTCACCTTAATTTTGTGTTGGTAAAAAAAATAAAACAAAATTGGGCGCAACAGTGCAGCAGTGCAAAATGTTAGTCTGCAGCCCTGCTATGACAGTGGGGACAACTTGGAGTTTAGTCTCTTGCCCAAGAGGACTACAGCAGGGTTGTGGGAGCTGGGATTGAACCGCTAACCTTCAATTAAGAGACCACCAATTGAGCTGCAGAACTTCAAAATTTATTTCTTCTTTTTTAAGTTCATAAAAGGGAAAGTGTTGAGGTAATTACAGTATATTACAAGATGTGCACATGCCTGTGGGAATTATGTCATCAAATGTGTGTGTATATGTTGATTGTGTCACCCGTGTTAGTAGGAATCCAGTGTTGTACACACACACTCGCACTCACACCTCTTCCCTCTCCTTATTTGCTTTCATTTACCCTAGACTTCAACCCAGCATCTCCCCTCTCATACAGGCTGTTTCCTCTGGAGCGTGTACCTGTTACATTGTCTGAGGGTGATGGCTGTTTGCAGGGAGGCTGAGGTGGAGAGTCCTCAAGTCTAGGAGGGGGAGAGATAAAAAAAATTCAGAAAAAAAAAGTTTAAACCATCACTTCCTATCTTGCACGTTACGCCCCGGCATTATACAGGAACACTCTGTCATTTAGTCTTACCGTGTCTTAAGAACTTCATTTATCTTCTGCTCCAGGTCTATCCGCTTGCATCGCTCTCTCTCCAGCTCCCGCCGTAAAGAGTCCATATCAGTGTCTTCTCGCAGCTTCCTCAGCTCCTCCTCTAAAATCAAAGCACAAGCACAAGCACTAGAAGGTCAAAATCTCAAACCTTGAGGATGCAAGTAAAAGAACTTCTCTAAACATCCATTTATAGAAGTCATAGAGCTATGTTAGCGCTATATGACACATTTCATTGAGCATGTCACTATTTTTGCTTTCAAATTAAATCTGAAGTCACAGTACTGTAGAGGCTTTTAAAAAACACTCTACTTTGACTGGTCTCAATAGTAGAGATAGAACAACTATTTTAGAATAGAATAGGAAATACTTTATTTATCTCCAAGGAGAAATTCAGGAGTCACAGCAGCATCAAGAAAACAAAAGTAAGAAAGTGTATAGAAAGTGCAAAAAGCTCCATAAGAAAATAGATGATGACAGCTTGTCCATCATTCTCCAGTTCAGCCAGCCTCCACCTCCACAGGGTCCAGGACTGAGCTTCTTCAGCAGTCTGTTCAGTCTCTGTCTCCTAGATCCTGTCTGCTCACAGCAGGTGAAGCTCTTCCAATGTGGCGTTGGTGTCTGATGTTAGCTCCGTTAGCAATGTCTGTAAATAGCTTGATGCTACTCTGCCCTCTGGTATTCCCTCTGTTGTTGGGTTAGCACGACTAGCTCGTCCATCTTATTGGAGATAGATCTTAGGTGCCCAATAATGATGGATGGAAGGACAGGTGCACGTCGCCCTCACCTCCTTTTCCTCACCTTGTGGGAAACATCAGGCCTCGCACCAGTTAGCACTGACATGCTACAGGCTGATCACACATGTAAACAGTGCAGCCATGGTTACATGAAGGCTCTCCAGACAAATACAGGAGCAAAACCAGCAAAAATATCACTGACGACAAAACCAGTTTGGTGTCTATGACCAACTAAAGAACCATACAAAGTAATGATCCGCTCCAAATGCAAAGATGACGAAAAAGAGACGGAAAAAATCACAAGAACAGGCAACCACAAAAAATGTTCAGCACTGACCAATGCCTGTTGTCATCAGGCAGATTAAAAAGGTGTACACACATTATGTCTGCAGACACTGCAGACACTGCAGGCAGCTTCGTCAACATTCCCCTAAATATCAGCCACAGAAAAAATGACAGCCGTCATCCACTACTCTTTCATTTTACTCCATTTCCTTGCCCAACGAGACTTCGGCACCTGACTGTACCAGCTAAAACTGAAAGCCCTGATTCAGAGATGACAGACTCTATCCCTCAGCTAAAGCCACAATTCAATTGTTCTGCCACAGAAATAGACCGTTTACAGACTGGGTGTCCTGTAGTGATGTGTGTCAGTCATGAAGGGGGAGTTTACAGACAGCTGTAATTCTCAGGATTTACTGTGATGATGAAACTTTCACTTCTAAACAATCTTATCATATAAACATGGACTGTGTACAAACTGGCTGACAATCTAAAAACAAAAAACAGTAATTTACCTGAGAACGGAACCAGCTGGTCTGAAGGAATGAGCAGTCAATAACATCTGGTTTGCTAGTGTGCAATTGTAAACAAGCGACACACTTCTTGGTCAGGCTTCTTGTGATAAAACTATCACAAATTAAGTCAACTTATGGCCCACACCCCTGGATACTGAACATGTATTAATTTTCTGCAGTTTCAGGCTGGGGTCTACAGCCTTTTTTAAGAGCTGACATACGTTTTTTAAAAATAACCTTGAGGTTTCCGGGATATCTTTCCATCTGATTGTAAATAATGGATAATATTGGAGCTTCTAAAAGTTAAAAATCATGGACAAATTATTAAAGCAGGATTTATAACCTAAACTCAGCTGGAGTTCAATCTAATGCCTGCTTTTGACTGTTGCAGTGATTTTCTTTCAGAATTGGGTTTTTCTGACTCTCTTAAACACCACTATTCAGACTGCCAAACAACAGCTTCATTTCTCTCTACTTCAGTTGCTATGTTGTTGATCGGTCATATGATTGTGAGAATGAGTCATAGCAAATGTGAAAGTGCATCTCAAGTTGCTTGCCTGGCCTAGCTCACAGGCCTTGCTCTAATAGCAGTACAAAGATATTTTGGTCTCTGGATGTTGGAGACAAATGCTAGTAACTCGTTTCAGGGCAGATATCAAACTTAAAAACCCTTATTATATCTGAAAGACCTCATACTTCTCTACATATTTCTCAACCTGTCACATAAGATTACCATGTACATTTAAGTAACTACCTAAAGACCTTTCTGAAAGTCTCTGCGCTCCAATGTCTTGAAGGTTCCTCTGGAGAGTAATCCTCTGGAAGATTAAAGACTCTTTGCAATCAAAGACTGTGACGTTCATGTTTGTGTACACTATGTGTTTCCTACACTTTAAGGCAACTACTTTCATGTGTTATCCAAAACTCTGAATATTTAAGATTTTAAAGTGGGCCAACAGTCAATGAGCTTAGGACAATTGTGCTTTTTGTTGCAGCTGCTTTTCTTAGTAATTTTACCGTTGACGATAGATTTTTGAAGCAACTAATGGACAGTTATGTAACAAAGTAAAGTGGGATAGATAAAAGTGAATAATTACAGATAACGGAAGAAAAGAGCTGTCTTTTTCTACCCATATTACCTTGTAGTAATGAATAATAACAATAACTTTAGCCTAAATGTCCAACTCTCAGCTCATAGAGAGAAAGATTTTATTGGTCTTAACAACAAAATTTGCCTTAAAGACTCGGCTTGGTTGTCCATCACAGCCAGCTAACACAGAATTACTACAGTGAAAATCTGAATCAACATATGAAACCGATTTCAAAAAACTTACTGAGATTGAGGTTGCTTTTGTGGCTTTTAATCTTGTTGACAGTTCCGCTGTAAAGTAGCTCACAGCTGTCAAAGTCCCCCATCTTGCAGGATCCCGCTCGTCGTAGCAATGGATCCACCTTTGGTGAACTCATGCAGGAGCGGGATGGGAGAGTGGCTGACTTGGTTCTTTCTTGAATTTGTGCCATGTTTAAGTATTCCTTGGTTGATTCCAATTTTTTTCTTCCCACTGACCTCGAGATTTGTTGTTTACATGTCCAATCCAGAGATGTTGAGTAATAAAGCAGATGTCAAAGAAAGGTACCCTTCTTCTGATGTTACCAGCAACACAACAGACTGTTTTCATGTGTCCTTGCACTCAGAAAATGATCAATAAGCAGAATTACTCTGAGTGTGATTTAGGACTTAGTGAAGAACAAGGCAACAGACGTTAAGAGAGGAGGAGTTTTGCAGGGCGGCTAATGGACTAAGAACGCCTGGAATCCCGGATTTCTGGGCCGTTTAAAGGTCTTAGCTACATACAAATAAAACCTGTTAGTGTATCTCAATGGGTTTCTTTTAGTATTTGTGGTCTTACCTCAGACCAAACCATCTGTGCTTGGCATTTTACACTAAATACATAGTCATGGTTATCCATGAGGAAGAGTGTAAAAGTACGGTACAAATACAGCAAATCCAATAACTTTTAAGAAAAGATTTAAAAGATTAAAGGAAAAATACTGTGCAAGTTTTCAATCCAGGTCACAGACAATGGCTCCTTTCATACAAGGCTTCCAAGGGTGGATGTGTGCATAAGAGGGAGAGAGCAAACAGTACAGTGAGAGATCAGCTGGTCACTGATTGTTCCCAATCTCCACTGTGTTTGCCAAAACACGGGTTGACTCAGGCAGAAACAAAAGTTGAGCTTTGAGACTTCTAGCCAACAAGTTAATACACCATTCCAGGCAGTGATCAAGAAGAAAAAACACAAGGAAGAAAATGAGAGAAAAACTGAAGAGTTAGCAAAAACCTAACAGTGTTGGTTTGAAAAGAACAGATTTAGTATTTCTACAAAAAGAGGCCTTGATTGTGCAGCTCAACAATCTTGCCAGGTTCAAAGACAGAGACCTTTTTGCCCTTGCCACCAGGAAGTCATGACAGTGCAAATGCCTAATTGAAAATAACACGAAAGCCAGATTTCTGCGAAGGTTTTGACTTTTTGGTGCCAAGTTTTTAAAAGTCTTTTCAACCGATAAACTGCCAGTTGAATTGCATTTGCTGCTCATGATTGACCATTGAAAAAATCTAAGAAAAAATGCGAGACAGAAAAAAACAGCTTTCCAAATGCAGGGACGTTCACTTAACTTGTCATTCTAATTTATACTGAAACTATTTATTATTGGCTCTGACAATCTGACAGCTACACCAGACAGGCACGTTTCCTGGTGTCAAGCAACTTTCACACACACACACACACACACACACACACACACACACACACACACACACACACACACACACACACACACACACACACACACACACACACACACACACACACACACACACTGCTATTTTTACTGTTGTTTCCTGCTGCAGTCCTTCCTGCATATAGGTATACTTGTTGTGCACAGCTGGTTTAATGCATGTGGTGTCTGAATAGTTTGGCTTGGATTACTGCAAGTTATTGATGCAACTTAACAGAGAGTTACAGAACCAGAAAACACTGATGCTACCAACCAAACAGAAATAACAGAACAAGCGAAGAAAATATTAAGTCCAAATAAATAAAAAAATAAATCAGAAAAAAAGCCATTTTTGATGCAAAGGGTAAGACTAGAAAACATTGAATATTAAAATAAATCAGGAAAACACCCTCAATTCAAACCAAACAAATTATCAAAATCTCAGCAGGGAAATCCACACAACCCTCTGGAGAAAAAGATGCCATATTTCCTCCATTTAATGAAAAAAAACTTTACTCATCACTCTTCTTCAGAGGAAATATCAGCTCTAAAAGCTCTCACTGACACTGTGACACAGGCCTGGCCTGGTGTTGTGAGTGTGTTATGAGTGTATGAAGATGTGAACGTGGACACTCACTTAAGAAGTGCTTCTCCAATAACGCAATTTCCAGGTGACTGTTGACTTCATTCAGTCTTTCTACGTCCAACCTCCTGATGTCCTGATTGGCTGCACCCATGATTGGAGACCCCGAACCTGCCTGCACACGCAAACATCAATGCATACGTCACATTCACAGGTGTTCATAAATAAAATAATTTCCATATAATATCAGTGCAGCTTATGCACTTCACAGGGGGTTAATGGAATAGTCTCGTAATGTAAAAAAAAATATTTTCAAGGGTATTCAGCAAACTAGGTAAGAAATTACCACAAAAAATAAAAAGGAAGCAGTTACTTCCTGTTGTCATTTGACGGCACTGTAGATTTTGAAAGCTTTCTATGACTGATGCGTGACTGACTGGGTCCCCCCACAAGCACAACCACAAGAGTTTTTGAGAACTAGAGCCTTATTTAGCGGTGTTTTTGTGTGAAAGTAACGTGCTGGAAATTCTCTAAATAAAGCGTGAATGCAGACCGATATCAGACTTTTTCAGTGGGAGTCCGTTTATTTGTGTTTTTGGTCAAGTAAAATATGGCCCCGTCTGAGTGCAGAGGAGCAGGGAGGGGGTGTGTGGTGCGAGCGCCCTGGGCTTCTGCTGCACAAAAACACTGCTGTAGGGGTAATTTCTGCCCTAAACCTTGTGATAGGACCCAACTTGTTCCATCCCGGAATATCACTTAAAGCTGATTGGCTAAGTGCTTTGAGAAAAGACACAAGTAAAGGACCCATGGAAATGGCCCAAAAAGAGTTCATGTTTACCATTGTTTTTTGTCTTTACTCTTTACAAAACTTTTTTATTAAGGTCTAGATGACCTAGAGATATTCACAAAGGATTATCTTTTTAAGTTAAACTTACCCTTAGGGGTTGGCCTTTGAGAACTGCAAAGGGGTACAAGTGGGCCAATTTGCCCCTCCCATTTTGGATGATTGTAAAAATGCTTATTATCATTATATTATTATTATTATTATTATTATTAGAGGTGTCCCAGTCCCATATTGATATCGGATTCCGGTCCGGTATCAGCAAAAAAACAAGTTTCGGTATCGTATCAGAATGCATCTAAAATCTCTGATATAAGCAGTTTCTGTTACCCATTGGTCAATAATAAATGGGTCAGTTTTTCCTCATACCTATGTTGCTGACTACTGTTCTTTGTTTGAATAATATCACTTAATCAAGCCTTTTCTAACATGACAGACATACTACAAAATAAGTAATTAATATCGGTATCGGCCAATGCTCAATGCTGCAGTATCGGAATCGATACGAAAGTGAAAATGTAATATCGGGACATCCCTAATAATAATAATAATAATAATTATTATTATTATTATTATTATTATTCGTTTTTTGCCAGATTTGATGTACACGCAAACTTTCATGAGTTTTTGTTGCATGTAAAAGCTGTCACGTTTTGAGCAAAGTAGGCTATGTTTGTCCACATAGCTGGTGCAACCCAATGATGAACAAGTCAAATAAGAAGAGGGCAGGGTGCAAATTTAAGAAATGATAGTCACCATAGAACAAAACCAACCCAGTGTCACATTCAGTCTGTGTATTTTCACGATGAGCACTCACAGGGTCCTCTGTGTTCTGCAGAGCTGATCTTGGTTTCAGTTGCATATCGTCGCCACCTTCGTTATCAGAGGCAGGAGGCGACTCAGCCAGGTCTGAGAATTCATGCCTGGTCCTGGAGCCTCGAAAGCGGATCTTGTCCAGGCGCTTTAGCATGGTCAACACCACACACCTGGGGTTTATGTTAACATGGTGGACTATTACCCTGAGGGAACCAGAAACACAGGAAATCAGGAATCAACACACGCAGTAAATTAATGTGTTAAAACATTTGGGTTTTTTTGGTACAAAATTATATTCATTGGACGGCAGGTTTTTTGCTTTAGATGGCATTTCTCAGGAGAGCCCAACCCTACCAAAGAACATCCCCTCTTTTTGGTGATGTGGATGGATTATGATTTGTGTGGGGAGAAGGGTCAGAGATGGGAAATCGGAAATCCACGTAACTTTCAATTGGAGGAAGAGAACGTCAGACTACATAGACATCAATGCTTGAGAAGCTGTTTAACTTTTACCTGGGTAAAAGTTGAATCCTGTCTTTCACCGTTACCCTTTATTTCATAAGCTGAACTGTCTGTTCTGCATAAATCCATCAGTTCATAAGAAAGTAACCTGACATGCCTGCAAGGAGGTACACGCTGATGAGCAGGGGCGTGTCCAGACTTTTTAGACTGAGGTGCCTAATGCCCTGCATGCCTATATTGAAATGTATGCAACAAACAGCAAAATCACAAACAAGCTGAAAGCCTAAAAGAGTCAAAAGTGTCCAGCCAAATGACAAATTTACTTATTTTCTTAACTTTAAACTTCCTTGAGTTTGGGGATTTCCTGTCATTTTTTCAGAAAACTGCACTGTGTTAAATCTTCATGAAAGTAAGTATGACATAATTTTATTTCATTTTATTTTTAAATGAATTGAGCGAGTGAAACAAACTGAGAAAACTAACCACAAAGTAACATTAACAGGGATCCATGGAGAGTAAATTTTATGAATCGGGGCATGATAAAAATGTATAACTCCCTAATATTAATGAATTTCATCTCCTACAAAGTGAAGTTAAAAAAAATGTCTTCTACAGTGGGGCCATCAGGTTTAATATAATATATGCATTATGTGTGGTTTTTCTCATGGTTAATTGTCAAATAAAGAGGTTAACCAATGATCTGGAAAGATCTTGATTATGTTTGAAATTGATTTATTCCATCCCAAATTATTAGCGTTTTTATTCCCTGCCTTCCCTCCTGGATCCTGGACCTTGAGACAAGCAGGGAGAATTGTGGCTGACACCCTCCCAGCCCAGACACAAAATCTACAAACACACTCCCCCCTCTGGCAGGAGGCTGCGGTCTAGCAAGTCTAGCCTCTGACAAGCCTCTCTTTTGATGTTAGGAGTGGTCTTGGGGTGGCCGTCCAGATTTCAGGGGCCTGGGCCACCCCTGGCTACTTATTTAGCCACACTCCTGCTACGTATACTTATGGCATCATTTAATGTTTTTCTATTTAGACTATAAATAATTGTCTCAATTTTTCCATTAACTGTATCATGAATCTTCTGATATTATGCAGTGGCTCACTCTGTTATTCCCACTTAAGTTGGATAGTGATGCTGTTGAGATATTTTGAGTTTCATTTCTAATCTGAACTCCTAGCTCCTGCTCAAATTTTATTTATTATTACTCCATTCTTATACAAGACTCTATTGCTGTTATCCAAATATTTGCACTTGATAAGGTGAAAAGAGAGCTGTGTAATTACGCACATGTGGTAATTTACTTCAACCAGACACCCAAAGTTGGCATCCCTGAGTTTAACGAAAGCTCTCAGTGAAGCCCAACTGAATTGTTGAAAACAAATGTGTCTTCTAGTTTAAGTACTTAAGTCTTGGACCGTTCATCGCTGGGGTGTAACGTTAGGCCTCGAGTTGTTACAATATCGCTCCATATTTTTAGAAACATAAGGAGACGTGCCATGAAAACAACCCTCATTCTGAATGACCCCAAAACCCAGAGGGGTTGGTTATTTTTAATTAAAACAATATAGCAGCGAAGAGTTTAAGGGAAATAACGAGCCACTTACCCGGCACGTAAATCAAAGCAAAGTTTCATGAACACTGAGATTGTCTTCCGTCTTCTTTATCCGTTAGTACACCTGCTGCTTTGGAAGTCCAAAGTATCGCCTGTCCCGCTTGGAAAACTGCAAATATGCTCCATTCATCCCAACGGTGTTCGCTTGCATCTTTACACCATCCAAAATGTCGTCTCCTGGTGTGTGACGAGCGGGTAACATGTAACGGCCGATGGAAATGAAAAACGGGTCACGTTTCCTGTCAGAGAGTTTCCCCGACCGCCGTAACGCTCGCAGGTTGCAGACACTTGCCTCCGCTGGGCCTCGTCTCTTGTTTATTTTTCAGAAACAGGCAGGGAGCTGGGCCGAGGAAATTTCGTCAGTGTCGGCGCTGTTTTCTTAAAGGGGCCGTTTATAGGACTCATGATTCTTCACTGACTGAGTGGAAGAGGACACAGCCATGTCTCCTAACCGCTGTACCTACTGCAAGTATGTCCTGATGATTTCTTCAAGTGAGATTTAGCAGCAACCTCTTCAAAATACCAACCAATCACCTGCTGTTGAGTCGTTTCCTCGGGTCCTTTCTTACGCTGTGCTAGCATGTGCCTGATGCCATCATTTTGTAAATAAGGGGGCAAATAGCTTTAGCTTTGGTTAATATTTAAGACCAATTGCTTTTATTGTTCAGATAATAATAATAATAATAATAATAATAATAATAATAATAATAATAATTTGGCTATTTTTGCTTACAAAAAAGACCAACAGATAATAGTTGGGGAAAGTGAGGAAAGAACTGAATTATGGGCAGGACATGATGCAAAATGTTTCTGAAAGTTGAACCAGCAACCACTATGTCAAGCACTATAGCCTCTGATATGAACATAAGGCCTGCTCTTAATGCAACAGGTGAACTGGCACCATTATAGTTCCCTCATGGTTTAACTGCCTAAATTCTTATATCTGTTTTTCCCTTTTTTTTTTCGAGCCCAGCACAAAGGAAATAAGCATCAACTTTTTTTCTGACACACTTCATGAAGCAGTACATTTTAAATGCACTCTTGTCCTATTACATTTTCTTTGGTCACTTAACATACCTCCTTACCTGTGAAACTGCCAGATTGGCAGAGGTGCTGCTGCAGCTGCTGCTGTCTGCTCCCAGCCATGCTCACAATTATGCAGGTTAAGAAAACTTCTGAATAAATAGATAGTATAAATTAGGTAGGGGAGCTCAAATGGAAGCATGCACTCCTTGGATATAACATATAGGAGTCCAGAGGTACCAAAAGTCTCATGCTGTGTACTAAATTGCGTACTTCCGTATGAACACTCACATCAAGTGCAGCGTGTACACTCTGCACTTACTGGAACAACTAACTGATTACACAAGTGCGTTCACACTGACAGTATGGAAAAACATAGTGGACTTTGATTTACAAGCTGGCGCACTCAAAACTGTGAAAAAGTGGAGTGTCAGTGGACACGTTTCACTCTCAATGCCCGCCATATTGGCTATGTAGAGGAAGGAGCAGGAACAGATCAAACAATGGTTAATGGAAGTAATTGATGAAAAGCAGATAAACACCTGTAAACATTTGGGAAATGTGATCAAAGTTTCTGGTAAATGCAAAACCACAGTGTTTGATTTGGGACTAAATTATCCTGTTAGATTTCATGCACTGTTCTGGTTTCGCGCACAGTGTACACAGAGCACTCATCCAAGTGTTCTTACGGAAGTACCATTTTGGGACACAGCATGAGAAATGTCCAGTGTTCCATACTCAACCTTTGTGACTGTTTTGAGTTCCCAAGCTGAGAAATCAAAGTGCACTGCATTTTACATACAGTAGGTGCAACCTATATTCCTGTGCTCTCTATGTATGAGCAATACTGAAAGGTGCCACTGGAGGTCACTTCATCATGTGAAGAAGCTGGGATTTAACCCTGGACAACTGACTACCACTGATCCACAGCCAGCCCATGATAGTTTTGATGTATAGAAAAAATTTAATACATTGAAATATGTAGGGAAAATTAATTAATTACACACAAAGGGAAATATTACAAACATGTATCTATAATAAGTCTGATGACCTGCTGTTAATGATATAATAGTATTAGTATTAGTTCAAATATTTTTATTGAAGTAGCAATTACAGAATAATAATAATATATATAATATATAATAATAATAATTATTATTATTATTACAGAAATTTCCTTTTTTTTAAATTAAGAGAAACACCAGTCAAAATCACACATCAACAGATGCAGTGAAATACACCATATGAACAACAGAAGTAACAAAGGACAGCACAATTCCCAAATATCATCCACCCCCCTATGTCTACCCCCACCCACCAATCCCACCGGGACTTATTTTCCTGCCACACCAAGGGAGATCACTAATGTTACATTGTTGAAAGCTTATTTTATTTCTTCAGTATGCTGAAGAAGAGGCACCTGCAAAGATTTCCTGAGCCTTTAAGTAGTCTCTGTTTCTTGTTCAGTAGGCTTCACAATCATGGTAAAGACTGCAGACCTGACATTTGACCAGGAGATATAGTTATTAAAACCCTCCACAAGGAGGGTAAACCACATTAGTTCATTGCCAAAGAAGCTGGCTGTTACCAAGGACAATACCACTGAATTTCTGTCTTTCTTTATTTCTTTCTTTTTTCTTTTTCTTTTTTTTTTTTGTTGTAATTTTGTTTCTTAAAAGATTCAAAAAGCTGTACTCCCTACTCTCTATGTCCAAGCAATTCTTCAAGATGTCACTAGAGGGCGCATGGTCCCTGTGAGGAGCATTGTGGCCAACTTACTGTCCCCATCTAGGACATTTTGCAAAAATAGTGCCTGAGCCAAGAACATTATTTAAGAACCCCACTCACCCCAACTGCGGGCTGTTCTCTGTGCTGGCCTCTGGCAGGACGTTCTGCAGCATCAGGACCATGACATCAAGATGTTACAACAGTTTTTCCCTGAATCCTTAAGGCTGCTGAACTCACAGTAACACACTCCCTATTCCATGCTTTAGACTACAGAGCACAAGTGTCACTGTGTATTTTATATATGTTACTGTGAAGGTCATTCCTAACATACAATATGCTCTTTTAACTTCATTGTAGTTAATACAACATAATCTAGACTTGACCTGTCAGTGTCAGAGACAGACTCTTTTCATAGACACACTTCGACCAGGCATGGTTCCCTCAGGGGATTGTGTTGTGACCTTGCTGTGGTCACAGTCAAAGTCATCTACGGAGCATTTCCAAAAGTTCCAAAATACCCTTTTAAAAAAAGCAAAAACAAAAAAAACGTGTTAGTCTTGATGTATGGATCAATATACCACACAACTGATCCTCAGCTCATGGTGCTTTAAAGACAGGGTTAGGAACAAACATGCTGCCTTGGTCAGAAAAGCACAGGAGAGATATCTGAGCATAAACAACTGGTTTTGCCAAAACACAATGTTTGAAAGAGGTATAAAAAAAAACACTGCACAAACATTTGATCTGGTTAACTGTGACAGTCTGTTTGTCATTCATTAAATCTTGTGTAAACACCTTAGTTTGTTTAGTAAGTCCGAATGAAAATCAAAATTCAATCACATGGGAAGCTTTATTTATACTTACACATTCTGTAGACACAAGTGCAGAAAAGCACAGAGTCTTTTTCTGGAGGAAAAACTAGGAGTAGACATTTTCTTAGGGGTTCATCTGTCAGTACTTGCTTACCGACAGGATACCAGAAAAACACAAATGCAATGTGATTAAAAACTTTGATAACTACTGATTACATTGCATTATTCTAATTGAGATATATCATCAATTGCCTTTGTAATATATTTTTTTATTTTTAAAGAGACTTTACAGACACCCTGTATATGCTCCAGGAGCCCTGTGTTCACATTAATGCAGAGTTCTTAAGTTCTGGTCCTGGAGAACCACTTTCCTGTAGGTTTTAAGCATCTCTGTACTGGTATCAGTTTACTGCAGTGTCCCCATTGATTGATCACTCATAATCAGGTGTGCTGGAATATGGTGATGCCTACAACCTACAGGAAGGTGGCGCTCCAGGACCAGGACTCAGGAACCCTGTTTTAATGCATTGGCAAAGGACAGTACTTCTGTCTGTTTTCTGCTGGTTGATGAAATTATTTTGATGTATGTTTATGTATTCATGTCTTTCTGTTTATCATTTGTAGCCAAAACTGTCCCACTATAACCAAATATAAAAGACTCAAAGCTTAACATAACATGCCTATCATTATCAGCAGCTGGATTTTAAAGGCCCTGTGTTGTTCTGTTAACTTATAACGTGTTTTAACTCATTTTCTGCCCACCTTGTCTCTTTGCACGCAAATGATGTCTTTGATTGGGAAGTCCCTTTACCACAGGAAGTGTTTCAAATTGTCCAACATGACCCATGTTTTTTTTTTTTGAAAACTATGCCTACTTCAAGTCAACTGATGTTCCAACTCAACATTTAAGCCCAACCTCAATCTTGGTGTCCACCCTAAACCCTAAACCCTGAGCCCTAAGCGCTAACAATCTTAGTTGACACCACCTGGAAAGTGACTGAGTGCACCAGTCTGTAAGGGCGGATGGTAATAGAGTGAGCCTATTGTGGGCTGTGGGAATAAAGGGCTGAGCCTGATGGGACAGCACTTTGCCACTTCTCAAATAACCTACATGTCATCATGTCGCTCACCTGAGCAATATGAGGAATTATTACTGAACAATTTTTAATTTAGAAATGATTGATTTTTTGTCTACCAACACACTCATATTAGCCAAAACAGCTAAACCATGGAATTGGGGAAAAAAGATTTATAGATGGAAAAAAAAAATCTTAAAGGGGCCCAGAGGACTACCTGGAAAAGCCAGTGTTTTTCCAGGATAAAGACTCTGATTCCCATGAGCACTTGCAACCACTTTTGTAAAAATATTATTCTTACCAGAGCATAAGTTTGTTTTAAGCAAACAGGAGAGCAGATCCTCTTTTCACTCCTTCCACTGCAGAGTAACTGCTGACTGTGGGGTGGAATAGACATTATCACAAACAGATTAACCCCTGTTTAAACCCTTAGTCTATCAATGTCCTGTTTATCTTTCTGCTCTTCTGTCTTTTTCCTTTTGACAGTCCAGCTCCAGTGTCCACCACTGCACAAAATTAACCCAAGAAATTTGTTTCGGGGAAAGAGAAACACAGGTTTTTCTTCACACTGCTCAGTCGGTATGGTGCTGTCATATGACTAGTGCCGTGAATTAGTCCTACCCATGTTGAAGCTGATAATCCCATTTTATGTTGTGGATTACAATCAGGCAAATATCTAGGGGTGAGACATTTTCAAGAGCACTTGAAAATGAAAGTCCTCACAGCCCCTTTAATACAGTATATTACTTAAACTGCACAAACATATGTGTAAAGATGCATATATGTAGGCAGATTAATGTTCTTTAGTAGATTTACACTTAAAGGCAGATTTATATTTGCAATGCATTAATATTGGTTCTTATTCCTGTGATTCCTGTTTGTTGTCTCTTTCTGTGTTGAGCATTGATTTGTCCTGCTGTGTTTGTGGGCTTCCTCTGGGAACCCTGTGGTTCATCACGTCAGTGCTGTGACTTCTGTGTGATTCCCCCATGTTAAGTCTGTAAATATGCTCACTTACAGAAAGGGTGCATTAACGGCTCAAAAAGTCAGAGCGAGATCCCCCCTGCACTGTACAATTTGACAGTGGGACAGTCCTAACCCCTCGTGGACTTAAAGCACCTCAGAGAGTGTGTGAGTGTGGACACTGAGATTGGGCTCATGTCCCCTTAGGGGCTCCGTAGTCCCCAGTATCATTATGATTTTTTTCCCCCCGTATTCATGAACTCCAGATCCCACATGTTTTGAAGGGGTTTAGATTAAACCCTAAGCCTTTCTATTTGAGGAACAAAACCATGCACTTTCCCTTTTTTCATTACTAATCTCTAATTCACCCACTTTGTGAACTATTTTGAGGACAAAGTCCATGATTTTCAGCACTGGTTTGAGCGAAAGGGGAGAAAAAAAAAAAAAAACAGAAAAAAGCCAAATCCTGTTAACAATAGGCAGCTTGTCTTTCTGCTCCTCAGAAGATTGATCTATTTTTTTTCCTAAGTGCCTGTTTCCTCTTTTTAATTAGTGACCAGACCTAACGACAAAGGGATTAATGGGCTTAAAATATAATAGCACCTACATGATGGTTTTCCTCTTCCACTCCAAACCCTGAAGAATGGTATTTATAGACCCAACACTGACTAATATACACCCCAAAACTCAAAAATAGCCACGAGTAACAGGTGTGCAGTCACACGAGAGCGATTTGTTTGTTACTGGAGCTCTGGGTGGACTGTGGTGGTCACATAACAACGACTGAACATGTTTGATTCAGAGTTCACAGAGAAAGAGAGAAAGGATTCTTTCAGCAGTGGAAAACAGGCTAAAGAGAAGCAGGCTTAACTATTTTCTCTTCACACTGACGCCATTGTCAGGGGTCTCTGCTCTCGAAGGGCAAATTGCTTTACGCTTACATAATCGCTCAAGAACATTCAGGATCTAAAATGAAGTCTGTCTTTTCTACAGTTCAGTGTTTTTCATGGTTTCCAGTGAGTTTCATGCATTTCAACCTGCTTAATGTTCTTTCAAACTGCAAGCACTAAAATAAATTTATTATTGTTATATATGTCTTAAAGGAGTCATGTTAGGCTCATCTGCACTGCAAAAAATTATACCTCAGTAAGTGATAATGAATTCTATTGTAAAAATTGTCTTTTAAGGCTTAATATGAGCCATGGTCACCTGACAAGTCCAGAGAAAATGACCTATTTCAAGATATTTAAGGACAAAAAAGATGCCTGAATTTTTTTGTGCAATCTGAGAATGAGATATAAGAATATGCTTCTTTAGTTTAACTTTATGTTTTCTTTTAGTCTTTTACTAAGAAATTATTTTAATTTCAAGTGACTTGACTAGCATTTCTTTTTTTGTCAATTAAATGATGTTCATATTTAGTCAAATAAGACATTTTCACCAAGTTTAGACGTAAACACTTGCTTGGATTTCAATTTTTGCAGTGTGTGAGCTGTAACTGCTTCTTATAACACCCTGCCTTCGTCTGTGTTGAGTTCTAAAAAAGCCAAAGTGTCACTCAGCCTGTTGATCTGTGGCTTTAAAATTAGCCTTTAAATGAAATCCTCACCCCCCCTTTGAGGTTATTGGCAGCTCTGGAGCCAAGCTCACATGAAGTGTTGTTTTGGCACAAAACGTGTGACTACTGAAAACACGCCCCCCACCTCTTGGGCCCAGTTATTTTCATGCCTTTGATCTGTCAGAGTTAAAGTTAACCCTCTTCTGACACAGAACATTAAGGCCCTCGAAGTTAGCCAAATGACATACTAGAACCAAAAAATTCAAACCGTTGAGTGTCAAAAAAAAAAAAAAAGGAAGACAGAAAAAATAAAAACAATCATTGAGTTTTTTTTAGAGCTTTCAAGATCTTACTACAGTTTACAGTTTCATTTAGCAGATGCTTTTGTCTAAAGTGGAGTAAAACTCAAGCAAGAATTTAGACAGAAGGAAAACCTAGTTAGTGCAACAACAGTGCTGCAAGTTACTTCAATCTTCAACAACATTCAGTAATACTGCTGAAAAATCACAAGAGCTGAGTCTTAGACCAACTGACTTATTCTACCCCTGAGGACAAAGAGGAGAAGGGTCAGATTAAATGCACAAGTGTTCACTGAAGAGATGAGTTTTCAGACATCTCTTAAAGTAGAAAGGGACTCTGCAGATCGTATAGAGTCAGGTTTTTTATTCCACCGTTTGGACACAACAGAGGAGAAGAGTCTGGCTAGAGATTTGGAGCCATGCTGGGCTGGGATCACTAAGCATCTTTCACAAGCAGAGCATAGAAGGAGTGTATGCCTGGATGAGGGACCCCAGGTAGACAGGAGCCATTCTTGTCAATGTTTTGTAAGCCAGAAGAAGAGCTTTGAATTTGTTTCGAGCTGCTACTGAAAGCCAGTGAAGAGAGATTACCAGCTGGGTGACGTGTGCTGTTTTGGGCTGGTTAAAGACCAGAAGTGCTGCTGCATTCTGGATCATCTGCAGAGGTTTAAATGGACACGTAGGGAGGCCTGCTAGGAGGGAGTTGCAGTAGTCGATGTGTGTTATCACAAGGGCCTGTACCAGAAGCTGTGTGGCCTGTTGTGTCAGGTAGGGTCTGATCCTCCTGATGTTATAGAGGGCGTATTGACAAGACCGGGCAATTGAGGCCACATGAACCTTATAGGTCAGCTGGTCATCAATCAGGACACCCAGATTTCTGGGTTCTACTATATGCACCATAATGTACTGTATGTAAGGAAGCAGGATTCTGAAATAACAACTAACTGAATAAAAGCTGGAAAAATGAACAGTTAAGATGATACTTTGCTTAAAAATGCAATAAAAAAACTGAAATCAATTCTGTTGATTCAACTCCCCCTCCCTTGTCTATTTTGATAGTAAATTCATGTTGAGTTAAAAAAAAACAAAAAAAAACTGATATTTATAATACAAAATTAAGACACCTGATGTTGACCTTTGACCCCTAGCTGCTTGTGCAATGTTTGTTGTTGGATTTTAATGTTACTCATTGAATTGAATGTATGATGCTATAAAACTGTAATAGTATGTTACTGTTTTAATTCACAGTCTTGGAGTTTTAGGGTTACAACTCAAAAAGTTATTATGCTTTGGGCCTAGTGTCTCGTTAAATTTTGGGTCTTATTACATTTTTTAATTACATTTCAGGCCGTTGTTACATAACGGGCTCTAACAGACCTCTTTGTTTTTGTTTACCACACTAAACGAGCAAAGTTCATGCTAATTCTACCCTTAAGGATACTAACAGCTAACTGTGAACTGTGTTAGAGACATTGTGAAACCACTGATGGAGGTTAATAACAAAGATTAGCACAGTAAAGTAGAGGACAAGAGCTGCTTCTGAAGTCTGGTAAAGTGTTGTGAGCTAACTCTGTCATGTCCAGTGCTCAGCTGTAGCAAGGAATTGAATTTTTTAGTGAAACATGCAACCAGGGATAGCGATTTGTTGGAAAGCGTAATCCCATGAGGCCCAAACTAGGATTTAAATGTATTGTTGTTAAATGCTTACAGCATCAGAAACTGCAGACATGAAGAGTCGATTTATGCTCATGTCTTGGAGTCAAAGGAAGGAGGGAAATCTATCATCCTGAAAGTTTCAGCTTGAGACATAAAATAATGAGTGAATTTGAAATTTTACCTGAGGAGGAAAGATTAATCTGCAACTTGGGCAGGAAGAAGAGAAGGCTGTCAAGATCTGAGCTCCTTCTGAAGTCTGATTGATGTAGTCAGGCTGCTAAAAACAGGCTACACAGAGTTAAACTCTCAGATCTCAGGGTCTGCAGTGCTGCTCAGGACTAACTAGTGGCTGATGGTGCCAAACACAGCAGGCAGGTCAAAAAGGCAGCATGAGAGCGGAGTCCTTCTGAAACTTACAGAGTGCTTTGCTCGACTTGAGGCTGATCACGGGGTCAAGGAGGTTGTGTTGTGACAAGTGCAGAGAAAGCTGGTTAGAGGAGGCTTGTGGCAGAGAGCGAGAAAAGGATTAAAGGAGGGATTCAGTCTGTGGGTTCTGGGAACAGACGAGTCAGACACAAGTTACTGACTGATCAGCGACATGGATGTACTACAAAGGTGATAAAATGTGAATCTTCAAGACAGTTTAGTTTCATTGTGCAAGACACCAATTCCAGGGAGCTGAGTTAAAATTACCCTTTACATCTTCAAAGACAGTAAGTATAGGAATGAAATAAGGTAGAGGAAGCACAGGAGAAGCGAGTGCAACCTCTTTTCAGCTGCTCGTGAATCACTTTGACCTTTGCTGACTTTGATTTACCATATATTTTTTGCTTTAAGTGAGGGTATTATACTTTCTCATATTTTCATCATATTCATTTGGTGTAGGAATCCCTGAATCTCTTTGTAAACTGATCAAAACACTCTATTCTTATAAAAAAAAAAAAAGTAAAAAAAACAGGATCTTCTCAAGACTTGCTGAGGTCATGGTATAAAGATCTGCAAACAATTTCATGCCACATTAGAGAAAGGGGTTTTAAACACCAAGTTTTGCCCCTACTCCTGCATATGACAAGTCTCCAGAGTGCTGGCCAATCAGAGGAAAGGGGTTTGTGGAGTGGGGAGCCTTAAAGAGACAGCAGCCTCAATTAAGGCTGAAAAAAGGGCTTTCTAAAACAACAGCCTGAGAAAAATAAATATTTTGTGAAGTGTACAGCTACTACAGGAATACCAAAGGAAGAGTATGAAGCTCTAGAAATAGCTCACTACCCCCTCTTTAAGTTCTTGTAAAGAATCCCCTCTAAAATCATGATGTCATGTTCCTTTTATATTTGAGGGAAAAATAAATGCTATTAATAAATTTAGTTAATGGAGTGAAATGGAAAGCTGGAACAATGTTTAAATATATTTTAAGCATTTTAATGTATATTTCCATGGATATGCTAACCTAAGCAATGCTATACTGACCTCACTTAATGTAAGCTAACTGAAGGATTAGTGTTATTTTTGCTGAAATATTTTTCAAACTTTACCATTTTAGATCTTTGCATAAGTGCGTGGTAAGATTTGGTGACTATATTTCTTATGCTAGTTTCTGATGTACTTTTCTAACTGATATTGGAAAGCTAACATTAGTTGTTGTTTTTTTACTGAAGCTAACTTCACAGCATACAACAGAGCATAGGCAGTTACTTGGTGTGACAAACCAAATCTACATGTAAAACTAAGAATGCATCATGGTATATTTATCCAATGCAGTCAAGTTGTCACAAGGCACCTACTCTTACATATGATTTATTCTTTGTTGACACTAACTTTACAATTGCTAAGGCTAATACTTGTTGGAGTTGCACCAAACTCCTGTCGAGGAACACTAAGGAGGTTTTTGTTGCACTAAGCCTGACTATGCAGATTTCTTCCCCATATGCTGAATGTAGCAGCACATCTAAAATGCAGATTCATGCCGGTGATGGAGGAGTTCCCCTGCGTCCCGAGCTCTGACTCAAGTGAGCTTTAAAGCTGGAAAATTGACTCTAAACCCTGAAAGCATCTGTCAAACCTCATCACAGCAGCCAGCAAGACTGCATCAATCACACATGGCTTGATTGTCACAACAGCTCAACCATATGTTCAAGATTAATTGCAGAGTTTAGCTCTACAACACTGAGATGAGTAAGAGCTGTTAGAAACCAAAGCTTGGGGGTAGAACCATAATTTGTTCATTTTAACAGATTTATTCCATGTGCAGAGACATTTGTTAACAAATGAGTGTTCAGGAGACAGCTTAGCTGAGTAATAAATACACTGAAACTATCTTAAGTAAATTTTGTCACAGATTTGTTCTGAAAAATGTTACTTTAACAGCTTTAACAGCCCTTTGGTGCAACATTAGCTCTGGATTTACAGTACAGTGATGAACTGAAGGTCATCTTTGTTTCTGCTGGATCAGCAACATAGGAAGCTGTCATGATTAATAGTGTAGGACATGAAGACATCTTGGGTGTTGACTAGAATTTAAATGAGAACAAATACACTTACAGACTTTTTTTAATTGAGAATTTCTGTAAATCATACGTCTTCAGTGAACCACAGTGCTGCTTCTTGCTTAAACAACACATTTAATTAGGGAGAAATAAACCTGTCTTCAGTGATTTAAGCTCTTATTTTCTCCCTCAATCCTTCTGTGTGTCCATCCCTCAGCAGCTCAAGCCCACAAAAGTGTTCTTAAATTATAGTGGACAACCCAAAGATACCTATTATGTCAGGATGTATTTAAGGGGATGGGTGGAAAATTATGCAGAAGACATCCAAACTATCTTCATCAAAAAAGGGTGCAGTCACAAAAAAAAGAGTTGTCTTTGGTCAAAAACGTATTTGCACAAACTTGCATGAATCCTTATCTGAAACTGTTTTATGCATTTGGAGGTACCTTTTCTAAGTCATGAGGTAAACTGATGGGAGGTGGTGAAGAAAAAAGAAAGAGCAGTAGATTAAGAAAGTCATTATTTTTTAAAGTGAAATCTATCAGTTATTGTTGGACGACACTAATGGCAGACCTGGCAGAACTGTAAGTAATAATAAACGACTTCCAGCCATGGAAAAACTTACAATTAATGGGTCTTAAAGTAACTGAAATAATATCGTAACTCAGAACTTTAAAGAACACAACACTGTTGAAATGCTTACTCATAAAATGGAGTTTCTGATACTTTCACAAAAACTCATCACAAATTGGCTTTTTAGTGTTAGAGCCTCTGCAGATATGTTGTTCTAGTTGAATTTTTTCATTGTAGATTGTTCACTGCTCTCATATGAGGGCATTTAGCTAAAGAGATAGAAAGACCAATCAACAGATACCATCAGCAACAGTCACAAGTTCTGCCTGATTTTGCTCTCCATACAGACTATCCCCTGCCTGCTAATGTTATTGACTGAAACCCCTTCTACTATTTTCTACACATTGAAAACAAACAGAAACCAGAATATTCCCCATTAAAAACAGAACCTGTAAAAAAGACAATGGTATACATTATTTCATCCTAATCCCTGTTGTGATTTTGTAATCTTATAATGGAGTCCAGGTTTGGCAGTGTTTCATGGTTCCTCTGCATGGTTTCCTCCTCACCAAAAGGCCCTTTATCAAACTCTCTGTCACTCTGAGACGTTGTTGAGGGCACTTCATCATGTTTTATCTGCTGTAGAGATTTCCAAAAAGGGCACTTTCACTTCATCTTTTATCTGACTGACGCTTTGGGTACTCTTTAGCATGTTTTTGATTTTTAGATGAGAGATGTGTTAATTTTGTGACTCAGATTCAAAGTCAAGTTTCAAAGAGAGAATTTTAATTGCTTGTAAACATGACCCAAATCAGCCCTCTCCTTTGAAAAGTGTGTTTTTCTCATTGATACATGTTGGCTGTTGGATGTTTCTGCAGAGTGACACCAGAGTCAGGGCTTGCTTTATTTATATTCATCTGCTGAAGGCTGAAACTTCCCCATTATCAAAAGTGTCAGTCTATAAAGTAAACATACTGGTAAAAATAAAAGATAATTGAAGATGGTAGATAAAATCATGGTAATATCATATTTGAAACACATGAGAAAATGTATTTTTATATGTTAAATATCCTGATTTAATAACATGATGAAACACTTATAAATAGCTGAACTTTGAGAACTTTGTTAGGAAAAAATATGCTATCTGCAGTAACTCAGCGGTACCAATTTTCAGTACTTTTTTGTGTTTATGTGGTAAAAAATACCAATTTGTTTAATAGTAATATATATTTTTTCAATTTAACATATTTTTTCTTCAGTGTATAACCTTATAATACTGTGTTCATGTCCAGCATGGACAATCGCCTACTCTTCCACTCCCTCACAGTCACAAGGATGCATTTAGGTACCTAAACATGGTACCTTTTCATTTTTTGTGAATCACTACTTGGTGCTTTTGACAGAATTCGGTTTGGTACCTATAAAAGTACCTAATACGGTACCCATCCTTTATCTGCAGTGCTTATGTCTTTCAGTTTGAGCAAAATAAAACTAAGGGATGAGCTTTGGTAGAAATAAAATATAAATTGCAACTGCTGAATGTGTCAGAAAATGCTATTTTTAATTAATTAATAAATTTATTTTAGATTATATATATATATATATATATATATATATATATATATATATATATATATATATATATATATATATATATATATATATATATATATATATGTATGTATGTATATAAGATTTTTCATTATCAAAATCTGTTTTGTATCCTGTATGAATTCAAATAAGCAACTTAACAGTTTATTTTCGTTTTAACCTTTTTTTTCGACCTGTGTTCACAAATTAAACATTTGCAGTTGAGTGTTCAAATTTTCAGATTCATGTACATGTTTGGGAATTAAATCACACCGTTTTTGATGTAAGTCTGCAGTTTTGAATCTTTGTGCACATTTTTGGATCATTTTACATGGTAACATGTGTTTTTTTTCTCAGGATAACTTGATATGTTTCTCAGTACTTCCATGTTGTCTCTCTATTTTAAGCTACTTTGCCAGACTTTGAAATGTCCTGCTTCAAATGCCCACATCAAGCCTTTTTTATGTTTTTTTTTTTTTTTTTTTTTTGTACTTTAACTGCTCTAGGATAAGTTTCAAAATAACAAACAAAGTTGAATCAATGAGAACATCAGACAAATAAAATTTAATGTATAGTATTATGTCTGCTTGGGGCTTCCATACCATGGTAAGTAATTGCAGGTGTTATTCTGAGACACTTGCAGCAACATGTGACCGGTTTTTGTGAGTTAACTTGTCTTTTTTCGGTCTTCATTCAATATTGTCACCTCTACAACAACAATGCTTTCATCTCATGACATGTGTCGACACATGAATCGATTTCTCTTCTCGTTCCGGTTCCAACGTGACTGCAATCTGCATCAGAGCCGAACGGGTCCAACAGCGTCTTCAGTGCATTGCGGCTTTAACGGGTCCATCATGCCTTGCGGTGTCCCAGTTCAGTTCCGACGTAATTTACAACATTCCCTGTGGCTTGTCCCCCCTCCTCAGTCTCCTCAGTGACAGGCAGAGGAGCGAGCAGGCGGGCGGGACAGCAGATGTTGGAGACGCTCCCATGTCGGATGTCCAGTAACCGGACGGGACGCATGTTTACATCCACGCGGGTTTCAGAGGCGGGGATAGGCGCGCTGCGGGTGCGCGAGCAGCTCGGAATAAACGGGATCCTCCGGCAAGTGGCCCTCTGAACATGCAGGGGAAAGTACCGGACTGTATTTCTGACAGAAACATCGAGCCAACAGCACAACGAGGAGAGGTTCAACCATGAAACGGAGTGATTTACTGTGGAAAAGAGGTATGTTGTTTGTTTTCTCATGGAGCTGCCTGATGCGTTCAATGTCTCTTCTGTCCCTTCAGTAGCTGGAATGCGTCAGTCTTTGAGCCAACATTTAAAAGCTGCTGCTATGTAAACAAGGTGACATGGCAGGGCATTATAATTTTGAGATATTTGAGTCAGGTCATCAGATACAAACTGTTATATGTAGTTTCATAACTTTAAGCTACAAAGCTGATTTAGTCCCAATTTCCTCAGTAATCTGCCTTTTTAACACCTCTTCTACTCTTTAATGTGACAAAGATTTACAACCTGCTTTAAGTGTAAGTATCTTATATTCTACACAAGAATAAACCCTGAAAGTGAGTGATACTGGGTTAAACTCGTGGTAACATACCTAATCTATGAGCCAGCAGGAAATGAGTGAGTGGTCTTAGTGTGTGTGTGTGTGTGTGTGTGTGTGAGTGCTGAGCCCTGCAATGATGAATCTCTTAATAGAGTCTGACTATAAGCGCCCACTCAGCAGTGGTTTTAATCAAAGCTCCTTCAACTGTAGAGCCACAGCAGAGAGTTGAGAAGTCCTTGAAGCACACGTGGGATAGTACAAGGGTGAAACACATTCACTGGTTTGGAATGGGAAAAGTCTTAAACATTAAAAATAAGGATTAACAGTGTTCTTTTCTAGAAGTTAAAGGTTATGGTTTGTCTCAGACTATTATCAATATGTTTTTGGCACATGACTGTTCACCTCAGGGCCAGGTTCTGCTCAACGTTTTTACCTGTTGAAAGGATGTTTTCTCGCTAATGCAGCCAAATGCTTTTTGATTGGCTGATGAATTAGGATTCTGTAACTAAAATATCAAAGATTTTGTGTGGTGCGATACAGTACTATAAACACAGTCAGAATTTTTTTTCACTAATGGTCTCAGAATCTCAGAATCGTTTGACTGATGTCTGATGATGAGTTCCTCTTGTAATAAAGGCGAATGTCTCTCTAATTTGGGTTTTACAGTTAATGACCTCAAACCAAGGCTTTGTTCTCATTGGCTGAATTGATCTCATTTCGGTCACCAACTTGTGATGAAACTGTTTGATCTGATTATCAATGAAACTCACCCTCCAAATGTGGCTCCATAGTGAACATCTGCCTGTCTTTGTTTGTCATGCACTGTAAAAAGGTTTCTGTAAATCCCAATCACAGTATCATTATTGACTTCTAATTTACAGCATTATTACTGATTTATCCCCACAATCCTTTGCTGTAGCATACCATAAAGACATTTTCCTGAAGTTACTGCAGATATGGTAAACTTATGTTAAGATTAGAAGAACCAGTTTCAGTGTAAAGATAAGTTGCTCAGAAGCTTCACTCTGGCTTACATCAACAGTATAAAGCAACTTGAGAAATGACCTTTTATCCAGATTAACCCCTTGATGCCTGTTGCCAAATTTGCGACATACTCTGCCAGGTCTTGATGCAGCTGAAATGACCTTTGTATCTCACTATTGTCTATTGATTCATATTCTACACAAGCTAAAGATCGTATTAGATCCACTGTGTCACAATATATTAGTCAGGGAATGAACTTCTCATGTCTATATATATGATATAATTTAGTCATGAATATTGTGTTTACTATACTTAAATTTACAATCTGCACCTAATTTAACATCAGTAAGAATGCAAAAACACAAAAAACAATATATTTTTTATAATTGTTGATTAATTCAGGCAGTAAGAGGCAAAAGTAAAATTACTTTGACGACACAACAGTCGTCATTTTAATCTTAAATTTTGTTAGGTTAAAGCTGCAATCCAGCAGCAAAGATTTTTGTCATCGGGGATGAGCATTTGTTTGGGGCAATCTTTAACAACAGGAAAAAACAAAAAGCTATAACAATCCTCATGCCCCATTTACATGTTTCTGTTTTACCTTAACTATTACATGTCACTCTGTTTTGTCAATATTTATCTCAACACACCCAACAGACACTCTAAGCAGGAAAAATCCAATTTAAAAGACTTTTCTTTGGAGGTTTAGACCAATTATCTTTCAGCAGACCCCCCTTGGATGAGACCCACCCTCATGTTTGGCTTAGCTCCAAGTCTACAGGGTCAGGGGCTTATTGTCACCACCAAGCTGATTAGTTTTAACTTTTGAAACTGCAAGGTGACTGTTTTGTTAACTCTACTTCAATACTTGGAGTGCCACTGGTAGAAACCAAATGATATTGAATGTTTAACAAAGCATAAAGGAATCTGATGCTGAAAAATCACACATTTTCTCCAGCAGAATAATGTGTGAGTTATGTGTAACTATACTCTGACTGCAGCTTTTTACACTCCTAATTTAAGCATCTGTTAAACCTGCAGCTGCGCCTCTGTGCTGACAAAGTCGATGTGGAAGTAATCTCTAAAACACGTCTCCGGTAAGCAGAACGCAGCTGCGTGGAGTGTGGAGATTGAAGTGAAGGTTCAGGCATTGTGAGAAAGAGTGAGCGCTTTCATGTGATCACGTTTCACTGTTGTGTTATTTTGTTGTTATGATCAGATTTCAGTTTCTGTTAACGGTAGCTTATGGCGGCATTTCCTCATTAAATGTTGTACAGTATCAGTAGCAGATGGAATGTGTGTGTGACATGTACTTAAAATTAGCATGAGTAGGTCACCGAGGACTGCTGCTACTGAGTGCTGAAGAAAACCCATTCAGAAAACTGACATATGTTCAAATATTTAGTCACATTAAAAATCCTGCTCATATTAGTGTTCATGAGCATAGCTGAACAAGAGTGGTTTGACAGACGTGGCTCATATGGCACTTTGAAGGTAGCTGGGATTAAATATTCACTACTGTATTACTTCTTAAAGAATTTGCCTGACTCCATGATTTACACACACATCATCTGAACCAATTTAAAATTTAAGAAAAAGAACTAACTATTCCTTTAAACTTATCAAACGTCCCCTCGTTAGCTGTAATTTTTACAGTTATTTTGTTAGCATACTGGTTTTGGAAATAAGGACTCACACTACATTGGGCCAATGAGCTTTCCTCATTAATATTCGGTGGCAAAACCTCAGGCCTGTTGAGTTCTGGCCTGTCTCTACCATAAACATGGACGTAGTCTCCCCAACGTCGCCCGTCTGTTTCTGAAATGGAAAATGAAGCAGATTGGTTTTGTTGTTGGTCACGTGACCTGAGCTGTGCCTCTGATTGGGCGAGCTCCCGATCTTAATATCCTCTTAACTGCCGAGTTTGAAAAAAATTAAAACCCCCATACAGTGTGTGCTGATAGTAAACTTAGTGATTCAGAGAGGGGACATTTCTCGAACCAGGCTGTAAATAGGTGTATTTTTGCTTTGAAAACAGCTTTTTTTTGGCTTGGTGTGCAAGTGACTACCTGTACTTCCGGAGCCAGCCTCAAGCGGACACTCCAGAAACAGAAGATGTTGGCACTTCAGCATTGTCTCATATTCCTAGACCGGAGGTTATAGCTTGATCTCCACTCATTTTGTGAGTTTGTTGTTGTAGTAAAGTTAAGTACTGTCTGGTGTCAACTCAGTTTATTCTATCTTCAAGGTCACCAGATGTTTTAATGTGGTGTCAGTGCCTGACTTCCTGTCTAACTTGATCTAATCTTGTTGCACCAGCATCAGGCAAAAACTGAAGACTTGCATTTGTGATCTGGGGAGCGCAGACCTGCAGATTGTAAGACCGAGCCAGAACGTGGCATTGCAGGGTGTAATGTGATTTGGCTGTAAGTAAGTTGACTCAGTCATCTCTAAGAAACATTTTCCAGTTCCTGCCTGGGGCTCCTAAAGTGTTCCTAGGCTAGATTGGTTGTGTGATCCCTCCACCTGGTCTGGGTCTGTCTTAAGGTGTCCTCCCAGGCAGACGCACTCAGAATACCTCTAAAGAGCAACACTAAGGATAAACCCTTATCAAATGCCCAAACCACCTCAATGGACTTCTTCAATTCTGAAGTTTCGTGGGGTTTCTCTAAACTCTTTCCTGATATGCCAGAGTAGTAAACCCTTTGTGTCCTAACTGTAAGGACGCGGTCACACTGGCCATCCAAAACGTGCCGTGCCTAAGCACGATTGCCCCCCTGCAGCGCTGTTCCCCAGCTGGAGAGTATGGCCAGCGGTCACACTACCCCAATATGAACCAGACTTTAGGGGGTATCAGACACGCGCACGGCCCGCCTACATCATCGTGAAGCGTATGTTTACATGAAGCACAATCTCATCAGAGTCAGCACAATGAGACACAGAGAGCACTGCTACAAATTTAGAGACTTTTGGACTTGTATTAAGTCGTTTTTGCCCGACACAGCCCTCTAACACCCCTCTAACACCCCCGCTTTGTTTAAAATAATTGTCGAGGGTTGCGCTCGCGGTGATTATACGTAATGGATCGCACGCGCTGTCCCCGTGCTTGTGCTCGTGCATTAAGTAAACCGTGCCGAAGCCCACCTCTCCGAAGTGTGCCGAAGCACGGAAGGGAATCGTGCTTGAGCACGGTATGGTTACGGTCACACTGGCTATTCCAACGTGCTTTACGGCTGAAGCATGCTTAGGCACGGCACAATTGGCCAGTGTGACCGCGTCCTAAGATAACTGTCCATTTGTGTGGACCCCAGGAAGATTGGCTTGTCACCTTGGTGGCAGCTAATAAGGTCCCTTTTAAACAATAAATAATAAACAATGTCCAAGCTCCTGACCCTGTCCCTTAGGCTAAACCAAGAGACCACATTTTCAATTTGTGGCCCTGATTGCATTGGTTTGATGGTGTCCTGTCAAAATAACTGTCTGTACTTGGATTTAGTGAGCATTGTTGACATTATCTTTAAATGCCTTAGTGCTCCATAGTTATCTTTTTTATAAATCAACCTGTGCTGGTCTGGTTAGATCTGTGTGGTCATAGTCCATTCTTCTGAGACCTCCCTGTAACCCTTTTTGTGATCCTGAGTTTCAGAAACCCTGCTGCAGTGCACACCTCCATGTTTTCTCGCAGCCCACAGCAGAGCGGAAACAAAGAGGAAGTGACAGGAAAGCACGGGCCGCTTTCTTAATTGTTACTGATTGTTTGGTCTACTTTCCCAGTGCACAGCCTCCAATCAATCCAGTCATCTGTGTAAGGCTCGGACAAAGCCAGAGCTGTGTCTCCATGGTGAGGGATTGTTTGCATCCAGTCATGCCCCCTAGCCATGTGGACTCACACAGGCACACACACTCTCACACACACACATACTGTGCAGCAAGCTCTTTTGTCTCTGCTTGTTTTCTGTGGACCCCCTTCTGTAGCCTCAGCCTCCTTGTTGCTGTAAAAATGGGTTCCTGGTTGCGTCATTGGTTGTTGTTGAACAGCTCAACAGCAGCTGCAGCAGGAAAATGACACATCGTGCTCCTACAAGCTCCTTAAATCATACTTGAAGTTTGTGGATCTAGAAATAAAGTAACATCACCACAAGAGCTCTGCTGTTTCAAAAAACTGACTACTCAAATAACGAATCTGTAAACCACAGAGCTGGATAAAAACAGTTAAGTCTTTAAATGCAGTTACCTATTGGAATTTAATTCAATTATATTACTTAAAAAATGAGCCAGGGTCGGGGGTTCAAACCTCAAAGTTCAATTAAGTAACAGACACAGAGCACTAGACTGAAGCAAGAAAGGAAATTAACTCTTGATTGCTTCTTTGGGGTCAAACCCAGACTTGTAGCAGGTTAAACATTAAAATCATGTGTTTAAGCCCTTAACACTCATCTTAGGTTTCTTAAAGGAGCTTTCAGTGGTATTTTTGTTCTGAATTGCCATCCATGTTTGAGGAAATGCTCATGAGAAACCCTGATCTGCTAATCTGGGTCCCTCCCTAACTCTGCCTTCTTGTGGCATCCTGGGAATGAAACTTCAGGGGAGGCGGACTGGAGTCACAACTAAGTTTAGCTCAATGGTTAACAGCCTAGACGGCACGGTGTTCTTCATGTCTGGAGCCGAAAGGCTGCAGCAAACACTGTCTGACAGCAAGTGTTTGACTGGAGCAGCAGTTTTTCTCCAGCTGAGTCGGTCTCCATCTCTTGTCTCTTTTATCTCAGGAGGAATTGTCATTGCTGTGTTTGTTTTTATGGTTGAAAGTTGCTTTGATAGCAGCCAGTCTTATCTCAGTCTTTCACTGGCTTCATCTCAAATGGGATCAAAATAAGAGATGCTCTGATCAAATCCTGGTATTAAGTATCTGTCCAAAGGGATTAAAAAATTAAGATTGGATATCAGTGACAAAGGGCCAATCCATAGGACAGAACTATTCGACTTTTCCCAGCAGACCTAAAAATGACGTGAAAGTACAAAACTACAGTTCTCAGGCCCCGTTTACACAACAACGTTTCATCTGAAAATGCTGAAACGCAGTGATAATGACGTTAAAAAAAATCTGCATTTGCACGGAAACGCAGAGGGACTGAAAATGCTGTGGTGAGCATGCCAGGCCTGCAGGTGGCGCTATAACTGTCTTGTCCAGAAGCAGCTTTTGGGAGATCTCCACCGAAGTAGAGTTAGGCCGATCATCCGATGTACTTGGGGAATGCTAAGTGCATAAGTGGAGTAAAAGATGCACATTTTGTCTGAAGACAGTCAGCAGATACAGGGGATTGAGCAAAACATGGTAGTTTGCGACGATCGTAACAATGGTACTGATATCCTGTTGTATGCGCTCGTACGAAGCAGAGTGTGACGTAAGAGTTTCCACTGAAATCCCCGCTTTACTGTTTACTCAGCAACGGTGTCGGCAGCGTTTCAGAAAAATTCCACTCTGGAGTCCGTTTTCAAAAGTTTGCGTTTCAGGTCATCTGAAGGCTGAAACGCAACAAAACTTTTGCGTTTCACCCTTAAACTGTTTTTGTGTAAACAGCCCCTCAGTCTCATTAGGATATCAATGAACAGAAAATTTCAAACTAATACTGGTGATAGATCGGTATTGGAACTGGTATTGGGAAGTAGGATCAGCCCTGATCAAAATACACTACACTACACTACACAGAATACAATATTTACTGAGTCAATAAATCAACAAGCTTATGGTCCTGTCTTTTTCTGTACTATCTGATTTTATTCAGTAAAATAATCCCCTGCTGGCAGATTAAGAAAAATTTGTCTCACCTGCGTCTTTTTTTTTTTTTTTTGGTTTTAAAACCACAAGCAACATCTCCATCTGTGATAAAGTTTCTGCAAACTCACAGCAGAAGCACTATCATGCTGTCTTTCTGAAGTTTATGTTAACGTTAGGCAATGTGGCAATTCAGAAAACTTAAGCAAAACACAATGAAAAAAACACATTTAATTTGGAAGAATATTAAAAAACTGCAAAGACAAAAGATTAAAAAATAATAAAGAACTTTAAAAGATAAGCATAAAAGTAGCTGTTGGCTAAAATGCAATTAAAAAAAATCCAATAAAAGGCAGCTGTAAAAACCAATCATTTAATTTAAGGAAACATAAAGTCTAGGAAACAAACAAAAAAGACCAGACATTAACATCCACTTCCAGTATTCTGGTTTTAACAGATGAGTTTTAGGTCTCTCAAAGCCTCTTCTGTTGTTGCAGAAGTAAAACAGAAAGAAATGAGCTAACTGTTGGTTTTAAGACTACAACACAAATCAGTGAAATCATGGTTTAGCTAGAAAGAAATAAAAAACATTGTGGGCTTCAATTGCTCCACAACAGACTGCCACAGCATTCATGAAAATGACTTCTACCAAAGCAGAGAGGAAATCAAAAATATAAACAAGACAACATGATCACATTTATTTGTCGTGCCTCAGGGAGAGCGACAGACTTCACAGCCTTACACTGACATAAATGATTATCAAGGCTGAGCAGAGGTAGATCTTCCTGTGGTGATGCCCATGTCCTGCTCTGTGATTGGGTTACACGTGAAAAATTTGGCATGCAGTCAGAATGTGTCAAATCCATCGAGTCTGAGTCGAGTGTTTATCAAGCTTAAACCAGTAAAGAGAAAAGGAAATCCCAGCATCTGCAGCAGCACCTTTCCCACAGGTTCTGAGGTCAACTGACTGAAGCCTAAGGCTCAGTCTGAGTCTAAAAATGGAAGCCTACATTTACAACCAAGCTGAACCAAAATAGAAACGCACAAGTTGCAGCATGCTAATTTGTATACCCTCACCATGAAGCCTGTATGATTAATTTATTCTCACTCTGGCAGAGTGGGGCTTCAAAGCGACTCATTTACATCAAAGATGTAAGCGGAGAGAAAGAAGAGAAAGTATGATGGAAATTCAGAAAAATAATTTTAATGGCTGCAGAGAAAGAGAGTCAGAGAGTTTGTGCTTCAAGTGTTGGAAGTTATTAGCCGGGGGAAGAAAATCGAAGCTCGTCTCCTCAAGGAAACAGGCTGCTGTGGTGTTTCTGTTGGTGTGTGAAGCATTCGATGAGTCTGTCACTGATGAGTCTGGAGGCAGCGTGCTGCGAGTTTCCAGGTCACAGCTCCTGATTTCAGTTTGCTTTTGCTCTCAAAAGTCAAAGATTTTAAGTTGATCCGAGTGATGAGAAAAAGCTTCATCTTCAAGGATCAAAGAATATAAAACCTGCTCAGCCGGACCAAACAACATCTGAACATCTGTTTCTGCACAGCTGCTGCAGATAAAAGAGAAAACCCTGCACAGGTTGTGGTGTCCCAGTCAGGGGCTGGTGGGAGCATGTTGGTCGAGGAATGAAATTAACTGCCCATTCAACTGAACTGCAACTCAAAGAAACACAACATTAAGTCACTTTCTGGACTTGTACTTTATTATTTTGATGATGATATTTGCTGTTAAGATAACACTTTGGCTGAAAAGTTTGCTAAAATGTGTCAAAGTGAGCTCCAACCCGTCTGTACTTCAAGTCAAAAACGTCCCTGAGGATTCCAATCATCTTTTTCATTAAACATCAGCGTGACTCCAGTCTGGAATGTGACTCAGAGTCCTGAAGTGACAGGCAGTCCTCGTGTGGCTCTCCACCCCGGCAGACTCATCCATCATTTTTATTATTTTAATCAAAGCAAATGTACCAAGCTCAATCATGTTTCTGTTTTAAAAATAGCTGATGTTCAGTTTCTCATTGCTTTTCACATTTAATTCATGAACATTTTCTTTTTACCATCTCCCACTAAAGGGTATAATTCAACTTGTATAGAGTGAAAAAGGACTCGCTCAACTGCATTACACTGTTTTGATGATGACTTCATGATAATTGTAACATATTGGAGGGAAAAACTTCAGCAGAGTATTTCACACAGATGTGCATATTGTAAGTGCATCTTTGAGTGTGTGCGTGGGTGTGTTTGTGTGTGAGAGAGGTGGAGAGGAGAAGCTCAGATTTACAGGCTTGTGTGAACTGTCTTCTCCAGAATAAAACCTCAGTGTGATTTCACAACAGCACTCATCCTTGAATAAACACTGGATTACAACATTTCATATGTGACTGTGAAATGTTAACAGCATCACCGTTTCATTTCTAAGGGTATCCTTTGTTGTGAAATACTGTCAGGGACATTTTTAAGATGCAAATCTGAACAACGTATCAACTATTGTGAAACTTAGAGACTTCCTAAGTAATCTTTAAATAGTCTCACTGATACATATTTGCCTGTTCATGATCCATGACTCAAAATAAGAGTTATTTCTGAATTTTGTTTCTCAGTATCTTTGATCAGGTTTGATTTCCTTGGGAGAACGTGAATCCACTTACAGCACCTAGACTGAAAGTAGCTTTAATGACACTACGTCAGCCCCAAAGTTTCACAGTGGGAATAAAGATTGGTCCTTTTTCTTGAAGGGAATGATTTCTTGGATTAATTTTGTAATGGTTAACACTTTCAAAACATAAGAGCAGAAGAAAGCTAAACAGGACAGTGATGAGCACGGGCTAAAACATCATAAAGTTCATTACAACCTAGTTATTCATAGTGCAGTGGTCTGTTTAAACCAAAGGCTATACTAAACCATCCATGATGTCACACATCTGTTCATAAAACAAAGTTTTGAAGCAAATCGTCGATGGGGGCTTTGTCAGAAATGGGGCAGGCTTTGAGCCTCCACCCTAAAGGCTGTAGGGTGCTGTCAATCTGCTGAACTGTGCCTCTGATTGGGTGAACTAAAGTTCTTAATATCTTCTTAACTGCAGAGTTAGAAAAAAAATTCACCCCGTACAATGTGTGCAGTGAGTGACATTAGCCTTTCAGACAGGAGACTTTTTGGGCACCAGGCTGTGAACATGTTTATTTCAACTGTGAAGGTGGCTTTTTTTGGCTTAGTGTGTATGTTGTTTCTAGTACTTCCAGAGTCAGTCTCAAGCAGACTCGACAAACTCCAGATTTTAGCACTTCTACATTGTCTCAATTTTTGGCCCAGAGGTTGCCTCTTGGTTCAAACATAAATCTACCTACTCACTACAAACTGTGTAGTGTTTGCTTGTCGTCATGTTTCAAACAATAGCTCTACATAACTACAAATAACTTCATTACCTTACAGCTTTGCATTCTGGGAAAAGTTGTCTAGAACAAAGAAAATAGTGTGAAAAAGAAGATCTGCTCTCCATTCATTTGGGTGGGTAATGGTGCTCATGGGAAATGGAGTCTTCATCCTTGAAATCACATATATCAGGGGTGGGCAACCCAGGGCACGAGTGCGTTACCTAGCATGGTGGGCTATATATGTTGGCACTCAGATAACAATTACAATGAGGCAGAGGACAAAATAAATCAATAAATGAATAATAAAACTACTGTGTTGTACTCTATGCAACGCTTCACAAGATATTGAGCACATTTTAAACGTCCTTCCTTAAAAATGTATTAACGTTAAATGATGACTGTGAAACTATAACATTATAAGTGCCCGAATGTGTCTTGCAAGTGTGTCACCGCAAATCTCTTAGAAGGTCAGTCTGCTAGCTTGAAATCCCATCCATTTAGCGGCATTATCAAGGCAAACAAACCAAGTTCCAGTCGTTCTTTCCGACACATTTGGACAACAGAGTGTGAACTTATTGCCAGAGATTGCTGGAGATAGTGATATGCACCCTTTGCTCTGAAGGTGTGGTATGTAGGACAACAAGTGTGCTTTGTCTTTTGGGGACCAAACAAAAACAGGGTTAGCATAGTATGCAAAACGGAGCAACACATTCAGAACTTTCAGTTCTGTTAAAAACCAGGCAACTGAAGGAGGTTATACAATTTCTTACTGTACAGCTAAGAATAGAAAACCATTCAAGGAGACTTTCCTGTTGACTGTTAAGTTTATGAAAGAAGTAAGTATTGGCACTTTGGGCATGGATGTATTTTAAAGTTGCTTGAGGCATGGAAAAGGTTGCCTACCCCTGAAATAGATAGTCCTCACACAGGTAAATTGTTTGCTTTTTGAGTGCAGGATTGGGTCAAATTTTCTTTTCCATCTGAGAAAGATATTTATATGCTCTTTTGACATTTAGAAACCATCTATTTTTTTCTTGTTTATTATTCTTCTTTCTTTGTTTGTCCATCTGTTACCCCCTCATTGTGCTACCATCCCTCTTATTTCCCTCACTTTTACTGTCCCTCTCCTTTATTCCTCTCTCTAAGCTGTATTCATGGGTCCAGCCTCATCTACTTGGCAGTCAAAGGAATCTGGGTTCAGACGCAGTATATGTCTGCAGTTACAAATCATCCTGCTTTCCACCAAAGGCGAGTCTCACCCTCACCAGATGCCCTCAGTACAGCGACGTGCACACATCAGTGTGATGCAGTCTCAGTGGGAAAGGCCTCGAGGGGGAATAGTAGTTAAAAAGCTGGAGGATTGGGGGTCCCATTCCAGCTGTGATGAAGATAGAAGGTGCCTAAATCATTCCAAGAGGCCTCCAGCGGTATGGGAGCCAGGGATCAGAGCTGAGCTGATGGCCCAGTCAGGGAAGGAGGAGAGGGCTGCTGCACAGTGGGGCTGCAGAACTCTGAGCATTAGGCAGCAGCTCCTTCACTGCTCTGTTGCACCGGCCTGCTGTCGTGGCCTTGCCAGGTTCCTAATGACTGCCTCGCTGCTGAGGTGCTTGTGTCAGCAGTTTCAAATGGCTTTCGTTCTGCGTGCATGCGGCCGCTGAAAGCCTCTCCTCCACCAACACCGGCAAATGAAAAATATATTGTTGGAGGCCTGTTAGACGGTCACAATCACTGCACCACAAGTGTGTTCCTCCTGCAATTCATCTGCAGCTTCACAGGAAACTGCTTAAAGGAACACGTGTTGTGTGTTGTACGTGTCTGTTAACAGAATGCTGGTGTCACTCAAAATGCTGGTTTGGTGCTTGCTTGATCTGTTCTGTTTTTTTTTTTCCATATTGAAATTAAGTGAGGTAGTTGAAACAAAAGTAGTTGTTAAAGTTGCATTAATTGATTTTATAGCTCAATGACCAGCAAAACAAGCTTACATCAACCTCCTCCACCATCATTAGATATTCTAACTGTAGCAGCTAAATGCTAAGATGCAGCTTCAGATGCCCAAACCTAACTTTTTCTTAGTTTTATTCCTAAAAAAATCAAACTCAAAGTAGATGTATGTCAGTGAAAAATAAAAGAGCTTAAAGAGGACAAAGCTTCAAGAGTTTGGGGCTTACACACCATTTTTACGCTTCCATCTGCTGCTATGCTAATGATGGACGCTAAATGTTGGAATTTCTCTGTACTTTTACTCTTGTAAATGGAGGAATTTTTAGTATTTATTCATTTATTTATAGATAATATAGCACTTGAATAGAAAATTCAATTTGTACATACAGATCAAAATGTCATTTAACAGCTACAATCTCCATCGAGGCACTTGGCCTACCAAACAACATGTTAGCTTATTCCTTGAAAAATAATTGTTTAAAATAAATAAACAACGTAACTTAAGCGCTGTCCAGACTACTCCTGATGGTTTGACTAGTCGTGACGTGAATTTTAAACTTTTACCATCTACGAATGTCCTTCAGCTGCTGTATGCATTAAAAAGTGCAAAGAAAACTTAAGCTGTTAAACGATGGAAGAAGTGACAAGCTGTTCAAGAGCGGAGCCAAAAGATTTGGAGCTCTCCCTGGTGGTCAACTGCAGTACCTCTCCCTTTATAACCTCAGTTGTTTGGGGCAGTTGCACACGCCCGCCTCTTTTGCCCATCAGCCAATCAGGTGCATGCTCTCTCATGCAGAGACCTGTCGTATCAGGAATAACTGACCGACTAACAGCCTTTCACGTTACACCGTTATTAGTCCAACATTTGTACTGACATTAGGGAAAGCTCAGGAACTCCCATAACAATTTCTTTGTATTTAAACTTAACTTAGCATAACAGTAACAAACACATGTTGCCCAGTTTTAATTGGTGATATATATGTAAGTAGTGAGCCAGAGTTATGCATTTAGACATCAAGGATGGTGAGTACTTTCTTTAATCAAAGTGTTTCAGTATTTAAATACTGGAAATTTTAAGTATTATAGAAAAATATATCAGTAATGTAGTTATACTCAGATTTCCAGGTCAATTTTCTCCCTCCTTCTAAAAGAAAACATCAAACCATGAGTGTGCTTTTTTACTCTGTAGTCACTGTAATGGTGGAAAAATACTAGTTCTGAATAAAGGGAATTGAAGAAATAAGATGAATGTTTTATTTAAAAAAAAAGGCAGAGTAATCAGTTATTAAAATAATTGTTAGTTGCAGCCTTAGCAAGTTGTAACATGTATGATTCCAGTTTTTAGTATATCAGTTTTTTTCTCTGGGGTGTTGTTCTGGGGCGATCAAGTCTGGTGGTCCGCAAGATTTTTCTGGGGGGATAAGTGGTCCTTGGTCTGAAAAAAATTGAGAAACACTGGTTTAGGGTTCCTGAACTCTGAGCAGCATAAAAAAATGTCTGCTTGTTCTGTGGTTACTGGCCATATCTGTGCCCCTGAACTGGAGTTTTAAAACCAGAGGTAGCTGCTTGAATCTAACATTGTTTTATTTTCTCTTGGAGGATGGATGCTGAAACATTAATAGCCCCCCCTTATGGTGTGGAGGAATGAAGGCCTCTGGATGAAGGCCATGGAGCTGAAAGTGTGGGTGGATGGAGTGCAGCGCATCGTGTGCGGGGTCACGGAGTTCACCACATGCCAGGAGGTGGTCATTGCTTTGGCTCAAGCCATAGGTAAGTTTGAAACTAATAACAGAAGGAGAAAGAGTGCACTCATGTCTTATTTTACAGGTGGTGGAGGCTTGGAAAACAACAAATATCAGAGAAATTTGAGCAGAAAATATGTAAACATTGGTTAAAAAACAATGGATCAATGTACGGCATGACAAGGAGCTCAACAAGGAGAAGTTTTAACCTCTGTGCTAAAAAAAGTTTGACTAAAGTCTAACATAAATCCCTATGGGTATTATCTGTGATGTGGGCTGTGACCAATATTGTCCAGGCAGGATGTCAGACACACTGGAGATGATAAATTGCAGCAAAATGAAAAGTGACTTGAGGGCACAAAGAGATTTTCACCATAAATGGGCTGCACAAAACAAGATGAGTCATGCTGCAGACTTTAGCTTATTGACGCGTTGCACAGAAGTTAGTTGGCACTTTGTCTTTGTTTGTCATTGCATGTGTTGTATTGGACTTCTAGCTTGGTGGATCCTTAGAGGGGATTTGTTTGAACTGAGAGCTGTTTAAAAAAAAAAATTCAACAGAGGTTTCTTGACGTCTTCAGCAGATTTTATGTTACATGTGCGGCTTTCACAGTGTCAGTGTAGCAGGAGTTATGTCGCTCACTGTCCTTTGTGCTGAATGTGCCTTTTGTCCAGCTCAGGGCACTTTGATGTGAATGGCTTTAGAGATGAATGGTCTCTTTTTACTACAGCCCTAAGTGAGTGGGAAGAGGGTGAGAGAAGGTAAATGGACAGGACTTTTATAGCGCATTTCTCGTCCTCCCACCATTAACCCGTAAACACATTTCACACGTTTGCACAAACACTGCATCATCAGCGTAAAGTGTGATCATTCTCCAAAGACTGGGTCCTAAACTGCCTCACACTGTGAGCTTAATTTTAAAAACATGGTTATTTCATGTCTTAATTCTAAGACTCTTAGACGTGGTAACATACATATAAAAAAAGAACCAGACAAGCTTTAAACACTGCTGTTGTTCCCATCTTAGAGGTGAAATCTGATGGATTTTTTTGTGAAGCTGTAGAATGGGTCCTTGGGAAACACCTCCGCTCAGAAAGACCCCCCACAGAGAGCGCAGAAAAGGTTTTTGGGCTTGTGTCTACTAACAGCATTTTATGTCGGAAGCACAAAACACCCTTGGTCTCTGCTGGTTTTTGTTGGAGAGCTGAAAATAATTCCAATTTTGAGTGCTCAGTTCTTTGTCACTGACCTGTAAGAAAAGGGTTGATTTCCACTTTCAACCAACCACATTTTTTTCCAGGTTTCCAAGTTCAGAACTGCTGCTTATTCTATGTCATGATTTCTTTACTGTTCTGTTTTTCTCTGGATTAGACATGCATGGATTTCCCTAATTTTGGAAAGACATGCACCGATCGATCGGTGCTGATTTCCTTAATTTTGGAGGATCGGTGATCGGCCCATCCTTACATATGAAACTGATCTTATATACCTCCGGGAAGGTCTTACAGCCAGCCATTGTTGTTAAAACTCAAGACACGTGATTGGTTGTTTAAGTTAAAACATAAAGATGTTATTGTTTCACAGGTATTGTTCAATGATTTTCAATAAAATAAGACTGGAACATTGAAGGTATATGCTGTCAGTTATAAAAAATGAAAATCGGTGTTGGTCCAAATCAGTATCGGCAGGTCAAGCTTTTTAAAGATCAGTGATCAGCCAGAAAACTGTGATCTGTACACCCCTAGTCTGGATACTAACAGTGTTATTCTGAACACTATACAACCTTCTGGGCCCCTTTAAAGTCTAAACATTATGGGATATGAAAAACAGGCTGTGAATCTAGATGGTTATCTGTATCACTCAAAGTGCACTAACACTAACATTCTTTGTTAGCAAAACTGTTTGGACAGATATCGTGCACAACATGTTCATAATGTTCTTGTCCAGACAAGAACAAGACCCTAAACAGAATAACAACCCCAGATTTACTGGCGAGATACATTTGAACTCTGTAGCGTTTGATAGGCAGAGCAGAGGAACAGAAATAAATATAAATGCAGGACACACTGACTTTACAGCTTTGAGTGATCTTTGTTGTTTTTTTTATGCATTTTGGTAAAAAGAAACATGCAAACATCCTGGCTCTGCAATGCAAAAACTGAAATCTTATCAAGTGTTTATGTAACAGTTGTACAAAAGTAGGGCTGCACGATTATCGCAATCGCAATCGCAATCGCAATGTCAGCACACGCAATTATGTAATCGCAAAAGAGGATATCGCAATCGCAATGTCAGCACATGCAATTCAGATTTTTCTCCATGATAACCAAGCAAGCGTGTAGACTCATCATGACACAACTTTTTTTATTAAATCGCAAGCACAATCGCAATCGCAATATTGTCCACCTAATCGCAAATCGCACCTTTTCCCCAAATCGTGCAGCTCTATACAAAAGTGAAACCAAAATACCCAAGAAGGTGGTGCATTAAGCACTTAAGTGCTCTCACTCTGCAAAGACTGAACTCTTAGCCAGTGTATAATTTCTGGCAGAAGAAGTTCCACTAGACTCATGAGTCACACCCATGTGACGAGTCTGGAAAAATATCTCATTTGAAGATATCAAAAGACAAAAATGGTGCCTGCTCAATTGCTTGTAAAATGGAGAAGAACCAATGGGGTCAGAATGAAACAGCCATGACAGTAAAAATAAACAAAAAAAAAACGTAAACTTGCTTGTATTTTATTTTTTACAGTGTGATAGTTATTATATGCCTGATGCAACCCCTTCCTGAGTATTTTGGCCTTATTTTTGTACAGTGGTGGGAGGTAGAAATGTGCTTTCAGTCTTTTATATGCAGCCAATCCTCAACTCACAGAGCAAAAATGTGAAATTGTATAATTCTTGTTTTGGCAGCTCATTTTGTGTTTATAATGGATGTGATCATTAATAAACAGACACTGATGAGAAAATAATGGGAAATTGTCAGAATAAAGCACCTCATGTATTGTTATGTTTTATCTTTATCGCAGGCCGCACTGGCAGGTACACCTTAATAGAAAATCTGGCGTGAAACAGAACGTCACCTGGCCCCGCATGAAAACCCCGTGGTGTCCCTCAACAAGTGGGGTCAGTATGCCAGCGACGTCCAGCTCATCCTCCAACGAACCGGCCCGTCTGTCAGCGAGCGGCCAACCTCTGACGGGCAGGCTCGTGTCCCAGAGCGTGGCTTCTACCGGCAGAGTCTACCACCTCTGGCCAAGCTCCGCCCATCAGGAGCAGACCGCTCGCTCAGAAGAAGGGAGCCCAAGCGCAAGTCTCTGACCTTTAGCGGAGGCGCCAAAGGTCTGAGAGAAATATTTGGGAGAAGCAGAGATGTTGAAGGTATATTTTTCACTGTGCTCAAGCTGTAAAACAGAGAGTTGTACAAACTGTCGAGAGTCCTGGGTTCCTTCCCTCTCTTTATGCCTTTACTTGTCATCATCCATCCAGCCAAGCAGCCCCTGCAGCGAGGAGTGAGTCTGAATCTGAACAGGGTCGGAGGTGTTGGAGTAGCATCTGTACCTGGGAGTCCAGCCAGAGAGCTGAGCCGGCTGGTGCAGCTGCAGAGAGACAAACTCCAGGCCTTAGAGAGCCGCCTGGTTGGCTGCAAAGCTGAGCTCCGAGACTGGGAGGAGGACACAGACGAGGCCAGTGAAGTGAGTAACGCTACAGCTGCCAGTGCTGTTACTTAACTGAAAGAGATGTGTGCTGGAAGGATAATCACATCCCTGCGTTTGTTTTTCCACTCACATTCCATTTCCTCAGTGTGCTTGTCTTGTGTTGTGTTTTTGAAGAAAACTTTTCAGGTTGGATCATTTTTCTCCTTGCAGGAGGTACATTTAGAGGAGGAGTTGTTGCTTCTGGAGCAGCAGGTGAGGAGGAACGATGCAGAGATGGAGGAAGAGGAATTCTGGCAGAACGAGCTGCAGATCGAGCAGGAGAGTGAACAGCAAATGCGGCACCAGCTAGCAGATCTGCAGGGCGGCGTACGAGACTGCGAAGTCAAGCTTTCAGAGTACTTAGCTCGCATACAGGTGAGCTGGAAACCACAAAGACTTTAACGGAGTCCTCAGGGCGTTTGGGAATAAAGTTTGAGGATTTTGTTTTGTTATGAGCTCAATTTTGCGGTCGTTAAATGAAAATACACAAACATCTTTATTGCAGTTTTCACATTTCATATGTCATGTCTTATTAGAGCATGGAGGCAAGTATTGAGCAGGAGCGGCAGCAGCAGGAGGCCGAGCTCAACCAGAAGGTCAATGAGGAGGAGGTACAGTCCATTCAGTTCTGGTTTCCAAACACACACAACAGCATCAAACATGGAGCGGCTGTGAGGAGTTTGAAAGTGATCTTGATAAAATCTCTCTTCTAGATTTATGCTTGATCCTAATCCACGCTTTGAAATGAGATTATCAGCACCAATATTGCTGGTTACAGGTTATTTTAAATTGCTACTTCTTAGCTTCCAGTTCAGGTCGTCCAGGACTGGATTGATCTACGGCACGTCTAGGTCTCTGTGACAACACACCACGCTGGCTTACGAAGTTTAAAAGTGAGAAGAGATAAAACACAGAGATCTGTGATTTTCTCCGCTAAAAATGATTTCTGTGACTAATTTTATAGTGATGGTGGACACAGGAGCCTAACTGTCAGACAGAAAAAGGACAGAAGAGCAGGAGAAAGATAAACGGGAGAGTGATACAGCCTGAGCTAAAAAGCCTTTTGTTCAAACTTGAGAGTCTATCAATAAAATGAAGAGTGAGGTTACGTTAGCTCTGCTTGGTAGATGACTGGCAGGACATAACCAGGATTTACTAACTTTAAACACATTACAGACATGTCACTGGACTGCCATTTGCGCTAAGTATAAACAGCTACTAAACTACTTACAAACTGACAGTGTTTACTTGTCGTCACGTTAGCCTACGGATACATCGAAGCACCAGGCTGCCGATAGTGCTACATATAGCAGACTACTATAGCATTTGTTTGTTGTCAAGTTTCAAACCGTAGCACTACGTAACCGTACTGATAAATACCTTACCTCGGGGCGTTGTATCCAGAAAAAAATTGTCTTGAACAAAGAAAATTAGTTTCGATCCGGGCCACAAGGTGGTGAGGGGGTCCAAATAAAACAGATCCTCCTCATAGCATCTTTAAATCCCAACCAGGTCTCCTCTAGAGATCCTTGATGATTAAGTGCATTTAGAGCAAAAAATATGAAAGTGCATTCAAAATATTTCCTCTTCCATCAAAACTGTAAGGAAAATCCAGATTACCTTTTGATGCAGCTGTGATCTGCTGTTTTGGGGAATCCAGACATTTTTTATGACTAAATAACCCAAAACTGACATTCAGCTGTTTGTATGTCAAGTGCTGATTAGCAGGCATGCTAAGTGAAACTGTTGCAGCAGCAGTTGGATTTGCAAACATGGTCTCAGTCTGTTCACGAGTTTCATTCGGTTCTAGTATCTAAAATCTTTTTCTCTAACAAAACATTTTTTCAGAGGGAATGTATATAAGCTACAAAATGAGGAAGATTGGCACTAAAAGACCCAAAAGTTTGACCCTCACTAGTAACAGAGTGAGAAATACAAACAAAGCGATAAACACACGAAAAAAAACAACACTGGAAGAAACTTAATAAAGTAAAAACAGACACATGGTATCTAACTGGAGTTCAAAAATACAAAAAGGCAGAAACAAATTTGAATGAATCAGAGCACACATGAGACACGATGGTCTGGCAGAGGGGAGATGCAGACTTTTATACATGGAGCACAGGTGGAAACAAAATGTAACACAAAACTGGCTGAAACAACCAAAACTAACATTTTGCAAAGTGAAGCTAATATAACTAATGATGCTGCGTTGTTTCCTCAGCATACAAAAGTCATCCAACATCTTTCTTTGAGAATGAGTTACTTCTGGCCAAAGTTTTCATTATTTCTGGCTCACTCTCACCTCTCCTGCCCTGGATTTCAGGTGCAAACCCAGCTGGAGAAGATGAGTGCAGAGCTGGACAAGCAGAGCCAGCACACGATGCGGCTGGAGAACAGTTGCAGGGCGTTGGAGCGCTCGCTTTCCCAGTCCAGCAAGAGATTACAGGTCAGCACAGGTCGTACTCTGAGGTGTTCTCTTGTTTCTGCACACTACAGCCTCAGAAAGTTCAGGATCATGATGCACTTTTGTTTGTTTGTGCCAATGTTCTGCTGGAGGACGAAGTCAGAGGTTTATTTAAGGGTGTGTTTTTAAAAGTGCTCTTTAAGGAAGTCTTCAGTGCACACAGGTGGAAATGTAGAAACTTAAGCTCATTAAGCTGTGGGCTGTAAAGCAAAGTTTAATCTCTGGCTTGCAGGGATGCACAGTGGATCCTTGGCTGCATGAATACGAGCACGAAGCAAAGGTCCAGCAGCAGCAGCAGCAGGGTGTGGGCAGCATGAAGTAATGTGTGGGGAAAAGAAGGGAGGGAGGGTATTACAGCATTCTTCGCCTGATTACAGAGGGGCCTGAATAACAACACAATCCCTCGACTGTGGTTGCGTAACCATCTGGGAGCTTCACTTTCGCTGTATCATCTGGGTTATGACTTCTGGAGAGATACTTGAGCAGAGTGTGATCTCCAGTTGTGTGTTTTCACACGTCAGAGTCGCTGTGTGTCAACGTGTTGGAGTCAAGGTGAAAAGAGAGGAAAGGACGCATTGAGTGTATTATTGACCACTTTAGTCATCAGGGTGTTTTTTCCATCACAGGAGAAAGAGCAGGAGCTGGAGCAGCTGACAAAAGAGCTGCGACAGGTCAACCTGCAGCAGTTCATTCAGCAGACTGGCACCAAGGTGACCGTGCTGCCTGCTCTGCCTGCTGGAGAAAACAACAACGGCACGTATCCACACACTCACATGTTCACCTAAACAAAGACCTCATCACTCCACACGTCAGATGTTCAATTTAAAGCTTCTACACATTCAAAGTAAAGCTTATTCTATGTATTTGTACACAGTGCCACCCTGTGGTCATTTAGAGAATGACATATGCTGTGCTATGGCAGCTTATGTCTGTAACCCCATTACACGCACTGAATCGACAGCAGCCCTAAAAGTGCTGCGAGACTTTAACAATGAGCCAGAAAGAAAATCTCATTTCCAGTCTGAAAAGATTAAACCTCCGGCAAGTTCCGGTTGAGGACTGTTGTTTCTGAGAGCATAATTTTCTTAGATGACAAAAAATATCTGCTTTCTGCTTTGTTTTGTTCCTTTCAGAGGTGGATTCAGGATCTCTGAAACGGCTCGGCTCTTCTCGCCTCCTGCCCAGTGACCTACGTGCTCTTCAAAGCACCGTGTCCTCCAGCCTCAACCCTGAAGGCATCTACGTCTGACCCTAAAAACTTTCAGGAGGGCTTTTCTCTGGGCTGCAGGGAAATCCGATGTCAGGAGAAGCTGAAACACCAACTCCACGAAACATCACGTGGAGGATGACAGTTCTGACGAGAAGACTCGCATCTGTTTCTCTTCAATCTTTGAAAGACTCCAACTGATGTCAGAATCCATTTCCAAACAGACAAAAGCTCAATTTTCACAGTTTTGGAAAAAAAAAAGAAACAGCCATCAGATGTATTTTTGTTGAATGAGGAGCAGATAAACTGTTGCGAATCATCATTTCAGGAGTCTAAAATCAAGACATTTGTAAACACTTCATTGCACGAGCATGCACAAACACAGACACCACATCTGTGCTGTAAGCATAGCCATATCTGATTGCCTTACTCTGGCGTTGTAAAACCAGGTGTCTACGAGTCTGATGTTTGAAAGAACTCGAGGGAGCTGCTGAACTATGCGTTGTATAAAGCAGATTAAAAAAACACTATTTCAGGTGTGTAGCGAACTGATGTCAGCATAACTCAGCTTTGGCTCCTTTTTATAAGTTTGAATGTCTGCGCAGATTTTGAGGTACGGTCTTCCTGTTTTGGGCAAAAAATGGGACAAGTAAAAATCATAATGAAGAGAAAAGACTGAGAAACTCTTTAAATTTTTTAGTTCTGTTTTGGATATGTTGCAAAGCTTTTAATCTCCTGTTTTATTGTCCATATTCCTCTTTTCAGAGTGTGAATGTCATGAGTGCTGTCAGAGGCTTCACAGCCTGCGGTGTAAATCCAGCCTTGATAATTTGCCAACAGTGACTCCGTGTGACCACCAGGTGGCATCAGAACGTGTTAAACTCAGAAAGTTAACTTTGTGAAAGTTACTCCTGAAGTGATTTTATCATCTCTTTGACTGTGTTTATTAATTTCTAACAAAGCCTCAAAAACAGATTTCAACATTTTTCACTGATATCATCAAGCAGGGACTCCAATTTACATCTTTTCTTTTTTTTATTCTGATAACTGAAGATGTCTCTCGTGAACCAAAGCTAGTGTTTATAACATTACTGGGTAGATGAATGTACTTTTTATGTGTATGCAACGTATCACTGTTGTCACAAAGTGAGATGATCAAACTTTCACACATGGGATTTGATGGTTAAAAGTTTTGAAAAGTGAAAGTTTTAAAGGAAAGGTGACACAAACTATATCTCAGATACTTTATTTCCTTTTTATTTCCTCATCTTTTTACTTCAATTCAAGTATTTTAAATCCAGTATTATGACCACAACTTCAGCCTCATCATGTGGCTTTCATCTGCCTCTATAGGACTGAGACATCTGAATAACAGCATGCCTTACTGATTAAGGATTGAAACAAATTCGACATATCACATCCATTTTGAAAAGGTAGATTGCAGTTTTAAATATGCAGAGTGCAAGAGAGGTCAGATCTTAATGTTGCAGACAACGGGCAGCTCGGTGTGCATGCAGCAGCGTGTGATTGCTCTCATTTAAACTCTGAATAAGAGGCTATCGAGGATGCAGAATTCCTCCAGTGATTAATCTCATTTTGGGTTTGTTATGTCCCTTTTTGCCTCGCTGACATTTACACTGATGGGGGTTTGAGCTTTGACAAAGAGCAGGCCAACAGGTCAGAGTTAAGTAGCAAATTATAGCAAAACCAGCAAATTATTATGCAGCCTTTTTTTTAATTCAATCCTGCAGGATCACAAAAAACATGGATGTTAAAGTGTTGCATGATTGGCTCTATCTTTGAGATGTTGCCAGTTTGTTTCTGTTGTGCCATCACTAATGCTTTTTTTTATATACACAAATGTAATGATGGAGTCATTGTGGAAAGAGCCATCAAGTGGTTTTGAAAGTTATTTCCGAAATGTGTGGCTCAGGGATATTTCAAGACGGAGAATTATCCAGACAAGAATGGGCGGAAAGTAATTATGGATGAATGCTGTTTATGATGTCTGAAGCCATTTGACAAGTTAAATCCTTCATTTACTCTCATGGGGTCCCGAGCGTCTGTTTGACAAGTTTGACACGTCGCGTTGGCTCTGAAAGGCAACAAAACAAATGTAAGTGAAGTAATGACTCGGCTCAGAGAGAATTGCAGCTTTTATTTGTGAAGGAAAGTGTTTGTGTTTGCTCCTGATTCATGCAGCCTTTCATGTATTAACGAGAGATGAAAGAGTGAATAAGATGAATGTGCTTGAAAGCTAACATTACTGACTGTCTCTAACTCAACGTTTAGACTCCACTGTGTTTAAAAATGTTTTGGTTTTGTATTATTTACTTACAGATTCACACACTGACTGTATTTCTAGCTTTCAGAGCAGATTTCTTTAAGTTGTACAGCCACTGAGTATGAAAGTCAAAAAACTACAAGTCAAAAAATACTGTAAAATATATAAATAATGGAATAAAATATATTTAAAGCAAATGTGAAGAGCACTTTATTTTGTGTTGATTTTGGTGACCCCTGTAGACAAAGAGGTAAGTGCACTCTGGTTGCTTTTATTCATGTATTACGACTTACTATGTGTTACTTTGCTGGTTTCAATGATATAATACAGTCAAAACAAAAATATATTGTTGTTTTTGTTTAATTTGAGTAATGTGTTTTTACACATACAGTGCTTAAAAAATGTATTGAACAACCCTCCAGAAAAGTTGAGAAAACCACCTTGCATCATGAAGTGCTTTGACTCTGAGGGCTCTAATTTCGTAGACCCAGCACAAGCGCAGGCGCATCTGCCCTGCGCCAGCCTTCGCCGCGCAGACAGGGCATAACCGGCACACTTTGCAAATTTCCTGCAGTGCCAACAGAGGCGCGCTCAAGGCGCAGAGGAGCGCGTCCACGCCTCCCTCCGTGCAAATGGCAGAGAGGGAGGAGAAAAGCCGTGAGTGGGTTTAACACAGCCAAGTGCTGTTTTCACCAATCAAATGAGCGCCTCTCCTCGCCATTAAATGCCCTGCGGCCGAGCCGCAGCGTCTGAGTGATCCACAGCACCGTGGAAACAGTGTGCTGGAAAGACCCGGTAGCGGAGACGGTCAGAGACGCTGTCCCTACAGCAGGAGAATGGACAGCGGGGCGCATCGGAGGACATGAAGCACGTCATCGTGTGGGCCAGCTCCCGGGACAGATGTAATCTGTTCCTTTGTCATTAATAGGAGAACAAAATTAAGAGACAGTTACACAGCTGGCTTATCCATTCAGAATACTTTTGATCCACCTGCACTCCTGGTTTGTCATCGCCAAATAGCAGAACCTTTGGTGATATACTGTACACTCCCCCGGTGTCTCCGCCTCATCCTCCTAACAGTAATGTACTCCATCTTTTTAGATCACGTTAAAAATAAAGACTAAAACAGAGAAACATGGGAAATCACGGGTAAATCCTGAGTGACAAACATTTATTTTGTTTCTTTTTTCTTCGTCTTTTCTCTCCCTCTTTTCTTTGAATTAAATGAAATGAGAGAACCAGATATATACTCAGTATCAGATGTTAAGGCTGTTTATTGTTTAATTGTAAGATGTGCATCAATCTTCCAGTTCCCGTCAGGTTAACTTTCCATGATGACCAACAGCTTTAATCTGACATCAGATGTGACGGGACAGTTAATATAGATATAAATGTATATGCTGGTTCAGACAGTTACATTAAATAGCGATTACTGTGATCAGGGCTTGACATTAACACCCCCCAACCTGCCAAATGCGGGTGAATTACAGCTGTGGCAGGTAACACTGTCACCCCTACCAGCCACTGTGGGGGGTTGAATTATGTAATTGTAGTTTTTCTGAAACAGCATCTGAAATACTAAAGCTAGCGCAATATGAGACTATGGCACTACAACTCCCATGAGCACTGCCTGTACACAGTGCTTGCTCATTGGTCCATTTGCCAAGTCTTTTGCTGACATAACTGCTGAGATGCGCTCATTAATCTCCACACTCCCGCTTGGACACCGTGACTGTTCCCAGTGTTTAGCACCTGATAACGTGATTTAAAACTTCTAGGGCGCCAGGCATGAGGCAACACGTGGGGGCACCACATGGGGCAGCACAACAAAGGAGGCAATATGGGAGGCCACATGAAGCACCAGGCATGGGGCCACGAGTAGAAGGCCAAATAGGGGCGAAGGTAGAAGTGGTGGAGCCCACATAGGTCCTAACGTGGGAGCCCACCTGAGGCCTGGCGTGGAAGCACAAATTGGACTAGGTGTGGGAGCTGACATGGAGCTGCGAATGGTAGCTCACATTGGGGCTGCCATGGGAGCCCAATTGGGCCTGGCGTGGTAGCCCAGATGGGGCCACATGAGGGAGCCCACCTGGGGCCGTGGGTGGGAGCCCACATGGGGCCTGGCATGGGAGCCCACAAGGGGCCACTTGTGTGAGCCTACATGGGGCCTGGTGTGGGAACCCACATGGGGCAGCGCGACATGGAAGCTTACAGTGGGCCGCAACTGTGCACACATAAGGCCAGGAGTGAAAGCATACATGATATGGTAGACATGGGGTAGCACAACATGGGAGGCCACACAACATGGAAGGCCACATGTGGCTTTGGGACATGGGAGGCCACATGTGGCCTTAGTGGAAGGTGACATGGGCCAGCATAGGGCAACATGGGGCCTGGATAAGGAGCACTCATCAGGCCACGCATGGCAGCCCACATGGGGCCAGGCATGGTAGCTTTCATGTGGCCATTTGCAGGAGCCCACATTGGTCCATGCTTGGGAGCCCACATGGGGCCTTGCGTGGGAGCCCACAAGGGGCCACGTGTGGAAGCCTACATGGGGCCAGGTGTAGGAGCCCACATGGGGCCTTGAGTTGGAGCCCACATGGGGCTGGGCATCAGAGCCCACATGGGGCTTGGCATTCAGCCCACATGGGGCTGCATGTCAGAGCCCATGGTACAGCAGCAACAGGGCCACACGTTGGAGCCCATGGTACGGCAGACATGGGGCCAGGTTGAGAAGGCCACATTTGGCCACGCCTGGAAGACAACATGGGGCCACGCATTGGAGCCTACATGGGCCGCGTGGAAGCACACGAGGTCGTGCATGGGAGCCAACATGGTATGGCAGACATGGGGCAGCGCGGCATTGGAGGCCACATGGGGCACTGGAACACGAGAGGCCATATGGGGCCTCAGTGGAAGGCAACATGGGGCTGGGCTTGGAAGGTGACATGGGGCCGCTTGTGAAAGGTGACATGGTGTCATGTGTTTGAGGCGACATATTATGGCAGACAGGGGCCACGCGTCGAAGGAGGCCACATGGGACCATGTGAAAAATGGGAGGCTACATGGGGCATCATGTGGAAGCAAATTTGAAGGCAGACACAGCCAGACTGGATGAAATTTAGACCTTACCTGTTGTGTGTTTAGGCTTCAGAATGTAAAAAGCAAGACCACAAGGTTTTATTTGTCTGGATTCAACACCTGAGAAGCACTGCATGATCACTGTTTCAGGGAAGGAGGTAGTTTGGTCCATGCCAATTCTAGGATTGACTTCAAAATGAAGAAAAAATACTGCTCTCAACCTGGTAGTCTCATTGCATCTCAACTATATCGAAAACTTTTGAACACTCAAGCCCAGGTAACGTCAGGACATTTTGGTAAGAGTTGAGTGTTTAGTTGCTCTTATTTTGAACAAGTTGAGGATGTAAGGGTGACTACTGAAGCTGTGTAAATGTGAGACAAAAGCAAAGATGACCTTCCCTCTCCAAATCTGCCAAGGATGAAAACAACTCAATTTTTCACATGTTTTTCTTGTTTAATATCAAAAAGTGAAGCTGCAGAAGCCTTTTTTTACCTGCCCCTCACAAGTGGAGTAACTGTCAGAATCACTCTCAGCTCTCTGGCCAGCTGGCTCTTTGTGCTGCGAGACTGACTGTTGCCAAGATTGTTAGGAGTAAAAGTTTTTCTACAGGAACCAATTTCAGATTTATTCGCAACTTTGGAGGAACACTTTTGATACTTTACAAAGTTTTGAAACTTGGGTTATCACCAAGGTTTTTTCTGTAGGAAAAGTCAGTGTCCCCCAGCGTCCCCCCTGTGTATTACTGCTTTAATACTTGAAATGGAGCTCAGCAGCTGGGTCAGAGGGGCTCTTATTACATCTGTGACCCCCTCACACCAGAGGATACTTGAAGATTTGTAGCCTTAAATTCTCCTAAACCCATCCAACGTTCTTTTTTATCCATTAATATCTTTGGGTGAAGTGTCGTCATTGCATTTAATAGTTTTCTGTTTTAAGCAGGCATCACTCTTGGATATGTGAAAACAATAAAAACCTGAATTTGAAAGTGAACAAGTCATCAGAGTAGTTTGGCAAAAGCAAAGTCTCAGGCCATTATAACACCAAATTTTCAGTTTTAAGAGTTACTCTCTTAAAGCTGTGCAGTATTTTAAAAGGGAGAGTATAAACTACAAAGAACAGAGAACTACAATATTATTTGGAAAAAATGAATGCTGAATAATTTTACTGACCCAATACTCTGTTGAACACAAAGGCTTGCTTCTACAAAGTAAATGCTTCCTTCTTCTGTATATTTTTGTAATAATAATAGTAGTAGCTTTATTTGTATTTTGGAATCCATTAGAAAGTACATAATGTGACCACACTCCAAAACAAAGTTAACAAGTCTCAAGTTTACCAAAATGACTTCAACATGCTTAGAGGAGAATAGATTTTAATATGCTTTATTATCTTATCATCTGAAGCTATGCAGAGTGAAGCCTCTGTGTGACTTACTATATACTGTTGAATTGAGACTCACCAGAAACAGATGAAGGAACTGTGATTTACAGAGACTTACCCATGTTCATTTTACAGATGTAAACATTGAAAATAAAGTTACACTTAGTGATGCGTAAACCATCTTTTTAGTACCTAACCCAAAATTGATACCTCAGCTTTAGTATTGGCCTGTTTTGGTACTGGTCTGATCCAATCCTAGTGTTAACACTGTAAACCCTTTAAACCCTAAGGTCCCCCCCAAAAAAGGGACTTTGAGGTCACTCCACAATAAAAGACATTAAAAAAAATAGTTGTGACTGAGTCAGTGACATAAATACCAATACTGACACCTCTGAACAAATTTCACAAGTGTTCCCATTATTTAGACACCAGAATGATTCAGATACACCTTGAAGATGCAGAGATATACTCTTTTTATTTTGGGTTTATCATTTTTCTAGCAGAGACCCAAAAGAGAGGCCTGGGCTTAAAGGGTTTATTTACCATTTTCTTTTAATGAATACAATGATGAAAATAAGAATACAGAAGAAGGAAGGGGCCACTACAAAAAAAATCCTTTTTTTTTTTTTTTTTTTTTTTACTTTTTTTTTTGAGAAAATAGAAGTCATAATTCTGACTTTTTCTAATAAAAAATAGTAATAATAATAAACAAATCGGCCTTTTTTTTCCAGTGGCCCTAATCCTCTCCTGTACCCCTCTCCCATAGAATGCTGTTTTGGCAATGTAAGGATTTTCTTCCTTCGGAGAAATAAAAAATAAATAAATAAATAAATTGCGAAAGCAGTTAAGAGGGCTTTTCTGCCTCTTTTTCAGACAGACCTCTCACAGCTTTCTCTCTTATTAACTACATCTTGATTTACTTTTTGGTAAACTTGAGACCTCTTCACTACAAGTCAAACACATGAAATGTGGTTTCCTGGTTTGGTACCTTTGGAGCATTCCAGAGCTTAGGATTCGTCCCAATCATCACCAGACGATGACAAACTATGATTGTCAGTGTGTTCTATGACAAGATGTAAAACTGTTTAAGTTTCATGTGAAATCAACATCATACATGTACTGCTAATCCATCAGTTTCATGTCTTTTGTTGTGTAATGGTTTTTCTTTTTTGTTTGAATCAGTGATTCTCTGTGAATTCAGAAACACCTTGTTTAACACAGTTTGTACATCATCACTCTCTTTCCACTGTTTCCTGCTTCCTTGTCTTATTTATAAGACTGTGAATCTTTTATCGAAAGCTAAACCAGCCATATTCTCTCTGAAATCCTTTTCAAAATTAAACACGCATCGTACATGCATCATAAAACAAGAAACAAACAGCATCTTACTGCTCCCACACTGAGACGCGTCAGGAGAAAGAGTGAGATCTGCGCCTTTATTGCTTCCTGTACCTCCTTAAATATTTGTTAGGTGAGAATTTATCCACCATTCTAACAACAAATCCACTTCCCTATAAGCTGTAGCGGTTCTTTCCTCTATCCTGAGCTGGGCTGATTCAATCACGCAGCCATCCCTGGGCTTGCAATAACATCAAAGTAGTTTGATGTTATCAGAAGAAACCTGTACGCTGCTGCAGCGTGACAAGCCTTTTGTGAGAAATCGTCTCTGCATGGAGATCAGAGATCCTGTGTGAGTTATCTGAGCGTCCTCTAAAAGGAGTGTAATGGGGATGAGTAATAGTCGTACACTTATAAAGCCTAATTAGTTAACCTCCATTTGCAAATTATGATGCAAATATCGCAGCTTAGATAGATTAAACAATTGTGTAGAGGATGAATTATGTTTGTGCTGGGAGATTGATTAGGTTACATTTCCGTGTGCTCTGATGTGCATGTGTGTGTATGTGCTGATATTTGCAGAAGCCATGGCTGATGCTGTCATTAAATAGCCCCTTGGCCCTTCTCCTGAATTTGTTTATTCTGCACTGGGCATGGGAGTAGGTGGCAAACAGATGGGCATCCATGAATTATGGAAATGATGGGCTTTGATTAACCACCACACACTCTGCTGGATAAAAGTAACTCCAGGGTTGCCAAGTTCTGTGGTGCACTGGGCTGTGCCGTCAGTCAGTCAATCAGTCAGTCAGTGGTGGCGGGATGGACCTGATGCTTGATTAGTGTCGTCTCTGCTCCGTCTTTAAAATTAGGGGCACATACAACAAAACTCTTCATAATTTTTCTTCTATGAGGTAAACACTTTTCCAAATACGTTTTCCCATTGACCGTTCATTCTGCTCATAATTTTTGTTAGACTTGAAGATTATCTGGCCATTCTGGGAAATTTGTTTATTCACCATCTTGCCAAGACTCAGATGAAAAGATGATTGCACTCACAAGTCTGTGTGTTGAATACAACGCTGTGGCCAAAAACTGCTGCTTAGCATAAGGACTGGTAACAGAAAAAACAGCTTGTCTGAGTCTGACCAAAGATTAAAATAAAACTGTTTACCAGGACTTTAAAACCCAGCCAAAACTCATTCAATTTAGTTTGTTTAATCTAAGGCAAAAGTGTAAGAAGTTGAGGCGTTAGTGGGTTTGTTGTTTGACTTTGTTCCATTTGAAAAGGGAAAGAGTAAAATTACAATATCATATCGTATCATATCGCTTCATAAAAACATATTACTCTCTGAAACATGAAAAAATCTGACCCAAATCAGACCAAACATTTATCACTTTTACATTTTGGAAAACAAAAGCCTCACAGGAAGCATGAAAAAGTAAACAGCTTCCAGCAGGATGAATTTTGGGTCCATGCACTGATTTCCACTTCAGAGTCATGGCTGTTTTTGATGCTTTGCTGCCTAAGGTCTTAAAGATAATCAGATTCCCACAATCTTTTGATAGTTAGTTTAATAGTTCATCATAGCTATTATATTTGATTCTGCTGCACAATAGATCCTCACATTTTTTGCAGTTAAAGCAAAGAGAAACATTTTTTAATTGTTGAACTCTTTGCCAACATAGTCTCTGACTGAATGGTGAGCAGCTTCCTGTCTGTACTCGTGAGACATTCAGCCTCTTGTTTTATTTTATACCCAGTAATGTTACAAACTTGGAGCAGATTAACCTGATAAGTTGAGAAATCTTCATAAAGGTAATTGATTTTTTTCTATTCATTTTTTTTTTTCAAATGACACAAGTTTTTAGTGTTCATTTGTCCTGGTCTAAATTTTTTTAAAATGTGTCATCAGTATTTTAAAAGACCAAACATTATATACAAATACATTTTTTGGACATGCACCAATCGACTGGTGCTGATTCGCTTAATTTTTTGGGGATTGGGGATTGGGGATCGGGGATAGGTGATCAGTGATCGGGATCGGGATCAGTAATCAGTGATTGGTGATCAGCCCATCCATACATATGAAACTGATCTTGTATTCCTCCAGGAAGCTCTGACAGCCAGCCATTGTTGCTTTTTGCTCTGAGACCTAAAACTCAGGACACTTTAGTGGTTGTTAAAACATAAAGATTTTGTTGTTTCACAGGTATTGTTCAGTGATTTTGAACATTAAAGGTACATGCTGTCAGTTATTAAAAAAAAAAAAAAAAACGGTATTGGCCCAAATCGGTATCGGTAGGTCAAAAAAAATTTCATCTTCAACAGTTGCTTTATTGTTTTCACACTATTTTCTTTTACATTGAGAGAATTTTCAGCATGTATATAGATTATCCAAAGACTTCTTAAAAAATTAAACCCCAAATTCTTGTAACAGTGACTTAATTCTCTAAAAGTTCATCTTTTAAAACGTTGCTTTCATCTTTTGTCGTACATCAGCATCTATTTACAACACATTTCTCAAAATGTTCCATCATTTTCTGAATTGGGGTTTTAGTAGCCATGCACCAGTATTCACAACAAGTGAAGCCACAACTTTCAGATCCCAAATTATCCACTCTATCCATCAGTTAAAACAAATTAGCATAACCAAGAAAATGTCAGTATATTTCTATGAGCAGCTTTTCTTGGAAAACTTTCCATGGGTAATTAATGGAGATTAACGGGAGTGAACAGGAATTTTTGCGGATTAATATTTCCTGCATTGACGTGGTTACACACATGTATAAATATTAGACATTTTGGCTTGTTATAAGCAGACATCCATGCAAACATATCTGATGCAATATTTTTAAATGGCATTATAAATTATTTTTTTCGGGAATTTTCATGAATTTTCCCTAACTGAGTCTGACTGTCATGAATAAAGGCATATAACCTCTAAAAATGAAACATATTTTCGTGAGCATTTGTCATTTTACCTTAAATGTGTCTGTTACTTAAAGTTAAACCAAACTATGAAAAATATATACCTCTGTACTATCATCAAAACTTAGCTTGACAGGACCTCTAGAGTCCAAATCCAGAAATGTGGTCTCAGAGGAAACACTGTAGGCTGGTGAAGTGATGATCAATGATAATCAAATGTGCTTAGAATTGTTCATATACGATTCATGGTACACAGCTGGATTTGCATTCAGTTATGTTCTGTCAATCAAGATCAATTGTGAAAATGTCATTCAGGTTGATACCAGGTGAAAAACCCCTGAAAATTTCCAAAATTTTATGAGAACTTTCAATAATCTTCATTTCCAAAATATTTCCAATATTCCCAAGCTAAAATTCAAATTCATTGGAATTTTTTTACCACTTTGCAACACTTATTAGAAGAAACTATTTTCTCATGATTTAAAGTTTTGTTAAAGTTAATTTTGAATGCGTTTCTGATTTTCACTTTTAGAACAAGATGTTTTTTGATGGAAGAGCCGGATCGAGCTTCTTGTTTCTCATTTGCACAGTGATCAGCCGTTTAAAGACAAGTGTTTGAAACTTGTGAAAACATCCATCCAGAAGCACTCTGGAAGATTATTAATCATAACATAATTAATTGATTCCCAATTTATTTTCATCAAAGTTAGATTTCTAAAGTTTTTAATGAAAGCTCTTTTTAAAAGTATTTGATTTGTTTGAAACAGGCATCAATTATCTCAGCATTGGCTCTGAAATTCAACAACCCCCCCACTCCACCCCACCACTCTCCAAACCAAGAACACAACCTTTACAAAATGCACCCCCTTTCAAACACACACACACTTACACACACGCACGCACATCAGCCGTCCCCTAACACACCACTGTCCTCATCTCCTCACTTTCATAAATGAAGAGAGACAGCCTCATCCCGGAACCGACACGGAAAAGCAATTAAAAAGGAATTAAGTGTGTGCAGGGAGGAATTGGATATGATATCCGACGCCTATTGTAAATGTCAACGTTATTACTGTGTTGTTGTTTCCTATTCCTTTGGCCGCCTTGCCCATTTCCAGGAGTGACAGCCCGCAGTCTGCCGAGCTTAATGAAGCCGTCGCAGCAGCCAAGGTCTCGGTGTGTAAGGTGAAGAGTGCTGCTTATCCTCTTCTGCATGCAGCTCTCATTAAGATCCGTTTCAGTGGTGAATAGTAACAACCTCCACTTGTCTTCTTTCTCTTTCCTCCAGCAAATGTCTGTTACACTTATTTAACACCACGGCCCCACTGCTCTGTGAAGCCTTGGCATGCTATAGGTTTATCTAATTGTGTTTTTAGCTTAACTCGCGCCAAAGAGGAGCAGGGATCGCTTCGGGCATTAACCAATGAGGTCTTTGATAAATCAAAGCCATAAAAACACATTTTCGCTTCTTACCGAAGACATCCGTGGAAGTTTGTAGCTTAAAACGTTGCACCGCGTTGTACAACTTGTGTCTGGACAGTGTTCTGTTGAAGTTGACAAACACCATCATCATTTTGATGATGAGCTGAGATTTCTGTGGCGAAGTTCGTCTGGCAAGTTTAACCAAAAAATTTAAAATACATGGATGTAACCTCTCTTTTTTTCTGATATTGAGTTTTGAAACCAAAATGGAAATGTTGAATACCCAGCTACCTAAATGACCAATGGAAAGACATTTTATCATCTAAAAATAACATCTGTTTCATCCTACTGTTCCTCTTTAGCAGGAGGGGAATTTTATTCCAGGTATGCTCTGTAGTGGATCAGTTTTTGGGGAAATGCCGAGCCGAGACGGACATGTCAGTGGGTATACATTGATAACAGTCAACCACCCTTAGGATTGTCATGAGTTCAGTGTGAAATCCTAAGTAAAAGCATTGATTAGGGTATTTATAACGGTCTGTTATCAACAGTTTACCAACGTCATGGGACATGAACCAGGAGTTTCAAGGTTCATAATAACCGTCACTCCAGCGCATTATTACAACACGTATGTTCGTCACCACTTTTTATTATACGCCTAAGTCCATTTAAAAAAAATACATGGTTCGTAGATGTCTTGTACATGTCAAATAACAGTTTATTGTGTTGTTGTTCATTTCTGAGGCACATTTTATTAATGGACAATGACAACAAGTTTGATCCCTCACTATTCACTACTAAGGTTTACAGTCAAGTTAAAAAGCATCAAAGAGCTTAAAAAAAAAGCAGCACCTCCAAATCCAAGTCCATGGTCCTCAGCCGGAAAAGGGTGGAGTGCCGTCTCCAGGTCGGGGACGAGATCCTGCCCCAAGTGGAGGAGTTTAAGTATCTTGGGGTCTAGTTCACGAGTGAGGGAAGGATGGAGCAAGAGATCGACAGGCAGATCGGTGCAGCGTCTGCAGTAATGCAGACTCTGCACAGGTCTGTCATGGTGAAGAGAGAGCTGAGCCGGAAGGCAAAGCTCTCTGTTTACCGGTCGATCTTCGTTCCCACCCTCACCTTTGGTCATGAGCTTTGGGTAGTGACCGAAAGAACAAGATCGTGGGTGCAAGTGGCCGAAATAAGCTTCCTCCGTAGGGTGGCTGGGCTCTCCCTTAGAGATAGGGTGAGAAGCTCGGCTATCCGAGAGGAGCTCGGAGCAGAGCCGCTGCTCCTCCGCGTTGAGAGGAGCCAGATGAGGTGGCTCGGGCATCTGATGAGGATGCCTCCCGGACGGCTCCCTGGTGAGGTGTTCAGGGCACATCCCACCGGGAGGAGACCCCGGGGCAGACCCAGGACACGCTGGGGAGACTACGTCTCTCGGCTGGCCTGGGAACGTCTTGGGATCCCCCCGGGAAGAGCTGGACGAAGTGGCTAGGAAGAGGGAAGTCTGGGTTTCCCTGCTTGGGCTGCTGCTCCCGCGACCCGACCATGGATAAGCGGTAGAAGATGGATGGATGGATAAAAAGCATGAAGTTGTGAAATCATTCTCAGTCTTTTCCTCATGTTATGGAAAAGAGAAGGATAAATTAATACTGGAATTGGAACGGATCAATATTCTTAATGGGACTTCAAGGGTTTAATGAGTGCTTCCTTTCTGTGATATGTCCAAACAGCTTAGCCTTTGTTGTTAGCTTCCTCCATGCTAAATTAGCTTTTTGACTAAGAAAATACACCGGTCTACCAGAACACTTATGAACCACGACATGAAGTCTACATTTTTCAAACACATTAGCAGAGCCTGATAGTGTGGCAGAACAAACCTTCTTTTACAGGTAGAAGCCTTGAGTAGAACCAGAGTCATGACAGATATCTGCTGTGACTGTGTTGGAGTTAAGCCACCAGTTCAGAACTGTTTGGTATGGTTAAGCCTTGTGCTTTGTTTTTAGAGGGAAAGACTTCATACACATAGCAAACACTACTCAGTATGTCTTCAAGCTGTTATCCCTATGCAAAAAAAATGAAAATAAAAACAGGATACATTTGGTTACATGTGATATTAAAGACAGAAATGTAGCACCAAACTGGCCATAACAGAGGAGATAAAAGCAGCACAGCTCCTTTTTGTACATTATGAACATCCCGGGATCAGGGGTCAAAACAGCAAACTGTGCCCCCTTGTGGACGGCGGCTTATAAGCTGGATGCCAAAAGCCACATCTGTTAACCAATGGCATGACACCATAGCAGCGCAACACAGAGGACCCCGCTAATAAATCCAAAGAAGAAGAAAAACGTGACACAGTGAACAAAGAGCATAGATGGAAGACATCCAGCAATTCATCTTCTCTGTGATCAGCATGTTGCTCTTTGTTAGAAAGTGCAATCAAGTTTTGTTTCAGAGAAGTCTGTGTGCTGGCAGGAGGAATGCAGCCGCTGCCACACGGTAACTGACGATTCTTTTGACCAATCAGCGATCTGCAGTGTTGTAGCTCCACCCTCTGAGATCAGATGGGTTTAGTCTGGCACCCATACTGAAGGGTCCCAAAAAAGTTGGACGGCTCGTCTCGGCTATTGGGGATCTGTCCCGGGATAATTCAGTGGAAACGCTGTAAAATGCGTGCTGTGTTGCGATGAACTGAAATGAACCGCTTGGTGGAAACACGGCTGTAGATGCAGGAAAAACGAGAGATGGACAGAGTTGAATAAAAAAACATAAGGGTTGTAGATCACACTGATTCAGAAATACACTTTCCTTCAAAACAAAAATGTGAGCACACTGTTCTGCTAGGATTAGGATACTTCAGATGAACCTTTTCTTTTTCATTTTAAAATGATCTAACATTTGACCAGAACTGATTTATTTCACAAACTGGGCCAAAATGTTCTATTTGCTAAAACAAATGTCATTTGAGATTTATCTCATTTAAAGCTTCCAGATGTTTGGATCTGTCTAATTAATGGAAAACTGAACCCTGATATAGATTTTGGATTATTTCTCTTCCTCTCTAATAATTGGTTCTGCTGGTATAAGAGCTCTCTATGTCCTTCATTATCACTAAATAAACAATGTATTACAGTCTGTCGCTATCAGTTAATCTGGTTATTTGATAGTGCCCAATAACTTCATTATTCCATCTTGTTAGAGTTTCTGTCTGTACTCACAACTTGACATTTTCTGCATCCCACAAATCCAAACTCCTCATTAAAGTGAGCTCTGGAGAGAGAATCTACCTGGATATAGAAGTGTTGAGGACACCGAGAAGCCATTTCAGATTCAGCTCAGCACTGCTGACACGGTCTGAGCTGTCACTGAAGACATAAGAAGTGATTCTGATCGCAGAGAGCGAAAGGAATCACGCTGCAGTCGGGGATATCCAAGGTGAACACGGTTAGTTGTATTACTGTAATATGTGAATGTCCTGTTTTATCACACTTTAATTCCCTCCAGGGAGTTTTATTTTACAGCATGTAGCCTTGGTTTAAATGAACTGATATTCCCCTGAGTGCTGCCTGGATTTAGATTTCTTTTCAAATATATCCTCAGAGGGGTTTACTGGCTGCTTTTTTTTTTAGCCCTGTGCTTCAAATTCATGCGAGTGCAGCCACAGTCTGCGGCTGTCGGCCACTGAGCAGCTTCAGTGGAGCGAGCTGAGGTTTAAGTGGCTTCCTCAAGGGCACCACAGTGTGTTTGTGGAGAGGGCTGCGACTGTTGCTCATTCGTTTTCCAGCCCTCGATATCCCCCAAGATAATCTGTCCTGAAATCTAACAACCAGGAATAATTCCTGTCTCTGTCTTTGAATATACACACGTCCAACCAGTCCAGTGTGTGTGTGTAGTGTGTCTATGAGTGTGTGTAGTGTGTGTGTGCATTTTGGACGTTTCCTTTGTTCTCACACTCAGCGTCTTACAGTCTGTCTTGTGTGTCCTACTTCATCCTGCAGTATAATGGAAGTGTGTGACAGCCACATCTGAAGTCAAGAGATGAAAGACATCATTTACAAGTAGGTGTCTGCTCCCCCTCTGCATGTCATTCTCTCTCTCTCTCTAACACACACACACACATAGGCTTACAATATAGCACAGGTATTGAGCAACAGCCTTTCTCATAAGATTAAAATATTGCCATAAAAAATGTTTCTTTCTTTATCACTGTCACTGTTTTACATATTTAGGGCTTGAGCTCGATCCCAAGATTGTGGGCAAAGACCCTCTTGAAGCCCTAAGGATTGTTTTACTTCTGCTTTAACCCCAAATCACGTACCTTCAGTTTGAGTTAAATGCAAACACACCTAACCACAAAATTCATTCATAGCGAAGAATTTGTGGATCCAGTGTTTCTGTGTCAATACGTGCTCCACGCGAGACGGACAGTGTCATATACCCACCACAGAAATATTTCACTTGTCCATCTGGGTAGCCGCTTTCTTTGGATTTGTTTTCAGAGTCGGTGATTGGACGACTGTTCTGATTGACACACTCAGCACAGACCAATCCACATCAAGCCAGAGTATGACGTAGCTTATGTGCGCCGCTGCTGAGAAACAAAAGACGAACAACTACAGGAACATAAAAAAACCAGCTGTGATAATGGCGTTAGATGACTGCTGTCGTTTTTGTAAAGTTAACTTAAGAACAAGGAGCAACATCCGGTCAGTAAAAATGAAGCCTATGCAGAAGTGCTAAAAGTCACTGTTCATCGAGAATCTGATTGAGGCTGGCTGCAGAAAGACCAGAAGTCACGTACACGCCCAGCCATAAAAATAGACTTTTACAGCATTAAAAAGCAAATCTAAAGCCTGGTTCAAAAAACAGCTTGGATATAAAACGCTGGTTTCACTATCGGCACACACTGTGCGGTGAGTGAATTTTTATCTATCTCTGCGATTTAGAAGTTATTAGGATTGTTTGATTTTCCAATCAGAGACACAGCTCAGGTCATGTGACCGCCAGGCGCCCTGTAGCTGTTCGAAGAAAAACTAACATAACGAATGTGGCTGCGTCTGCGGATTGGCTTTACTTCACGGTTTCAGGAACAGACGGGTGACATCCCGGATGCTATGTCCATGTTTTGCACAGCCTATGCTTAAGAATCTTGAGCTACATGCCTGATTTTTTTTCCATGTCAAGACCTAAAAAAAGCCTTTAAAACCATTGTGACTTGCAAACAGGAAGTTTGGAAACCTGACTCAAATGTCAGATTTTGATGATAAAAATGGTGCGTATTCATTTCAACAAATATTGACGATAAAAAAGTTTTTTGTAACTCAATGGTCATGGCCACAGATGTAGTTAAAGGGTGCGTCTATGGCACTATGTCACTCTCTGATGTCCCACCATGAACCAGGAATAAAAATGCTAATGTATACACACTTTTTTTTATTGTAAAGAACACATCTCTCCCGTCCCAGAATTTCCCCGTTACTCTCACAGTCTTTTCATTTTACAAATGGGCATAATGTAATTATGTGAATTGAGAAGGCGGTATTCTGCTATCATAGATATTAAATATGGATTTTAAGTCACTGCTGGATGTACTGACTACAGATTCATATATTGTAAAAGTCTCTGAATTTGTCTGTAAACTGATCAAAACGGTCTGTTGATGATGATGACATCATTGCTTAAGGATCTCCTAACTGATTCATAACACCTTGGAGGGGCGGGCCTCAAACACAAAGGTCTGCCCATAGCTCTGTCCTGAGGGAGGGAGGCTTCTGGAGCAGGAAGCCTTAAAGAGACAGTAGCTAAAACAGAGAGTTTTAAACCGAGGCTGAAATGAGGGTTTTCTGAAACACCAGAGAGACAAAAATAGAGATTTTTCTTTTTTAACTACAAATCAAGTAAAGCTTGCAGGATACCAGAGGGACAGGCCTGAAAAAGCACATAACCCCCTCTTTAAGACGAAGACTTGCAGTTTAAGCAAGGCTTCATTTAAGAAATAACACACTGCCAAATCTGTGCAGCTATGCTAAACACTAAATGGTAAATTCTTCTCAGGATTTATCTTTTTCATGCATTGAAGCAGTAACAGGAAACTTCTCTGATGCGTTTAGAAATCTTAAATAATAAATAATATAAAAGAGGATTTCTTTTGTATGAATATGAGAGCAGGCCTGCATTTCTTGGAAGTATCTTGAAATTTTCCGCACATAACATCTATTCAAAGGGAAGCGTCGCTCTGCTGTTTACATTCAAACATGATTTGTGTCCCATTGTGGCAAATCAGCACTTGAACATGATGTGAGTTACACCGTAGATAAAGAAATCTTTGAAAGCTGCTCAGAGGGAAGCCCATCATCACAATAACTGACAATGACACCGGCTTTTCATCCACCTCCTCCTTCTTCTCCTTCTTTTGTTTCTTTCACTTGTGACTGAAACCTTGAAAGTGTCTTTCTCCTCCAATTACAAGAAACATAACCTGCCAGGTTTGATAGTGTTCCCCATAATCTCTGCTGCTCCCTTCCCTCTGCATCCTGCCGTACCCTCTGGCATTGCACAAGCGCCACAAGGGGTTATAGTACAACCTGCTCCGGCGTCAACCCCTCTGCACCTTGTCTTGATGCCCTTGAGCGGTAATTGGTCGAATCCCTGCAGAATCTGACTTGAGGGCATAGAAATCCACAGCTCCCCAATCAGTCGGCTGTCAATCATTCTGCCAACTAAACTAAAGCCGGGGATAACTAACAGGCTGAGATTGGAATTTAGAGTTAGAGAGACATAAATCTTTTCGACAAGTTTGTGCTCGGCCAGGTAGGCGATCGGCAGACTGAATGATAGTGATGCTGCCAACAGGGTGGTTAGAGAGGAGCCGAACATCCAATTTAGCTTTCACTGCCAGAGAGAAGATGTGCAATTTTCTTGTTCCAAATATGTAAAAGTGACAACATGGAGACAGCTATAATATGAATACTGAATGGAAAATGAAAACATTTACACAAATTCATACCCATTTTTAACCGTGCGCGAGAGGCACTTTTAAAACCAGGGTGTCTTTGTCGCACTGAACTAAATCTGATTCACTCATTGGAAATTTTTTTACCTCTTTAGGCGACTTCTGTCCAGAAAGTCAGAAGCAGCTAATCACCTGGCATAAATCTCCTGATCATGCTCTGTGGGGGTGAAATGAACAAAATGAATAATGTAATGTTAAATAAAAAGAACAGAGAAGTCTGTTGCTAAATCAGTTAACATAAATCAGTTGAAGCTTCATGCTAATAAACTATGAAAATTCTAAAAATCACAGGACTGATCAGTTGGGGTGGGCCACAATTTTTAAAGCATCTAATGTTCATTTCTTGATTAAAAATAGAAGCATTAATTTAACTCATTCAATTTTTTCTCTGATGCCTGGTTGTTATATGATATTATCACAAGATGGTGGCTGTTATGCATCCTAAAGCTGTTTATTAATCACATTTTATAACAGTAGAAGAAGAAAACATTGGTGACACTTACTGAAAATACTGATGTTTGGTTGCTTTTCAACTTGAGGAACTTGGATCTAAATTTGGTTCTTGGTGGTCGAATAATTGCTGAATAGTTATCAGTAACTATTAAGTACTATGTAAGTTTGAATTTAGGGATGTCCTGATCAGCATTTTTTGACCCCAATCCCAACTATTTGATATTGAGTATTGACCAATACAACCTTGCAATTTCTTTGTTGCAATGACAAAAAAAGTTCTACCTAGTCCTGATCCAATCTTTGGCTGTGGAGATAGACTTTGCTAAAGCGGTACAATAGCGAAGCTGCACACTGTTTTTTTTTGTTAACAATACTAAATAGTAAAAAATAAATAGTTAAATATTTCTTAACCTTATCTAGTCAATTTAATTAAATCTTGTTAGTTTCGAAGTTAAAACCCTTTGGATCCCAAACCCGTCGGCGGGATCAAAATACCACCTATTTTCAGATGCCTGGCAAGCCATTTGTCCAATCCCAAAACTGAAAACACTGGCGTAATCGTCAGATTCTCATGTTTCCCAGGGTACATGAACGTTACATCAAATACGAAGCTGGGAACTTGTCTTAACATGCCGCAGAAGAGGAGTGAATTTCATCAACATTGCTTTAAATGTCATGTCTTCTTAGAACATTTGCAGAAAATAACCCATTTGCTCACCAAAATCTGTAAAAAAAAATATGAATGATCCTACACTTGTGGTGGCTTTCGGCAAACACTGAATGATAAGCAACTTGTATGCATGCAATAGAATGCTAAAATCAGAGGCTGCCCTGAACGCAACTCTCCATATACTCTGTAGGCCTACAGATCTTGAATGTAAATATACGACACCAACGGGACTACCTCATGTTTTTCTCCTTAAATGGGAATATTTCTGTTGCTACAAACCGGATTACAACTTTAACTGACCTGAACCATCCATGGCAAGGGATTAATCCAGTGTCCTTCGAGGCTCAGCAGAAACCCAGGACAAACTCCTGTTGTCAAACTGTCATCATCACATCCTCAGGTTACTACGGACTGTGCAGCACAGCTTCAGCAAAGCAGGCTACTGCTCTGAGGAAAAGTAAAAAGGTAAACAAGAGGCTTTATTTATAATAATTGGGGATAAAACTGCTTCTTAACTTCAACTTTGGCGAGTGTGATAAAATGTCACATATGAGTGGTATCACTTGTGTCTGAAGCAGCATAGGTAGAACGTGAGTCTTCAAGTTCTGTGAAGGTGTGCTGTGGTACCTGGCTAAAGACGTTAGCAGCAGATACTTACAGTCCAGGAAGTTGTGACGTGGGTTTTCTTGGATGTCCCACAGATGAATGATGCCGATAACATTACTTAAAAAAATAATAATAATAATTAAAAAAAAAACTGGGCTTCCCTGCAGCAAGACAGTTTGGCAGCTTCCCCACACAGTCCAAAAACATGCTAATCAGGTTGCTTGAACTAAGTCACCCATGGGTGTGAATTTGAATGGTTGTCTGTCCCTGCATGTCAGTGCTGTGATAGGCTGGTGAGCTGGTCAGGTTGTACCCTGCCTGACAACTAATGACGGCTGAGATATGCTCCAGCAGCACACCAAATAGGAAAAAAGGGAAGTTAAGGTTAAATGGATGGAAAACAACCATTTTTTCACAATGACAAAATACATTACTTGGAGATTAAATCTTATCAGCAACAAAGACACACCCAGCTACTTAGTGACTCAAGTTAAAGTTTAAAGTTAACAGTTTCTTGCCACTTTTTTATCTTAAGAGGTTGTGTAAATCCTCAGTGAATCTTAATCAGAGATATGTTAAGGAGAGATAAACTGATGTGGATTTTTTGGGGGCGGATACCACCACTGATTATTAGTAGTCAAGGAGGCCGATAACTGATATTGGAAGCCAATATTCATTTGCCGTCAAAGTGAAAATATTGCCATACAAAATGTTGAACAATACAAACTCCAACACTTAATTGCAATCAAATGCCTTCAAGCATATGTTTATTAAAAAGCCACCAGGCTTAGCAGCATCTTTTATAAAGTTAAATGAAAACTTAAAAAAATAAAGATTTCAACAGTAAATGAAGTTTTGCAAATTTTCTTATGTAACTGCAATAAAACTGGACAGAATTGAGTTTGTGCTGCCTTTTACAGGCATGTCATGCAGTCAAATTAATTTTCTGTTTGGTTTACATGACTGATTTTAAATGACCATCTAGAGCTTCCATAGTGTAGACAGGGAGAAATTCTGTGCAGAGAAGCATCAGAGCCAAAACAACACAGTTTTAAATGGGTTTCGTATCGGCCATGGGATTTTTTAAAAAAAGGCAGATGCCGATATGCCCCAAAATTCCAAATATCGGTTCCGATGATCGGCCTGGCCGATGGTGGGTCTATCCCTAATGTTTAGCAGCAAGTTTAGCAAAATGCTCATAGTTGTCATCAGTTTTGAATGTGTCCATTTGCTGGTACATTTAGATACCACCTTAAAGCTATAATCCAACCCTTTATAAACACACTCATGTATGTTCCTGTCCTGGTTTTATAACAAAAAATAAACATCCTGACCAACACATCCCATCCCCCTGACAGATACCATTAAAGACAAAATAAATGACGCTCACTGCTCAGTGGTCATACAGTTACAGTTGATGGCCGTAAGTCACAAGTTATTTCAAACCAAGCCCTTAAATGCACTGGAATCGATAAAATTGATTCATGCTGTGTGTGTTTTTTGTCCATTAAGTCCACAATTGATTTGTATGTAACATACTTAAAGAGCTGAAGAGGTTAAAAACAACGCCGTGGCAATAATTGCAGTTAAGTGGGCACCTGTATCGGGCTTATTTTGTTTGCAGTTTGTTCCCCCTGCATCACTTCTGTGATAGAGAAATTAAAATATCTCTGATTTATTTCTTCATAATTCTTACAAATAAGAATAAAGCAGAGGATTAATAATTCATTTTTGCTGAAAAGGGACATCTCTGTGTTTAAGTAAGGACTCATGTGAAAAGAAAAACTCTGTTTTTTCCCATACGGAAGGCACAAAGAAAGCAGCAAATAAAATAAATGAATATTTCTTTTCTGGGTGGGACCATAAAGGGACTAAGATATTCTCCAAAGTGGCCGCACAATATCCCGCTCAGCTCCTCTGAGCTTTAATAAATAGATATTTATTTTCTCTTGCCGCTGCAGCTGTGGATGCTTCTTCTGTTTCCCTGAGCAAAACAACAGCATCCTTATGGTCAGAGGATCCATCTCAGAGCCATAAAGCCCCACATTCGATCCTCATAACCCCCGGCATCCACCCTGCAGAAGCGTCCTTTTAATCACAACTCTAAATCTGTGCCGGGTTCTCGGGCTGCTGACCCTGCAAACTGACCTTCCTGGTGGTGGCTGGGAGTCGGGCAGCAACACTACAGCTCGCCAATCGATAGGGAATTAGAAAGTTCACCAGCCATTTTGCTTCCAAGTGTTGATCACACAAGAAGGACAGCAGTCGATGGTGATCCCATTCAACCAGGATCGATGCTGTAAAACAATGATCTGCACCAGCACCATCACTCTTATGACTCATGGGGATTCTCGCTGGTTTATTTCTGAGCCTCATTTATTTCTCCTCCAACAAGACGATGCTATCAGGCGGAGAGGGGTCAAAGCTTTCTTTCTGTCTCTGTGGCGAGCTGATCTGACACCACTGAATATTACTCAGTTATAGACAGGTTAACCATTTCACACATTTTAAACTGTAATCATAAACTGTTAGGTATTAAAAAGTTGCATTCTGTCATTAATTTTAACAGTAAATGAGTCATGATCTGATCGTGGGATTCGCAGTAAAACGTGTGCCTACCTCCTGATAAATCAGTAAAACGTCTGTTGTTTCTGCCAGTCGGCCTGTAAGATATGAAATGTGCAATAAATGAATATTGAAGATTAGATCTAACTGAATCTCAATTTCCTCTCTAAACCCCGAGCTCTCAGCCCTTCAGGACTTAATTGACATCATCTGGAAAGTGATTGAGTGCACAAGGCTGCAGAAGACTCAGGATGATATAACTGGGAATGGGACTGAACTTTGACCCTTCTTGTGTAACCTGCATGACATCGTGTCACTCACTCGGGCACGTTAGGAATTTTTATTGTACAATTTTCACTTTCCTCGAATCTGAGGTGCTTAAAGGGCCAATGCCTGACTTTCATGGAACCAGAGCCAATGTTTGGATTTGGTTTAAAAAGCTGCAGACCTGACTCATCATCCAGGGGTTGGCATGTTTGACAGTGTTACAGATTATTTTTGTTTGGAGGAGAGATTCATGGTAATGAGATGTTTAATTATCTTTTCCTACCCTTGATCCGTCCTACAATACCAAAACTGAGGACACTGCAAGGGACAAATATTTGCTTTGTTATGAAATAAGAGATTAAAAATGAATCATTGTTGTAAGAACAAATATTGATAAAGAAAATTATGTTTGAGAATATTTTTTTCAAATGTTTGTTTTGGTTGTAAAGATGGACTCATGTCCCATCTGTCAATATGAAGGAGGCAGGCTTTCCAGCTACATACAGACCTGATCAAAATTTCAAGACCAGGTGAAAAATTGTAAGAGTTAACACTTAGCACTGTTGGATTTTGAAGATGTTCTTAGTAGAGCTTCAAAATACAAAAAGAAGAAATGGGGGTGAGACAAAAAGAGTAAGCAATTTATTGAAAACAGCAATTAAACAGAAATAGGCTGTTCATCAGCTGATTGAAAGTTTAAAACCATAGTTCCAAAAAACCTGAAACCCCCTAAAATATAAAAAAGTTTCAAAAAAGGACTCTGTAGTTGAGTGTTTCCACGGTCTTGTCGATCACTTCAAACATTTTGTTTCAGCATGCTTGATGCGCGTTTCCAGGAAGCTAGTGGGAACGTTGCTCTAAGTGGTGAAGATGGCTTCACGGAGAATCATCCACTGTCTGGACCTGATGTCCATTTCTGTAAACTTCTGTTGTTATCATCCCCAAATGCTCTTAGAGTGATTTAGATCAGGGGAACACGGAGGATGGTCCCAAAGAGTGAGCTTATTTCTCTTTGTCAGGAGGCCATTGTAAACTGTAGCATTGTCCTCTTGAAAACCCAGTCATTACCACACAGACCAGGGCCCTCAGTCACGAAGGAGGCCCCCTGGAACATCCCCACATAAGCACCCACCGTTGGACACCCCAGACCAACCTGAAGCTCCATTGTTCCACTGAAGGAAAAAGTCTCTCAATTATGATGCCGCCCCCTCCACTTTGCTGCCGTGAAAACATCTCCAGTAGGATCTCCTCGTCATGATAGTGATGTTGAAGCCATCAAGATTGTTAAGGTTCAATTTTTTGTTCTCAAAGAATAAAACTTTCTTCTACTTTTCAATGTCCCATGTTTGCTGCTCTCTGAAAAAGTCCAAACAGGTGTTGTGGCGTTAAAGGAGACGAGGCCTTTGAAGACGTTTTTGTTCTTAAAGCTCTTCTCTCTCAGATGCCGTCTGATAGTAATTTGGCTGCATTCGACACCAGTAACGACCTTAACTTAGATCGAAAATCCTTGTGTGACTTTAGGGACAGCCAATCAGGTCCTCCAGCTGAGCGCCCGTGAAATTTTTTTGGTGTCTACCATAGATTGTAAAAAAAATGGACGTCATCTTGCCACGAAAACTGCTCCCCCTGGTGACTGGCGTCAGCATAGGTAAAAAAATATCTGGCTCTCCTGCCATTCCAGATGGGCTGTGGTCAAACTTTAAAAAATTAATATACCTCGTAGAAATGTTTCTCGCGTCCGATCGTTTTGGTGGTTTGAAGATATCATTTGGCTGTCTTGTATTCAAGTCCCCTTTTTCTGTAAAGTTTCGTTTTCATTAGTTTTACAAAGTTAAAAACAAGGCTGTACGTCACGTTTGACGATGATTGACAGCTGCCGTTCTCATGAATTTTTCGGGGATTGTAAAATATGTCGGGGGATAGAGTCAAGATGTGTTTAGACTCTCGAAAGAGAGTCACCCGGCCCCACTCAGATTCTCCCAGAATCTCTCACAGTCTCTACTGCCCAGACTATGGTTGCAAAACTGCTCCAATGGCGGCGCATGTGACGGGGATATTTTGGCTTCAAACGCATACAATGGTAAATGGCAGAGCCACGTTGCCCAATCTAAATACAGTCTTTGGTGTCTACCACTTGCATTGCAAGAGGCCTTGCTTACGCAGCTCAAAAAACTGACCACATTCAAAGAGAGAAAGTTTTTTTAACATATAAGAAATTATATTGGACCCACATTTTCACCTTTTGTCCTTTTAAAGGACGGGGTCTTAAACTTTTGATCAGCTGATGAACAGACTTTTTCACTTTAATAGTTATTTTAAATAGATTGCTTACTCAGATGGTTTTTTTGTCTTACTTCCATTTCTTCTTAAGATCCAATAGTGCAACATTTAATTTTTGCAATTTTTCAACTGGTCTTAAAGTTAAGATTAGGTGTGTGTATTTTGGCTTCACCTTTGGAGGGCTTTTGTGTTGTCCTTTTTTCAGTCCAGGCTTTTGATCTTATTTGTGAACCAAGCAACAAATAGCACTTGCTCACGATGGCTTACAAGCTGCCACAAAATGCTGCAATTTGATGTTTTTTTTCCTCCCAGCATCAGGGTTTGCACCACCTCAGTCTGGCATCATGCAATAGTCAGTTGATAAGCACCACTTACATAAAAATTCAGCCCGAGCAAGTCTTTCCCATAATTCATTTCTGCTCTGGTGGGAGCATTGTCCCAAAGCACAAGTGGCCATCCAGTTGTTTGATGAGCATGATAATTATTTCAGCCATATGCCAGAGCTTCTAAAGCACCTGCTCAAACCAAACATCCAGCAGAGACCGAGTCCAACCGAAGACGCTGTTTACCACCAACAAACGCTTCTTATTGACATTCTCTTTATTCATTATTTACTGCTTCATCTCTCACTGTTTGTCCTTTTTTATCATTCTCATCTTGGCCATTCCTTCAAAACCCCTCCACACACCCACACTCCCAGTTTCCTCTGTCGTCCCCAACCCCCACCCCTATCCCGTTCACTTGATTATGTGGAGCCAGAGTCGGGGAAAGTGTCACTATGGAAACAGGGGCAGAGGCAGCGGAGGGCTCTCTATGGGAGTGAGGGGGAAAGAAAGAGGGAGGGGAAAAAAGACAGAGAACTGGCCAGTGCTGAGGAATCTGTGAGCGGTTATCTGACTGAAAAGACGCCGGGTTGAGGGAGATATAAATATACGTCTTTAAAAACACAGCTGGATGCTGAGGTTTGGTCCTCTCCTTCTTCTTCTTCTCTGGGTTTGTCTCAGCACTTTCTTATCATGAAAACAGTGGAGAGTGCAATGAGTAACACACCAGATGTGATATGATTGAAAAACTCGGTGTAGAAAATGTGAGCAGCAGTTCTTTGATATGGATTTACAGCTTCTGTTGAAGCATTGAAAACCATTTTCTGTGTCTAATTCACTTTCTCTTTGGTTGCTATAATTGAAAACATTTTTAAAATCATGTGAAAGTGGCTTTGGTTTATTCATTTACAGGTGAGAAACACCTGAACACCATTTGGGCATCAGTAGATGTAGAGTCATACACTGTAAAATGGTTTGCTTTGAATTTTACAGTATTTTGCTGGCAGTAAGTTACTATAAAAGTATTAACAGTATCATTACTGGGTAACACTTTACTTTAGAGGTAAAGTGCAAATTTCATCACATTTAGGTAATAATTAGACAGAGTTTTATTCTTATTTCTTTGAATTTACCCATGAAATTACCATGAAATTTCATGAGAATTAGCACATAACTTCTGGCCAGATTCTGTTTTGCAGTGCGCCTGTACTCACAGTGTCTACCACAATCAGGTAAGGCCAATTTACAACCCCACTCTTGGTGAATATCACATCAGAAGCCTTTAGTTGTATAATGCAAAACATTATAGGCCTAATCATTAGGGATGGGTACCGAATTAGGTACTTTTATAGGTACCGATAGAATACAGCTAAAAGTACCGGGTACTGATTCACATCAAATTGAAAGGTACCATGTTTAGGTACCTAATTGCATCCTTGTGACGGTGAGGGAGTGGAAGAGTAAGTGATTTTCCATACTGGACATGAACACAGCATTACAAGGTTAGATATTGAAGAATAATTATGTTACATTGGTAAAATTTGAGATTTTATTATTAAAAAAATTTATATTTTTTACTACATAAACACAAAAAAAGTACCAAAAATTGGTACTGTTGGTTACCGATACCAATTGCCCGGTACCAGGCATCGGTACTATATCATTCAAATGTGAAAGGTACCCATTCCTACTAATCATAAAGGTTTATCATTCTGCATGTGATCTCAATTATGCATACCAACAAACTGGGTACTAAAGAACTTGGTAAAATTAAACAACAAACAGCTAACTATCAACTGCTTATTGGGAAATTGAATTATTCACTTTACATTTTAAAGATAATTGTCAGAGGAAACAATGAACCTAACTTCTGTACTCAAGAACTATGCAGCTATTTATCACCTATAAATGACCAGCAGAGACATGGGATGCTTCTAGAAACATTTTGTGGTGGGTTGTGATTTAATTTCCAATAAATTATCTGCTAATCATCACCTTATTAACTTGCAACTTGGAGTAAAAACAAACAGTAACCAACCAATTGTGACTTACAACAATAAATTTGGGCATTATTTTAAAGAAGTTATGTGCTAAATTTAGAGAAATAAGACAAAACTTTGTCTAATTATTACCTAAGTCTAATGAAATTTGCAGACCTCTAAAGCAGGGGTGGCCAACCTGTGGCTCACGAGCCGCATGTGGCTCTTTGATCTATTTTTCCAACATTGGGATCAGTATTGATCAATATTTGGGTGATGAGATTGATACTTAAGTTTCAGTTTCTCTTCTCTACGTGTGATCCTCTCATTCACTCATGTGCTCATAGATAGATAGATAGATAGATAGATAGATAGATAGATAGATAGATAGATAGATAGATAGATAGATAGATAGATAGATACTTGGTTTGAGAATTGAAAATGTATTGATTTTCATTTTATGTCATTTTGTTTATGTGTGAGAGGAAGTGTGTTTGTTAGACCATGTATGTGATGTGGCTCTTTGTAGTACCACGATAATTTTTGTGGCTCTTGGTCTCTGACTGGTTGGCCACTCCTGCTCTAAAGTACCCATTACTGTATTTTAATTTACAGTATTTTGTCCCACAATCCTTAAGTGTTTACAGCTATATACCAGAAAGACTGTTAAGAGTACTAATAATCAGTTACAGTATAAATATGACACATAATACGTCCCTAACTCTAATATAAAATTCCTCAGTTTTAAGCTTTCTTTTCTCATGAGTCTCATTAAAGATAACCTTGTAGATAAAACAAGAGTCATTTGAATGATCTTAGACAAAAACAGTTTGTCAGTTGGTTTAAAATCAATCAGATGGTTTTAAATAATGCAGCTACAAAGCCAAATCACATCCCCACTTTTGGATTCTCTGACACACCTCAGCAGGTGTTAAAACAATGACGAAGGGGATCATTTCAGAGCACAACAGCAGCCCCAGTCTGTTTAAAAAAAAAAAAAAAAACTCCCGATAAAAGCCTTAACTCTCTTTGTCACCAGTGAGTTTGGAGAGTCGGGTGGTGTGGGAGGAAGGAGAGTCAGGAGGGAGCGGGTCATAAAAAGAGGAGGAGTAAAAAAGAGGAGGGGAAAAATAAGAAGGGGGAGCAGCGAGGGAGGGAGGTATGATAGTGAGAAGGGGCTGAGACAGTTGCAGAGCGAGCCAGAGGCGGAGAGGAGGAGGAGGAGGAGGAGGAGAAGGCAGCGAAGGAGCAGTCTCCATCCCAGAGAAGACAGAAGAAGAAGGGGCGAAGTCGCCGATCCTTCCCGCCTGGTTCGTCCTGAAGTTTAATCCAAGACGTCTGCTGTGAGGTACGTAACGTCTCACTGTCTCCTTTGTGCCTCCACTCTTCTCATCCCTCTCATCGTCTCAATCAGGAGTGTGAGCCGACAGCAGTCAGACGCTGGGGGTGTTAAAGTGTGTGTGCAAAGATCCTGCCAAGTATGAAGCTTTTTCAGCAGCAGGTTGCTCCCTTTCCTTTTGTGAGAGTGTGTGTGTGTATTTCCCTGTGTGTGTGAGTAGATGGCGCAAAATAGGGTCTGATTTATCCAAATGCCAGCAGAGATTCTGCTGAGATGTAGTTTCTGTGACATTTACAGACCAATAACGTTTCCTGCAATCAGATCAGATTCATGACCAGCAGGAGGAAAAAGTGTGAAAACTTGTTCATTTTGTCTTTTTTCTGTTATTTCACTCAAATTCTGCGGAATGCATGATTCAGATCTTAGAGATAATTTTCCACATTGAGTTCACTGTCAGGATGGATTCTCATTGTGCAAACAGTTGTGTGAATATCTCTGCAAAAAATGCATCCATGTACTTTTTGAATCTGCTTGGCTGACCTCATCATACTGTGGTAAATGTTTCATCTTAAGAAATATCTTGAGAAATAACGAAGAAGTGCAACTTAAAGCAGCCACATACGTTCAAATACACTTCAATGTGTGAAAAACAAAGTTGAGAATAATTCATGAACTCACCGGGCTGGGGTCTAACACACTGCCTCCCTGACTTAAGTCCTCCCTGAGTATCTGTCGACCGCTCTCTTCATTAGTGCCATTAAGGGCGCTTTAATGTTATCAGGCACATCGGCCGCATCGATCTGCTAACCTGCTCCCAGGGGGGCAATAGCCCAGCCGAGCTAGCCTGTAGTCTTAATTCGTAGCTGCGCTCATTCTGTGCTGGAGATAGTGTTTCAGAGCAGAGTGGGGAATTATTGAGTGGACTAGCGCAGGGACGCGGTCTTTGTGCAGATGTCATGATGTCATACCAAACGGCTGCTTGGTAGAAAGTGTGGAAAAGAAGTGAACCAGCCGTCTCTGAGGGATGTAAGGATGTGTTGGTTCTCTGTGATGAATGACGTCTTATCTGGAGCAGGTTTGTGGTTCAGAGTCGAACTCTTTGTGCTTTTGTTTTTCGGGGACTCTTGTGTAGCAGCTGTGGCTCCGTAACATATGATGTCATCTCAATTCGGCTGCTTTTACCAAATTTTGCAGCTCAGACTGAAACATTCACAAAACCGTGATCAAATGAAAAGTGTTAAAATGACTTTTCCAAATCTGAAAGTGAGAAAAATCTTCAGCAATTCCACAAGTATTTGGTTTCATGCACAAAAACAAGCTGTTTTCAAAGAGCTTTGTACTTCTTTGTCTCAGCCTGCTCTATAACTCAACGGCCTATCACCACAGTCTCACTGAAGAAGCTTCCTGCACAAATTATTCTCCTGAATTGAATTTATCTCATGAAAATACCCTGGTTGGTATGATTTGCATGATACCTGTTGATGAGCCTGTGCAGCCGAAGACAATCCTTCCACATTTCTTGATCCAGATGATGTATGATTGTAATATCTATCTTGTCATTTTACAGAGTCGTCTCATTACCATGCAAATTATTAATCGTCTGATTGAGGATTATCACATAGAGCCATTTACATTTTAATTTGTTTTCTGGGGCTGCAACTAATCATCGTTGTCATCTTCCATTAATTGCTGATTATTCCTCCGACCGATTGATGAATCCTTTTCTCTCTGAAAATATGATGTCATGGAAAAAAGACGTCTCTTTTAGGGTTTGCAGAGGCTTCAAGGTATTCAAATGAAGGGACATTTTGAGAGGGTTAGATTCATACAATCTGCCAGTAGTCTTATAAAAAAAGACAGGATTGGTCTGCTTAGAAATCTTTGTACAAGGGATAATGGATTCATCAACGTCTCTGCTCTCTGCGCTGAGCACCATCAAGGCGTTTGGTACAGTTGCAGCAGTTGCAGAGTTGGGGTCACAGTCTTCATACAGTAGATGCATGTATTCATGTGCCTGTAGGCAGCATCTGTGTTTGTGTGGACCAGCGTGTGCATGGCAAAGAAAGTATATGGAGATCAATGCAAGCAGCTGTTCTCTCTGCACTTCAAACGCAGCTCTGTTGTTGGCGCATCAACGCTCCGACAGGCCTCGCGCAAGGGGATCAAAGGCTAATGAGACAGCCATCGCACAAACGCACCCGGCAGACCCATGAATATTGATACGGCTCCGAGGGAGAGATGGAGGCAGGGTGTCTTCACTCGCTCCACCATAAATTGAAAAGCGGGTAAAGGGTGGGGGGAGCGTTTGTGTGTTGGGAAGGACTCTGGGTCTTAAAATATCAGCAGAGTGTGGACAAAGTGTTAGAGAAGATAAGCTTGTGTGTTCAAAACATTGATTTTCTCTGTGCTGAAGTTTCCATCATTACTTACATTAGTTACATAAACTCACAGTGACGTGGGTGCAACTTGAGACTGTGTCTTAACTCCTACAACAACTCCTACACTGAAAAAACAACCTCAAGAAACTGTTAAAGGTTTTAAAAGGTCTGATTCATGATTTTGGGAAGTCATAAAGCAGAACAGATTACAGCCTCCAGATGTAGATTAGACCTCTGTTCATGATAAAATCTTAGCAGTTTGTTTTAGATTTTAAATTTCTTCTTTAGACTCTTACAGGCTAGTTTGGTGTCAATCCGGTCACATCCTGAAAACAACAGTGTTAATTTTTTCTGTTTAAAAAGAAAAGTCCTATTTAGAGTGTTTTCTGTCTTTGAAATAATTCTCAGAAAATCAAATCAAGGATTCACCAAGTGTTTAAACCTCCAAACTCTATTTATCTATTTATTGCGTCATTTCTGGGTCCCTTACTTGGATAAGTTAGCTGTTAGACTCTCCCATAATGCACTGCTGCTGTGCTGTCCCTGCTGATCTGCCAAGGTAAGGAAATTACATTACACAAAGTGACAATGTAAAGGAACAATCCACACAATTCATCCAAGATGTCAGTATTTATTTTTCATCAACAGTGCAATGAAAACATAAATGTGTCCACATCGAGAAATGGACGTACTGCACCTTTATGGCAGTCCTTGACAGTTCATCATGTTCTGAGCTACATCTTAATTTTGGACGATTTTGAGTTGATCCAAACTGTGAAACATCTCAATAAATATGCTTCGTTAGAAATCTTAAAACTAGAACAAATCAAGGTTTTGCTGAAGAGAGATTACAGTTAACAGTACGTAGCCATTGACCAGGGTCCGTATGCAAGTCCAGTCTTTACACCAGGGGTCACCAACCTTTTTGAGACTGAGGGCACAAAGAGCTACTTGTCTGATAAAAACTTTCTGAACAAAACTGCATCACATTTTAATAACATTAATCATTGTAGGAGTGGTAATACTATGTAAAGAGACTGCTCACAAGTCAATGTTGATAATTTCACAGTTATTATAAATGATTTGCAGAACAATGATGGTAGGAAGGAGCTCCATTGTGACCAGTGCTTTTTTGGAACATGCCTCCCGGGAACCTTAAGTGGTTCTTGACGGCACCCAGGTGGCACAACGTTGGTGACCCCTGCGTAACACAAATGGACCATTAGGCATAATGTACCGCCATGGAATGTTAGCCGCATGCTCGACTGCCAAAAATTGGCCAATTAACTAATTGCACCATGAAAGCGATGCAGGTGTAGAACATCATGTTCGGGGAAACTTCTTGGAAAATCTTTTTCCAATAAATTTGAAATTCACCTGCACATTCCATGTCTTCTGAATCTAAACATACTGTACATCTGGATGTCATCATACTTTTCCAAAGGACTTGCTCCATCCTTCTCTTCGATCTCTTTGCATGTTTCATATTAAACCCTAACTCATGAGTTCGACATCAGACAGCTTTAAAACAGCCTTTCAGGTGCGTTATCCAGCTGCTGGTGTCCGTAGCGTGTACCACCATTAAATTTGATGCTCTGTCAGAGCACTAATTTGAATCATGGATAACACTTACTGATTTTTGTTTTTTTTTCACCACTAGTACAAAAGGTCCGTTTTCATTGCTAATGGCTGGACGTGCATACGAGCCCAGGTAGCTGGTCAGAGTGATGTCCTAGACTTGTCTCAGGAAGAAATCAGTGATAGTGGTAAAGATAAAGGGTGCTTGGGCGCAGACTTTCTTCCACAGACCATTTTCTCATATCTAATCTTGTTAAAAAACATCAAAGTTCCTCAAATTTTTAATCATCAGTGAATTATTTTTACCGTATCATTGTCTTGACTTCATCTTGATTGATTAAAAGGTTACTGATGAGCATTTATTGTCATTTTCAATCATGAAATTAACGCTGATTCAAATGCTGCTCTTTCACAAGCATGGCCCACTTAACAGATAGACGCCAGAAAAAGATGATGAAAATGTCAAAAGGTACAATGTGTACCATTTTTGATGTACAGGAGAAACTGGAAATTTGTGATCTTTTAATTTGGGCATTTGTGATGGTTTTCTGAAGTCGAATAAACCAAATTTAAAATATCGATCAATGGGCTGACAATGTTGCACAACCAAGGAGGATAGTCCTTGGTTCAAACCCAACCTATGGTACCTCACCCAAATCATGTTCCCCTCTCTTTCCACAGTCCTGACTTCTGTAGATAAATTTATAAAAGATGGATTAATTAAGGAAAAAAAAACATTTGATATTTTATTGTTCTCCGAGGATTACAACAAATGGTGATTGAATATCCCGAAGACAGAAATCTAGAAGTATTTTCTTGATCTCCCATTTTCTCAACTAAAAAAACACTACAAAGATTTTCATGACTAACTTGGCCATTCAAATAAGAAATCAAAATCTGTACCATCAGAAAAAAACTAAGCCTCTGAATGGATGTAAAGTGGCCATGGAGTCACACAGAATAATACTTTGTGCCTGCTGCCTTAAGGTGGTGTTATTGTCTGGTTGCAAAGTTTACCTCCCGAGTGTCATCAGTTTGTTCTCACACGGGTTGATGGCGACATGACGTTAGAATTAACTCCCTCTCTTGCATTATCTATCTAAACATCATCTCCCCTCAGGCCAAGTTTGTACAAAAACAGCTAAAACAAGCCAAAAGTGACATTTAGGATTTCAACATCCACGAGATCCAACTGAAGGAAAAGAACACAATGAAATGTTTCTCTGGGTGGTATGTCATCTCAGCCCATTCCTGCTGTCAACAGGCGGGCAAATAGACGCTGGAAGGAGCACGAGCACATCGGCAGGCAGGCAGCGAGAAGGAGACGGATGCTTCAGGAAGGCCGTCTCCAGCGCGTGGGCGACCGTGCCTCTGTCTTGACTCGGGCTCGTAAATCAAGCCTCCCCTCCGGGGCCTATCTTCCATCCTCAGACCTTCACAACAGCTTGTTCTGCAGCCTGTGACGAGAGGGGCTGTTGTCATAGGAGCTATCGATCGTGTGGGATGAGTTTGTCGGACTGGGGGATTTCACCCATCTGAGCGTGGTCACTGAAGTGTCCCATCTTGTCTCGGTGTCTGTCTGCGGGCTACATGTTCTGTCGAATGCCAAGTCGCTACCAGCTGCTGCCAGCTCCATGCATCACATAGTTTCTCTCTGAAAAGGACAAAAAAAAGTCTCAGGGTTTCCAAAAAGTGTGTCTTAAACTTAAGGAAAGCTGCAGGCTGTTTGGAAGCTAGAATATAAAAATCTGAACAGAATCTTTTTACATTTAATGATTCGTCTCTCTTACAAGTGCGACTATTGGCAGCTCATACTGGGTGTTTCCTTTCATCCGGTGCATGCTGGGATTGTTCCAGACTCAGTTGGCACTAAACAGAGATAAAATGCATGAGATGTTGAACATGCAAAGGAATAGTTTGGGTAAATTGCAGAGAAGAGGATTTAAACCACCGACATTTCGGAGAAAGCTGTTGCCAGGAGCTTGTTAGCAGAGCTTAGCATACATTTTGACACCAGGAGAGACGACGAGCTGAAGTCTCTACATCAACTCCTCCAAAGTTTATTTGTTATCAGGATGCAGTTCTACTCCAAGGCTGGGTTTACAACACTTATTCATGATTTACAGTTAGTATTGTTATTAGTGTAGCTCTGAATTCAACCAATCACATCAATACTCTGATACAAAGGACATAAAGCTCTGAATCATCTAATCTTAATCCCTTCTAAGACTGTTATCTGCCATTCCCACGTGGGAAACTTGTAGCGCATCCTTACCCCCAAAACTATTAGCGCCCTCTGCTGATAACACAAAACGTCAAATATGATTTTTTTTTAATCTTCCACATCCCATTGTTCCTTATGGTTGGCGTCTCATAAGGTGGCCTTTCTTACCTACGTTTTGATGTCAAGCTAAACTAAACCTGCTGCTAACTCCAGGAGCCAAACTTTTTTTGACTGAGATAGCTAACTAAAGCCATAAGTTTCACCTGGTGTAGGTGAATCAACTCTGAATAATTGCAGAGGACGTCTGTTCGTAACACCACAGGAATTGATCATTTCCTTAATATGTGAAGTAAAAATTCCAGACACACATTGGTCCTCTGATAAAACTAATCCAGTCCTAATGGGCATCTCTGTAATTTCAAGTGGTAGTGCTTTTTGAAGGTGTCTACAGCATTCTGCAATGTTTGCATCATTTTTGGGCTCCAAATGATGCAAATATTGTTGGGGAATCTAAATAACGGTTTTACTCGACCCCTATGTCATCTGTAAATAAGCTTTAAATAGTCTAATTTATGGACGTAATTTTAGAGGCGGGCGATACTGGGAATTTTGGTGTTGATCCGATTCCATGTAAATACAGGGCCAGTATTGCTGATACCAATACTGATACTGATACTGATACTGATACTGATACTGATACTGATGCAGATACTTTTTTTGTATTTAAGGTTGATTTATCATCAAACTGCTGACTGTTACGTATTTTTTTAGATTTTTTAGATTTTGTTCGGGCAAAGTTTAAAGCTAACTACAAAATACTTCAGTGTCATGATGAACTTTTATGTTCAGAAACAATAGAATGGTAACAAAACAAATTTTCCCCAAAACATTATTGTGTGGAATTTTTTTCTTTAGAAAATAAATAGTTTGGGACTACAATATAAAAAAAATAAATACAAGTTCTCTCATTATTGCACTTTTTTTAAATGAAGTAAAAAGAATTATCACACCAGAACAAATGTTATAAAAAATGTCAAACAAACTTTTTTTTTTTTGGAGTCTGCTTGCTTGTTTCCCTGGTGCCGCTAAGCCTCGTGACGGTGCATCATCAAAAATCAGGAGGGGAGGCGCTGTTATACAGCAGCACTTACACAAAGACAGCCACAGTCAGGTTGCCACTTTTATACAACCGTAGCAGTCAGTGCATGCAGGAGAAAAAAAAACTAGAGTATCAATCTTTTTACAGTGGTGTCATTTGATATCAATACCAACATTGATATCAATATTATCGATATTTGGATTGATCTGCCCAACTCTAGTAAATATGACATAAAAAATGCACCTCACTGGTTTAATGCTACTCACAGGATATTAGGCTAACGTAACAACAAATAAAACATACTACAGTTAAAAGTTTAGCCAGCGCCAGAACCCAAGAGGTCTAAAAACACAGAGCCTATGAATTGATTTAGCTTCTCAGGTTGGCATTGATGAACTGTCTCAGAGCACAAAATCATATTAATGACCAAATTAAATTAAATTGTTGAAAAACAGCGTTTGTTTTTCAGTGCTTTATCATTCCTAAATGTAGATCATTAGACGTGTGTAATGAGTCAGAGCTTACATCCAACAGTTGTTGAATATGGCCAGAAATTCAGAGATCCAGATAAGGGGAAAGGATGAAAAGCTTTGGAGCAGATTGCTGTAAAGAACACATTCATTGCCTTAGTAGAGCTAACAGAGTGAGCACATTATTGTATTGCCACAAGCAAAACACAAGCGGAATACATTTCCTTTTAAATAAGAAATCATCTTTTGTGTAGAAGCTTTTAAGTTTTAAAATAATTAGAGTCATTCAGCATATCTATAACCTTTTAATGCACATTGTTTTGCTTCTTTTATCAGAATGTATGGCTGGCTGTGCGCTGGAGTGGGTCCGTGCAGAGTTTTCAAACAAAAACATGAGAAACGCTAAGTTATTTACAGTCGCTTCGCTTATCCCGTGTGAATGGGCCGCACCAAAAACTGACATCAGGGGGTAGTTCTGAACCAGAGGTCCCCATGTAATACTAATCCCATGTGAAAAGAGCTTAAAGCTCTGACTTTTGCTGGGATGGCATCAGGAATTATTTAAATCCCCTTTCCCCTCAGACATAAGGAAATAGAGATTCATTTAATGACTGTGCAAAATAGTTGTAGGCTAATTAGTGATGGATGTGATCTACATATGTATTCTTGTTTTACTTAGAAAAGTTGGCACTTAAACATTTTTTTTCAAACAAAGCATAAAATATCAAACATCAGTCCAATTAACCTGAGATCATATTTCTACAGAGTGCTGATCTGCAGTTTGGTGAGACGGAATATTTTGACATCTGTACTTGTTAATAATACAAATCAACGCCCACACTGTACCTGTGATGATAAGCTCATTAGTCGAGCATTATAATTCACTTAGAGGCAGTTTCACCCCTCTGGGTTTGTTGTTTTGTGTAAAACACAAAAACTAACAAATGCAAATGAATAACAGGTGATGTTTAGTTGTAAATGTTTACACACTGTGTGTAAAAAATTAATATGAATTGAAAGTAAAAGTCATTCTTGCACACTCTGATCTGTTGTGTTTAGAGCAAACCCAGAAAGAAGAACAGGTTTTAAAAAAGCCATAAACAAACTGTTGATGATCTGTGTTGTTTTTTATGTTGCTACAACATTATGGCAGCTTCTGTATGTTCAGCGTTCACACACAGGACCAGAGTGATGATGTCCTCTAACGAGTCCCAGGGTGAGGAAATACATTCAGATGCAAATTGAATTTCAGGACAGCGGCTCTAAAAACAAAGTTTAACCCTGCACAGAAATGGATTTCCAATATTATTCTCCCCAAAGTCAGACTACTTTAAAAACCATGAGTTTAAATTATTCACCAGCGCTCACTCCACCCTTTAAAAGCCAATTAGGTGAACACTTCATGGAAATCAGGGACAGCATTTGATCTCCTGATGTCATTTTCAATTCAAGAGAGGCATAAATTACACAAATTTGACAGCTCCAAAATTAAAGACCCCATCCATCCGACACTCCTGTCAGGTGAATACTTAACAAGCTAAAGCCTACAATTATGTCAGTTTATTTTTTTCATTTATTTTTCATGCCTTTGGGCTGATTTTACACATGCATGCTCACAAATGTTCTCCCCCCTTTAGCTTTCATGCAGTCGCAGTGAGATGCAACAGTTTTAAGTGCTGCTTTATGGTGTGAAAAGATTTAGTTCAAATATAAAAGGGACCAAAAAAAAAAACAGGTTTGGGTTTAAATAAATCATTTTACAAAGCAGGAATAATTCCTGTCGTCACAAAGAGTCAGTAAAAAGAAAAATCAGTTTGGAAACACGAATGAATTTCATCTCCGCGCTCTCAGGAGTGTATGCAAATGAAAATGTATTGAAAATGATAATAGGGGTAATATTGCGCCACCATGTCACCAGTGCCTCCACGCTCTTTGTCCTCCGGCGCTTTCACCGCATTTCTTCATCTTGTTTCCTCACCCTGAAAGCCTAGTTTGTGAAACTCCACACAAGAGCACTCCCACTCAACCTCCCAGCCTGCTGAGAGCACTTGAAAGCAATTTTCTTTTAATCAAGTTCACTATAAAGGCCCCTCTGATGCCAACCTCAGCAACACCACCATTTTGTTGTTTTTTTCAGCTCCGACTCTCTCTGCATTATATTGATTTCTTCATGAGCGCTATGAAATACTGTTTACAGACATAATGAGAATTCGCTTGCAGTTTATTGCTCTTTCAGGATGGATACAGAAATGAGCGCTCTTAAGTCAGGATGTCATTTTTCAAATATCTGCTCTACTTCAACAAACATTCTGAAATATCTGCGTCTGAATCAAAGAAAGAAATGTTTGTTGAAGCAGAGCCATGACCTCAGAATAAACATGGTTTCATACAGTTTTCACCCGATAGTGAGGTAATATTCAGATGTGAACTTTGTAAGAACAAGTGGCATACATGAACAAAATATTTATTTATGCATTCTTTAAAAGCCTGTATCAATTTCTTAGTTAATATATTTCTGAAAGAAGGGGAAAACGCCAATAAACCTCAACCACAAACCAGTTTTAAGGCTGTGTTGTGCTTTATGTGCGTACGTGATGCACAGAAATGACACGCACGAGGCTTTTCTGCTTTTTAATGCCCCACGCGGCGTCCGTTGGTGCCTATCCCAGCTGTCATTGGGCGAGAGGCGGGGTACAACCTGGACTGGTCGCCAGTCAATCACAGGGCTGACACAGAGACAGAGCGGCCGCAATTTCACGTCATGAATTCTTTACCACTTGGTAGTGATGGTGAGATGAAGCCTCATGGGGCATCGAACCACTTGAGCCAAGTGGTTCAAGAAAGGGTTTATCTCTTCATTCTCTTCATTTGCTCACGAAACCACCTGCTGGTCAGGCACATAATCACAGGCAGTTATAGCTTACCCACATAATGTGTGATTCATTGAACTTCTGTGCCTATTTTCGCTCTTGGGAACGACTGTTAATTACATAGGCTAAACAAAAAAAATGTTCAACCAAATAATTTCTCTACATAAATGATCACATATTCATATGAAACAGTATTTTTGAATATTCTGTGTGTAAATTTCCCATAAATGGTAGTATCAATGATATAGCAGGTTGTATAATAATGTTTTTCTGTTGCTTTAGGAAAATTGAAACAGCTTATAATATAATATACAGTATAGAGATTTTACTCATTTTCATTTTGAACTAACGGTTCTTCAACTGTTTCCAACTATTTTCAAACTAAAAACGCTATCCCAACTCCAGTATCGACACTATCAGTGACTGATCAACTCTCTTTCAAAACCTACGTTTTGAACGGAGCATGATGGGCTTATGCCGCTGTCAAACCTCGCGGTAAGCTCTGAAGCACTTTCCGAAGCAGTCACGTGGTGCAGTCGGGCAACAAGGCTTCAGACGTCAACATTTCTGGCTCCTCCTCCCAATGAAGCAAGCCTCGATACGCGCTTGGCGGGAACGCCCCCTCCATTTGTCATACACGCTTCACAACCTCGGCACATCTTGTAACATCAGTACCACTCGGTTATCACTGTGTGTGGAGTCACACAGATACCTGTGTCTCTGTACTTCGACTGCTAGGAGAACCTGTTCTTCTGCCATCTTATCCGCACGTCTTTGGCCGGCAGGTGAGAAATTTTCGAGTGTGTGCGGCGCGGAAATTTTCCGCGTCCAAAGGACCGCGCAAGGAGGCGTAGGTGTGAAAATGGCGTCATTCGTCCGAACGAAGCCACGCGGACCCCGCGGACATTTCAAGCAGAAATTAGCCTTTACACCTGAAATACCCCAAATGTGTCTCCGGTCCGGCTCTGAATCAAATTCACTTCAACTTAATGTGGCAACTCACGCTGTATCAGCTCTGTTGCCACCCTGTTGTGGCAGGTCACAGCAGATACGCAACTGTCCTACTTTACCTTTATGATAGAGCTGTGAGGCATTGATTTAACAAAATAGAGATCAAGCAGGACACGAAACTGGGCGTGGAAACCATCAAAAATTATGTCTGTTCAATGTTGCCTCTTTTTTTTAAGTAACAGTTATAACTGAAGGAAAACACCTTACAGTAAAAGTCAGTTGAGGCAGAGATTTGTAGACAGACTTAGGACACCCAATCAAAGAGCCCAAACTTGGAACTGTACTTATTAAAAGTACCTGAGTCAGTCTTAAAGCCCTTTGTTAAGCTTGGCCCCTCTGCAGACAGGTGTTTGGATCTTCTGTGGGCTCAGTGTGAGCTCACCCCCTGCACTCACATCTATCCCCATCTCTGTCCTCAGGCTAGGAAGTTTCTGCTGTATCATATTAATGAAGGACATATTTTATAACCACTTAATAGTCAGTGACCTTGGCGTGATGCTCCAAAGTGGATCCGAATGTTGCTCTGCTGCATTTTTAATTCAGTGCTGAAACAGGATCACCTTGTTTGATAGTTTGTGACTGCAGACATGTACTTTAGCTGACAATGCCGCAGCGAGGCTTTGAGAAACATTAGACAACAGCTGCTAAATGTGCAATTAATTTACAAGATGAGTTAACAATATGCTGCCTGAACAGACTGTTTGAGTCATTTTAATCATAGATAATGCTTGTGTGGTTTTAGCCAACCATCAACAAGATCTGTTTAAAGGTCAGAGCTATCGAGTCACATTTAAACAGCAAGTCTCTTCATCTTATTTAAAACAAGAGTAACACCCTTAAAAACTTCTCCTGGATAATAGATCATAATTGTCTTAATCCTTATAAGAAAACCTGTAATAACCAAATCGTTTGCGCAATGACTAGATTTTGGACTTTTAAACTTTTAAACCCAAGCTGTCCAAAGAAGTAAATGTTTTTCTTCATTTATTATTCCTTCCTAGATAACCTTACTTATCAGCTCTTCAAACAGTTGAGACAAAAATTTACTTCCACCAGAATTTAAGTCTACAGCACACAAGAATTAACATTTAACTGCTCTGTAACTGACTTGTAGGTTACATGTTGTGTTGTTCATTAAGGTTCTTTTGTTAGCTAGCTTATTCAAGACAGAGGTGCCTGTGATCAGAATCAGAATCAGAATCAGAAATATTTTATTGATCCCTGAGGTGAAATTACATTTCAGTTACATCCCATCCAAAACATATAAGAACACACAGTGACATGGGAATACAGAAAATGGGAGAACCTAGAAGCTGCTAGCATGCCCAGCACCCTGTTTTAAGAGATATGAAATAAAAACAGTGGGAGAAGAGAGGGAAAAAAGGTCAATTCCAGACTATGCTTAGTGAAAATCCATAAATAAACTTATTGACCAGCGCAGTTTTCTGTGATGATCCATCAGTTGATGATTGTGTTTGACGTACAGAATAATATTATATCAAACAGCCATTTATCTGTTATATGAATGTGGTGAAAGGTTTTCTTTTTGTTTTATTTGGCTGTTATATCAACTATGTTTTAAATACTGCTCACATCTAATATCATGTAAAATTTAAATACTGTTGATGTGTTAATATTTTATTTAAAGGGAACTTCATCAGGGACTTTTTAGACATCTTTATAGAAATGTCTGTACTACTGTCACAGTCAGCAAGGGGCCGGTGAAATTCAGCGTCATTGATTTTACATTTTGCAAGCAAACATTTGACTTTTTATACATCCAGCTGTCGGGACGGGTACCCAATTAGGAAGCTTTATAGGTACCAACCGAATTCTGTCAAAAGTACCAGGTACAGATTCATATAAAATCAAAAGGTACCATGTTTAGATACCTAAATGCATCCTTATGACTGTGAAGGAGTGGAAGAGTAGGAGATTTTTCATGCTTGACATAAACACAGCATTGCAAGGTTATATATTGAGTAATAAATATGTTAAATTGAAATAAATAAATAAATGAAAAAAATTTATATTTTTTACCACTTGAACACAAAAAAGTACCGAAAATTAGTACCATTGAATACTGGTACCAATTGCCAGGTACCAGGTATCGGTACGGTATCGTTTTAAATGTGAAAGGTAGCCATCCCTAGCTGCAGATGCACTGAGATATTGTCAGATTTTTTCATTCTGATTTTACCAATCACTTTTTAGCTCTGTTTTTGGTCTCCACCAACATACTATAAAATAATGATGGAGTCCTTATCCAATTAAACCGTTCTTGTTCACCATCTATAAGCTTTGTTTTCTGCTGTCTGCAACTCACAATGTTATTCAGAGTGACTTTCTGTTACAATCAAGTCACCAAACTTGATTTAAAACCATAAAGGAGCTTAAGTGTAAACAGTTATGTGCAGATTACTCACTTCACGCAGCATCATTTCCATCAAACAAAGGCATTCAATATTTTATTGTTTTTAGTAATTACAGTTTCAGCTTCCTCTGTTTGAGTTGTTGCACAAAAAAGTGATATTTTTGTGTTATAATGTTCTAATTTTTTGTTATCATTTCTGTGTTTATTGTTGAAGTTTGGCTTAGTCCGATAATACATCATATTCAATTTTTCTTATAAGCTGTGGTCTGAGCTCATAGTCTGATCAAACATTTTATGAATCACTCAGAGGTTTTAGGCTGATGACGTCTCACTTAATTCTGTCAGGATCTACATGAATGTTCTTTTTTTCCTCACTGATTAACTCCTAACTTGTTGCTTTCAGGTCAAGAGGACGTGATGTGCCATGAAGGCTGTTAGCTCTGACTCAACCTGAGAAACTTTCAGAAGACTGATCACAGAGGTGAGCCTCACTTTTCTTCCTCTCCCCTGTCAAACATTAACAGCAAAGATCCTTGAAATGATGGATGTCAGACTCAAAGAGCAGAGCAGCCTTTATGTGATTTGTTAGGAACGACGAGACGAGTCCCCTCGCTGTATTCTTGGTCTTTTATGACAGGAGTGTTCTGGTCATAGTTTCACAGTGTCACTTCATAACTGACTTGATCTATAACAGATAAAAGGAATGAAACGAAAGAGTTGAAAGCCTAAAACGTCCAGTCCTGTTGATTTAGAGAGAGGAAATCTGCTTTGACACGACATCAGTTACTTAAAGTGGTGAGCAGCTACTTAAAACAAAAGAGCAGCTGGTGTTTCTGTTAACAGCGCCGCCAAAAGAACTCATGTGGTTTTGATAAAGAGGTCAGTCAATGAAAGCTGCAACCACAATCTGATTTCGTGTGGCACGCGGCGAGCGCAGTTTTTCAGCTGGCCAGCAGGACACAGAAAATCTGGCGACGGCGGTGAGGAGCCAGAGGTGCCTCAGCTCTCTGCGGCCTCCCTTTCTAATTCTAAATCTCCCTCTTTTTAACTGACTGAATGATAAAAGACACTCAGAAAACAACCGTTAGCCATTGAAAGTGCTGAAAAACACCACTTTAAGTCTCACTGTTACGAATTCTTTTTCCTCAAGCTGTGAGAAGAGACTTCAAAAATTGTCACAACAATTAAAATTGATGGACCGAGAGGAAACTTTCAACCGTCGCCAGCAGGAGTAATAAAAGTAGACAACTTCAGTGCCATGAATTTAGAACCAGAAGCTAGAAACTTTGAGTCTGCGTCAGGCTAAAAACTTTTATTAGATGAAGGAACTCAAACACCCACAGCCACAGAATAAATCTGCGGTAAAGTATTTAGACAAACACTGGTTTTATTTTACTACCACGCAGTTAAAAACAGTGTGAACTTGCCAGTCGAGCCCTTGGAAGTTGAATCAGGAGCAGCAGTGAAAGCAGCAGTTTTTGGTGCCTTTATGTTAGGGGTAATGCTAAGTGATCAGGTAGTTATGCAAAGTAGAATCACTCCATGGTGAGCAGACTCCCCCACTTCACACCAGGTTCTTATTGATTTAGAAATCATTTCATTTTTTTAGATGATTCATGTTAATAAAAACAGTTCCTCCAAAATAGAAGTAATTATTGTTAACACATCTTTGATTTAAACATTTCAAACATCAATGTTCTTGTGTTCCTTCAGCTCAGTTCCAATGCCTGAAACAAATACGTCTTCCTCAATATACACCAGTTTAGAACAAACACATACTTTTGCCACAGTGTCAACAGGCAGAGGTGAAATTTGCTGGACCTCTTTTTTCACAGATTATTGATTGATTTGACACTTTTGACCATTTAGGATCAGCAATTTTTGTGATGGAGTTTGGCTTTGAAGATTTAAGTGTTTAACACTTTCAAAATGAAAGAAGGAACAGTGGATAGAGTTGGGACAAGGAACAGGAGCAGGGATTGACATTTGTCAAAGGGCAGAGGATAGGAATTCAATGTAGCAACTGATCTTCACAGACACTAAGCTGTAAATGTGTTGTTCACCTTTGCATTAGTTCAATGTAACTCTGGTTCATGGATAAGTGAGTCTACAGCAACATTTATTTTTGGGGAAATAACCAAGAGCCAGCAGCTCGTATTGACATATTTATCACTGCTATATCTGTTAACTGTTTCTTTTAGCGGTTAAAATTAGTTAAAAATCAGTCAGTAGGTGTGGTTTAACAATTTTGTGCCATCATCACAGGCTTATTAAATCAAACCTCACCTGTCCCTCAATCATCTCTTGATACCAGATAATAAGTGGTCAGTTTTCTTTAATGTTGCAGGCTAGGGCTGGACAATTAATTGGATTTTAATCGCGATTTCAATTTTGCCATCTGACAATCATAAAAACAGTATAATCGAAGAAAAACAATTAATATGCCACACAGTGTAGATGTATGCAAGTTCCTGTGCTTCTTAGCTCTTCTGTGTTCCATGTGCAGCCACAGCGAGTGTGTGTGACTTATGTGTATCAATAATATTGTATGTGCCACTTGCTGGTTCTTTAAAGTTGTGTTTAAATCAGTTCTGAAGTTTTTCAATAAATGAATAATTGTGAATATTAATTGTGATTTCAATATCACTTAAAATAATCGGGATTCTTATTTTTACCATAATCGCCCAGCCCTATTACAGGCTGCGTAAACATCAGCTAACTCTGATCCTTCTGAAGGAAAATGTTCTCCATTAGGGGGTGATATGGAGAAAACATGTCAGGATTATTTTATGGCAGGATCAGGATCTGGATTTTATCAGGATTTTTTTCATATTCAGACTATTTTGACCTGCAAACAACATTTTTAGCCCCAGATATTTCTTATCCTAGGTAGGTATCAAGTACCGATTCACGTAAAATAAAACAGTACTATGTTTAGGTACCTGAACTCATCCTTGTGACTGTGAGAGATTGGAAGAGTAGGCAGTTTTCCATTCTGGAGAAATTATGTTAAATTGAAAAACTTTGAGAATTCATTTTCAAACAAATTAATCTTTAATACCACATAAACATGCATAAAAGTACAGAAAATTGGTACCATTGAGTACCGATACCGATTGGCAGGTACAGGTCGTCGATACCACATTGTTTCCAATGTGTCTTAGGTTTGTAAAGGATGAACAGAGCTTTTGCTTTATGTAAGTAGCCAATGCACAGTCAGACACAGTTTAGTGAGACGTTGCTTTATACTTTGTCTTGGTTTTGACCTTGAGAGAAATTGTAAATGTACACATAATTTAACACATGATTAACTTATTTTTTATAATTTACATATTTTAAGATGGAAACTGAGGGCCGTATAGAAATGGACCTCTGACTTTGCATTTGCTCGGCCTATCGGACGATTTCTTCATCTGTCATACAGTGACACACTGGATCCTTTGGCAAAAGTACATCCACCTCATGTCGAAGGTCAGAAACAGAGAGATTGACAGTCAGACAGTCAATACTCCAAAACTGTAATCCTCACATAAGACTTAGCTTGGACTCCTTTTTCTATGAATTTTAAAGTGGTACACACGCTCTACTTTCATTCCCCTGCTGCTGCATTGATCCCCAGGAGGGAAAAAAAAGAGCTGGAGTGTTCACACAGGATTGAAAGCAGCTTCAGCAAAGTGACTTCTGTCTGCAGAGACTCACAGACTGCAGCTATAATGATGTTTCCAAAGCACTGGATGTAGCATTTACAAGTAAAGTACAAAATGAAGCTTTAAACGAAAGCATTAACAAAATGAGTCCGTGGCTTTAATATAAACTGGAAAAAAAGGAAATCAAATGTGCAAAAATTGGTTTAGAGTAAATTAAAAAATGTAAAAGCTTCTTAAAATGCTGCTTTATAAAAAATGGGAAGATTACAGAAAAAAGGTTTAAACTGCTGACACCCTGGCTGAGCCGTATATAACCTTTTAATCAGGAGGTAACAGTTTAAACAGCACTTTTGTCACATACATTATGAACAGAAATTACACCTCACCAAGCCTCCTAATGGGTTTTAATGAAACTTCAGATCTAACCCCTTTACTTGTGGAACAAAGGGTACTTTAACCAATAAAAAGGAAAAATGAATAAAGCCCTGAAATATCTTTATACTGGATATTAAAGTGCTAACCCTGTGCGGCTCCTTTTTCAGAAAATGTAAATGAAAAGCTTAGACTTTAATAGAGGCATATCCTCGACTTTCCTATTTCCAGTCCGGTCTTCTATTAAAGTTTTCCATTTTCTGTGGCTGACTCTATTTTAAGGGGGCGAGCACCCTGGGTTTGTTACCTGCACTATCTGTTAGTATTTACCAGTGGTAATGATGATATCCGGAGCTCCAAGTTGTGCAGAATAATGCAGGTCTGTGCAGGGTTCACCTTCCAATCCATGTTAATGAGGAGACTCCCAGGTCCACATGAAGCGGTTTAATTTACACAAACCTGCAAACCTGCTGCGTGAAGCAGATAAATGCAATCACAGTGTGCATTCAGGCAGCACATCTATCTGGGTGTTGAGGTCTATGAGTGTCCAGCAGTGCACCGAGCCGACAGCCCTGAGGTAGTTATACGGAAAAGGATGATGTAAGTGGAAGAGAGTATTTGCATTTCAGAACATCGCTTCAAATCCTGCGTTTTGTCACCGTTTTAATGATGGCACCCTCACTTTGCTCAGGTTGCATCGTATCAGCGCTGACCCTCGTGGACTGAGTTCTGGGGACACCTTCCAATCTGTGTTAATGAGATGACTCCTCTCTGTCTACGGGTCACGGTGATATTTACAGAAACCGTTGTAGCGGCAGAGATCCACGCCTCCCCGTGGCGCTCCCTCGCCTCATTTGCATAGCTTTCAGACTTCCCCTCTCTGGCTCTCCCTCTTCCAGCGCTCTCGCTGCGCTCCTCCATGATCGACAGGCTCCTTCGCACTTCTCTTCAGTTTGTGTCGCACATGTTAATTAAAGCCTCTAATTAGCTTTCCCCACTAAAAGGCCGCATTAAATCAGAGTTGGAATGGCAAATGATTCCTGGCATTAGCATAATTGTGTTTTTGAAGTGTAAAGATTCGGGCATTAGGGATGCTAGCGCGCGTTTTTGTTTCAGTGATTTGTTGTGTTTGGGGCTCCGTGCCCAGGGGGCCACTGGAGGTTGGCTGTACGGGTTGGAGATGCCCCGGGACCGTACAGGGGCCACACACTAATGAGGCCTGCTTCTCTCTGATGGAGCAGATACAGGAAAAACAAACCTGTGATGTGGTACCCTCAGGTGGTCCTGGGAGCCAAGCAGAGCGGAACAGGACACTGGTGGAATGTGTGTGTGTGTGTGTGTGTGTGTGTGTGTGTGTGTGTGTGTGTGTGTGTGTGTGTGTGTGTGTGTGTGTGTGTGTGTGTGTGTGTGTGTGTGTGTGTGTGTGTGTGTGTGTGTGTGTGTGTGTAAGAGAGACAGAGGGAAACAGAATGAGTTCTTACTGATTTAATTATCATTATCAGTGATTGGCAGTTATCCTGTTTAAAACGAGTTCACAGATGGGAAACTCAAAGATCAGTGTGATTATTTTTTACTGTGTGAGTCACTTTACATGTTCGTCTTCAAAAGAAACAAAAATAATCTCAAACTGAATTTGTTCTCACAGTTAAATATTAATAACTAACATTAACTATTAATATTTTACATCAATACATGTTGTGTTTGACTGGTAAAGCAAAGCAAACAGAGAAGTGACCGGCATTTTTCCCAAAGTCTAACTGGTTCACTGTGAGTGTAAACAGAACAGGCTGCAGTTACCACCTTTCAGGGATGGTGGCGCTTTATTTAAATAAATTACACTTAGATTTAATGTCAATGTGGACAAATGATTGATTCATTTGTGATGGTTGCATGTTTTAAATTATTTTAATATTATGGTTTAACTGTCAAACCAATTGAAAAGTACCTTAAATAGCCACCAGGTGGCGACTCCATTGGTTGATAAAGTAACTACAATTGTCTAGTAAGAAATAAAAACAACACTCCTTCTCAGTTTGTACGTAACTAGCATCACATTTTTTAAGTAGTTTTCCCTATTGACAGTTAAAAGTAAGGTTATTATAATTTTACATTATTCTTTATTTTATTCATTTAATATTTCATTCTGACTTTTTGTTTTACATTTTAGTTCAGTTTCGATTAGTAGTCAAAGCAGTATTTCTTGTTTTTTTTTTTTGTTTTTTTTTTTCTTTTAAATAAATGTTGTTTTTTTTCTTTTAATTTCAATCTGACTTTTTAGTCCCTTTTGTAATATGGGGTAGTTTTGGCAAGATTAGAAAATTTCAAAAAAGAATTGTTTCTTAAAAAGACGATAACTAAAGACATGCTCCATAATTTTTGTTTATTTTGGTTTGTTGTCTAGTCTCACAATACAGTCTAAGTAAGTTTTTTTTTTTTTTTTTTTTTGTAAAGCTATTTTTCTTTTCATTTTTGTTTCTCTCAACAAAAATGTTTTTTCCGCCTGTTTTCATTTTTTCATTAATTTTCATTTAAACTAAAATAATCTTGATTCAAAGTCTTTATTTTTGAATCGTATGATGACTATTTTTTTAAACTGGTGTCCTCTTAGAAAAATGGCATTCTTGCGATCCAAGACTTGAGTTAGGTTGCATCAGACGCAACCTGTCCTTGAGGATAGAGACGTAGCTTATAGTGCTCTGTGTGTATGAAAAACTTTCTCATACTGATCTGTGACATCATACTGACCACCTTTGCTGACTAAATTATTAATCATATATGAATATCCCTGAAATTAATAGAAAATTTGGATAAAATTGACATGACCATCAAGAAACATGAAGTTGGAGTCTGTGTCTCAGGCTGCAGCCAGTTTCTAAAGGTGGTATCAAGTGTTTTGGCTTCACTTTGTTGGTGTTGCCACGTTGTCCATCTTTTTATATAACAAAATGTAGAGTTTATAAGTTTCCAGATGAACTGTAGGTAAAATGACTCCAGATGCATGGATGCAACTTCATTAGTTAAGTAATGGTATCTTTTTTCTTTTTTTTTAATCTTAGTTCCTCTATAACACCAGACTTTGCATTAATACAGAGATTTTTTTGGTGTGTACTGTCTGGTTTAAAAACCTTATTTCCACCTTAAAATGATAATCCAGAACCACGTCCTCCTCCGTATTGGTGTCACACAGGGACTCTTACGCCTGGTTCACTTCCTCTGTTACACAGTGATACACCTGAATTTAACAGTGACTGGTAGTGTTCACATCCTCAACTATCAAACATGACTGAAGCTGCCACCATCCAACCAGTCATGCTGCGGGGTAGTGGTACTTTTCAAGAGCTTCCTCTGGGCAAAAACTTCCTCACTGACTTCTGTGGCTAAATTATTCAGGGCGCTCTCGTCAACCCAAAGGCACAGCGGTGGAACAGTGACAGTTTGGGGGTTGTGTGATAGCTGCGAGTGTTGTCATATGAGTTATTATTGAACCAGCCAGATATACCACAATGTTGCAGATTCCCCGCTCCAGGCATGAAAACCCATTAAGATGCATTGGAAAAGAGCAGGGAGAGAGTTGGAGAAGACGATGTTAAGAGGAGGAAGAGTCTGCAGACGTAATTATCAGCACTTCTACACGAGGCGACTTTTAATTTGAGGAATTCTAATTAAATGGTTTTTGTGTCAGCAGTCAAATCATTTCCGTTTCTTTAAAAGACTTCAGTTGATTACATAAGGACATGCTGCCATGTTCCTGGGGTGACAGATTTAATTATGTGGAATAATTTTTTAATGGGACAAAAGTGCTGTGTGCAGTCGTATGTTTTTTTTTTTTTACATGTGAGAGACAGAAGGAGAGAGAAAAGAAGTGAGAGCGCAGTGAGAAGAGAGAGTGGGAGAAATATGGAGGCAGCAAGCCGTGCCAGACGCTGTGTGGAAGCCTAACATTCATTATGTCTGTTTCAATGTTGCTGGTAGTCAGAACGCAGTTGGAGATCTCAGCCAGTCAGCAGAGAAACCAAGGGCACTGCCAGAGGCTTGATTTACACAACAAAAACACATTTCACCGTATGTGACCTGGACGAGACTTTTTCTTACTGTTTGTCAAAGTTTTGCCAAGTTTTTACAGCTCCTGGGGCCAAAAGAGAAATGTTTTCTTACAGTGCGAGCTGCGATTGTTGGCCGTTGAACTTCTGTCTTCTTCGCGCGATGAATCCAGGCTGATTAACGGGTGTTTAGTTACGAGCTGGAATGAAAAGTTGGGAATTGAAGGAAAGTTTTAAAAGAAGTTTTTCTATTTAGTGGTGTGCAGAGAAGAAAATCAGTGCAAGTTCAACTGGATGGTTGCTTTTATGATCGCCAGTAACACATCGCTTTGTTACAAGAGACTGAACAGCAGCTGATATGGAGTCAAACATTCTCCTCTCTGTTATTCTGTTTATACAAATAATTTCATCTTTAACTCTTTTAGCCTTTACTTTAATGCAAATACATTAAATATTCAAATAAAGTAATTGTGAAAATTGAAAATTTAAAGCATGTGCTATGCTACATATTACTCTAATGGTTTTTAAGATGTTTAAACTACTTATAACACAACTATGATTACAGATATGAAACAAAACAGCCAAACTTTGAGCTTTACAGACAGGAAATCAAACATCCTCTAAGCAGTAGACTACAGATTTGCATGATAGTTAATGGAGCTAAATAGTAAGTATGTTCATGCTTAGTATTTAATGTCCAGCTAAGACTAGAAAGGATTTATTTATTCTTTAGTTTAGGCAGCTGACTGTGTGGTAGTGCTTCATAAGAAGTCAGAAAATATTCAAATTTACGAATTTACTTTTATGATTTACACTCGAATTATTATTTTAACAGTTGAACCTGTATCAATCAATCAATCAAAATTTATTTATAGAGCACTTTACAACACTCGAGGTGACCAAAGTGCTTTCCAGATAAAATAAATAAGATAAAAGAATAAGAGCAGATTAAAAGAAAGCAACAATGGAATACGTCAGGTAAATAAAATCAGATATAAACAGATAGAACAAGACAAAATATAATAACATGTCACCTCTCTACTGTGCATTAAAAGCCATTCTGAACAAACATGTTTTAAGTCGGGCTTGGAAAAAGCCAGTGTTGGTAATGGTGTGTATGTCCAGGGGGAGTTTGTTCCAGAGCTCGATCACCCCAGTGCTTGTACCTGTTTCTAAAATTTGGCAGAATATTAGCAAAAAAAATCAGAAACCCTGAATAATTCAGGGAGAAACTTATGTAACCTACAAAATCAGATGCATCCTGGAGGCGCTGGTATGTCTTTGCAGTTGCACACCCTGTGAAGATGGCCCTTGAGTGGTTGGCCTGGGTTCAAATCCATCTTGCGGCCTCTTTCCTGGTTGAAAAACTTGAAAATAGCTTTGATTTTAAAAAAAGAAAGTCAAGTACACACCATGAGGACAATATCTGTCCATACAGAATAATTTCAGTAGATTTTTACATGACAGACCGATTTTCACCGATGAAGCAAGGATAGTTACATTAATAGACGTATGCTTCCCTAAAACAGAGAAAAAAATCAATCTATTTAGCTTGAATATAGGTTTTGGGCTTGATTTAAAATCAATTACATTATGTATAGTTTTCTAGTATTTGACTTCCTGTCAGAGTTGACTGTTTATTTTCAGCCTGACATAACATATGCATGTCCAAAAATTGGCCAATTAACTAACCGCATTATGATAGCAAAGCAGTTGATTAAGTCATATGTGAGGGCAACTTCCTGCATCTACATTTGCTTTATTTGGACGTTGTTATGCTTTTCCAAAGGATCCCTTTGTGCTAAAAACTGCTATATATCAAGTCTAGTTCTCATCGTGTTGTAAATCAGCGCTACCTCCGCTGCAGTGTATCAGTCCGCGTGCGCGGCGTGCCAGATATAAACAAACGCAGGTAATCTGCCGGGATGTTGAGACACGATGAGAACTAGAGCCTTATTTAGCGGTGTTTTTGTGTGAAAGTAACGTGCTGAAAATTCTCTAAGTAAGCGTGAATGCAGACCGATATCAGATTTTTTTGGTGGGAGTCCGTTTATTTGTGTTTTTGGTCAAGTAAAATATGGCCCCGTCTGAGTGCAGAGGAAACCGGCAGAGGAGCAGGGAGGGGGTGTTTCCAGTACGCCTCTTGATAAAAACGGGCGTCAAACTGGTGTATCAGACACAGATGGATGATGTCATAGATACCTGGTCCATTTATCACACAGTCTATGGACATAACAGGCTTCCTGTGGAAATTATGGGGGTAGTATCCCAGCATGCTTTGTGCAGAGAATTGGCTGTGACAATGCATAGGGGTTGATTTTTCAATAGCCGGGCTACGAATGGTGATAGCATCAGCTGCAGTCACGTTCTTGATAGTGCCATCTCTTGGTGAAAAACTGAAAATTATAAACTGTCCTTTTCTGAATTTTTTCTGCAAAGGATGCAGCCCAACCTTTGGATGATAAAAGATATTAAAAGTAGGGTTTTAAAGAAGTAATTGTGGAATTCACGATGGTTTGCTATGATTGAACTCGTCCCCTTCAGTTCCTCTCTGTCACGCCGACCCTGCGGTGGTTAAAATACGAGTGTTACACAGTTGCAGGTCTGTGTTTCAACATGAGATCATTAGACTTTAAATGAACCATGCTGTGCTTACAGGTGTGCGTTTATTAGCCGTTTCACAGCAGCTTGGAAAGTGACTCAGCTGGACCAGAACCGAGGACAGAAGCAATCTGTTCAGTCGCCGGAGTGAAAAATGGTATCAGCTAAAATCACCTGTTTCAGATCTAGCTGTATATTTTTCTGCTGTTGGGAAGATTTAATCTATAAACTCATTACCTGAAGTTCACTGTATGGGTCGTCTCTGTTTATTAATGAGCGTTTTATCAATCACAGACCACTGACCTTTAAAAGGTGAGCTCATTTGTTTTCTACCTCTAAATCCTGTAAAGGAAAGTTACTGATTCATACCTCACTTAAAGATGAGAAATAACTTCCTCATATTTGAAATTGAAGTGTGTGCGTGTGTGTGTGTGTTCACCCTTATGAGCTAATCTTCAGAGGAAACAGGGCGATGAAAAGATGACAGGAGCCAGAAGACGCTGATATTTTCATTTTAAAATCCTTCATTTAAAAGTGAAAGAGGGAGAATGGAGTCCTGAATAACATGAAACAGATATGACAGGTAAACACACACACACTCACACATACACCCTCTGCAGCCCTGATTGAGTGTAAGTGTCTGCGTTGGCTGTCAAGGTCAGCTGATAATGGGAGAGATTGAGGACGGGGTGAGGCAGCAGGGGGGTCGGCAGCAGTCTCAGGTAATGAGATTTACGACCCTGAGCTCTCGCCGCTCCCCCCGGCCCTCCCGGCCCTCGCCTAACATGATTTATAGATCTAATAGACGTCATCACTCCCGCCTTAGATAAAGGCCTCACATTATCACTGAGGGAAAGTCATCTGCTCAACAGGGACAGAATCCAGAGACAGAGACGTCACCACCAACACGTCTGTACGTGTATGTTTACGCCAACATTATAGGAACTAATTAATCTGATTCTCTAAAACAGTTTTCCTACTTGAGTTTAATTACTTTGAAGAGTCATCAATACAAGCAAAATGTCACACATAAATCTCTCTCTCATTACTGATCTTTGAAGCTTCAACTATCAATATTTTCATATCAACAGACAGCGCTCTGCAGTTTTTCAGCTCTACCCTGCTTTGGAGCAACAAGCTAACATCGAGCTAAAGACCATTTTTTCCTCTGCTTCAGAAAACAGAAAACTAAAACAAATGAGAGGTTTTTCCAACTTTTGGTTGAAAGTTATGAGCTTAAAAATCTCAAGAGCAATCTTCACTCATAGAGTTCATAATTTGCAATCAGCAGCTTGTATCTGTAACTCTGTATCTGTGCATCGGATTCCCGAGACACAGACGTGGTCTCAAAAGTTTCTTGTACAAAAAGGATTTGTACAAGATGTGTTTCCAAAATGTAAAAAAAAGAAGTTGACACACACAACACAATTTAGAAGTTGTAAATTAGAGGCAAAGATATAAATCATTCTTCTTGAGTTGCAAAAAAACCCCAAATAATTATTGCCCTTTTTTGCTAGCAATGATAAGAAATATACTTATATGTGCGGCTCACTAGTGTGATGCAGGGGACTTTCAGTGGTAATGACATGGAAACAGTGGGTGTTACTAATCTAGTTTAACTTAAAAAAAAATAATAATAATGTTTGAAAAAATAATGTGAATAGTCATACCTACATAAACTGGTTTTGCATCATTTTTTTGCCTAAAAAATAAAATCACAGGTGCTCTATGCTTCTATAACTTTTAATCTTTGAAATTACAGACTTAAAACATGAACACTGTTTTCCAAAGTACCTTGAATGAACATGCAAAATTTTATCATGGTGTATCAAATCCAACCATATTTTACTGAGAGTAGTGATCAGTACCTTTTACCAATTTTTTGGTACTTTTGTGTTTTTATGTGGTGATAAATCTTAATTGTTTAAAAAAAGAAAATCTTAAAGTTTTTCAGTTTAACATATTTATTTCTCAATATATAAAACCTTGTAATGCTGTGTTTATGTCCAGCATGGAAAATTGCCTACTCTTCCACTCCCTCACAGTCACAAGGATGCATTTAAGTACCTAAACATGGAACCATTTGATTTCACCCATGGTACCCACCCCCTAACTGTGAGTCACCTGGTGATTCTTATTTATTTATTTTATTTATTTTATTTATTAGATCATTAGCTGCTGAAATTAACAGCAGCTACTCTTCCTGGGGTCTCACAAATCTCATCAACCGAAAAAGCAGCAAACATCAAACGCTTTACATTATATCACATTCATACTCAGAAATACACACAACTCAGACTGCAGCTCAACACTTAAACAAAATAAATATTGCTCACTTGACAGTGCATTTTCTCAGTTATACATGTTGGGTAAATAGAAACAATTTCAACTTTTTCTTAAAGCACCTTACATTATTCTCCAAGACCAGAAAAAAAGGGTAAGGCTTTCCATGCCACCATTGCTCTGTTACACATCATCCTCTGTCTAAAGTTGGTTCTACATCGGGGCAACACCTGTGGTTTCTGTTGTTATATTTGTGATAAGACTTATGAGTGAATATTATACAAACTCTTTTCTCGTGGCAGTGTGATCTACTAATTAGAGCGTGCCAATGTTCCCACATTTCAAAGGTTTAATTTCCAAAGTCTGGTTTTGTTTGTCTGACTTGGGAACATGAAGTTCTGCTTCAGCGGAAACCCTTTTAGATCAGCCTTGTGAGTGTGATTGTTGTGATTTCTGCTGCTAATGATCTGTGTAAAATTATTCATTTACTATGAAGTGCTTTAGTAAAATCTAGTGGGAGAATAGGGCTTAAATTAAAGGCACATGTAGGAACACAAGACTTAATTTTGGAAATGTCCTAGAAATGTAGGAACATGAGGCCGTGGGACCATTAAGCTGTGGAAACACGGGGCTGACCCCCCATTAACACGTCAAAAATGATGTTGACAAGCTTTCTGCTGTGCAGTGACAGTTTAATATTTCGTTAAGAACAAGCTGTTCTGGTTTGTGCCACTGTGCAGGTTTTTTAAAACAGGAAACTAAAATCATTAAAAATAACCAGAAAGTTTCTCATTATAAAATTTCTGTTTTGTTTATTTTTTTGCTTTTCAAACTACAAAATTACTCTTTCCCTGACTTTTATCTGTAGATACAAAAGGGAGCAGCTTTTTTGGCAAACTGCTTTTGTTGGTGTCAATTTATTTCAAATTTACATGAGGAAATCTTATCTCGGCATCACAATAATCCAGAAAAGTTAATGTTTCACCTTATCACAGCTGAATTTCAGCTCCTATCAAAGCCCTTTTAGCTCCTAAAACCACAAAGTGCATGACTTTGATTTTGTTACTCGTAGCAACAATCTCATCAATATGTTGATGCCTTTTGTTCTAAAACCCCAAGCATGATGATTAGTCTCTAAATCCTTTTGAAAGACGATTTTTAGGAGTTCAAACTTAACACTGCAGGAGTTTCCTTCGTTTCATCTTACCCAACAAACATCACAACATGTCTGATGTCCTAATCTTCAGTAAACATTGAACAAAGTCCCTCTTAATTAAACCATGTTTGCTAAATGTGAAGAGATCGGCACATACTGGCGTTCAATTTCCAAATGTAACGACAAACAGACTGCAGGAATTTGGAAACAAATATGAAAGTGATTAGCTGCCACACAGAAGTAATGGGATTACTCCAACATGCCACCGTCCATGCTGTTCTGCTCGTAGCGCTAACACTCCAGACAAAATGACATTCAACTGAAACAACACACAAATGATGCAATTGTTCCAGCGCGCTGCACGACGAGCCAGCCGAGTCACAGCGGCTGTGGGGATGGAAGCCGCTGAACTTACTGCTCATTACCGATACGTCCTCTCCTGGAGCTGCAAAACAACATCTAGTGTCTGCTCAGCAATGTTTACTTATGCTTCTGCAAAAAAAGACACAAAAAAAGCCTCACAACAATATGGTGACAGCCAGATTGTCTCCCAATAGATGCCGAGCTAATATTTGCTCTGGCTCTGCTGTACGTGTTGAAAAAGATGGTAGATTGGATTCTGAGCACAAGCTTACACACACAAACACCCCCCATCAGTTGTTTGTTCTCATGCAGCCTGCCATCTCAGTGTATTTTGAGAATTAAACCAATAAGCCCCCCTGCTAAGCCCAGCCTAGCAGTTATTGATGTGCTGCCTTTTATTGTCTGGAGTTCATTCTGTTCATATTCACAGTGTCTGCCTTTGTGCCAACCAGCAGTGACTTTAAACACGCTGACACTGAAGGCCTCACAGGCGACACAGCAGCTCAGGAATTTGAGGCACGATACAGTATGTCGTAGAAATCGTGTTTATGCTCTCATGCCTGTGAAAGACAGATTATGTAGAAATAGCTTTATAAGATGGTTCATAAAGACATTTCAAAGATTGTTTTTGTCTTTGAAGAAGAAAAAAATTTAGACAGGATTAGAGATTAAAAAGAAGAAGGTCTTCATTGAGATTGTAACAAGCCAACATTTGGGTGAGCATAAACTCATTACTGTAGGTTTGGGAACTTGTATGTTTGGAAGATGTCTGATTTTCCAATTAAACAACTGTTTTATGATCACTAGAAGAGCTTTTTGCCTCAGAATAAAGTCGATACCATCTGTTCTTCCTCTTTACTTTATGCTGAAACAAAGCCGTACTGCTTCTTTCACAAATTTTTTTATTTTAAAAAACAAAACAACTCTGCCATGCAATTTATCCTTAATTTGCCAGTTTTAGAGCTCAATTACATATGGTGGAGACTTTTCTTCACTCAGTATAAAAGTTTGCCGAATACTTGCTTGAAAATTGAGTGGAACCAGCCAATCACGATTTCTATTAGCCAGCTTTCTTACTAATTACTGGGCAATGAATACTTGATTCTGGTTGGTCGAAACCCCATTACAATGCTAACTGATTAGTAATAAGGAAAGTGATGTCAGGGATGACCAATGATATGTCAAAATCCAGCTAATATGTTGCAGTTTGGCACATTTCTCTCAGATGGCCGTGTGAGCAGAAAGGATTGACCAGTTCATATCAATATAAACATGTAGGAGTGCTTCTAGGGATGGGTATTAGGTACTTTTATAGATACCGACAGAATTCTGTCAAAAGTGCCGGGTACCATGTCACGTAAAATCAAACGATACCACGTTTAGGTATCACTTTTGGTACCTAAATCCATCCTTGTGACTGTTGGGAAGTGGTGGAGTTGGTGATTTCCCATGCTGGACATGAATACAGCATTACTAGGTTATATACTGAAGAATGAATATGTTAAATTGAAAAAATATATATTTTATTTTTAAACAAATTGATGTTTTTTACCATATAGACACAAAAAAGTACAGAAAATTGGTACTGTTGAGTACCAATACAGATTGCCAGGTACAGGGGCATCGGTACTGTATCGTTTTAAATGTGAAAGGAACCCAGCCCTAAGTGCTTCATATATGACCTGAAAGAAAATTTGAGTTCAATATTTCTGCTTTTAATAGTGTTTTTTTTTTCACTTAAAGGGAGGTATTACACATTTTTAAGGAATTAGTCCATCCCACTATTAGCATCATATGATTTACAGCCCAACCACATCTCTGTTTTTTCCACACAGGTGTTTTAGAGAACCTCTATTTCAGCCTTTCATTTTAGCTGCTGTCTCTTTAAGACTCCCATCTCCACAAACCCCCGACTCTCTGATTGGCCTGTCAAGGTTGCATCTATGAGCAAACCTTGAAGTTTGAGGCCCGCTCCTCCAACGTGGGATGAATCAATCAGACAATCTTTATGCAATGACCTCATCATTACAGCAGTTCTCATGAGGATCTAGTGCTACTTTTAAAACAGGCTGTTTTGATCAGTTCAAAGACGGATTCAGGGATTTCTACAACATATGAATGTGGAGAAGTTTGAAAATCTGCATACATGTAGTCTTCTGTACATCCAGTGTTGTAACTTTATATCTGTGTTTTAAGTATGGGAAAGCTGAATACCCTGTCTTTAAAACACAATGTATTATTATTCAACTCTTAAAAATGAGTGCTTTAAATAGTTCTGCAGAAAAATACTAATTTTCTGACCTTTTCTTACATAAACTGTCTTAATTAAGTCTTACTAATATCTTTCTTTTTATAGCTTACTGTTTATGATTTAAATACAAACTTATTCAGTGTTATATTTAGATGAACACAGGGTCAGAAGAGGAGGGTATGATAGCAGTATTTCTAAAGATATTCCTTTCTTAAGGTCTTAATACATGCAACACCAAAATCTCTATGAAACTGCCGTCACAGGGAGGATTGTGATGGCTCTCATTTTGGAGTGGATGATACTCCCCAAAAGTTCTTCTCTTCTAACTTTGCATTTACATACGAGACGCCTCAGTGAACTGAGTCACCTGAAGCAGCTCCCCTCTGCATGCCTCTGAATACATTATGAATCATCTCTCCTATCTCATTTCATCTCATCACACCCAGTGTCTCAGTGGGTGTACGTCGGTGCTCCAGTCTACCGGGAAGTTTGTCACTTTGATAACAGGTGGGATAAGAAGCACAGTCAGGCAAAAGACACAAAACTGCTACTAAAGTGCAAAGTTTTAGAAGAAATTAAACACAACACCTCGTTTCTTCTGAGATTTCAATAAAATGTTATTTGAAACAGAGACACTCGGAATGGGGTCGGAGGCTCTTATTAATTTTCTTTATTCGTCCGCTTCTCAGCTCTTTCCACCCGAGGTAGCGTTCTCATCTGCGAGGACAATAAATAGTGCTGTTCAAGTGCCTCCACAATTTTCGGCTCAATAGAGGAAATGCACAGTTGATTTCTCTGTGGTGTCTCAGCTGCTTTATTAGCACAGAAACTAAAGGAGCTTTTTATCCTCCTGTCTATGGTGAGTTTGTGAAAGCAACAGTCTCCTGAGCTCCACATTGTGAATTACTGTCTGGAGGTTCAAGAAGTAATCAACAGGAAGTCCAGGAGGAGCGGATAGAAGACTCTAAGGTTATGCAGAGGACAGTTTCAGATAAAGTATTATTCTTCTCACTAGCTTTCCTGATTAGGTTTATTATTTTGAGTTCTTATGAGGTTAAAGCGACATTTATTCCTGAATTTTAGACAGGAAACGACCACATTCAGAGGCGTTCAAGCCACAGCAAGTCACTTCAACACACACATTCAAATGAGTACAGTAGCAGCACTTCAAAGCTCCAATATTAGGGCTTTGTTTCAGCACAGAGGAGGGCAACGTGTTGCCAGAGAGAGCTTAAAATGGCTGCTGAAAGTCAGAAAACTGGAGCCGAACCAAGCCCAGCAGACGGTGGACAGGCTTGTGGTTGGATGGCTGGGTTCGAAGGCAGCAGCTTGTTAGGGTGGAAATGGATTAGCACGAGGCACAATGGGAGTCTTAGGCGTGTCTGCCGTGTTGTGTTAAAGCCCTGCCTGCGTTGCCCGGGCTGCTAGACTCATTTATGCCCAGCGGTGCATGCAGCAGCCAGCTCTCTCTTTTTCACACACTCACACTCACATACACAGGGCTTTTCTAATTGCCATGGTCTCTCCTGCTCTCGCAGCGACAGCCTTGATTCGGCATCCATCAAAACCACAAATTAACCTGCAGCACCTCACCATTGTTCTGTTTGTCACATGCAGCTGGTAGTGGAATTATTGCTCTAACTCTGTCGGGTTACACAGTGGGAAACACTGAGGAAGGGTTTGAAATTGGACAGTGAATTTCTGAATGGTGTGCAGTCTCTTTTAACCTGCAGATACAAACAGAATGATATCTGAAGCTTTCACTGAGCTTGTTGGAAGAAAACCTATTTTCATACCATATTTTGTTATTTTAAGCATGCTACAGGAGACATTGCTCTAGAAACAGTGAAATCTTTTCTAGAGACTGTACATTAAAAGCTACCTCAACACCTGGAACTGCACTCATTGGTAGGCCTTTGTATTAAAGCCTTGAAGGACTTGCCCATGGACCAATTAGTTATACATATACTAACCTTGAAGGTGACATGTGAATGCTGTATTTAACTATTTCCTGTAATGGAATTAGACATCACCTCTCCCTCAAATGTCTCTTGATACCAGATGATCAGTGGTCAGTTACTTGCTGCGTAAACATCAACACTCTGCTTCTTCTTAAGGAAAATTTTCTCCATTAGGGGGCGACATGCAGAAAATGTGTCACGGTTTTTGTTTTGCAGGATCAGTATCAGGATTTTTTAAGAATTATTTTTCAAATGCAGACTATTTGTGACCTGCAAACAACATTTTTAGCCCCAAATATTACCTATCTAGTCTTATGTCATCTGATGTGTTTTTGAATTCTGCACATTTTCCCAACATGTTAAATACATTCATTTAATCTTATATTGCAAACGTGTCATACAGGAGTTTCGACCTCTAACTCATCTACATAATAAATACATTCCTCAAAAACCTGTCAAAACATAAATAAAAGAAATATTCTACTGCTTTTAGGATTATCATTCCACTACAGGCAGCTGGAGTTGTATTTTGGCTCTTTTCAAAACAGCTCCTCTCATAAAATCTTTTTTTCAGGTAAATCATTGCTAATTTGAAGAAGCTGCAGTGGAATTTTATCTCAACTGTTGCTCGTTTTTTAAAATAAGTATTTTCTACATTGAAATAATACATTTTTACTTAGACATATCATAAACAAAATGATACAGCAATAGTATTTGATGGATTTTATTAAAAGGGTTAAACATCTTAGTTCCAAAAAGTCCAAATTTTCTGGCTATTCTCTTATGGGTCAGGCTTTAAAGGGTAAGAGTTGTTGAGTTTCTATATAATGTACAGAGCTTTGGCTTTATACAGGTTGCCTATGCACAGTCCAAATGTAGTTTAGTGAGTCGTTAGGGCAGGGGTGGCCAACCAGTCGGAGACCAATAGCCACAGAAATTACCATGGTATCACACTCGAGGACTTACGAACTTCCTCTCACACATTAAAGACATGGCATAAAATGAAAACCTATACATTCCAAATTTTCGAAGATAGATTTACTGAGTTTGTAAGTTTGTTTAAATTTGCACTTGGAGTCATGTCAAAGACAAATTTCTGTTTTTACTACAGAAGAGATGAAGTACCATTCCATCTATCTATCTATCTATCTATCTATCTATCTATCTATCTATCTATCTATCTATCTATCTATCTATCTATCTATCTATCTATCTATCTGTCTAGATAGCTATGAGCATGTAGAGAAGAGAAACCAAAAACTTAAGTATCAATCTCATCACCAAGTATTGATCAATACTGATCCCAATGTTGGCATCAATAAATCAATATTTTAGATTGAACGGCACACCACTACTCATAACGATACATATATATAATTTTTTATGAATGGATTGAAGAGCACCACAGAGCCACATGCGGCTCGCTCAAGCTGCAGGTTTGCCCCCCTTGCGTTAGGAGGTCTATTCGGTTTTGTTTGTAGCCTTGACAGCACATGCAAGTGTACACATAATTTAGCACATAATTGATTTCAGTGCCATGAGTAAAACATCGTACGACGAAAGCTGGAGGCTGTAGGAGAAGGGACCTTGGGACACAAGTGGCCCCTTGACATGACTTTGAACATGCCTGCCTTGTGCTCTCTAGGAAGTTATTTTACCTCATGTCTAATTAATTGCACACTGGCATGTTGTCCCACATGAATATACACATGTGATGTGTTTTTGTGCAGACATTTTCCAGAGAATGAATTCCTTTTTCTATATTTTCTATATTTCTATAGAATTCAACCAACACAAATCCTCATTTTCAAAATTGGTTCCATAACTTAAGGTTATTGCTTACTACAGAATACAGCTACTCAGTACTTACTATGTTTAAAAAAAGGATATGTGAGAAGGAAGGGAATTTAATTTTTCTTTTTGGAGTTGTATTTTATGCCTTTATACTCTAAAGTTGTCAGTGGAGAGATGAGGAGGAACAAGGCGAAGAAAAAAATGTCAGTAATATGAAACAAAGCCCTCCAAGAGAAGAATTATGCAGAAAGACACAGGTGTAAGTTATAATGAATCATGGCTGGATTGCACTTAGCTGCTTCAGTCCCATTGTCATGTCTTACTGGGACACTTGAATTGAGCAGAGCCATCGTTAATGTTATTAGTAACACCTGTGCTTTCCCTGCCACGGCAAATCCAAATGTCTGCTTCGAAACTTCACACCTGCAGGCAATTTAGAGTCTCCAAATAACCTCACTTTTATATCGCTGAACTACTGGAGAAAAACCAGCAGCAGCAGGAAGAAAACTCCACACAGAAAGTTCATCAAAAGAAAAAACGGCAGAATATAATGGAGGCACTGTTTGATTGACAGGTGCTCTCTGGGAAGTGAGGAGAAAAGACACCACAACAAAGAGACGAGAACAAAGAGGAATGCTGGATGATGCTCGGCTAATGGTCCCAAAAATATTCCTCAGTTCTGTTTTCTAATGCCAGGATACATTTTGGTGTCATTCTATTTTAATTGTCAACAAATCTTGGAAAAAGACCCGAACCAAATTTGGATTTGTTCTGCTAACAAATACTTCCTGTGTGTCTGAAGTCAGGAATGTTAAAGAGGAGGTTTTCTGCTTCCCATATTTAAACATTGATATAAAGTAACAATGCTGGATGCTCATATGCAATGTGTACGGATTTCCATATGTTTCGGAAATTTGTGAACCTCTCTGCAAACTGATCAAAAGGCTCTGTTCTAAAAATAGCAAAAGATCTTCACAAGACTAAATTAAATGATGTGGTCATCCCAAAAGGATCTCATAATTGGTTCACAACATTTTGGAGAGGTGGGCCTCAAACACCAAGGTCTGCCCTTATGCAGTGTCCCATTTGGACTCAGAACTGGGAAGTTGGGAGTGGGAGTGGCATCATCTCAGAGTTTGGCGTTCCAGTTGCCAAGTTGGAAAAACTTACCTTAACAGCAGTATTTCTGTATATAAGCATCAAATAATAATATGTATACTGCTGATTTATTGCAACAAACACTGGTCAGAAATTCTAAAATAAAAAGAAGATAGGAGCTCATTCACCGTCTCCTCCTGAACTCAGAATTTCCTGGGTGTTCCCACACGGAACTTGGAAATTCTGACTTCCATGTACAAGTGGAACGCATCATCAGTTCTGCTCCAAACAGGCTTCCAGAGGGCTGGCCAATCAGAGGGGAAGGGGTTTGTGAAATGGGTCGCCTTAAAGAGACAGCAGCTTAAACAAAAATCCAGACAGAGGCAAGAATAAGAGTTTTCAAAAAAAAACACCCGTGAGAGAAAAATTTTAGCTGTAAATAATTTAATGTTGCTACAAGGGGCACCAGAGGGTCAGAATAAAGTATGAAACAAGCACAAAACCCACACTTTCAGTCCCAAAAATTCTTCAACTTTATTCTATCTGTAAAAGTTCTTTAGAAATGATTCTTTGAGGAAAATCATTCTGTCAGTTAAACAAAATTCATTTAAAATGTCCTATAAAGAATAACTTTTGGAGAAAACTGGTGATATGTCGGCTGTTGTTGCCTTTTCTCCAGTAAGAAGACTTATTTAGTTTTTTGGCTTTAACTATTAAATCTCAAGCCTCGACCTGCTGTCCTTTGAATGTTCTAGTCTGTTGGCTTAATAAGGGTCCTAAAAGCTTTGTCTCATAAAATGGGATCACTAAAATAAATTGAATCCCACATACAGTCCTAATCCCATATCTACTGCTGCTTTAAATTCTCACTTTAAAACATGGACTCATCATGAAAACTGAAAGCCCAGTTTGGCAAGTTTTGGAGTCACATGACTGATTCGTACAGACAGAATGACTGCACTATTTAACAACCCAACCACCTGGTCAGTAAATTATAATCTAATACAACAATTTTAATATTCTGGTTTTTGGACCTTTCGGGATAACCCATTTTCATGTGTAAATAAACAGAGTTCTTCCTGTTTACATGGTATCCCGATCAAAATGACGACGCACGGGCAACATCTTGACGCACAGAAAACATCTTGGCGCAATGGATGTCATCTCCGCTTCGTCTTACTGTATCCATAGCAACATCAAAAACAGCAACAGCATGGTGGACTTCTTCTACTCAAAAGACCAAGATTCCTTGCGAACTGAACATGTGCAGAGAACAAATCAATGTTCCTTTCGATGGGGATATTCTAAAAGGTGTATTCATGACCGAATATTCAGGTTGGAAAAGGAGTAACCCAGGGACGATTTTCAGGTTTTTCAAAAGGGTTATTGGTGATTACATGGCCCTTGCGCAACTGGGTTATTGCTAGTTTTCCAAATATTGGGTTACTGACTGCATGTAAATGCACTGGCTGCCAATTGTCGATGCTATGCTGCATTTAACACATAAAGTGTGAGCACTCAGGTTGTAAGTTGGACCAAACAGCGTGAGTTTGTGAGTTTTGGTACAAAGTGTTCAGACATTAAACTACAGTATGTATATCTGTCTCCCGCTGGAAAAAAAGCAACATTTTCCTCAAGTTCATGTGAAGTGTTCTCCAATCTCCATTGCTCAGCCCTTTGAGGAAATTATGTAAACCTTTCCAGCTGGGCTTGTAGCTACATATATATTTAAGAGAGTGTGTTTAGTCAGGAAAGCCGCCTTCAGTGTCACTCAGAAAGTATTAAGCTGGAAGCTTAACATATTTATGGCTCTGGACATTTTGTTGAATTTGTTGACGGAGAAAAAATTGGAATAACATCCATCTCATCCTTAAATCTCTCAATCAGTGGTGCATATCGTTCTCTGGATTAAGACAAGTCACCATGAGGAAACAGAGGGAAAGCCTCCAAATAGATCTGCTTGAAAAACTCTCCACTGGCACATTTCTCATTACTTTATATTTTTGGACTTTCTGCGCTAAAAGCTGCCACAGCCAAATGTGTGTGGTCATGGCTGAGGATTTTTTTTTTCTGAAAGCCGCCTGAGTAAATGAGGATTGACAGGCCCCTAATGCCCTCTGCAGCGAATAAATGGATAATCGAGCATCCTGTTGTGACGCCCCCCGTCCTGTGTCTGAGACGGGAGACACAGCCATCTGAGCACCGCGGTGACACAACCACACATTGATTGTGTGTGTGTGTGTGTGTGTGTGTGTGTGTGTGTGTGTGTGTGTGTGTGTGTGTGTGTGTGTGTGTGTGTGTGTGTGTGTGTGTGTGTGTGTGTGTAAGAATGACAGAAAGATGAATTTATTCTCTGACTTTTCATAGTATCACTCACTCTATTATTTACATATTCATTCCTCATAACATAATGCAGTGACAGTGATGTTATTCTGCTGCTGCCTCCATGGTGTCAGATTTGCATTTGTGTTTTTTCTTTTCTGTTTTCATCGCATTTCCTGTTGAAGTCTAAAGAGCAGTCAGCCACTCACGTCACAATATGTGGATCCAACTTCACGTTTTTTCACATCTACTCTCCCACCGTCTCCCAAGATACATTGATATGTTGACAAAAAAACAGTTTGTCATTGCTAGCATCTAAATATTATAAAGATTTTGTTTGGCATTTGTTTGTCTAACTTAAATGTGTCCATTACTTAAAGTCAAAGCACACCATCAAGTGCATTATCTCAGTACTATCATCAAATCTTACATTGGCAGGACTTCTCTACTCCAAATCCAGATATGTGGTCTCAGTGGAAATCCTGTAGGCTCATGGAATAGTGATTGATCTTGATCAAATGTCAAATGAAAAAAGAAAAAAACTGAAAATTTCCCAAATTTCTAAACCCACATTTCCTGGAAGTTTTTTTTTTTATTATTCATTTAAGTTGATGGCAAAAAAAAAATTAAAAAAAAAAAACCAGAAAAATTTCCAACAAAACTGAGCTAAAATTCCCAACTTACCAAAATTAATCAGAATTTTTCCACCCCTGGAACCCTGGCCAGCAATATTGATAAACAGCAATCACAAAACTAGCTACCAACAAACTGCAACTCTAACTAGAAAAGCACTCGCTTAGCGCAGACCTCCACCAAGCATTTTGTGATTGTCACCAACACTTTAATCTTACTTTAATGTTATACTCCCTTTCAGCAGACTGTCTGCTACAATTTGGTGTTAGTTGCAGATTTATACGATAATTTGTTACCTGACAGTGTTGAAAATTATGATGACCCAGTACATATTTCATATTACAGATCTTAGTATCCAGAATTTTACCTGGATCTGGATCAAACTTTTACACCTGTCAAAAATTATGGTGATCTTGTCTTGTATTGTTTTGCAAAGCAATCCGACCATTTATTGTGGAGTTATATACACATATGGTGAAAACGGCCCTATCTCCCAATGATAAAGAATCCTTTAAAAAAGTCCTGGATCCAGACGGTGATCCAGTTCACCTCCAAAATTTAATCACTTCTTTCTTATCCCATTTTAAACATTTCCTGAAAATTTCATCAAGATCTGTTTCTTACTTTTTGAGTTATGTTGTTCACGGACATTCTCCCCAAAACATAACCTCCTTGTTGGAGGTAATATCTAGTTGCTCAGATCATTTTACATATTTCATGTGGTAAGTGAGTGTAGGATAATCTCAGAGCTTGAGTCGCTAAGAAGTAAATGGTCTCATGTTACTACCTTTGCAGAGAGTTGCACCTCCTGTTAGATAAATATATAGCACACTGTACAAGGTGGAGTTTTTAAAAAACTACTTATTTTGAAGTTCTTAAACTTATGAGTGAAGACAACCTTTGTCAACAAAAATCTTCAAATCTTCATATCAGAAACAAATGGTGACTTCATTGGGGACTACGTCTTTACACAATAATGTCTTTGGTTGCACATGGAAAAAAGTGTATTGAAAGCAACATTCAAACAACCCAAAACATGGAAGCAGTTGCAGCAAAATAACATCCTCAAATTTCTTGCTGAAATGTATGAAATTATGTTAAAGGCCCTTTAGAGATTTCTCCTTTAAAAATGAACCGTGTCTTTAAGTTTAAATGTCCAAAGCTGGGGCTACATTGTGGCATATTGACATCCTCGCCTTCAAACCCTTTACCTTCAACTCTTTATCTTCTGTCTGCCTCTCAGCATAGAATTAACGGATTAAATAAACTTTAGGATTTGTCTCATTATTCAGGAAACCAGAGAAAGGTGCAAGGTTTATTGTCTCAGTCCTGTGATCGAGGAGGATAGAGAAGGAAATAAAAGCCAGGCAGGACAGAGAGATAGACTGCTGGCCGAGTCACGTCTGTCCGCGCTGCACTTATCAGGTGGGGATTTTCTGGAAGTGTCAGCCGGTGTACGAAGCCTTCAAGGCTCTCGGGAAAAGGGGATGCTGCGGTAGTGACAGGGCTATCTGCCTCTGACAGCCCAAAGACCTAAAACCGGATGGCTGGTGGAGATAAGGCTCTGTCGGCGCTGGACACACACAAATAGACAGGACACACACACACACTCAGGTTGTTTATGTGTGTGTGCAGGCGAGCACACCAACACATGAGCACACAGCCAAACACTGGCATTCACTTTGCATTTACAAATTCCCCATTGCCTGACCACTCGCTCATTCATTCACTCGATGTGCACTGACACACACACACACACACACACACACTGACACACACACACAGATGCTGGCTCCCTGTCTGCCTGCCAGCGAGGCTTCCCATTAGCCGTGGTGCAGTGTGCTGGGTGAGGAGCGCTGGGGCGAGAGACATCAATTTGCTTCCTCTAATGCGCTCGCTGCCCCCACAAGACATATTGATTATTTCTTCCCCGCAAAGCGACAAATAGCAATTTCGGGGGCATAATGGAGATAGATGGTTGGTTTATAAGAAGCCCCCAAAGAAAAGTTGTAAGGGGGGGTGGAGCGGGCTGAGGGGGAAGGGGGCTTACCGGGGGGCGTGGGGATGCTCTTCCTCTTCCTGCGACTTGTGTTCTGTCTCTGTGTTTAAGTCCCATTCTCTACTTTAAACGAAGGCACGAAAAGACACAGAACAAGAAAAGTTTAGATAAGAAAATTACAAATTCTCCAAGGCACAGGTGTATTCAAGCATAGTGTGATTGAATACGAAACACAGAGAAATGATGGCTTATAGAATAGAACAGAATAGAATACAATACAATATAGAAATAGAAATAGAAACATAAAAATAGAATAATAATAAGAATACAAATATTAAATTAGAAATTTGAAGAAATATATAAAAGTAGAAAAATATTACTATTTGCATATTTTCATGATACTGATACAGAAGAAGTAGAGGTATGATCTTTGAGGTAACTAAAAGTAAAATTTGGTCTGAAAGTAGAGCAGAAATCAAGATTGTTATTGCCATCATCGGCAATACACATCATACACAGAGGTAGCAAAAACTATAACTGAATCTTCTTATGCAGGGAAGCGTGTGATGTTAACTGTGACCTTGTAAAATGAGAAGTAATACTGCACATCCGATAAAACTGACAGTAATAATTCACATGGCATTAACATTAACTTTGCAAAGTTTGTTATTAAAAAGTGCTGTTACAAATGAAAATGAGCAAAATGGAATGTAGCCAAAAGACAACATTTGGTTTTAAAAGTGAAGCCTGTGCAGAAATGCCGAAAGCTGCAGTTCATTGACTGTCCACTTGAGGCTGACTGCAGAAAGAGAAGAAACCACATACACACCAAGCCAAAAAAACAGACTTTTACAGCATTGCAAAATAATATTGATATATATACAATATAAGACTTGGGTCTGGGTCACTAATATCACTAGCCGCACACACTGTACGGTGACGGGGGAGTTTTCTAACGCAGCAGTTTAGAAGATATTAAGATAACAAGTTTGTCCAATCAGAGGGCAGCTCAGCTCACTGACTTACATGCTCCCCATAGCTGTTAGTGAGGAGGCTCAAAGCCCGCCTCAAGTCGGCATTTCCAATACGGCGCCCACCAACCATTGGCTTCGTTACTCTGTATCAGGAGCAGATGGGGGACGTTGCTATCATATACTATACAGTCTATGCATGCAACATTTGAAAGTAGATCACATAATAATAAATATGTTGTCAATTTGTTGTTGAACTGTAAGGTACCAACAGCCCTAATACTGATAACATAGGTTTTTATCAATAACATATATTAAAACAGCGCAATTTTTACAAGATTCAGTTCAAAAAGAAGAATTGCACATTTTATAAAAAGTTAATATTGCGCATCACAATTTGTACAGTGGAGCCATATAATCAAATTGATGCACATGATAACGGAAAGAAAAATAGCCATTTACTTAACAGTAGCATTGCACTCGACACAAAACATTGTTCGTTATAAAAGATAATTATTGCACATGATCTCAAAATTGATATATCACATTTTTTTTATATAAAGCATATTATCAAAAAGTAATGTTGCATGTATGTTTTAAAAAGGTTGCTGCATGTGATTGAGAAATTCATGGTGTGCCTGTTAAAAAAAAATAAATATATAAAAGAGAGTGCACCATCCTCCATCTTTTTCCTACAACACAAACAGATATAAGAGGTGTTTTTTTAAGAAGGAAATTCAGCTGGGGATGGGTGTAAAGGCATTTCAGGCTCTTGGGTGCACAGATGTTGAGGTGCAACACCACTGCTCGTTTATTACATGCCTCTCTCCAGGAGCCACCTCCCATCTTAATGGTTTTACTGCAGAGAGCAGCTGCCACTGCTGTGTTTGCTCTGCCTCGCCCTGCGTCTGCAACACACACCTCATATCCCCGTTGTTCACATCGGGCTGCTCTTACGGCTGAATGTGCATGTTTGATTTAACAGTCTGATTCTCAAAGTTAGGTTAAAGTTGTGGGGTAAGTTTCCATTCCAGTGATTGATAGCTGGGTTGTTATAGATTTATAGTTTCAGAGGTTGTTATTTTATCTTTACTGCCCACAGGTTTTCCTCACCACATCAATTGTTAAGATGAAATCTTGAAATGAAGACTCTGTTTTTCATTTTTGCTCTTTTCACTCTTGACAAGAAGGCGGCTGCTTTTAAATCCTGAGACAGCTAAGGCTCATAAATTTTGAAAAAGTGGACTTCAGTGTCATCATGTAGTCTGTTTGCTTTGAAAAATTGGCTTCAGAGCTGACAAAAAGTCCAAATAAATCCTCAAATTCATGTTGTTAACATCCATATGCATCCATATCTGCCTTACAGAAGTTTCCTTGTCATAAATCCACCTGCTATTCCTCTCAAACTCCCACTGCAAACTCGAACACTTCTCCTCCAGACAGCTACGGTGTTCATGCTGTTACATAACGTGCTGGCTGATTGGAGGTATAGCTGATAGCTGCCAACTGCTGAAGTCAATGCTGCTGCTGCTGCTGCTGCTGACTCCAGGCGGTAAATGAGGCAGTACTTGTGTGTGCATGAGTGCGTGTTCTGCTCATCACATGATAGACTGATAGCAAACTTGGCTGCAGACAACTTTTCTCTCCCAGGATGATTCCCACTGGTGGTAATTCTTGTAAAATCCACTAACTAGTGCAGATTGTAGAAAATAAAAAGACGTCTCACACCGGTAGAAACCACAGCTGATGCGATCAGTCAGCACTTGTTTACGTCTTGGTTTCTGATCGAGTCACACAAAATTGGCTCGTTTAAAGCACAGTGTGTGATGATATGAGCAGCATGTTATGTGAACAGATGGTAGGAGTTCAGGCGTATTCACCCTGAAGACGTAAGTAAGTAAATATTTTCATGTTGGAAGAAAGTTTTCACAGATTCACTCTCAGCTCTGCCGAACCTGAGTACGGGGTACAACTTTAAATTTATATTTTTCTAGTACAACTTATTTCAACCTTTCAATTCAATCTTTGCCATACACTTCACTACAGGGTCTAAATCTATGAGAAACTCCTTAGCAAAGCTAGTACTGAAGAGCAGATAACATGCTACCATGTTTTTACCACACTATATTTTTGTCCTGTAATCCAGGCACATCTGGTAAAATGTAACTAACAATTTCTACTACGTATACCACTTTTTTTTCTTTAGTTTTCTTTCTTCTTAATGTTTTTCTTAATCTAGAGAAGACAGGACAGTAGATAGAGAAGGAAACAGGGTGACTGCCAGGTAGGGTTGCAAAATTTCAGAAATTTTCAAAGTTGGAAACTTTCAAAGGGCATTATCCAAAGTTAACAGGAATTAATCGGACTAAATTTATATTAACTGCATTTACTTGGTCATACACGTGATTTTTTTTAATTAAGAATTTACAACAGCCTGCATTTATTCATTATTTCTCCTCAGCAATGCCAAGCCATTCCAATGCCCATAAAAACTAGCTCTATATGTCAAAAGAATCCAGAATCATTGTTTTGTTTTGTGTTTTAGAAATAGTAATTGCACTGCAAAAAAAGAAAACTAAGACCAAAGCTATGAGCTTTGTTTTACTGAACTTTCCTTGTCATGATTGTTAAGCTGCCCAGTCCGAGCATCTTAAGTTATTATATTAAATTTTAAACATGTTAAACTTTAATATGAACCATATTGTCAAAAGTATCAGGGTGCCGAATCAGTTATGCAACAAACTTAGTCTGTGATGAAGACAGGGAGCTAATGGGCAGCTTGTGTCTGCTTCTGCAACCGCTGTTCATCCTCCCCTTATAAATTTAAACCCACAAAATGATCCTTAACCCTCATTTTAGAGCAGGAGGCTGACGGTTTGATATCCTCCTAGGTGATATTTCAACATTTATATATATTAATTATAGCCTGTTTGAGACTTCTTTCTTATAAGAGAGCACCTTAATTTTCTTAATATTAAAACTTAATTCTCAAATCTTTGTTTCCTACTGTGGCCCCAATCTCTAACGTATTTATAGCAGTTTTTCAGAGGAAAAAAAAAATAATGTCATTATTTTATCATCTCCAAAATGAGGACCACTAGAGTTAGCCCAGAGCTATCAAAACATCTTGCAGCTAAAATGAAAAGAAATGAAAGATGCCCCTTCCTGTGGAAGTGGTAGTGACCAAATTCAGAGCCAAAAGAGTGGGCAATCTAAGGTTAAATTTCCACAGTGTCTGAGTCAAACTTCACACGTGGGCCTGATCAGCAGCTATGTGTGTGTTTTTAATTGGTATTGTAGATCTAAAATGTTAGTCATATGTTCTGTTTAAGCTGTTGCAAAGCCTCCTGCCATGAGCTGGGGAGCTTTGGTTAATGGCTTCTGCAATAAAGCTTAACCACCTGGATGTAAACAAGCACATATGACAGATAGTGTAACATTTGATACATCACAATTTTGGCACAATTTTGGTTAAACTGTCTTAAAACGACCGTGTATCAGTGGGTGGATGTAAAAATGTTGGCTGGTGGAGCTGCTAATGTTAAATTTGCTCAATTTTGACTGTTTTCAGAATGTTTTCAGTCCTGTAGACTCATCGATTAGTTAGTTTGAATTTCCTTTCCTTTTCTGTGAGACCAATTTATGACATTTTATGAAGAAAAATAAATGGGTCTCCAAATATTAAAGGTGGTAAAACGAATCAAACTGGCTAAGTTAAGGTGGGGCCTTCTTCTTTCAGGCTGAGACTTCTTAAAGATTTGAAGTTTAGTTAGAGGAAGGAGAAACTCTCGGCCTTTTAACTTGAAGTATCTTCACTCATTGGTTCATTATCCAGATTCCAATCACATCATTATTATTGCTGAGCAAAGGTCATTAATAACCTGGGATTGACATTTACTTTCAGGTTTTCAGATATTGGATAACATCTCAAAATTTTCAATTAGGCGAGTTATCTATTCTCCCTCATGTGTCTGTGTGTGTGAGTGTGTGAGTGTGTGGGTGTGTGTGTGTGTTCCACCTTTGATCTCAGATACTTCTCAGAGAGCTGTCTTCTTTTTATTGCCTGAGCTTTACTTTATCACAGTTTTCCTCGAATATTTCAAGCAACTTCTTCCCTCTTTTTAAAACCCCTGTGATTGTTAAGTCACTGGAAAATCTCGCAACCACAAATCAGGTTCCTGTTTGAAGTATAGTTCTCAATAATTCAGCTCTCTTGCGAACGGGGTTTGAGCAGCAGAGGAAAGTGAAGTGCCGTGCTTGCTGTTAAAGATGTAGACATGAAGTAAGCACTTTCTGAGTGTGAAGTGGTAATTCTGCTGTTACATTGCAAGAGAAGCATCCTTTGTGGTTTTAAAATCTACATTTTGACTTCTTGAAGCCTTTTAAGGTAAAAGTATTGTGACTTTGAAGCGTGTTGCTCGAGACACAGAGATAGTCTGGTTTTAAAGGCCTTTATTTCCTAGTTTGCATCTTAAAGCAAAAAGGGCATCGGGTTCAACATCTCCCGACCTTTGGATTGCGAATTAAGCGAGCAGGACAGGGCGTTTTGTTGTTTCCCCGCAGTAATGGATCACAGCTTTAATTGTATGCAACAGGCCTGCAGTGGGCCATTAAGCACGATAAATTATTTCTAAAACTAGTTTGAAGAAATGCTAAAACTTTGACCATTCCAGCGACTTTTATCCCCAGAACATGATCAATTTAGTTTGCTAAATGAAAGTAATGCAGCTATTACAAAGTGCAGCAGCGGCGCGCTCCAGTATGTAAACTGACACGCTTAACGAAATGGAATTTTTAAACACCTCGGCCAATCCTCGCAGGACTAATAACATCGTCTTCCCCCAGGGGACGCAAAGGACTTAAATTATAGGAAGCAGCCCAGACGGGCAGAAGTGACACGCACACGCATGCAGAAGGAGCTTATTACCTGTGTTACTGTCAACGCGGCACAGCCGAGCTGCTGGTGATCACAACAGACATGTTATACACCACAACGGTATTACAGGGGCCACGCCTGATAGGAGGACTGATCCACAGGAGTGATGGGAACAGACAGGAGGGAAAGAGGAGATGGAGGGAGAGGTGACGTGAGGGCAGAGAGAAGGGGGTAGAAGGGAATGAGATGCACACATGAGCAAAGTGGTGGTAAAGATGGAGGTAAAAGGGGGCGGGATGGATGGATGCATGGAGGAGGGAGAGATGGAGTGATGGAGGGGTGAGGGCGCTGCCTATTATCCTGCATCGATTTACTCCAGTCAGGGATGGCTGGACGCGTAATGAAGTGTGGGATCTGGGGGTGTCTGCGTGCGCTTGTCTGCGTCTTATAGCTTTGTGGGATGATGTGTCACCAGTGTGTGTGTGTGTGTCACATGCAGATGGTAAGGTCTAACCTGCTGTGGTTAAACACAAAGGTAGATGGATGTTTTGCTTGGAAGCGTACTTGATGGACTGATCGAAATTACACATCCTACACACACATGTTCATCTCTGTATTTACACACCCTGTAGCTTTAAAACTAGAGTGAAGACGCTCATGACAGATTTATAACTTTCACTCATATTGAAATCTCAAAGAACATTTTAAAACTGGATTTGAATCATAAACATTAATTAGTGAAAACCCCAAGAGTCCCATTTGAAATTCTTTTCCAACACTTGATCAGCATCAGGTTGAATATCAGCCCATAAAATCCCTCATTCCGTATTCAGGTTCATCATTAAAAGGAATTCCTGAATTAGTAATCATGATCTCTCTGCCGACAACTGACTGTCATCAGCTCTCTGGCTTTTTTCGAACAGGAGGAGGTGAATAAGTTTAAGTTTGTGAACTGTCTTTTTGGCTGTTTGGACTTTTAAAACTATGGAGTCTAAAACTTCACCAGCAACTTACAAATCAAAGTTTCTTAAAACAATAATAAGATTTTTGGCAGCTAGTCTCATATTAGTCAAAGAGAATCTTGGTGCATACAAGCGTCCACCTTTACTGTTTTTTGATCTAACTCAGCTAGCTGATCAGAAATTGGTCAGCTCCAGAGACTGTATAAAACATGGATGTAGCCTCCACCACGTCATGAAATGAAGCCAATCTGCAGCTGCAGCCACATTTGCTGTGAAACCAGCTGTGAGTTTCCTTTCTAACACCTACAGGGCGGCCAGCAGTCACATGACCTGAGCTGTGTCTCTGATTGGGCAGTCAAACAATCCTAATAACTTTTAAAACGCAGAGATAAAAAAAATATACTCACCGTGCAGTGTGTACCGACAGTGAAATCAGTGTTTTAGACCCAAGCTGTTTTTTAACCAGTTTTTTTATTCCATAAAAGTCCGTTTTTATAGCTGGGTGTGTACGTGACTTCCGGTCTTTCTGCAGCCAGCCTCACATGGATTTTCGATGAACAGCAACTTTTAGCACATAGGCTTCATTTTTACTAACCGGATGTTGCCACTTTGGTCAAACTCTTTAAAGAGGGGGACTAATCTTTTTCTCAAGCTTACTCTGTCCTTCTGAAGCCCTTATAATAGCTTTACATGACACAAAAGCTCTAGGAAATCCCCATTTTTCCACACTTGTGTTTTAGAAAACTTCAATTCAGCCTCTGTCTGAAACTCTTTGTTTTAGCAGCTGTCTCTTTAAGGCTCCCCGCTCCAGAACCCCCCTTCTCTTTGATTGGCCAGCCCTTCAGGGGCAATGGGTACCTTGTTGTTTCAGGCCTGCCCTTTACAGACAGATTCTAGGATTTCTACAATGTATAAATATGTAGTGGTAGTAAAATCTAAACATCCAGGATCATTAGTTTATATCCATGTTTAAAATTTGGGAAAGCAGAATACCCCCTCTGTAATATTTGAATGACAGTAACTGACAGAATAATCCTTTACTTGGTAATACTATGCATTGCAGCCATTCAAAAAGTTTAAGTTAAAAAAAAAGTCCTGAACGATGAGGATCATTTTGTGAAAAGCAAACTGTGGCTAATGGTTGGTTTTTCATTTAACAAAAGCAAAAGTTGCTCATTTTAGGACTTCAAACCGTCTTGTAGTCTTCATTTGCCTCATTTTCCCGTCTCAGCCATCCTCCTAAGGGGCACAAATCAAAACAAGCAGCGTCCACTCCAGACAATCAAATTAAAAGAAAAACAGCACTTTCCTCATGAGAATTTGTATGTAACATTTAAATGTTCCCAGAGAAGAACAAAGGAGACACTTTCCAGCTGTGAAGTGACAAACAAGCTGTCCCCCTGTCCCCCTCCCTGTCTTCTTCCTCCATCCCTCGTGTTCCCTCTCCTCCTGTATCTCCTTGTTTCCTTGATTTCCCTCCCCTGAAGCCCCGCACTTGCTCCACCGGTCTAATCCGCTCTTCGACATGCTCCCTCTTTGTTCTGCGACCCTGACAAGTCGTCTCGTTCCCCTGCTCCGAGGACAGCTCCGGTGTGCTCGGGATAATGGAATGAATGCCGGAATGATAAACCCCCGAGGATGCCTGGAGAAAACACAGGAGTGTGTCGAGCGGGGTGATAACACTCTTATTCTCCCTTGCATCTGTCGGAGGAGCAGGGATTATGGTTTTACAGACAGGCTTTGCCGATTTGCAGCCCTTTTCTGCAGGCCGGGATGTTTACACTGGAAGGTGTCAAGGGGCACTGGAGGGATATTCTCACATCTGTCTCGCACAAAGGTCTTCATTAGTTTGGAGCGTTTCTTCACGTCGTTCAGGCATATCTTTGTTGGCAGTTAATTTAAAGTCACCCAGTCAAAGTTTACTTCATTCCTAAAGAAGAAATTACTTGAGGCAGTAGTTCTAAACTGGTTCGTCTTGTATATTAAAAGTATGGCATGGCTTTGTCAAAGCAAGAAAATCAAATTCAGCTGTTCACTCTTATTTGCTTTAAAGTGAGAGTTGTTGAATTTGAAAGTTATCATTATAATTTAGCTCTGCATAATGATATTGGTTGGATGGTCAATAAACTACAATGTTCTAAATTTAGGAAAGAGGGGGGCATTCCACTTTCCTATGTTTTAAACATAAAATTGCAGTGCTGGATGCTCAAGATAAATGTTTACAGATTCTCAAACCGCTACGTATTCATATGTTGTATGTTCCCTGAATGTTCAAAAATGCTCCGTTCTAAAAATAGCACCAGGTCTTAACAAGACTTACTGAAATTGTGACATCATTGTATAAGGATCTTGTAACTGATTCATGATATGTTGGAGGGACGAGCCTCAAACACCAAGGTCTGCCCATTGCTCTGCCCCTGACTGGCCTCCAGAGGACTGGCCAATCAGAGGGGAGGGGGTTTGTGGAGCTGTGAGTCTTAAAGAGACGGTACATAAAACAAGGCATTTCAAACAGAGGCTGAAATAAAGGTTTTTAAAAACACCAGTGTGTGAAAAATAGGGTTTCTTTTGAGTTGTAAATCAAATATTGATACTACGGGGGCTTCAGAGGGACAAAATAAAGACAACAAAAATTGAAAAATAGCCCCTCTTTAAAATATTCACGACAAGAAGACACTGAAACCCCAGTTGATGTTTTAATGCTACATGGATGTAAACAAGCACATATGACAGATGGTATCTCATAGTTTTACAGTATTTTGACCTAAAAATTGAGTTGGCAGTGTTAGCTCGGCTCATGTTAGCCACACTGAGCAAACCAATTTGACATTGTTCATCTGCAGACTTCTGTCAAAAAATAGTACTTATTTGAGACTGCTTTTTAAGTTTTAAAGTTTGATTCAAACACGAAGGAAATTAGTTACTGTGGAACATCCTTAGCAATAAACGGGGTTTATATTAAAAGCTGTTCACCAACTGGTTTCTGTGCCCATACTTTATGTTTTTACCAAACTAGACCAGTCAGACCTTGATTTCAGTCAGAAAAATGCAATTACTGAAGAGTAAATGCTAAAGGTGAGTGGGATTCACTGGGTTTTTCAGGGATTAGCATTTATTGATGTTTTTTTTTTCCTTTTTTAAACTTACGCTGACTTCCAGACGAGTAAGAACTTCCAGCTTTTTCATTGTTGAACATTTTTCATCCAGAACTTCTTCCTTCATCAGGAGACTGTGATGTGTTTTATTTCAGCCACTGCAGACGCTTTACTAAAACTATAATCTGTTGCTGTGGCTTTCATCCAGTCTGCTGGACCTGGTCATTATCAGACATGAAATAGGATTCAGAGGAATCAGAGAACGTCCAGGCTTTGAGTAAGGATTCTTGGTGCTTTGAGACAGTGAGGCGAGGAATCAATAAAAACTGATTTATAAGCCTGTTTTGCTGCTTCAAAACAATTATCAGACTTTTCATTGGTGAAGTTCAAGAGATGAAACTTGGCTATTTCCAGAAACGTTCTGTCTTGTGCTATTATGCTGCAGTCCACCTACTCTTGACCCCAATCTCCCAGATATCCACACTTTCTTCTTCTCGATCTAACCTTCCAACAAACCTCCTGACTCAACGTCAGCCCGCCTGACAATCGAACATTCCTTTAACTGACCTTGACCACTAGAGGAATCGAAAATGTGGGGGTGGGGAGCCTGGTAAGAAAAACCTCCCACCCTAAAAATAGAAAAGGTGGCAATTAAGTGCCAATCTAATCATGCCTCGAGTAAACGAGCCCTGAAGATTCCGCCCTCATATCCCCCAAGGCTTTTTTTTCCCCTCTTCACACCACTTCCTCATCATCATCGCCGGCTATCGGCTTAATTACGCCCCCGCCATCCTCAGATAAGAGAGTGATAGCCTTATCACCACGGCTCATTTCCAAATCCATGAAATTAATAAAGTCTACCTCCCTGTCTCAGTTCTGGGGCCAAACTTATATGAGCTGTCACGTAGGGGATGTCAATGAAGTACTGCTTCGCCTGCTCCCACAGCTGGCGAAGAGAAGCTACCGGAAATCATCCTCGAGGAGATTAAAGACACAGCTTTTTTTGTGTTGTACGCAAATAATTTGGTCTACCCTGATGGGGGTTGTGTCTGTGTGTTAGTTTTATGATGCCACTTGTTCTATTTATCATCCGCACAGTAGCTGAATTGTCCATTTGGTGTTGTTAGCTACTTAATTTTCCTTAATCTCCACCTTGGGAAAGCAGCTAAATCACACAGCTTTGTTTCACTCACTTTGCTTGTGTGTAAAATATTATTTAGAGGGAAAGCAGTGGAGTAAAGGAGCAACCTGGAGGCAGATCATAAACTCCCAGCTTGTTGTAAGTGAGTGTGTCTTTATCTTTGGATCATCAATAAGCCTCTAATGAAATAAACTGGAGCTGAAGAGGTCTTCCAGCAGAGCCTAGGAGTTCTCCAGCTCTCCATGTTGGCTGCTGTAATCAGCAGGGAGACAGCTGCTTTCACCACGCTGTTCCACCTGCCCGCTCCCCTGAGTAAAGGGCCGTGCTTCACCGACCAAATCCACTCCAAGTCTCTCTCTGAGGCCTGCTCCAGCATGACTGGCAGGGGTCTCACACATCGATTCATGGAGGGGGGAAAAAAAAGAAAAAAGGGGAAGGTTGGGCGGACCCGTCACTGCACCGACGCTGGCAGCCGAATGAGACGGGCTCCCACTAGGTTTGGGGGCTGTCATTTATTTCTAAACGACGGCAGATGGTGGGCTTGGCGCTCGCACCATCCTCTCAATCTCCCAAGGTGCACTTCTGTGATGGATGTGGCGAATGGGAGCGCTGTGAGAGGAGGCTGAGGCACATCTGTGCCGTCCGATAACGGGGGGCAAAGTATGTCTGGGCTTCACTCGCCGTGGACTAGCTTTCTCATATTACTCATTCCCATACAGACCTCTTGAGGACTGGAATCTTTCTAAGTTTATTTGCCTCTCACTTTCATAGCTCTGCTTTTACTGCTCTTATCAGCAGGACAGCTTTCTGTTTACCATGCAGGTGCACCTTCAAGTCTGACACTGCTACCTGGCAGGAAAGTAGAGGAGATACCCCTGAAAATGAAAAGTCATTTCTGGGTGATTAATCATCACAGATTTTTATTAACTGTTACCATCACAAGGCCTTTAGGCTCCTCACAGAGTTTATTCTGACTTTTACTGGAATTTTCCGGCCACCAACTTTCAGCAGGAGAGTTTTCCTGAAGAAGTGGAACTTGGGGGTAATGTCTGTCCCTCTGGTGCCCCCATAGTTAGTTTACAGCCTTATGTCTGTCTCTTTAAGGCTCCCTGCTCCACAATCCCCCATTCCCTCTGATTGGCCAGCCTTATAGAGGCCTGTCAGGGGCAGAGCCATGTGTGGACCTTGGTGTTTGAGGCCTGCAACACCAATGTGTCATGAACAGTGTTGGGCAGTAATGCATACTGTAACAATATCACTTGTCCTAGTAACAAGTAGTGAAACGAATTACTTCCTGACTGTTGTTATTAACCCATTAATGATGATTTTATCGCACAAGTCAGCTGAGCAGCAAGGTGGATTGCTTCATGGTTGCCAGGTATGTGGTTGGGCATCTTTCCAGGCGCTGCCGTGGGTAGTTGTTGTTAGCCGATGGGCCTGTTTTTTCAATTGCTGTCATAAATACCTGGCAACCCTGGCTAGCTTAAAAGATGTTGCAGTACATGTTTACATTCTGGAAATATGTCCATCACTTTAGTTTTGACAAGAGGAACGATGACAGCAACACCATTGTCAGATGTAAATTGGGCCCCTGTTGTTGGTCTCTTTCAATTAAGATCAACTTAGATCAACTTGATTCTGTTTCTCTCGTCTTCAACTTAAACAGATGTGTGTTTCTTGTAGCCAGTTATAGCCTGCAGAAATGTGCAAAATCAGAATCACTAGGAGAAAGGACACGAATCCCAATGTTGTAGCGTCTAAAAAAAGTTATATAATCAGTTGCCTATAACTGTTGGCAGGGAGTAATAAGCAAAGTAATTATATTTCTTCTACAAAAATTAAAGAGTACTTTTTCAGTCAAGGGTTGTGAAGTAGTTAGATCCTTTTGAGATGATGTCATCATTTCAGCTCTCTTAGGATGTCGGGAAGATCTCGAGGAGATGTGTTTTCAATTTTTCACTTTCATTTTTTCACTCTCTCCTTCATGCAACCAAAATATCACAAATAAAATCTGACTTATTCAAACTAGAAAAGCACTCAGAGAGCACAGACCTCCACCAAGCATATTGTGATTGTCACCAACACTTAAGTCCTACTTTAATGTTATACTCCCTTTCAGCAGACTGTCTGCTACAATTTGGTGTCAGTTGCAGGTTTGTTCCATAATTTGTTACCTGACAGAGTTGAAAATGATGATGACGCAGTACATATTTCATATTCTGGATCTTAGTATCCAGAATATTACCAGGATCTGGATCGTACTTTTACATCTGTCAGAAATTATGGTGACCTTGTCTTGTATTGTTTTGCAAAGCAATCTCACCATTTATGGTGGAGTTATATACACATATGGTGAAAACAGCCCTATCTCACAATGATAAATGTTCCTTTAAAAAAATCCTGGATCCAGACGGTGATCCGGATCACCTCAAAAATTTAATCACTTCTTCCTTATCCCATTTTGAACATTTCCTGAAAATTTCATCAAGATCCGTTTGTAACTTTTTGAGTTATGTTGTTCACAGACAAACAAACTCTCCCAAAAACATAATCTCCTTGGCAGAGGTAATAAGCAAAGAAAGTAGAGGAAAATAATAACAATTGAAGAGATAAAGTTAAATCAAGTGCTATTTGCAAAGACAATAGCATAGAAAGAGCAACAGGCGTTGCATGTGTCTTCGTACCTGTATTAAAAGAATCTTGGCTGAGGAAGTATTGAGTATGTGATCTCAGACACGCCTAAGTCCGTCTGATCCATCTGATCAAAGCATCTCCCTTTCTGAAAAGAAATATGACCAGGAGTGGACTTTTCTTCCTGACAATGAGGCTGCATATCTTTTCTACTTCCTCAGGTGAATCTGCGCTGAATTTACACAGTCTCTTCTTTTTCTTTTGTACCTTCACTGAAATATTTGGGTCCAATTTCCACCTCCGGCTTTCTATCTCTCGCCACACTGAAGCTGTTGACAAACACACACCCACGTCCCACACACACACACACACACACACACACACCCTCTGACACAGTAGATTCAAAGACACATTAAAGTGAGCAATAGCAGCCTAACAACACCCTTGCAAAGGTCACGTCAGCTTCATCATCCTAATCATCGAACGCCATCGCCTCCTGTGATTTAGGGTTGCAGTAAAAGCATCACAACCCGCCCAGCCACATCCTTGCCCATAAACGTAGCCATGGCAACAGGGACGTCGGGCTGCCCTTCCGCCGATGCATCTTTGGGATTCTCTGCGCGTCGCTGCAGGGTGACGAGTCAGGCGTAAAGAGTCGATTTAGCTGCGGCATTGGGGAGGCTCGCACATTAGCAGAGAGGAAATAGGAGCCAGCAAATACTTAGTGGGTGATTGGCTCCGCAATAACAGAACACCCCCTTTGGCAGCTCGTCAAGCGCTGCTATACGGATGCCATTACAAACAGGGGGCCATTAGCAGGCAAGCGAGGCTTTGTGAGGCATGTCGCTGCAGCACGTCCTCAACCCCCAGGGCTGCTTTTTAAAGATGTGTATGATCAGCTGTATGCTGATCATCCTGCATGTCTCCAACGAGTGCTGCATTTAGAGAACAGCAGGTTCTCATCCAAGTTCTTAAAGAGAAATTCATGTAAAAAGGTGAAACATGGAGTAGAGGCCTTGTTACACCAAGTCCCCTGTGCACAAAGACGCCGTTCAGGTCAAACATGGGGCACATCGTACATGCAACTCCTCAGAGAATCAGATCAGACTGAGGATAAAAACCTTTATGTTCACCGAGAACTTTAACTGCTCTTTTACTTCCACATGTTGTTCCTATTATGGTTTATTAGCTCTTAATAGCAGCTATTTCAGATTAAGATTTTAAACCATCTTTTCGCTGTAGGCAGCACAGAAACTAGAGCTGCATTATAATGACTCCTTCACTGTAGGGGGGAGAAAAAGTGTATTGTGATTTTTATGCCTCACACAGCGCCAAGGAGCTCTGTATGTAAGTTTGCTGGATCTGCACAGAAGCGCTATTAATATGCAGTAAAATGAAACTGAACCAGTGGTGGGATGAATATTTTATCAGCAAAGAGCGCAGACGTGCTTCTCTCTGTATTCCTTTTTCTTCTTGTGGGGTGAAACGCTGTCAGATGTAATCTGGAGGTTGTAATTTTCTGAGTAAAATAAACACAAAACGCCCGCGGTCACTTTTCAGGCAACAGATTTTCAAGGAGTCAGAGGAGCCTGTTGATGCTGATTTTCTGTTCTGGTGGATTAACTAATCACTCCGTCTCTGTTTTATGAATGAAATGTGGTTTTCGATGGCTGAAACAGTAAACATCTGCCTGGGTGAGAATGAAATATCAGACCATTACTAAGCTGATGGAGTCGCAGCGCATTCCTGGAATAATGGTGATGTTTCGTTGAATACAATACGCTGCATAAACAGAATCTGATTGTAAATTCAAATAAGATGCAAATAAATAAGGCAAGGGGGATATTGAAACACATTTCTTTCTGCTGCTCAGTGCTGATCGGTTTGTGCTTCACTGCGCCGTCAAATGAAAGGGAGGAAAAATCCTCCTCAGCTCCAGTTTGTATCTGCACACATCTGACACTCTGTATTTTCCATGCTGAGTTCATACCTTCTGAAAAAATAAGGAAAAGAGTGAATACAAGAAAAAGCTCCTCAAGCTTCTTGCCAAAGCAGACACACGCTCGTACTCGCCTCTTATGATACGAGAAAGCAGCAAAGCACTATTCACAATGTGTGCAAATACAGAATAAGGAAGAAGACAACCTTTTCTTTTTTACTTTGCAGTTTTTCTTCTGGGATTTTGTGAGTCAGGGACTCAGTGTGTCTCTCATGATACAATACCATACATTATACATTCGCTTTGATGACATTTATATTCAAACAGTTGTTCTGCAACAGCTAATATTTTGTCAGACAAACATGACGAGGCACTTCTTTAGAAAATGAAAATTCAAACCTGCTTACAATTCATTCTCCAACATAAAAGCACAAGTATTTTTTGACTGGCTCTATATGTGAAACTATAACTTGACACAAATCTGAGGTCAATGCACAGACGCCAGTAAATGTAACTTCTTGTCAGGAACAGAACAGGGAGACTAGCCTGATTTGGGGGGTTTGTTTTCTTTAGAAACAGGAATAAAAAGGAGTTTGTTTTGGGGAAAGAAAGTACGACAATCAGGTTATCTGGGAAATTGTTAAACATGTCTGTGAATTGATTCCAGTTACAATCAAGTTAGCATTGTGCCAATTAGCATAACCAGCATTGTGTCTTCTGGTACTTTCCTTTACCTGATTTGACACACAAAGAACAAATTATTTTCAAATTATTCTACTTTTTAAATTTGTGCAACCAAGAAAGTTTTTTGATTATGGTGTGAACACAACAGAACAGCTCCAGCTATGAAGTCCACCTATCGTCTCTTTTTCCCCTCATCTCAGCATCAAAAGATGGACTAAGCTTGAAGTAACTTTAGTTTAAACACGCCACAGGTCAGGTTCAGTCCACATCAGCTGCTCTTAACTATGAAAAACCATGTTAGCCTGGGGACCATTTACTGTTGCTGTGTTTGATTTCACCCGTGTAGTATGTCTTGTCCAGTATCATAGTGGATTCACCATTGCTAAGTTTCGAGTTGCGTCTTGAGTCCTCAGTGTTTAAGCCCAAGTTGAGTCTAAGAAGTCACCAAAGGAAAAATCAGAGTTGAGTCCTTTTACCTGAGTCGAGTCCAGGTCAAGTCCTTAATACCTCAGCCAAAGTCCAGAGTCTTCAGAGCAGGATACAGGGAATTCACCTAGTGGAACTTAAAGTAGCTAACTTTTAGTATATAAATGACGAACAAAGCTAAGAATGAGTTTAGGATTTGCTCAGTAATGTTTAGGAAGTTTATAACATTTCATAACTCAACCAAACTTTGTGGAACCATTGTTTGAGTGACTTTAGAAGCTAACTCGTCGTTATTTAGCAGCTAGCTTATGACAGTGTTATCAACAGTTAAAGTAACATTAACATCACCTTCCACTCACTTCTCTGGGTGCATCCTGAACAGATGTCTGTTAAAGCTTGACGTTGTCCCTGTCTTCTTTTTAACTTCTTAGTTTCACAGCCAACATTCTGCTCTGCATTTGCCAGCGTTAGCTGTAAAATCTTTAAAGAAAACCACACAACCTTTGGCACCTCTTTTGATATCTTTCTACACACTGTTACTGAATGAGACAGACACAGGTTGACAAACACAAGTGACAGCAGTAGCCTGAACACTGATATGTCATAATAAGCTTAAGTTCCCCTAGTCTTTGCCCAAGTCATCATACAGCCAGAGCCTAGTCCAAGTCAAAGTTCAAGTCATCTGCACACAGGTCTGAGTCTGATTCCTAAATATCCAAACTCCAGGCAGATTCGAGTCCGAGTCTTGGACTGAAGTGTCACAACACTGGTATGAAGTCCATCCAACGTCTCATTTTCTCTCATCTCAGCATCAAAACCTCAACTAAATTGAGCATAGCTTTGGTTCGAGTCGGTTCTATCAGCTTAAAGTTTAGCTCATTACCTCAACACATCTAATCAGCAAATAGCTAAATTTTCTCTCTGTTTAAACCACTGCCTGTTGCTGTGTCTGATTTCACCCGTGTAGTATGTGGTTTTGATTGCTGCTCTCGCTGCCTCTGCCTTTAATATAAGGTGTGCTCTTCCCGCCTCAAACTTTGGCCTTCCACTTTGGTACATGAAAAGGCAGGGGGCCACAATACCAAATTCAGCTTATAGATGAAAATAATTGATTCTTCTGAAGAAAGTATCCTGAATGAACTTTTATTTTCTGTTATTTCATTGATTTTAAAAGTGTCTAGTGCATTTCTCAACTTCACTTCTTAAAAGCAGCTACCTCAGAGGCTTATGTATGGAAAGTATTCAGAGCCATATTTGATTTATTTATTAAACTGGTGCAGGGACCATACACAGAGCTGAAATAGCCACATCAGAATTTGACCATAAAAATCCAAAATGGAGGAAATACAGCAGCCTCCCGACTTTACAATTCTATTGCCTGCTTTTTGAATCATTCAACACTTCTGGGGAGAAGTGTGTGTCTCCCTCCTCTGAGGTCCTGTGTTGCTAAACCTCCAGTAAAGCATGAGCTACACACAATGCCTTCTGGGGCCTCTATGCTAAAAATGCATTCATGATAGAGCTGCATGATTTGGATGAAAAGGTCCAGCAAATAGTGTGTGTTATGTTAAATTAGCCGCCTGCCCTGCCCGGTCCAGCTGTGTGCACTTCAATCGTCTCCTCTACCACCCATGAGGTGTTGTATGAACCCCCCAGGAGGGTTTTTTTTTTCTCGCTTTCACAGTCCCGCAGGCACCCTTGCTGACTGGCATCTCATTAGGCGAGCAGGGCGCCAAGCTCGTGCTCGCTCGCCGCCAGACAGGCCACGCCACAGGCTGCATGCTAATTGCAGAGGCGTAGCCGGCATGAGACGACCTTGTATGGCTAAAGAAAAAGGAAGGGAGGCAGAGATGAGGTTGTGTTTAGCGTCTGGTGGGCAGGGGGCTCTGCTCCACAAGCCGCTTTAGTCTCGACCTTGGGCAGGAATGTCAGCCAAGTCTGACCGCTCAGTGAGGGAAGATCAAATTTGAAAGCCTCATTAAAAAAACATAAGCAGAGCGGTGTGTAATATAGAAAGTAAGCACTTTATTTATTGCACTTTGTTATATAACAGTCTGTAATGAGTAAAGCATCACAGTGAGTGACGTTAATTTGCTGCTTATCATAAATTTACTCCATTTTCAAAGCCTGTTCTTTAGTTTGACAACTCATTAGATTCAAAGCTTCAAGAAAAAGTCAGACTCAGATCACAGCCTGACAGTAATTTAGCACATCTGGGTTGTAATTTATACACTTTCACCTTCTGTGACATTAATTTAGAACATACCTCAGCTGTGTGAAAGTTTTAAGGTTGGGTCATCGCTTAAAAGGCTTTGTAAGTTCTAGCTAACATGAAAAAGCTGCTTTATTAACACTGCATTTCAATGCAGATCAAAGAGGTTCCTCTCTTTTGATCTTTTTATCAAACTGCTCAAAGGGATGTGACGATACACTCAACTGAGGACCAGAAACCATACCTTACCAGTTACCAATCAATAAAGTGGCATCCAATATATTACAATACAATATGATGGCATACATCTATACGTAGTACGATGCAAAGTGATCCGATAAGATATGTGTTACAGTGCTGTACAATACTATATGATGGGATCCCAAGCAATACCTTATGATAATATGCATTACAATGCGTGACACAACTTGATGTGCTGCAATACAATGTGATACTATAAAAAATGCTATGATAAAATATAATACTGTGCGATAAAGTACGATACAATACAGCACATTACAATACTGTGTGACACAACACAGTACAATTCATATCATTGAGATGCAACACTGTGTGAAATAGAGACGCACTGATCCCAATCTCAAGGATCTGAACGGGGCTGATTTTGGTGTTTTCTAATTGATCGGTGATTAGTATTTCAACCAAATTTCCTAACCATTCATGTCATTCACGTTAGCCATCATTGAGCAAAAATTGCTGCCAAACACTTATGTGTCAATCAATCAATCAATCAATCAATCAATCAATCAATCAATCAATCAATCAGGTGTATTTATAAAGCACATTTAACAACATCTAAGGTTGACCAAAGTGCTGCACAGTCTTAGAACACAATCAAATAAAAGTAAGTGTTTAAAAAAATAAAAAATAAAAAAGTGTTAAAAGAAAATAAAAAAACAATAAAAACAACAAATAGACAATAAATAACAGAAGAGGACATTGTAATAAATAGACAAAGTAAAAACATGGATGTCTTGCTCAACTAGTTTTAAAAGCCAGTGCAAAGAAGTGTGTTTTCAGTAAGGACTTAAAGCTCTCAAGAGTCTGAGCTGTTCTGATATAAATGACGTGACTGATGTATCAGTGTAAAGTAGTGCTCTGGATTCACCCAACAATGTAAAGTTGATAAGAGAATAATAAAATCAGACTTGGTACATTGATGAGGAACAGCAGCCACGCTTAGCTTACAGAAAATACGTGCACAACCAGACACATTAAAGCAATAACATCTTCCTTACAGTCCCAAACAGTATCTCTCCTGTGTCATACAGTTCAACAAAGCGAAAAAAAAAAAAAAAAACCTGGGACAGTCTGTTAGCTTAGCATTGGCAACCCAGTGGAAATAAGTTAAACTAGAAAGTGAAAACAGTCACACAGCCACATATTTGAATACATCCAATATCCTTTTCGCAAAGCATCCAATACGACTAAAGCCCTTTGCACACCAAAAGCGACGCGAATAAACGGCACGAAATTACAAAAAATTTGGAGGTGTCATATTTAATCTCCGCAGCTATTCTCCTCCAAACGATGTCTCTGTAATCGTTGTCTTTGTAGTCATTATCTCTTTTGCCGTAAAGAACCAGGTGCTGGGACGCGAAAACACAGAATTAGTGTTGAATGTTTTGGTATGTGACAACAAGAGTGTTGATTGGTCAGATGGGTACTTGTCCTAAGAAAAACATTGGAAAAATCAACCTCAGCCGAAATAATAAAAGCCGCAATTTCGCTCAGGGAAAGAACGTTGCTGGTGTGAAAGCTTGCATTGAATAACAGTGCTGTCTCTGTTGTCCATGGTATGTCCTGCTGTTCAGACACTTGGTTTCACATCCCTCCTCACTAGAGCTGTACTGCACAGTCTGTGACAACATGTGAGGTGATTTAAACATGATGTGATCAGTTTGACATCAGACGTTTGTTCCTTGTTGCTGCTGAGCCTCGCAGCACACTGGATCAGTTCCTTTACTTTCCAGTTCGGGATGATTCAGGTTACCTGAAGTTGTAATCTTGTTTGTGGCAAAATAAACGTTTCAAGTTAGTGTCTGATATTTACTTTAATAGTCTCATATCGCTTGTGAGAGTTGTGTCCAGGGCAGCCTTGGATTCAAGTGCACAAGTTCAGGGGCCTCATACAGGAGAGCATGTAAAACAGATTAGATGACTATAACATCAAAAGTAGCTGGACTGAGTTAAATGGAATTAATAAGCTCAATACATATTTTAGATATTATTATTTATCTTATCTCATCTTTTGGTTTTTCTCTGTCTCTGATGCCAGTTATTTGGAAACCCTGCGAATTGCTTCATGCTGCCAGCTCGTCTTCAAGCCCACATTCAGCTCCAGATGTAACAACGTTGTATGAAATCAGTCACAGGCAGATAGCAGCCCCTGCTGTCCAAAAGTGGTACTGCAAAACATTTTTCCATCTCTTCAATTTGAATGGTCGCGTATTTGTTCCAGTCTTTAACTAGCACTATGAACCATGTTAACGTCAATTCACTGAACTTTTTTTTACAACTAATGAGGAAGTCTGGAACATTTTCTGTGTAGTATTATTTCCAGAGACGCCACATTTATCCACCAAGAATGAAAAGTTTCTTTTAACAGTCAGTGATACCAAGCAGAGCCAGACTCACATGGGGACATCTGAGGCATCTGGGGGGAAAAAAGGGATAAAGGAAGAGACAGAAAAAAGAGAGCAGCTTGATCTCTGACATGTGTTTTTCACACGTTGAACCCCGTCTGGCTCTATCTGAAAATTCATCATAACCTCTACGGTCCAATAACACAACCTTTTTGGGGCAGAGCACACTCCTCTGACGGGTTTTTCTCAAGCAGCCAAACTGGTAGAGTCCTGCAGATTGAATTCCAGCCGATGAAAAAGACACGTAAACACTGAGGACGGAGGGAAAAGGACAGAGAGGTTCTCCAAAAAGGTCAAAAACGGCCCACACAGTCGTAGCAGTAAAAGTGATCGGTGGCCTGTCACAGAAAACAAAGCTTTTGTTTCTTTCTAATACCTGAAACTTAATTTAGTTCCTCCCAATAAAGACTATAAAGACTGTATTGTGTGGGAGGGAGAGGGACATAGACACACACTGAGAGAAAGAGGGAGAGACCGCGGTGTTCTGTCTGTTTTAGTGCCATTAGTTCCTCCCTGCCACTCATTGATAAAGAGGCGCTGCCATCAGCCAAACCAGCCATCTCCTTCAGTCCTCATTAAAATGTCGTCATATTAAAAAATAATTTCAGGGCCTTTGCTGATGAGCGTTTTATTGCCTTCATGAAAATGTTCTCACTTCAGAGTCGACGGGAGAGAGAAAAGCTTCAATGAGTAATGAAAGCGGGGAGGGAGAGGAAGAGGAAGGACAGAGGAGATAAGGGTGATTGGTTGCAGACTTGGGAGGACGGTTTCGATATTTAGACGATTAATAATTTCTTTTCTGAGCTGATGACGTAAACATGCTTTTCTTTACAGTCAAGAACGTACACACGCTGAGAATAATGAGGCTTTATCTTGTTCAGTGACCTGAAAATTAGATTAAATTATCTCTATTACAGGAAACTTTAAGAAGGACCTTCAATGTCAGCAGCAGCTGGGTCAAAGCTAAAAATGAGCAGTTATCTCAGCAGTTTGCATCATTTAAGAAACCACCTCTAAGTAACTACATTAAAAACATTTTCCTGCACAATGTCATCACTTACAAAGCCAAAACTTTTGAAGCTCCCTCTACTGACTGGTTTTTGCATAAGTCATAAAGATCATCTCCTTCTTATTGACGAATAGGAAATGTGTCAAACTTTAACTCAAAATAAAAAGCAATTATTTCTTTCTATAATGATCTGTTTTCATGCTAAATCATGTCAGAGTGTTTTTGTTGTTTTTTGTTGTTTTTTGACAGACGATGTAATGCAATGATTCATGGCTCTGTTTACAATGTAGGTTTGAATATGGAAAGGGGAAACTCATTAAACTGTTCCCCTTTTATGAGGCTACTGCTTGAAAATGACATGCCAAGGATACCTGGGGTACATCTCTGGAACTACAAGCTGCACCAATGGAGGATTCCTTTCCTTGTGTAAAAAAAATAAGTGACTTTACAATAAATTTTCCCTTTAAAAATATGCATCAGAAGCCCCAAAAATGAAACAAACCATAGAACAACATCTGGACATTACCAGCAAGAAATGCTAGGCCGTTAGCATAAAGCAAGTAGAAATTACAGAGGATTTAGTAAAGAGATGTGTCTGCATCCACAAGTTTGTCACAGCTGTGCCATTTAAAGTTTCTGAAGTACCAGTGCAAAATTATTTTTATGTCATTCAAACACCACTATGGGTGTATAAAAAAAAATCTCATTTTGGAAAAAATAAAAATGAATTAAAAAAGATTAAGTAATAAAAGGAAGATGATATTTAACTGCAGATTATGTCTCATCCCCTTTGTTGTGGAGAGACCTCAAAGTCCCCCAATCAGGAACTTGGGGCTTAAAATGTTAAACTTTTTTTTTTTTTCATTTATAACAGAAGTAATTTTTTGGCTTGATGGGGCCTTAATCTGGAGTGGACAGAACAGTGGATAGAACAGGAAACTAGAGTAGGGCGTGACATGCAAGAAAGGTGCCGAACACAGGACACATTTTGAGAGCTGGCATCATGGGGAACAAATCACAGACAACTTAGCACCACAATCCATAAATTTATTTCTAGGACATTTTTGCTTTGTTGATAGCTGAAAAGAGACAGGAAACAGGGATAGCAACAAAAGATCCAGGTCTGGAGTCAAACCAGCAACCACACTGTGACAAGAACTATACTCTCTTTATTTTGTGATGCCCTTTGACTGCTTATAAATGGAGAATGGAGACTCATGTCCATCATTATACTCAGTCTGTGGATGGCGTCATTTGTTAAAGTATTCTTTAGGGGAAAATTTAACTATGTTAGAAAGGAAACTGAAGATACAGGAGTAGAAAGTGGGGACAATGTGCAGTAAAGGGTCCAGGCCTTGCCTTTAAATACAGGATGCAGCACCTCTAATTCTGTAATAATGGATGAGAAACTAAACCTGTAACAGTGTCAAATATATCACATTATGTCTGTCAAGATAACACTTAAACTCACTGAAGCACCTGTGAGTTTTTAAATGATTGTGATTCGTATTACAGTAATAATAATATAATAGTAATAATAAACTTTATTTATATGGCGCTTTCAAAAACACTGTTACCAAGTGCTGTACAAAATGAAGCAAACAATGGAAAAGATAAACGAGAAGAAATGAAAGAGAAGTAAAAGAGAAATAAAAAAGAAATAAAAGAGAAATGTGAGGAACTAAAGAAATTATAGCATACATATATATATATTAAAGGCTAAAAAGCACCACCAAATAAAGGAAAAGAAGACATCAGAAAAATAAATGAATAAATAAATAGATAAGAATAAAAACAGATTAAAACAGATTGAAACTGCAAAAGATAAGAATTTAAGATTCTTTCCCGTGTTCTGTGAAACAAAAAAAATGAAAGGTAAAATGAAAAAAAATTAATACATCATTTCGACAATTAAAATAGGCTGAGCCAGAATCTCTTGTAAAAGCACATTGATAAAAATGTGTCTTTAAAAGAGATTTAAAAGAGGACAAAGTGGCTTAAAACAATAAAATAATTTAAGCATTAAAAAGGTACAACAGAAGATTTAAGTTCTTCAAAATTGACACAAAAGTGCAACAAAAAAAAATAAAAAAATACAACATATCTGGTGATGTTGACGGGTCTTATAGATCACTACCGTGTTGCTCTCCAAAAAAAGTGGGCATGGAGTCAATTTTCTGATGTGCCAAAAACGCTTCAGCAAGCACTTTTTCATCACCCAGACCCATGAAACAGACACAAACAATTGTCTATCGTACCTCGACTACGGAAGAAAAGCTGAAGCAGAGGAGTGAGACAGTTACCGCAGAAAGCATCTCATACCTGCACACTTTGACATTCACATTGTGAAATCTTGTTAATGACACCACAGCCTGTAGTTGCTGTATAAGAGGAGTTAAAAAAAAAAATCAGACGATCCATCAGAAAGTCTTCTCTCAGATGGAAACTGATTCATCCTCTTGGTCTGTTTGTGTGTCTCACTCGGCTTTCCAGCGCTGACACGTTGATGATTTGTCACTCAGATAATGAAAACCCATACAACAGCATGCATACATAATATTTGCAGTAAAAGCTGAAGAGAAAACTGATGATCTGAAGTGCACCAGCTCCTGCTGCACATCCATCCGGGATGTAAATTTAATGCCACCATATGCTGATGTTTTCAGGCGGCAGCGTTGATTAAGTGACTCTGTTGTGTCTGATGAAGAAGTTAAAGTTTTGCACCATTTGTTATCTCACGGCACGCTATCTTTCTCTCTCTGTGTCCTGATAATCAAGTCTCTATTCAAAGGGGAGTGAGGAAACATTAGCACAGTGTAGATTCTTTATTTCCCTGAGCTGTGTGTTTTCCTTATTAGATATTTTAATTGTAAATAGAAACTCAATCTATTAATGCGGGGAAATGTGAATTAAGAGGGGAAATTAAAATACACATGAACAGACTGAGCACACAAACGCGCCACTCCTATGAGAACGTTCACGTCCCAGCAGAATATACACATAACCACTTGATTGGCCCCCAGGGATGTAATATCTATGCTTTAATTTCACATAGCAAGTAAGCATATCCTGTTACAAGCCATTACAAGAGTCCAATGCCAGGCGCTGTGTTTGTTATGCTCTCATTTTATATCCTCGCTTCACAGGATTTGGCTCTGTTTGAGATGAGATGAAAAGATCTGTGCTATTTGGGTTACAGCGAGAGCTTCTTGTCTTGCAAAATTTACTCACATAATTAAAAATAATCAGTTAAAAATAACTCCAGTGACTCAGAAGTGGGAGAAAGAAAGTTCCGGAGATGTAAAGTAGATGTATCTAACTGCTTGGCGTGTAGTAATCTATATTTGGGTGTTTTTTGGCACCGCAGCGGCTGCTGGACAGAAGCATTCATTTCCCACCCCGCATGGCTCTGGGCTGATTCTCGCACCAGTCAAACTGTTGCTCGTGGATCTGAGTTTTGTGGTTGTAACACGGACAGAAGGTGCCAAACCGATGTGAGGTCATTACTCATCCCGCTGCATACTGAGAGCTGGGCAGAATCAGAAAGCCAGCAGAAATGTGCCAGTCAAGACGCGCCAAGGGTGGAAGAAGAGTTCAGACTGTTTCAGTGAAATAAAATCAGATGGTTTAAAACTTCGACATGTGGAGTCAACTCAATGAACTTGTTTTGTGGGAGGAACTCGGATATTTCATGCCAGCCTACAACAAACTCAGCCAAAACATGTCAGTCAGTTAAATCCACATTGATTTAGTTCATTTTAAATGTACAACTTTGCAATTCAAAGCACAAAAGGTGAGAAGAAAAAAGAGCAGAGCAGTCGAGGCTGAAGCAGAAGTCGAGAGTCCCATTAGTCCAGTCCAGACTAATGGAACGTGTTGGAAACTTAACCGACTACAGTCCACTGCCGTCAGACTCCGACCATCATTAGCACAGTTATGATCCACAGTTTCCTGATCCTTCCGCTCCGTGTGTAATGTCCTTAAAACTTTGTCCAAGTATAGCAGCCTTTTCTGAGTCAAGCCTTGAGGCTCAGTCTGGGTGTTTCAGGAAGGGGCCCATCGGTCAGCCGCAAAGATTAACACCTCCAGGGTTTCCATGACACCAGAATTTTAGAGTTCCTTTTTTTCCCCTGATACTCAGTGGAATCAGATATCTTCCTAATTAGATGTCATTGCATTAAAATGGACTCAGTAGCACTGATAGCAAACAGAGTAACTGAGCAAAGACCCACATTTGACATTCTGGAGAAAAACCGATTTCCTGTTTCACTGCTTTGTTTTCATCAGCAGTGCTTACTCTCTTAATTTTGTCTCTATGTAGTTTTTTTTATAAAAATTAGAAAGATGACTGAAGATCTTTGTTTTGTTTTGTTTTTGTTTTGTTTTTTGTTTTTTTTTGTACTTTTCTCCTAATTTTGGTCTGATTTAATGTACAATGACCAAAGACTGGAGGTTACCAGTCTGCCTCTGTTGTTAAATTGCACCCCATGTACAGAGACTGAAATCATCAAAGAGCTTGATGTCATTTCCCATTCTTCCTTTAATTTCCAACGCTACCCATATTCTTATCTTCTCTTCAAATTAAGGCATAAAAGTATCAAAAATTCTGAAGATGATCGATTTTAAACCTAGTTTCCAGGAGTTTTGAAAGATAAGTGAACAATGTAGCAAAATTGAAAATAAAACTGCTACAAATCTAAATAAAGCTAAAAAGAGGTGCTGGAATCACTCACCTTGGCCCATCTTTTTCCATTAAGAAACACTTAAATGATCAAAGTGGTGATAGAGGAGGAAGTGTGCATCTGTTGCTTGTATGGGTGTTTGGAAAATAAAATCACTGTTTGTATTAACAGTGTCAGTATTGAGGGGTAGCAGCAGACGTCTCAGCAAATCTACTCCAGTAAAAGGTGTTTTTAAGAGGCAACACTTAGTAGCAATAGTTAGCCAAGTAGTATTAAGCTCCGTTTCCACCAATTGGTTCACTTCTGTTTAGCCGCGTTTCCACTAAGCAGTCTGGTCTGATCCAGTACGGTTTGGCACGGTTTGGTACAGTTAAGCCTGATCCTGATTCTTTTGACCAATCAATGGTCTGCAGTGTTGTAGCTCCACCTTCCGAGAGGGGATTGGTTCAGTCTGGCACCCATACAGAAGGGTCTTAAAAAGTGGGACGGCTCGTCTCGGTTATTCGGCGATCTGTCCCGGGATAGGTCAGTGGAAACGCCACAAAATGTGCGCAGTACCGAGACAAACCGAACAGGTCTGCTTGGTGGAAACGCCGCTTTTGTCTTGGTATGGCACACATTTTATGCCGTTTCCTCTGACTAATCCTGGGACAGATCCCCAAATAATTGAGACAAGCTGTCCGCCTTTTTGGGACCCTTCTGTTGGGTTTGCCAGACTAAACCGATCTCAGAAGGTGGGGCTACAACACTGGAGTTAGTTGATTAGTGGAAAGAATCGTCATTCACCGTGTGCAACAGCAGCTGTATTTCTCCTCGCGGCACACAGTCTTCTCTGAAACAAAGCTTGATTGCACTTTGTAACAAAGAGCCACATGGAAATCACAAAGAAGGTTTCCCATAGTTGCTCTTTGTTTACTTTGTTGTGTTTTTCTTCTTCGTTGGATTTATCAGCAGGGTACACTTTGTAGCGCTGCTATGGCATCACACTATTATTTTACCAAACCGTACTGATCTAAACCGGACTTTCTGGTAGAAATGGGGCTTTATTGTCAAGACTGATCATGTCAGGTGGAGGTTGGTGTTGGTTGATCAATCAAACATTGTGATTAAATCCACAAAAATAACAACATTTTTAATCTGCAACTTTTAATATATCCATAACTTCAGTATGGCTTTGCTTCCATCCAACAAAAAGACGTTGACTCTTTGCTAAGTTGCTTTTATGCCCAACCAAACCTTAACCATCAAGTTGTCAGAAGGTTAAATTCATTCCTCTCCGTTAAAAGCAAAGAATAAAGAGGCACAAATGTAGAAATGAAGCAAACAGACCTTAAATTTGCAGTTGATTGTAAGAAAAAAAGTCGATATATGACTTGTGTTTCCTCCACTGACAGGGGAACTACTTCTTCATTTTCTTAAGCGAGTGAAGAATGTTTTAAAAGAGGAAATACTGGCTCATATCTACCTTAAAAGCATCTTTTTTTTACGCTTGTAATGTGGCGTGATAAATACCGCGTTCCAGGGGGATGATGTTCATTTGTGACATCCTCATTTCATATTCTCACCAGTTGGGCATGGGCTCAGATTTGAGGTGTAATATGGGCCTGCCAAATCAGCGGTAGTCCCATTACTCATCCCCCTCTGCGCTGTCTCCTGGCTCGTGCTCCGGCGCTAATGCAGATTACAGGGATATATGAGGGCTATTTTGTTCGCTGCGGGGTGGAAACGATCACAGGCACCCCCATCCCTCTCTGATGCACGCCTCTACATCTGTTCACCCCCCCTCTACGTAAGCCTATCTGGAGATCCATCAGAGCCCCCTACCCCATGCTCTTATCGGATCTGAGGCCGCCTAATCTATCGCTCATCAATTATAGATGCTATGTGTAAAAAATTGGGTCACTAAACCCACAGCTGTGGATCTTCTGGGACACAGTTTGGTGAAGTGATTAGTGGCTTTAGTTTAGATACAGTTTGTGCACTTTACACGTGTTAAATGGTGCATTCATGATCCATGAGTATCGGCCTAGGAAGAAGGATAACACGTCACTTTTTGTCTCGTAATGATGATGATGCTCTAACTTCATTTCAGCAAAGTAGAGAAAATTACTCCGCAGACTTTTTACGGTCATTGTGGGATTTTGCAGGTGGAAATCCACGCAGGTGCCAATGCTCATAATCGATAAGCCAATTTTTTTTCCTGCTGTAAGACAATCCAACATGATAAATGAGATTAAGCGCTCGAAATCCCCTCACAACTTCAACTCATTTCCAACCTGCTCCCTGACGGTGACGCTCAGACGTATTATTCAAATATCCAATCTATTCCATGACCAGGACCCGTCCAAAAGTACCCCCCACTTTAATCCTTATGCAAGTCTCTTCTCATGTGTTGGGTAAATAGACCATTCATCATATTATTGGGCTTTTTACAGCTTGACTGTTTGAGCGATCTGTCTCTCAAACTGCTTCTCTCCCCAGCAGCCCCATCAATCACTTTTCAATGAAGATGTCACAGCTCATTGTGTGCAGAGTTATCCCAAACACTTTCAGATGACAAATTAAAAGCTGAACTTTTTATTTTTTTTCCTAAAGATGGTTCTGCTTTCTTAAATGTGTCCACATGCCGGCAGCCATATGCTTCATTTAGGTTTTCCACCTACTGTCAACAATTTTCACCTCAGCAGAGATGTTAGCAGGTGCGGGGTTTCGCTCACTATTAACTTTTCATTAGGCAAAGTAAACCGCACCAGTCATCACAAGCGTTCGCTGCTCAACATGGGACGTAATTGGTGCGAGGTTAATGGCTAATTTATGTTGTGTGTGTGAGTGAAATCGCAGTGAGAGCTCTTTAAGGAGGGAGGAAAACTTTCTGGAAGACTGACATCTCTCAAAAGATCGACAGGCAAAGTTTTTATCAGTGAGCAAACAAAAGATAATCATCCTTAATCTAATAATGAAGCTATAAGATTACCTCATTAAGTAACCAAACAACCACAGCGTTCTCTGAATTCTTATTATGTCTCTGAGAGAAGCTCACGCCTCCTCTTTCTCCTCTTTCTCTCTGTTTCTGTCACAGGATCCTCGACGCACAGATCTGCGGCACCAGGAGTCGGGACGCTTCCTCGGCTGCCACAGAAACGTGTTTCAAAGTGCAGACGAAAGAGACAGGGAATTGCATTTGATCCCACGCACACTTGCATGAATGCTTGCTCATCATACTTTCCCCTCCTGAAAAAAAAAAAAAAAAATCCTCCATTACGTTTCTCCTTGACGAGCTTATTTAGTGCTTAGTGTCTGAATCACAAGGTGGACCAAAGAAAATGAGCTGCTTAGCCCAGACGTTTGCAGATTACCAAATACATTAGTGGTGCGTGAAGCAATTAGGTGGTTGGAGAAGTTTTAAGATCAAGAAAAAGTCAAACAATCCTACAGTCAGGGGAAAGAAGAGAAGCAGTTGATGTTTAAATAATGTGGAAAGACTCATTTAGATGAAGTTTAATGCAATACTGAATAGAAATCGACTGATGTGCTTTTTTCAGGGCCGATACTGATACAGATAATCAGTAGTCAAGGAGGCGATATTCATTTGCAGTAAAAGTCAAAATATTAACGTCAAAATTCAAATAACACTTAACTTTATTTAAATGCCTTTAAACACATGTTTACCAAACTCAGGCCCAGCAGCATGTCATACAAAGTTAAATAAAAGCTTTAAAAAATAGATAGCTTCCCAAAGTTGTCTACAGTAAGTTAAGTTTTCCAAAAATTGGCCCTGCGCTAAACCAGTCAGATGGTACTGTGGGTAGGGATGGGAATTAAATACTTTTATACCAAGTGAATTCTGTCAAAAGTACCAGGAACTGATATACGTAAAGTCAAAAGTTACCATGTTTAGGTACCTAAACACATCCTTGTGACTGTGAGGGAGAGGAAGAGAAGGCGATTTTCCATGCTGGACATGAACACAGCATTGCAAGGTTATGTATTGAAGAATAGATATGTTAAACTAAAAAAATGTGAGGTTTCATAATTAAACAAATTGATATTTTTTTACCAGATGAACTGACAAAAGTACCAAAAATTGGTACCGTTGAGTACTGGTACCGATTTTTGGTACCAAGTATCAGCACTGTATCGTTTCCAATGTGAAAGGTACTCATCCCTAACTGTGGGTGGGACAATCCTGAAGACAGAGTCGTGCGGCTGCATCAGAGTCAAAAAACTAAAAAACAGTTTTAAATTGTTTCTTATCACCCGTTGGATTGAATAAAAGGCCAATGTCAAAATGCCCAATATCAGTGTCGGAAATCGGCCCAGCTGAAAATTGCTCCATCCCAGTAAAGTGTAGATGCATGAGCTGGAGATTATCTTAATAAGCATCTTGTTACACAGTTATTTCAGTGTGGATTAATGTGTGCTGAGCAGGTGGAATACAGACGGGGTGAGCAGTTACCAACCAAAAACAAGAACAAGTTGACACAAAATGTTGTTTTCCAGATGCTTGAATCAATTAAAAAAATATTTAAATTCATCAAAAAAGTTCCCGATTAAGCCTCTTTTAGAACAAATAGACATTATATTCAACATACACTGAGAAGTCATTATCTTGTTAATATTCTTTTGACATTAAATACTTTAAAGACATCACTAGGGGACTTCTCGAGATTTCGCACCTGACTCACACTCAAATGATTCAAAAGTCGTCAAACTATCACCACTTCCACTTCTGATTTAAGTTACTCTGTCGTGACTGACAACTTTGAGATGTAGACACCAGCTCTGCTGCTGCTGTCGACTGACTTTCAGAACAGGATATTAAAATGCTTCTCGGTGTTTGGCCGACTGAATCAGAATACTGACAGGAAACTAACATTCAGCGACAGTCACCAGGCAGAGAGGAAATGTCATTGAGTGGATTGATTTGATGTAACGTGGTTGTCCCTGAAGCTGCTGACAATTAATCACCATTGTTTTGGAGTTTTAACCAATCAGAATGAAGCAGGTATCATATATTATGAAGTGATTGTATTTTAATTCATGATACCTTAATTTTAACTTTAAAGAAATTTGATTTTAGGGAAGTTAACCCTCTGGTGCATAGTGGTAACTGCAGTGGTTCTAAAACTGAATATCAGCCTGTGTCAAGATTTTTTCTTTGAGTTTTTTTTCTTTTTCTTAGCTTATGATAAAAGTTTTCTTTTTTATTCATAAAGTTAGAGACAGGTATCAGAGAATTTTAAAGTTTATTTCTTTACAGTATATAGATGTAAATTGAGAAAATGTGAGGAAATGTGATGAAATGCTTTTCCAAAGCACAAAAAGAAACAATTATTCATGGATTTACCAAAATACACAATTTAGTCTGCTGTAGTGGACATGTCTGACAAACTCATTGTCTGTGAACTGAGACTCTGAGTTTGCTTTCTTTGTGTCGGGCACAGCCTTAAGCCGCCCTAAGGATCCCACACAGAGGTGCTGTGGAGATGAAATCCTCCCACAGTCTTCACACCTTTACACTTTGCTGTAATTGCGACAAATTCAGAATTTGCTCTTTTTATTTCTGCAGAATATCTATAATAGATTTTTCCTTTTTGTGTGACATTTTCTCGGGAGTAATAACTGATTGCTGGTAAGCCATCTGTGTGCCGTCCTGCACTAAAGTCGCCGACTATAGCCTCACCTTGCTGGCGGACTCTTTCCCTAATCGAGATGGATTCTGTAAAACAATCCTAAAAATTAATCATATTGTAAAGTGCTTCTCAAAACTTCCTGCAGGATAAAGTGAGCTTGTGTTGGCTTTGGTGCCCCCTGTGGACAGAGAGGTGCACATGCAGGATAGTTTAACAGCATGTTTTCTTTAGTAGGTCGTATTTCAGTTTATTCCACAGCCCTTAAAAAGTCTCACAGGAGCTTCAGTGTGTATAATAGAAATTCTTCCAATCCAAAGTTTAAAAAAAAAGAAACTTTGACTCCTACATTGTTTTTAGCCTTCGACAGAGGTCACAGATTGCACCAGAGGTATCGCTCAAATTTTAGAGTGTACAAGAAGTTCATCATACTCACAAGAGAAGGTAGAAATATTCGAGCTAAAAAACTTGTAACATCCCTAAATTCAAAATCTAAAATGTGAGGTCATTAAGTCTGCGCACATGGGGGATAATGATCTCCAACATCTCTCAGCTCAGCATCCTGAGACAGCCCGTCAGCTGGAGCTCCATGTCTGACCTGTGAGCTCCTCCCTGAGGGGGGCGCCTGGTCACTGAAGTTCATCTTCAGCAACTTTCTGCCAAAGTACAGACACAGCTGAGTGCTTCTTTCAGCTGAAGTACCCGAACTGAGAGCACAGGGAGCCCCTGGTAGTGTAAAGTATTGGAGCAACATGTTTTATACGCTGATGCTAAGTCTTGATCTGATGCAGACTTTCACCCTATTGTCATCAGAATCTGTTTCTGGAGATAATTGTGGTTATTTTTTATTCTAAAATCTTGCATCGCATACAAAAATATAAATCCCGTCCTGGCTTTGAATGCTAAACAGCCCTAAAATAGCCGTGCAGATTCAGCTTCCAAAGCAGATTTTAGCATAAAACATAAAAAGTCCCATATATTACCCAGAGTAACCGCGACCTTTACACTTCAGAAACCGAGCGTGGAAATCAAACCTTTTTCAGTCTAATTAATATAAGATTAAATGTAATCTGTTACCTCACCACTCCCACCTCCTCTCATGGGGCCTGACGGAGGATTTGTGCGGATCTGCAGGTCTGTGTCATCCCATCAACCTTCCTCCTCCAGCTCCTCCACCTCCCCACCCTCAGTGCACCACAGTTGCATTATTAAACTTGCATAAGATCATTAGCATACAAAGCAGGAAACCTACCGCGGCGGAGTCATACATATTTATCTGCCTGGCTTGTGCGTGCATACACTCGTACTGTAACCCCTTTACACACGGGCCTGACTGGCTTTCTGTTGCCGGAGACATGACTTTACTAAAAATTAATCTCGTTTTAAAGGGTGGATATGAAATTTGGGTAACATCTGAAGAAGAGCAGCTTGTATTTGCCTTAAACTACACATTAAAAACATGTGCGGCTGCCTGTAAGACTAAAATATGTGTGTGTTTGGAGACAGAGCAGATGGAGTTTGGTTAGGTTCATCAGAGCAGTTTGCTTCCAGCATATCAAATATATTCTGCACACAGAGGAATTTCAGAGTCTGCCAATGCCTGCAATACATATTCATCTGCTGCACACAGCAGCACATAATCAAACAGAGGGGAAGACAAACACAGAGCATGGTCTTATAAATACTTGTATCACCTGTGGGCAACCTCTGCTTTTTGAATGACTGTGAAATCAGCTCCTTTTTCTTTCTGCTTCCTGTCTTTCCTCCTCTTTCAAATCCACTTTTCTCCCCAGCTTCTCGCCCTTCCAGAGATCACTTCCAGCACTTTCCCCCCTTCCCTGCCGAGAGCACAACCTCTCCTTTATTTCCATGCAGCACGGACTCCTCTGTTAATACCCCTCCCTCCTTTCTTCTTCTCTTCCTCCCTCCTGTGAGATTGCTGTTGTGTCTTATGGCTTTTTATTCCTACGTGATTGGTAGATGGGTTCATGTAGGAGTAGAAGCCACTAAACACGCGGCGAGTGCTCAACGCGCTGGCCAGCTTCCTGTGGATATGACAGCTGCCATGTTCACATCAGTGTCCTGCCCATTATCAGGAATGAGCCCACAATAGAAACAGCACAGGGGTAATCAGCGCAAAGTTGGCTGCTGTTTCCTTTTAGCCCAGATTTCACATTTAAAAATGTCTTTCAAATGACTTAATTAAATGCTTATTGTACTTAACTGAGCAATTGGTTTTTGGACAATAGAGCAGAATGGACATCATTTTGGGGCTGGCAGATTCAAACTTGTTAACAGAACCATTTTTTCCCACTTGCATGCCGGCTGCACTGAATTTCATACTCACTCCTGCATTCCTCTGCCCCCAGGTCGTGAAACAAAACCGGAGATGGAAAGTTCTCAAAATAGAGATCAGGAGGAAATGAGATAACTTGCAGCAGTAGGTCATCAATGTTGCTGAAAAATGAGTGGATTCTGTTGAAAATACTGCAAAAGGAAAGGGCGAGAGCAAAACAGCTGCTGTTTTAAGATTCTGTGCGACACATCACGAACAGGGCTGCAGATACTGGGGGAAAATAGTGATTTGTTTTCTTTTGGGCTTATTTGATTTGATACAATGAACACAGAAAAGTTACAGAGTATGAAAGAGGTGTGGGATTATTTTTACTTCCATACAAACAAAACTAGTCTCATTAAACAGATGTGATTCAGCCCTAAACAAGCACGGTGCTAATGTTGCGCTTAGAGATGGGTACAGAATTAGGTACTTTTATAGGTACCGACCAAATTATGTCAAAAGTACCAGGTACCGATTCACGTAACATCAAAAGGTATGATGTTTAGGTACCTAAATGCATCTTTGTGACTGTGAAGGACTTGAAGAGTAGGCAATTTTCCATGCTGGACATGAACACAGCATTGTAAGGTTATACGCTGAAGAATGAATATGTTAAATTAAAAAATATATATATATACTTTATTATTGAGCAAATTATTACTTTTTACCACATAAACACAAAAAAGTACCAAAACTTGGTACCATTGAGTACCGGAACCAATTGCCAGGTACTTGGCAATGGTATAGTATTCTTTTAAATGTGAAAGGTACCCATCCCTAGTTGTGCTAACATACATGAGCAATTCACATGGCTGTACTCTGAAATATTAAAGAGTGAATTATACCCATCACATTATTTCCTTTTTTAAAGAGAATTTAGATTTTTGCTGAATGTTTGGTGTGAATGCTTACAAGACAATAATGACATTTAAGTAGATTTTATACAGCCCTACTCCATGACAATTCAAATCATACTTGAAAAATGTATGAATCATAACTTAAGTTCAGATTAAAGTGCTTCAAGAAATCATGTTTTTAAATGGAGACAACCTCCCAAAAACTCCTGTTCCACCTCTTTGACAATTTACTTTTATTTGTATTAACAGATATTATCTCTCTTTTTGGTTGGGTCAGTGACAAATAAGTTTTGGTATCAAAAATATGCTTTATATACAGCATTTCTAGTGTTTTTAACCAATTAAAAGACTCAATCCATTAAATTGTCAACCACAAAAACATGACCCTCCGAGGAGTTATGCAAGTGTACTGATGAAATAAGCTATTTGTTTTGAAATATCAACTCGAAGCATTTTCAAATATGTCATTTCTAATCTTGATAATATGGGTTTTTATTGTACCAAGCATGTCAATATGCTGTAGACACCAATGGTTTCTACTTTTAGGTCAGTTGGTTTAAAATCCTTTTAAATGTCATTTTTACAGTGCAGTAGGCTGCTAAAATCATATTTATACAATTTTTTTGCGTAACTTCAGATTTTCATGAAGAACACTGCTTACATCAATTGACATTGTCTTTCACCTGGTTAACAGTATAAAAAACTACAACACTGTGGTCCAGATGAGGTTGATATGGTTCACTCCTTGGTGTATACACTCAAGAAATTTAGGGAAAAATTTATTTAAAATACGATCAAAATTTGAAATCAAAGTCCAAAATTTACTTTTATCTTCATTTTGGTCTCCACCAGCTCCCTAGAGAAGAACTGGGTTCAATAAACTGTTTGCTGTATTTACTAGTCCATCCCTTATGGGCTCTGGATGTTTACACTCAAAGATTAATGTGCAAGTTTCATTTTTCTTAATGGTGTCAGTTTAAATGTGTTTTTTCTAAATGATATTTAGAATGCAGATTGGTTTCTAGCTCAACTTTGGTCTCCACCAGTTCTTAAGGAAACAACTGAGCTGTTCCTGTGTTTACTGGTTCGTCCTTTATTGGCTCTGTTGGACGTTAAGGGCTTAACTTTTGATGTATTGTCATTTCTTTAGAGATTTTTGAATGTGAATATGGTTTCTCAGTCAAACATAAAAATAGCAAGAGTAAAAAAAAACAATAAGCTAAAAGAGGCTAACACGGTAAAAGTGGATGCCGATGATGATTATTGTTGGTTTATGGTAAAAAAAAAAGCACTTATTTTCACATTTATTTAACACTTTGAGCAATGGTTAACTGAAGGTGACACGTGATGTCGGCTGTTTTTTTGGATTTCACGTTGGTTTTCTTTCCAGATAAGCTCTCCGTGTAAGCCAGGTAGACAGACTCTGTCCCTTTAAAGCCTCCAGCACCCAGCCCGAAAACCATAACTCGGCTCACTGCAAGCCTCATAAATTTCTGTTCACTCACAAATTAGGTCCGGGACATTTTGGCCGTCTCAAAGTGCTTAATAATGGTAACTTTCTGCCTGAAGTGAACTCAGTGTCAACCAATTAAGCAGGACATTCAAATTATCCTGCTCCTGTTGGGTCCACTTGGGCGCTCTGGGGTTTTGGTTTAAATGTCAACTGTGTGTTTGTGTTTGCTGTAAAAGAAAGCTGCTGGCTCTCTCCTCCAGAGCAGAGTCTTAATAAAGCCTAAATGTGCTGTTGTCGGGAAGCAGAAAATGAATTATTAATCCCTGGATATTACAAGAATTTGACACATGCTTGCAATTGTGTGACATTACTCCTGCACCAATACGAGGTGGATAATTATTCAAGATGAAATTGCAATAGATACGGTCTGCTGAGGTTTAATGATTAATTCAAGGCTGTAAGTTGTTGTGATCTAATATTCAGTGGGCGGGATGGGAAGTTTCTTCACTTTGCATTATCAGTTTAATTTATTTTTCAGGTTCCCACTCCTACGTAGACTAATTTCTTCTTCTTCTGTGCAGCAGCTGGAGAAGGTCTGAGAGAATAGCAGAGCAGGAGACAATTTAGAGGAGGATGAGAAAGGATTCGATCGTGGGCCAGCGGGGGTCCATGGGAATCTAAAGGTGGGGAATAAACTAACTAACAAGAGGTTTGAATTATTTAAGGCAGCACTGGCACATGAAGGGGAAGTTGTGTTTGAATAGATTGCTGCCATCCCTCTGATCCGCCTGAGGGGTGTGTGCACGTTTTTTTTTCCTGCCTTCCTCGATTATGATCCCACTGTGTTGTAAACCTCACATTTCCAAAATGTCAAAAAAGAAGACAGAGGAAAAAGTCAGCACAACCTCATTTCCTTCCTGACAGCCATGCAATTTTATTTTTTTTTAAATATGCTTTTTTTTTTTTTTCTCGTATCCCCGGGTTATGAAACTTCATCGAGCTCTACAAGGTCACAAAGCCCTGAAGTTCAGGTAGAAATCATCAGAAGCAGAGTAATGGGATTTCCATCTGACAGCTGCAATAATGTGGTGTGTTTGTGTACAGTAGGTTTAATGTATGAGTGTCGAGCTACAGTATCAAACCCCCCTCAGGCTACACTTTTCCCCCCTCCTGTAATGAATAATGCTCTTTTGTGTTCTCTGCTTCATTTGTTCCCCTGTTGTAACGTCTGTGCTGCTCAATAAATTATGAATCAACCTGCCGCAGATCTCTTGTTTCATTTGCCTGTCACTCTTTTTCTTTTTTTGGTTTGTGCTTTGAACGCCACACACATGAAGCCCCACAAACATGAAGTCTCAAGATCCAGAGAACAAAAATCTCTCCACATTTGGTCAAAAGTGAGAGAAATCCTACGGAGGGTGAAATGTTTCTGTGCACAGCGTGATCCCAAAAATGAAGCAGGAAGATACCAGGAGGTAAAACTGCCCATCACTTGCATAATTGCACATGCGAACTCTGATAAAATAGCCCAACAAAACACCATAACTGCACACTGGTAATGAAAGAATACGCTTCACACTGGCAGCTCCGCTAAATTTGTCAACCAGCGTGTGATCTGAAGTCTTGTTTAGGGGTAACTCTGATGCAGACGATGAAATGCAGAGGCACAGCGTGACTCTTTCACTTTTCTTTTTTCTCCAAAGATTTTGGGCAGCAGCGCCCGCGCGCTCACTCGCCTACACACACCAGCTGGCTGTTGTCTGGGGGAATCGCCTCAGCCATCTTTTTTCTGATGAAATCAGAGGAAATCCACCAGCAGCCGACGGCAGACCACATATCATTTTTTTTCCCCCTGCACTCCTACTCTATTCAATAATTCTCAGTGATGGGCCTCCCCTTTGAGCACTGGCACCACTCCTCATTCCAATTAGTGGAAGGCAAAGAGGCCCTCTTGTTTGTCGGCACGCAGGCAGTAATTGGATAATCCCTGAAATTTGGGCGAGTGCACAAAAGGGAATCTGTAATTAAACCAGAAAGTCTGTCAAATATTGACACAGATGAGTCCTGCAAAGTTTAGATACAGAGGATGAGTCAACAAAACAAAAGGTGCAAATTCCCCAAGTTTTAAAAGCAAAATGTAACGCTTTTCTTCTCCATCTCCATTATCTGAATGTTAATCTGGTTATTTTTGCATAATCCCTCTGCTTCATTAGCTTAAAATCCACCTTTAACTTGCCTCCTCATGTTCGTTTACGCCTCGCCCCTAAATCTGTGGAATTAGCAGGTGAACTTTGTGGGCGAGGTTTAGTTTTATAAAAAGATTCACCATGAAAAACTTTTCAAGCATTCATCATTGTCTGCTAGAAGTGCACATGAAGAGCTACGAGGGAAATGAGTGGAATGATGTAGACAAAAGCAACAGCTGGTCCTAGAAAAAAAACAAAAAAACATTAACCCCGTTAAATCTAATCAAACAACTCTGTCCCTGTGTCTTGTTTTGAGCTACATTTCCTGTGACTATAACAGCAAAATGCAGAGCACGCCGAGCACCCAGATGGTGTGCTCATAAAATTAAGCACAAAATGCCAGACCCTTCATACCCTGAATGGTCGCCATTTCAGCTGCAAAGCCAAAACTGAGGACTTGTCATCAGCATTGTCATTGACTTAATTTCCATCAGGCATAAAACGAGACGCAGGAGAGCAGACAGAAGCTCCCGCGTGTTAGTCTTAATCATCAAAGTGAGCCGAGTACAGAATCAAAGTTTGGCAGTTAAGCTCTGCCTGGTTTTAATTCACTCTCAAAGATAAAAAAAGACACAATTAAACTGCGATAACTTCACAGACAGAGAAAGACACCTAACTGAGTCAGATTAATCAGGTTTACAGCCAAGTTAGCAGCTCATCAGGTTGCTCTACACACAGTGGCGCTGTATGCTAACATTAGCATGAAAACAACACAAGAAGTTATCTATTCCTTAAAAAGCGCAAAACACAAAGTAAGTTGCAGTTACAAAAGGTTATACTACAATGTTTGAACAGCTAAGTCACTCACCATAATCAGATTGCAGTGTTTCATCCTCTGGGACCATGACTTCCACAAAAACATTTCTTGGTCCAGGGAAAGTGAAAAGAAATGGACCAATGGCAAACTGAAATGGTTTGCTGATGACAGAAACTCTGACAAAATTTTATTGTTGGGCCATTTTGTCTCTACTCTGTCAAAAGATAAGCAACACATCCCTCTAACCTTGAATTGTGTCACTTTTTTGGAATCCAGAGACTAAACACTAAACCATTTTGTCTTTGTTGTTGACTTGGATTCTTCAATAACCCCACTTTTATCTGTGTGTGAAGAGCTTTCCATAGTTCAGCCGGGACAACACAGCAGCTTTGCAGCATAGAGATGAGAGTCTGGGCTAAACTATTCAGCTAGGATATTACACAAGCAGAAGTCTACAGAGAGAGAAATGTTGAAGATTCAAACACTTAGTACAACATTAATACAAATTTCTCAGCTGCTACATGACTGAATATAAAGAGAAAATGTTTTTACTCAAAGTATTGGGTCTAAAACTGGACAAAGACATTTTTCATCGATTTAAATTTTACCACAAGTTTACAGCTATAAAGCTCAGAAAACACCAAACATGACTAAAACTAACTTGTACTTTTGTCAAAAGACTAAGACTAAATCTAAAATATGGTATCTGAGGACTGGCTCATGATTGGACAGGCATCAAATTGCCCATATTTTAAACCTGTTATAAGTTACTTGTGGGGTGCCACAGGGTTCAGTTCTTAGACCATTGTTGTTTATATTGTATTTTAATGGTTTACGTTTGGTTCCCAGGTCACTCAAGTGTATTTTATTTGCTGATGACACAACAGTCTTGTGTAGTGGGAAACATCAAAGACAACTTATAGATATTGACTTAGTTTAATACAACACAATAGAAACAATGTATAAAGCTAAAACCAAACAGTTACTACAAAGTATGGGGAAGCTGTTTCTAATAAGAGACAGTCAATACAACGTGAGGGGAACATTCATGAAAGATAAAACATACAGTATATTGGCACGGCTAAAAAGACTCAAAGAATCATGAACATGCAAATGAATATCATCATGTTATAATGCAGTTATTACAAATTGATAACAACAATGCATTTTTGTTGTTGCTATGCACTTATCTTTATGATATTTTTGTAGGTAACCTTCCAAATTCAGAACTTTACTAAATCAGCCAAAATTAATTTTTTTATTTCCTTCATTCAAAATGGCTAAAAAATAGACACTGGATTGGACAAAGCCACCCACAAAGCCGTAGTGCTAGCTTAAGAAAAAGCAAAACCTGTTCCTTCAATAAACTTGATTTCCTGTTTTAGCAAATTAAGGTGCCTGAACAGAAGCCGACATGGCAATTTGAAAACAATCTCTCCGCACGGTGTGACCCGTAGACGTCCCACTGTTCCGGTGTTGTGCTGACTTGCACAGTTTTTCCCTCAAAGTCTCACTAAAAACCATCACAATAAGACGTCTCTCCTCTCAGAGTCCACTTAATGAGAGTGTAGCATCAGCGTTCTGGCTGCAATTACAGTGCTTAGGACTCTTTAATGATATGTTAATGGCTTGGCTGTATTACCTCTCAGCTGCCCAAACAACATTAAATACCCTGTGGCTGATTAATCCAGCATCCACAAAAACACCCAATTAGAGAGAAAATGTTTGAACCAAGTTCTGCCAACAACTTAAGAGCAAAATACATTCAATAAAAGAGACGCCACGTTTTATTTTTCAACAAATCAGAGCAAATGGAGACGATGGCTGAAGTTTGTGGAGCTTTTTTTCTGTTTTAAAGTGAAGACAAAAAAAAATTTTATTCAGAAAGAATGGGCTTTTACACAGGACTGCTGCTCATGTTATATTCATACAGTGATCATATGAAAAGTACATGTTCAGCTGAAATAAAAAAAGCCACAGTTTCAAAATGTCCAATTTTAAATGGTGTGAGAATCAGGATCCAGGGTCTTCTCACATCTTCAGAAATGATGTCGCTATATGGATGAACATCTCACAGCTGGTTTATCACAGTCAGAACAAGAAGCTGCTGAACGCCGCGTGCTGTGGTCAAACTGGAGTTTAACTGCTACAGAAAGGTAAACTTCTCCCTCAGGGAACATCGCTCACATTCAGGCCTGAGCGCACTTATCACCAGAAACATGATTGAAATTCGAACAATGTGCAAACTGCATCATTAATTAGCACAACAATAGGTTCGTTAATCACTTTTGGAGTCATTTTCAAACCAGTTTCATGCTTAAACAACGGGTTCTGTACATTAGCCAATCCTCACAAACATAATAAGCCTATACTGCTGAATTTATCATATTTGATACATGAGTTTCAAAGACTTCAATCCCACCAAAATGATGAATAATTTCCTTAAAAACCTGTTGGAATTTTTTTTAAAGGATTCTTTTAACTTTTTTAGAAAGTTCTGACTTTTCTTTTCAAATTTGGCAAATTTTTCATTAAGAAGAAACTTCAAGTCCAGCTTAGGATAATTCTTCATATTTTGATTCCAAGTGAAAGGATGTCATTAATTAGTGTTTTTTTTTTTTAAGTTATCTCCATCTATTTACCTACTTAAAAGTATCATCTGTTTCATCTATAAGACTGAGTTCTCCACATATATTTTGACTTAAGAAAAGTTGCAGTTTTTACCATTAATCAACTCATCTTACAAACATGGCCTCATCAGTTTTATTACTGACATGTCAAACCTAAATGTCAGCTCAGAAACGTGTTTTGTTGGTTTTGTCTGTTTCTGTTCAGTCCACATCCGCACTGCAGCAGTTTGACTCTATGCGCCCTTGTCCGTCAAAACCCACTGGCTGTGTTTGAGAGCAGCAATACAGATTAAAAAGGAGGAATTATACTTTTAATACTTTAAACATAGACTTAAAGTAACAATGTTGGATGTTCATAACGAACATGTGCAAATTTTCCAACCTCCAAATGTTCATATGTTGTAGAAATCCCTAATTCTGTCTGTAAAGTGGTCATTACTAAAAAAAAATGCACAAGATCTGAATGAGAAGTGCTGAAATGATGAGGTTATCACATAATTATCTTCTAACTCATTCATGATACATTGGAGGGGCGGGCCTCTAACATCAAGGTCTGCCCAGAGTTCTTAAAGAGACAGCAGCTAGGCTGAAATATGGCTTTTCTAAAACAGCAGTGTGAGAAAACATATAAAGAGTCCAGAGGGAGAGAATAATGACTTTTAAAAAGTAGGTCTCTCTTTAAAGGCAGGGTTGGCAGTCCTGAAAAACTAGCATAAGTTTGAATGTAGCATCTCGTCAGGACTCCTCCTAGCCCCTCCTCCCCCTCCTCTTGGAGCTCCTCCAAAGCAACGCCCCCGCTCACATGCACGAGCGCCGCTGATTCGCGACTATGATTGTGAATGACTGAAAGACGGACTCAGCACATCATTTTATGTTTTGCACTACGCCAAGTCATGTCTCATTTAGAGGTAAGGAAACACCAAAACGTTAAAAGGTAAAGCTAAAAAAAACCAAATGAACAAACGTGACTTTTGTTAGCGCTCGTAACTGTCATGCTAGCATTATCCACTTTTACCTGTGACACTATATCAGGAGTAAAGCTATAACACAAAGTACATGTACATGTTTTTCATCTGAACCAGAGCAAAACAACTGAAAACAGTCAAATTAACCGAACACTTATTGAAAAGGTTTCCTGGTCCAAACTGAAAAGACTCGCTGCTGATAAAAACCCAAGTAGTTTTCTTAAGGGTGATCGACTCAGAACTTAAAGAAAAGAGAGATAAAATGTGATGAAACACAACACAGCTTTGGCTGCTTCATCACTTGCACTAAAGTGGCCTGTGCGTGTTTTCTGTCAGAAATAGGATTTATTCTCAACAGCACTTTGTCAACACATCATGTTTTTGAAAAGAGACTCCAGGAAAATGAATTTCCCCCTCATGAGCCTGACTTCAGATGTTGCAGATTAATCACTGAGGTCCTGAGAGGACTGCGTCAACAGAAATCACGTGCTGAGAGTGATGTTGTGCTGAACAGTATACATGGTCCTTATTAATCCAGTTTGATTGAACAAATACTTCAAACTGTTGATAATTAATCTGGAGAAACTACAGAGGATGTCATTGCTGTGAGATTTTCTTGTAAGTTTTTCTCCGTCCACAGTTGGATCAGAAACATAATGTGTGTTTAATGAATGTAAGTCTTTGCAGCTTCTCTGTGTCTGACTTTGATTCAGACGGTTCAGCAGTGAGAAGCCAAAGCAGCCTGCTGGTTAGACAGAGTGTTATGTAAGAGAGAGGTCAAAGGTCTACGCCCAGTGTTCATCAGCAGCTGTGCGGTTTGGCACTGTGCCCTTGAGCAAAGTAAGTCTAAGTTATCTGAAGTACTGCTGCAGCAAAGTGTTACTGGCCTCAGAAGTGGACCCTGAGATTACTCTGAAACAAATACGCTCAGCGTTGAACGCATAGATTGTTTCTTGTAGTATCTCATCACACAAACACTTTTTTATAATTATCTCCAGTGAATCTTTGTATTTAGCAGATTTTCCTTTGATTTCAGGGAGGATAACTCTTTTTAAAACCCGTTCAACTAATGATTGTGAGCAGATAATGCTAGCATCCAGCTGCTAAACTGATAGAATTATCTTTAGCATCGTGTTAGCTGTGGATTTACTCTGAAGTTTTTTATGCTAACAATGTCTGCTGTCCAACAGTTGCTGAACCAGCCAGAAATAGTAAAATGATGTTGATGTATTTATTCACTACACATACAAAGAACAACCTTATAAACAGCAGTACAGCATTATGACAGCAGTTTAGCTTTTGTTCTGAGTTAAAGATGCTAGCACACCTGATCAAAATTTTAAGTCTAGTGAAGACCAGAGAGCATCCACTGTCTGGAACTTATGTCTGTTTTTGTAAACTTCCCTCTCCATCCATCCCCAAATGTTCTTAACATGATTTAAATCAGGGGAACACGCAGGATGGTCCCAGAGAGTGAGCCTATTTCTCTGAAAGAAGTCCTTAGTCAGGCAGCCACTGTGACCTGCAGCATTGTCCTGTTTAAAAACCCAGTCATTACTACACAGACCACGGCCCTCAGTCATGAAGGAGACCCTCTGCAACATCTCCACATAGCCAGTCGCCTCCGTTTTAAAACCAATACAGGACGCGATTTCGCCCATATTTCCAGTTTGCCTTAAACGCAGCATCACTCTGCCTGAATTCAACATGTGTTTATGTCCGCCCACTTGAAACGGCAGTTGGTTGGTTGATTTTAAATGTGGAATAAATGCTCATCAATAGTTGGGTGAGAGAAAGTCACAGGGAAACATGAGGAAACATGGCTGTGGCTGCATCTGGTACTCCGCCCCGTGCCTGAGTGAAAAGCAAAGGATGCAGAAACACAGACGAGAGTGGGAAAGTTCAAATGAATGGCTTGACAGTGTGAGTGAAACAATTTCAAAGGATACGGTAAAATCTGTCGCAGAGTGCTTTCTATTGCACATGGTGGCCTGTTGGATGTCCGACAGCATGCAGCTAGAGAGCAATGATACTGCAACATCAGGACAAACAAATGTCACTCACAATGCTTCATACCTGAAGCATCTCCAGACACAGGAATCTTATTAATAACTAATAAAATATGATTAATTTGGAAAAGTCAATCCTACTTAAAGAATCAACAGGATGATATTTTTAAAAAAAGATATGAATTATTTTTAAGCTGCCACAGTGTTTTACTGAATATATTTTCTCAGATTGGTTATTTCTTACTGATACATCAAGAAAACAGACATTTCATTAGTACAACATGAAAAAAGTTCAGAACAATTTTAATAACCGTTATCGTTCATGATTATAGAAAAAACAACAACAAAGGGACAGACAGGACTGAATACGTTTTGAAAAAATACTTCAAAATTCTAACATATTGACATGAAACTCTAACTAATACATTACCACAATTGGTGCCCCACTCTACTGTTGGAAGTCAGGCCAGGCCACCCACTGTTGAGGAAGTCACTTTTTTTTCTGCTTCAAAGGTGGCAACCTTTATCAGGAGTGTCAAGGTCCAATTTTTTTTTCATCAGAGAATCAAACTTTCTTCCACCTTTTAGCACACACCATGTTTGGTGCTCTCTGAAAAAGTCCAAACAGGTGTCGTGGTGTTGAAGGAGACAAGGCCTTTGTTCTGAAAGTGCTTTTATTGCAAATGCCATCTGATGGTTATTGGGCTGCAGTCGGCACCAGTAAAAGCTCTAATTTTGGCTCAAGGATCATCCCGTCCCTTGACAGACAGTCAATCAGATCCTCCGGCTCAGCCCAGGTGAAGTTTTTTGGAGGTCTACCTCTGGACTTTTTTTTGTTCAGGATCTTTTTAAGAAATTTTAAATAACCGTCTTACTGCATCCAACCTCAGCAGCGATGGGGCCTTGCTTATGCAGCTCAACAATCCGACTACATTCAAAGAGAAAATGCTTTTCTACCATTGCCATCAGGAGAAAATGACATTTAATCCATATTTCTGCAGAGATTTTGGCTTTTAAAGGCTGAGGTTTTAAACTTTTGGTCTTTTGGAGAAACCATTTTGATCAAGACTAACTTGAAGTTGAAACTGTATGTGTAAAGGCTAGGTTATGGGTTTAAAATGTGTTTATGAAACATAAAAGCAGGTCCTCAAGCTTTCCATTGTTTAGCTCAGTCTTCAAAGGGTTTGTAGATAAGTTATCATAAGAATGCAGTCTGAGTATTCAAATTGAGCCTTTTCCCTACTTTGAATACCAGTTAATTCATATCCTCAGAGCTGTCACATAAGTACATTATAGATTTTAGAACTGCCACAGTATTTCAATGCAAGGCTTAAGCAAAGGTTGTGGTAGCACATTATTGGTAAGTGCCACCAGTAGGAGTGTTGGAGCAGATAAAAGTGACAATTTAAATGCAATCATGTCTCTGGCTAATAATTTTACAACCCTCATGGCTCTTACTACTCCTAATAGTGCTAACAATCATCATTTTCTCCACCATGAAAGCCTCTTTCAGAGTGTCAGGCAGGTCTGTGCTTTTAGCTCCATCTTGTCTGTCTGTTATCACCGCTCATCAGTCGGGGGGAGAGACTGAGGGGACGAGGGGAGGCCGCTCATCCGAGGCAAAGAGGAGAGCCAAAAGGAGGCAGCATCCTTATCAAAGGCCTGGTGCTGAGCCGCGGTTAAAAATAGAAACTGAGGGAGATTGGCATCGATTTCTGCAGGCGTTGACGGCCCGATTGACAGCAAGCTGCGCAGCGTTAGGCTGTTGAGCCATCGAGGGAATCCGCCAGACTGCCTATGATGAGATGAGATGGGGAGATAACTTCTGACAAGCCCTCCACCCACCACCCATCTCTAATCACTGCATTTCACACACACACAAACACACACACACACAGAAAAAGTAATTACCACATGCACACAAACTCTGACACACACACATGCTGCCCCCTGAGCGAGTAATGGGACTTTGGCTGGCTGAGCATCCACCTGTCCAGTGTCTCCTGCCAAGTCAAAGCTCAGACACTCACACACATACAAAATACCTCTGGATGTCCCTCCACAGCCACCGTCAGCGTCCTTAAGGGTTATCTCTCTAAATTATCCTCCGTCAGTAAATAGTGCCTAATATCCATGAGACGTCCCAGACCAGCGGTGTCAGTGACCTTTGTTTTATGGCTGTAAATGAACTCCACCAAGTCAACGCTGTTGTGCGCTGTCTGCTTCATTGGACTCAGATGTGATTTATCTTCCTCTAGCTCGGGCACTAATGTCGTCAAACAAATTTGCTTTTTAAGCTAAGATCATTTTGGGAAGGATGCCTGCATGAAAATCATGTGTTTAACTCCATTAAAGGTCGTCTTCTTCATAAATTATTCAGAATATTTTTCATTTTATTAAAACTAAAGCGTGGACTTTCTTACTTCCATATGGGAAGAACTTTTGAACTTAGTGATACTTGAAGCACTGGTCTTAAAGTTCCCCAAAAGCACTGAACCATTTTTTTAATTGTTGATTGTTTAATATTTATGACCGTCAGAGGACTACATCCAAGTAATTCTTAAAGAAATGGTTTAACAAACTGAGAAATTCATCTTTTGCTGTACTAAGTAACCAAGAAAGATGCTGCTATACTGTATCAGTCGGTTAGCTTAGCTCATTTAAAAATGTGTATGGTGTGTACAAGTAGCCAGGCTATTCAAAACTTCTATTAAACTACTAAAGATACTTCTCTTTGACAAAGCCATGCTAGGTGTTTGATTATTGCAAAACCAAGCTACTTTAATTTCTTACCCAGTAAGTCAACCTTAACCTTAAAGAGGGGTTTTGTTCTTTTTTAAGGCTTTGACTTGTCACTTTGGAAGTAGCCTTACAAGATTTAAATTTCTTTTTTTTTCTCACTGGTGTTTTAGAAAATCTTTATTTCAGCCTTCCTCTGAAACGCTTTTGTTCAGCTGCTATCTTTCTAAGGCTTTCCGCTCCATAAACCCCCTTCACTCTGATTGGCCAGCCCTCTGTAGGCCTATTGGGGGCGGAGCTATGGACAGACCTTGGTGTCTGAAGCCCACCATTTCACCCAAAGACTCATGAACCAGTTAAGAGATCTTCATGGGATTCCCTCATCGTTTCAGCAAGTCTTTACAGATTCTGAGGTTTCTACAACATATGAATATGTAGAGGTTTAAAAGCACATTTAGTACAGACATCCAGTCTTGTTACTTTATATATCCATGTTTCAAATATGGACAAACTTAATTACCCTGCTTAAAACATGCAACGTGACTTTTACACAGGAAAAGTTAAGATTTAGGTTCAGAACCGTGCCCACAAACACCCTTTAAGGTTCATGTGGCCTCAATTGCTCTGTCTTGTCGATATGCTCTCTATAACATCAGGAGGATCAGATCCTACCTGACACAACAGGCCACGCAGCTTCTGGTATTGACTACTGCACCTCCCTCCTGGCAGGCCTTCCTGCGTGTACATTTAAACCTCTGCTGAAGATCCAGTATGCAGCAGCACATCTGGTCTTTAACCAGCCTAAAACAGCACACGTCAGCCAGCTTTTAATCTCGTTTCACTGGCTTCCAGTTGCAGCTCCAATCACATTCAAAGCTCTTCTTCTGGCTTACAAAACATTGACAAGCCTGGGATCCCTCATCCAGGTCTACACTCCTTCTCACATATTACGCTCTGCTTGTGAAAGATGCCTGGTGCTTCCAGCCCAGCACGGCTCCAAATCACTAGCCAGACTCTTCTCCTCTGTTGTGCCCAAATGGTGAAATGAATTACCTAACTCTATACAATTCAAAGAGTCCCTTTTTACTTTAAGAGATGTCTGGAAACTCATCTGTTCAGGGAACACTTAGGTACTTAAGCCGACCCTTCTCCTCTTTATCCTCAAGGGTAAAATGAGTCAGTGGGTCTAAGACTCAGCTCTAATGATTTTTCAGCACTACTGCTGAATGTTGTTGAAGGTCGAAGAAAACTGTTGCAGCAATTAATTGTGGTTTGTCGGCTTGATTATTCTATCTCTCTCCCCCCCCCCAAAAAAAAAAAAAAAAAAAATTAAATTAAATTAAAAACCTGCACTTAATGGCAGCACCTGCCTCCAAATAACTTGTAGCACTGTTGTCGCACTGTCTAGGTTTTCCTTCTGTCTAAATTCTTGCTTGTGTTGTATGTCGCTTTGGACAAAAGCATCTGCTAAATGAAACTGTAAAACTGTAGAATTTAGAAAACATTGGCCCCTCTGAAATTTCAGGGGGAAATGAGGGCCTCTAAGATTTTATTTTAAAAAAAAAGAGAAAAAAGAAAAAAAGAGTATCTTAACAGAAAAACAAAGTTTAAGCTTAAAACCTGACATGTCAATTTGAATACTATCTGTGTTAAAGAATGTAGGGATGTTTTGATGGATGGGAAGAAATCCAAACATATAGAAAGGATTTCAATGACAGACACAGAACCACGCCACAGACACCTGTCACAACCCACTCTCACACACAACTCCTACAAACCCTGTCAGTAATAAAATCACCCACTAAAGCCACTCATAAAAGCACTCATCACTTAGAGCTCAAAGTTTGATTTCCATGTATAATTAGGTGATTTGCAGCTATCTGCCACATGGACTCCATCAATCTGTCAGCATGATCCTCCTCCTGCGAGACAATTACTCAGAGCCCCTCCTAATTACAAACTCATTGAAATTTACGAGTGCCTGCGATGAATTATTGAGCTCTGTTTCCTCGAAGGGATGCGATTAGGGGTGTTAAAGCAAGAGAATTTCTGTTAAGCTCTGTTGTAGCTGAGATCAGCCTGGTTGGGTGGAGATATTGGAAGGTGTGTGTCTCCCTCTAGTGGTTAAAGGAGAAATCATAATCAATCATGATCAGATGAGTATTTTTGTTTTGTTTTGTTCTGATATGCACAGGTGAGTTTGTGATAAAGGTGGCATAAATCTGTTATTAATTATTTTGAATAAGGAAAATAATGTAGTTTCCTCATGTGTTAGCATAGGTTGTTGGACGCTGTTCACTGAGTAAAAATCTGATCCTGCTTTGGTCATTTTAAGTGAGGACAGTTTCAAAAAGTGAGCTCCTGTTTTGATATAAACTGTGTATGAACCACTGATCACATCTGCCTTTAATGGCTCCTTGTTTCTCTCCACATCCAGATGTTCCTTCACTTGTGCCACAGAGCTCTCCAAACATCTGTGTCGTTTGACGGCAGCTTCACCAGCTGCTTCTGCCGACAGGAAACAGTGATGTCTGAGATGCAGATGCTCATTTGAATCTATGGGTTACCAAAACATACAATGAAAAATGTTCATAAAACCAAACACTTTATAAATTTAAAATTGAACACGGAAAGTGTCTTAGACTTGCTGAGAGGTGGATGATTTTCACTCTTTGCTTCTCAGTTTTAAGGATTTGCTGCCTCTCTGTGGCAGTTTTGGAGCACGGGTCAGCTAAACCAGGGATCTACAAACATTTAAACACTTGTAATTAAAACTATTCATATCACACTTGAAATTAAAATTCTATTTATATCACACTTTTTAACACAAGATTTAAAAATTAAAAGAAAATTACAAAGAAAAACAGCAGGAAGTTAAAAAGATACAGGCTATATATAACAGATATAAAGAAGTATGTACATTAAAAAGATGTAGATCAACAAAGATAAAAAGAAATGATACAAGCTGAAAAAGGCCATAAATACATAAAAAGAAATAAAATAATGTCAGAGGAATAAAGTTATTAAAAAATAACAGGTTAAAACGATCATATAAAGTCCCACAGAGCACAAACAAAAGTATGATGTCAAAGGAATTATCTGTAGACCTCCAAGACAGGATTGTCTCGAGGTATAAATCTGGGGAAGTGTACAACAAATTTCTGCTGCTTTGAAGGTCCCAATGAGCCCAGTGGTGTCCATCAGTCTTAAGTGGAAGAAGTTCAGAACCACCAGGACTCTTCCTGGAGCTGGCCACCTGTCTAAACTGAGCGACCAGGGGGGAAAAAGCCTTTGTTAGGAAGGAGACTAAAAACCTGAAGGTCAGTCTGTCAGAGGTCCTTAGTTAAAGGCACATGGCAGCCAGCCTCGAGTTTGCCGAAAGGCACCTGAAGGACTCTCAGACCATGAAAGACACCAGTGAGGATTGAGGGAAGGATGAATGCAGCAATGTAGAGACAACCTGGATGGAAACCTGCTCTAGAGCACTTTGGACATCAAAGGAGTGGCTTCAGGACGACTCTGTGAAAGTCCTTGAGTGGCTCAGCCAGAGCCCAGACTTGAATCCTATCAAACATCTCTGAAGAGATCTGGCTGTGCACCAACACTCCCCATCCAACCTGGTGGGGCTTGAGAAGTGGTACAAAGAGGAGTCAGCCAAACCGCCCAAAAAGAGGTGAACTGTAACTACTGCAAACGGTGCATCAACAAAGTATTAGAGCAAAGGCTGTTAACACAAAGGTGTGCAGAGTCAGCCACTTCCTTTAAGTCTCTTTTAAAAACTCACTTTTATAGACTTGCTTTTGCATGTTGCCGTCTTTTTGTTTTTTCATCCTTAATCTTGTCGTTTGTCTTTTATCTCTTTTATTTCTATCTTGGTTTTACCGTTTTATTTCTTGTTCATTATTTTATCATCACTTTTATTATCATTTCATTATTGTTTTTATTTACTTTATTTTATTTTTGTTTTATTTTTCCAATTGATTGACGATTTTAGCTTTTATCTTGGTCCTCAGGCTCTCATTCTCATTTTATATTGCATGGTTCTTGTATTGCCGGGGTTCATCTGGGTCCACGCTTGTGTTCCATGTGTAATGCTTATGTTTGTTTTTATTTAAGGGTTACGTTAAACTTCTGTTTTTAAAGTGCTATACAAATAAAGTTATTATTATTATTATTATTATTATTATTATTATTATTATTATCATTATTATTATTATTATTATTATTATTATTATTATCATTATTATTATTATTATATTTAGGAACATGTAATGTCATAGTTTTTTATTTAAATAAATTGTAAATTAACAAATTTACAAAAAATTCAAAAAAAAAAGTTTTCTCTTTTTCATTATAGGATGTTGTGTGCAGAATTTTGAGGGAAAAACAAAAATTCATTTTTGTAGTGAGGCTGTAACATTTAAACATTTGGAAAAAGTGAAGCGCTGTAAATACTTATCCACTGTTTATAGGCCCTAAGTGCCATTTATAAGAAGCATGCAGATTTTATTGAATTTTACAGTAACACACCATGTGTACATGCAGACATGTATGTGCTCAGGTCACTTGAACTTAAGAGATGAGAGAACAGCATTAGTGCAGACTCTGGAGCCACACTCAGCTTATCTGTCTTTGACCTTGGTCTCCTCTGAGATGGAGCCAGATCAGCGTTATCGGGACAGCTTTGGCTTCAGCCTGCCTTGGGAAACAGAGAAATGATCTATTGCTTTGAGAGAGACAGGCTGTGACCTTCTGCTGGCCTGAAAGTTACAGAGGGACATGCTGCGTTATTTAACCTAGAAGCAACTGTAGTCATCACAATCCTCCTCTGCTTGCACTAAATATGGGCTTCGAGGAGGATCACAGCACGTCACGCATGTTTCTGTTGTGACATGTTGTACTTTTGATTTCATATTTTCTGGCAGAGAAGATGATGAGTGCAAGCATTCAACCACTAAAACTTTTTTTCACTGATTTCTTTATTGTGTGAACTTGAACAGCCCATGGAGTGTTTTTTAACACGTAATGCAAATAAACATCAGTGTCTTAATGCCTACAACAGATGATAGCTTAGCTTTGCTAGTAACACAAATTATAACTTTCAAACAACTCTGTCCAATATTATCCAGATGTGCAGATTTTTGAGACAATGCGGAAATCCAGGAGATTCAGGCTCCAACAAACATTTTAGTTGAGTTTAGTTTAACAGCTGTTTCAGATCTTGACCTCTAAACCTGGAGTGTTCAACATCTCAGAGAGCACAGAATGAGCCCAAAGATCACTGTGCAGATGCTTTAGCTTCTTTGTGACTTTTCATGTGTATCCTCAGGTTGCTCGATGTGTAAAATCTTTTCTCACACACGACACATTGATATGGTTTCTCCCCAGTGTGGATCCTCATGTGTTTTTTATACCCACTCTGGAGACGGAAGTTCTTCCCACACTGGGGGCAGGTGTACGGACGCTCATTTGTGTGAAGTGTTTGGTGGCTTTTCAGAGTTTGCAATGTTCTGTAACTTTGTCCGCACTCCTTGCAGTGGTACGGTCGTTCCCCCGTGTGCTGCCGGGTATGAACCCTCAGAGCACCCTTAAGTGCAAAGGTTTTCCCACAAACACTGCAGAGGTACGGTTTCTCCCCTTTGTGCGTCCTAATGTGCTGTGTCAGTGTGTATTTCTGGTCAAATTTCTTATCACACAACTTGCAGGCATACGGACGCTCCCCCGTGTGAAGTCTCATATGAGTTTCCAGCACTTTTGGACATGAAAGCCCTTTACCGCAGTGAGCACAAACGTACGGCTTCTTGATGGAGTGAGCCTGAAGGTGCTGATCCAGACGCCACTTCTCCTGGAAAGTTTTGTCACATTTGTCACACCTGAACACCTGCTCAGGCATCGGATGGGCACTTTTTAAATGACGCTTTGCAGTTCTTGGTTTTCTGAAGGTCTTGAAGCACACAGGACAGGTGAGGTCTTCAATCTCCTTTAAACTGGTGGCTAAGTTCACATTGAACCCTCCAGGGTCGGACATTTCCTGGACTATTGTACTTTGTGCTGCAGGATCCTCAGAGTTTTCCTCCAAGAGTGTCACTTGTGTCTCGTAAACAACTTGTAATGAAGCTGGGACGCCTTGAGAGACGAGGCTGCTGATGTTATCTGGTGGGGAAAAACAGAACAAATGAATTCTGTTAAATACACATCTGACGTATCTTTTTGTTTACGACCAGCCGCTTTATTTGGCCTGTTCAACTGCTTGTTAACACAAGTCACTAATCAGCCAATCACATGGCAGCAACTCAGAGCGTTAAGGCATGTAGACATGGTCAAAACGATCTGCAGCAGTTCAAACTGAGCATCAGAATGGGGAAGAAAGGTGATTTAAGGGACTTTGAACATGGCATGATTGTTGGTCTGAGCATTTTAAAAACTGTTGATCTGCTGGGATTTTAACCCACAACCATCTCTAGGGTTTACAGAGAATGGTCCCAAAAAGAGAAAATATCCAGTGAGCAGCAGTTCTGTGGGTGAAAATGCCTTGTTGATGCCAGAGGTCAGAGGAGAATGGTCAGACTGGTTGGAGCTGATAGAAAGGCAACAGTAACTCAAATAACCACTGGTTACAACCGAGGTCTGCAGAAGAGCATCTCTGAACACACAACACATCCAACCTTGAGGCAGATGGGCTACAGCAGCAGAAGACCACACCGGGTGACCCTCCTGTCAGCTAAGAACAGGAAACTGAGGCTACAATTCACACAGCAACACCAAAACTGGACGATAGAAGATTGGAAAAACGTTGACTGGTCTGATGAGTCTGGATTTCTGCTCCACATTCAGATGGTAGGCTCAGAATTTGGTGTCAACAACATGAAAGCATGGATCCATCCTGCCTTGTATCAGCGGTTCAGGCTGCTGCTGCTGCTGGTGGTGTAATGGTGTGGGGGAGATTTTCTTGCCACACTTTGGGCCCCTTAAAGTCCACAGCCTACCTGAGTATTATTGCTGACCATGTCCATCCCTTTATGAGCACAGTATACCCATCTTCTGAAGTCTACTTCCAGCAGGATAACACTCCATGTCATAAAGCTGGAATCATGTCAGACTGGTTTCTTAAACATGACAATGAGTTCCCTGTACTCAAATGTCCTCCACAGTCCCCAGATCTCAATCCAATAGAGCACCTTTGGGATGTGGTGGAACAGGAGATTCTCATCATGGATGTTCAGCCGAAAAATCTGCAGCAACTGTGTGATGCTATCATGTCAATATGGATGAAACTCTCTGAGGAATGTTTCCAGTACCTTGATGAATCTATGACACGAATAATTATGGTTGTTCTGAAGTCAAAAGGGGGTCCAACCCGTTACCAGCAAGGTGTACCTAATAAAGTGGCCAGTGAGTGTACTTGATCCACTTCAACACCGAAAGAAGAAGTGAATCAACAGTGTGAGAGCATTTTGGGGATGCTGCAATTAACCGAGGTGTTTTTCAGACCAGTGGATCATCTGACTACAAACCTGTCACAGAAAAGTTGAGGTCAAAGGTCAAACTTAATAAAGGACTCTCACCATTTTCATCCTCCATCCCAACCTCTTCAGAGCACAGAGAGTTAGTGAGCGGTGACAGACCCCTGTCCTGCCACTGTGAGTTTGAAGGCTCAGCTGAACTCTCATCCGTCTCTTCATCAGTGCAGTCTCCACCTTCTTCAAGCTTCACACTTTGCAAATGACTCTCTGATGTCTCCAGTGTCTGTCCAGATGCCAGGGTGGACAGGATGGTGTCTGATGTGAAGGAGAATTCACCTGAGGCAGAAAACACTTTCATCAGCATTAATATCTCTTATGAAATGTAGTTTTTTGTATATGTTGTTGAGTAAAAAATATATTCATGCATTTTACTTTTTGGTAACTTTGTTCGCTGATTTTGATGCTGCAGAATCCTCTTTAGATCTTCTTGATCACAGAAGAACTGCTCAAACTGAGGGTCAAAGGAGGACAGGTCGATAAAAGAGGAAACCTGTAAAAGCAAAAAGGAAAAAAATATATAAAAAAGACAAAACTTTTCACAATCTCTGTTTTTCAGCTACATGTTTGATGATAACCCTCTACAGTTTTGGTTCCCTAAATGGATGTAAGAAAATTAGCAGAAAGAGGAACAAAACTGAACCTCTAACAGTTGTGCAATTTCCAGCTTACCAAATATTCCACAACCAAAACCAATGCATTGGCTTACAGGATTAATTTGAAGCTTTTGCTAAAAGAGTTATTGAAAAATACAGTTTGTGAAAAATCCTAACAGAATTGCAGGGAGATATACAAACATTATTTCACTGTCCATGTGTTTCACCCTTTTTTATTTTTAATTCAGAGAAGACATACATCAGTTTGAATCATTCTTATTTAGCACACGTGTCCAAACACGACCAGGTGCTGCTTACTTTTGAGAAACTTGGCACTGGGAGAAACTCCTCCAGTCTATGTAAGAACTCCCACACCAGGATCTGCAACACTGTATCAAAGCGGGCTCCATACAGCTCTGGAAAGACCTCCTTAAAATGGAAAAAGAGCATAAATATAAGGAAATAAAGCATAATATTTACATTTTTGGAATCAGTATAGAAAAACTCACTTTAACAAACTTCTCCTTCTCGTAATGGTCTTTCAGTAACGTCTGAACCTGCTCCACAAATGCAGCCTTTGATTTCTGCACTTCTTGATCTCCATCCTGCAAAAAAGCCCAGAAGAGTTTTATTTCACATCCGTATCTGTTTTATATTCAGCCTGCAACTCTGCCTAACGTCTTTGTTTGTTTGTTTCAAATATACTCTACCCCTTCGTGGCTGTAGCTTGTACTCTGATGGAAAATGTCGAGATGCTCCTGAACGGCATTAAAGTCGATGGATTCTTGCTTCGTTATTAAGTCCATGACGACCTTAAGAAATCACATTCACATTTAAGTGGATTTGTTTTAAGTGAAGTGCCTAAGAGCATGCAACAAAGCGGCCACAGGCAACAAGAAAAGGGTGTGAAGGAGTCCCAGTGTGCCAATGTGCAGTGTTGTCATTACAGGTGATGTTAATGCAAATAGTAGTGTAAATAAAAAAATGTATGTTTTTTTGTCTTTCAATGATTGTGTTGAGCTGTGATCAAATTGTGTACTTTTGTACACTTACTGCTTTGATTGCATAAGTGCATTCACACTGATAGTATGGAAGAACATAGTGCACTTTGGTTTCTCAGTTAGTGCACTCAAAATTGTCAAGAAGTCAAGTGTGGAAAGCTAAACAAGTACATAGTGTACACAGTGTTCTTGATATAAGACATAGCATTTTTTTTTACACAAGTCCCTCCACTGACAAAGCAAAAAGGCACCTGGAGCAGATTACATTTCAAGGTGGGTCCATGTCACCCTTCTCAACAAGCCACTGCTGGTGAAATACCACAGTGACAGGTGACATGCTGCAAAACCTGCAGTTTAAACCTTAAACTATGAGCTGGCCGCTTTGTGGCATGGTGTACTTTTCTATCCAGTCACTGCTGCCTATCTAACTGTCTATATTTACTCACCCTTGCTCTCAGACCCAGGATGAGCTGAGTCCTCTGCCTGTAGCTCAGCAGATCTGGGACAATCTCTGTCACCAGTGTGATGAATTTAGCCAGTTGTTCATACCGGTCTACATTTCTGTCCAGGGCCACCTGCCAAAGACAGGCTGACGTCATCCTCAGAGGGGGAATCAGGAGGTGAAGGGATGATAGAGGGAGGTGAGGATCTAATAGAGGATGCACACAAAAACAAAGGCCAAGTATAACACACTTAATACAGATTAAATACTGCCTTTAAACAATTTAAGTTGATTGATCACATTAGTATGCCATTGAATTGAGTAAGCACACAGCTTATATGACGGATTTTTATCCACAAGATAGAAACATACCTCGATATTTGGCCATCTGGGATCCCGTTACACAGTTAGCTTAGAAATGCTAACTGTATGTAGCTTTAAGCTCCAAACTTTGAATGAAATCACCCTCTGATCTTTTCCTCCAGTCTGTTGTTTTGTTTTTGTTCTTTAATGCATCATTTTATTTGTTGACAGGGCGAGCAAGTTGATGTTTTGGAGCCTCTTCTCATACAACAGTATCCGGTTTTCTTCTTCTTCGCCTGTGTTTATGCAGACCACATTTAAAGGTACAGACCCCCCAAACAACAGGCGAGCAGAAACTTTACACCCTGCCACTGACAGAATATTTGACTTTATTGGTATCAAAATTTTATCATACTGAATTTGTTAGTTAATAAAGTAGCTAAATAGACTAAAACTTTGAAACTTCATGTTAAGTATATGCAGTGATAATTACTAACAAGACGTTTTTCTTCACAGTCAGGCCTTTACAATGTGTTTCAGACGTTATTTCAGTAAAGGAAATGTTACTGGCAAAATAATAACAGTCAAAAATGCAATAAAATCTGAAAAGAAGTACTTTTATAACTTTGTGGGGAAAAAAAATAAAGCATGCAGGGAACGAGTTATTCACATATTCTTTCAAAGACAACAGTAGAAATTGTAACCGAGCTCTGCTAGTTACACAAAAGCCTAACTACTTTTAACGATTGTGAAAATATCAATAATTGCAGAATAAAGGTTAGTGGGACTTTTGGGGACAATGAAGAAACCCGGAGATTCTGGCTTATTCAAGCATAGCTTTTATGTTTAATTTAACAAATGAAGGCGCAAACATTGCTGAAAAAAAAACTGTTCAACATTTTGACGTACTTAAAAACATACCCACACCAAAAGTATCACTATTTTTTATTTTTATTTTATTTTATTTCATTTTATTTTATTTTATTTTATTTTATTTTATTTTTGCTGTTTATGCTGTTTTCTATTTTAATTTTATTTTGTAATGAACGCTCACTCATCTAAACGAATGGAGCTTCTGTTGCCAAAATCCGTGCTTATATTTATGACGTGGCTGTAAAAGGGTCAGTAGCAACTGTACTACAGAAAGGAAGAAAGAAAGGAAGAAAGAAAGAAAGAAAGAAAGAAAGAAAGAAAGAAAGAAAGAAAGAAAGAAAGAAAGAAAGAAAGAAAGAAAGAAAGAGAAATATCTTCACAGCACCAGACTGCATTAAATTTAAGGAATAGTATAAAAAATAACCACAAGGAGGCAGCACTAACTCGTCTGGCCTGTTCAAACCAAAGAAGAAGAACAAACCTGTGTGTTGACTTTTGCAAACTGTCTTTTTTTTGGCTTTTAGGTACCATATACGCTTCGGTCCGACTAAAAACTCAAGTATAGAATCTTAACTGGTGATGTTTTATTTTTGAATGGTTAATTTCCTTTTTTTTTATATGTTAACAAATCATTACCGAGCATCAATGGTCGTTTCTTTGCTGGATGTAAAAGCTAACGTCGCCATCTCGTGTTGGAAAATTTGAATTGCCTGCCTGATCCGGTCTTCGTCAGCCAACCAGGAAAGAGGGTTTGCCGTGATCTGGACTGAGGCGGATGAGACCAGAAACCTTTGTTCTGTCCCACCTCTGAAAAACGAGAGGAGAAACCAGAGCCTATCGCTGCGTCCTAACAAACTGCGCTCACGATTTAAGCTGCCGCGACCTCTTCAGGATGAGCAATTAATCAGAAATTAGCTGAAACCAGGCATCCGGATTCATCTTTTTCAGCACTGATCGCTACAAGCCGAGGGGGACATCTGGACGGCTGCTTTCCTGTCAGCTGCTAAATGGAAATAAAACACGGGAATGAAAATGGAAGCAGTCGAGGTGCGTGGACTCTTCTCTAAAATCATGACATTAGTTTAGAAATGATCTCTGATCTGTGAGTCAATATTGACCTCAGCGGAAATAGCGGATTTACTCTCTACAATAATCCATACTGTCTCTATGGGGACCCTCAGTGAGTGCTTCATCTGACTCATTGATTTCATAGAAGGCAATAGCTTCAGTTTTTACAGCATCACCTTATATTATGAGTCCACAGAGAAACTCAATATGCTCCTGCAGCATTCAACAAGACGTGTGAGTTCGTCCTGAGTTTGATGGATGCTGTTGTTGTCAGGGTACCTGAGAGCTGCACTGTCATGTCATTATTTCAGCTGGCACTTTGCCACTATAAATCAGGATCAGTAATGCTGCTTCTGCCTGCCAGCATGTCAAGTGTTAGGGAGATGCTGTTGACTCAGGTTGTAGTTTAAGTTATCTGTCACTAAGAAGGGCTTTGGGTCATTTTTTTTTTCTTGTCTAACAAAATTCAGCTTTGGGGAGCGGTGGAGCATATAACATTTATTGCTACAAAAAGGTCATGTTAAAAAAAAACACTTACATATTTGGGAGTAAATAAAATAGAGACGTAAAGCTATTGTAGCTGGTCTTTTACCAGACAGACTCAAATGCTGCAGAAATTCAAAGACTTAAAACAAAAAGACACAAACAATGAATGGAAGAATCAAACTTCAAAGGATGGTTAATGACAGCTACATAAATCAGTGCTGAGACAAAATTAAAAAATACACACTGCCTGGCCTAAAATAAAAAAAAAAGTTGCCACAAAAAAAAAAAAAAAGAAAAGTTGGACCACCAAGGTCTACATTGATGATGGCAGAGTCTGTCCGCTAAGCAAAGCCTTCTCCAGCACGTCCCAAAGACTCTCAATGGGTTCAAGGTCTGGACTCTGTGGAGGCCAATCCATGTGTCAAATGATGTTTCTTGCTGAACCACTCTTTCACAATCTGAGCCCGATGAATCCTGGCATTGTCATCTTGGAATATGGCCGTGCCATCAGGGAAGAAAAACTCCATTGATGGACTAACCTGGTCATTCAGTATCTTCAGGTAGTCAGCTGACCTCATTCTTTGAGCACAGACTGTTGATAAACCTAGACCTGACCAACTGCAGCAACCTCAGATCATAGACTGCCCCCACAGGCTTGGACAGTGGGCACTAGGCATGATGGGTGATCACTTCATCTGCCTCTCTTCTTACCCTGATGGTCCATCACTCTGGAACAGGGTCAATCTGGACTCATCAGACCACATAACCTTCCTCCATTGCTCCAGAGTCCAATCTTTATGCTCTCCAGCAAACTGAAACCTTTTTTCTGTTAGCTTCACTGATTAGTGTTTTCTTAAGGCTACACAGCTGTTCAGTTCCAATCCCTTGAGTTCCCTTCACAGTGTTCATGTGGAAATGCTCTTACCTTGACTATAAAACATAGCCCTGAGTTCTACTGTTGTTTTTCTTCCATTTGATTTCACCAAATGTGTAATTGATTGCTGATCACGACCATCCAGGATTTTTTTTTTCTGGCCACATTTCTTTCATATTTGGTCCCGACTATCCTTCCAGTTTTTGATAAAGCGTTGGACAGTTTTTAACCCAATTTTAGTCGTTTCTGCAATCTTCTTAGATATTTTCCCTGCTTGATGCCTGCCAATGATTTGACCCTTCTCAAACAGACGAACACCTTTCCACGACCACAGGATGTGTCTTTCCACATGGTTGTTTAAGAAATGAGAAGCAGCTCATTGCACCAGTTGGAGTTAAATAACTTATTGCTAGCTGAAAGATAATCGCAATAATTATCCAATAGGAGGCATGTACCTATTTACTTAATTAAATCCAGGTTGCCACTTTTTTTGGCCAGGCAGTGTATGGTATCTACACAGCAGTTTATCATTAAAGGTTCATTTAGGGTCATTTTTGTCTTTTGATTGAAAATCCACTGCCCTTCTTAGTCAGACTAATTGTTGTGTAAGAAAAAAAAAAAAAGCTGCAGCTAAATCACAAAACATGTAGTTCAAGTTTCCTAGCCCGTACAGACACACTCTTCACTGTGGCACAGGTTGATTTGTTCAGGTGTTCAGTGTGTTAGTTCTTGCCACCTGCTATCATGTGAGTTGAAGGACACTGAACACTGCCTCGAGCCAAAACAACAACAATAACAACATCTCTCTTCCTCCTGTCTCCACAGGTAATGATCTTCCAGTCAACTATCTGCGCCTTCTGGCCCCGCCCTTGCAGCTGTTATCCGCTGCAGTGTGGCAGGTAGTGCAGCAGGGACTCGTGGACCACTATGGGATACTGGAGGAGTTTGTCACCATGGTGACGGAGCTGGTCCCAGAGCTGATGAGCTACAGTCAGAGGGCTCAGCTCATCCTGGGACTCAGAGCCAGGGTTTGTAATGTCTACAGCTGAATGATACTGATACTAATGCTTCATATAATGTTCATTAAAGAGGGGTACGGTACTGTGTTTCATTTAGGCTTTATTCTGTCCTCCTGAGGCCCCTGTGGTAGCTTTACAGCTCAAAGAAATCCATATTTTTCTGTATTTTACCCTCTGTCTGGAATGTTTTGTTTTAGCTGCTGTCTTTAAAGCTTCCCACTTCACAAACCCCCTTTTCTCTGATTGGCCAGACCTCTGGAGGCCTGTCAAGGGCAGAGTTTGGAGAGACTTTTGTGTTTGAGGGCCATCCTACCAATCATTTCAGCAAGTGTCGTAAAGATCTTATGCTATTTTAGCAATGGAGCAGCTTCCTGACAGATTCAGGGATTTTTACAACAGATGAATATGTAGAGGTTTGAAAATCTGCGTTTGAACATCCAGCATTGTTATTTCTATCCATGTTTAAAATACTAAATGAAAGCAGAATCCGCCTTCTTTATAGGAGATGTTACTGAGTTGCACATCACTGAAACCCAGATGATGACACATAACAATGTTATTGATTTATTCTGCTGAGCTAAACACCCCAAAAGTCAGTAAAGAGGCAAGTTTACCATCATGTTACATCACCCCCTCTTTTAACAACACTCTGTAAACATTTGTAAACTGAGGAGACTAGTGTCTGGAGTTTTTAAAAGAGAAATGTTGTCCCATTCTTGCCTCAGATAGGATTACAGCTGCTCAGCAGTTTGGGCTTTCCTTTGTCGTGTTTTTGATTCTAAATGTTTGCAATTGTGACAAACTGGGGCTGCAGGCGGAGCAGCTTGGCACCCAGACTGTCTGACTACAAAGCCTGAATCTAGTTTGGCATTGTGTGGCTGAAATATGGAAGGTCTTCTCTGAAAAACTGCATCATCTAGATGGCAGCAAATATTGTGTTTTTCCATTTCAACACTCAGCATGTTGTCTATGCAGGGTTTATTATTTTACACCAGACTTAAACGAATAACAAACCACCAACATCTGTTTTTGTTGATATTTACTCACCCAACTGTTTTGGAATTGGGTTTGTTCCTCATCATGAAGTCAAATTTGCATCAGTGGCAAACATGGAGGAAAGCAGACTTCAACTTTTGGCACTATGAGCCTCAGAGCAACAAAAGATCAAAGCGACCAATGCACAGACTCTCATATCAACAAACAGCAGATATTTACAAGGGGGAGGAAGGCAGTGAGGCTTTTCTAACCTGCTCTATTTTTCCATTTTTACACCACAAACATAAAATCTACATCAAAGTGTTTGAACCTTTCATACATTATTTATGTTATTCTAATGTTGAAGCAAAAGAAAAAAAAACAGTTGACCAGCTTTTCAGGGAGGATTCACAACACTCAGAAACTGTCTGCTCTGTTTCTGCTCTTGTTTGTCACAAGGTGCACACTTGAAAGTTACAGCAAACTATAAATTATCTATGGCTCCAGCCATCTACAGTGTAATTAGAATAGAATGTAAAATACTTTATTTATCTCTGAGGGGAAATTCAGGAAGAGTCACAACAACAACCAAGAAAACAAAAGTTAAAAAGTGTATAGAAAGTGCAAAAAGGTCCATGAGAAAATAGATGCTGACAGCTTGTCCATCATTGTCCAGTTCAGCCAGTCTCCACCTCCACAGGGTCCAGGACTGAGCTTCTTCAGCAGTCTGTTCAGTCTCTGTCTCCTGGATCCTGTCTGCTCACAGCAGGTGAAGCTCTTACAATGTGGCGTTGGTGTCTGATGTTAGCTCTTTTAGGCATGTCTGTGAATAGCTTGATGCTACTCTGCCTTCTGGTGTTCCATCTGTTGCTGGGTTAGCACAGCTAGCTTTTCCATCTTATCGGAGATAGATCTTACGTTCCAATTAATGATGGATGGAAGGACAGGTCCATGTCGTCACTTCTTAGCTCACACCTGAGAACCAGCACATCGTCCTCACCTCCTTCTCCTCACCTTGTGGGAAATATCTGGCCTTGCACCAGTTAGCATTGACATGCTACAGGCGGCTAACAGCTGAGTTCACATGTAAACAATGCGGCCATGGTTACATGTAGGATCTCCAGACAAACACAGGAGAAAAAATAGTAAAAATGAGCCATACAGAGTACTGATCTACTCCAAATGGAAAGATGATGAAAAAGAGATGAAAAAAATTACAAGAAACTGACAAGAAGGAAAGAACTGCTGTAACAGGCAGCCACAACAGGGCGCCACCGAGCAATTATTGACAAATCTATTTATTTATTTAAATCTATCTTTATAGATTAATGATTAATTAATTTATGATTAATGACATAAATAACTGGAAAGACACATATTGATTTTTTATATGCTCAGAGATACTTAACATAATGTGAAAAACAGGTAAATCTATGAAACACTGAAACAAAATAAGGAACATATTGCTGCAACACTCTTAATACAAAAACGTTTGATGCCATTTCTGTTTATACTTCATAAATATGTAAAAATAAGCATTGATTTTTCTTCTGCATTACAGTTGATGAGGTCCGTTGTGTGTGTGTGTGTGTGTGTGTGTACACTCAGCTGGTCCTGGAGATGTGTCAGGGCGAGCATCCAGCAGACATGCAGACCATTCAGCCTCATCTGGACAGAATTAAAGCTCCAGTCAGCACTGCCAAGGATCACCAGGTAAACACAGAGTCACTGACAAACACACAAAAACAGAACAAAAACTGCAGAGTCAAGGGTTATTTTAATCTTAAAATTCTTAGTGCTTTCAAAGCTTTTATTTCGAGACCAGGTTCATTTCTGAGGCATCTGTGCTTTGGTCTTAGTGGAATCAGCCCTGAAAATCAGGATTCAGTCTGATTCCTGGATTTGAGGACAACAACACTTGGATCATAGTACTTTAAAGTCTGAGTACAGGTGTAATTGCAGGTATGAGAAAGTCTTCATGTGTTGTGTGTGTATGTGTGTGTTAAACAGGTAACCATTAACCAGGTGGAGGAGTCTGAGGTGAACTTTGTGGAGTTGGTGCATTCACTCCTGGAGGATCCGTCTGAAAGAAAATACTTTTTCCAGGTGAGATAGCAGACTGTGTGTGTGAGTTTTATCTTTGCTTTGAAGTGTACTGTGTGTATGATAAATAAATAAACATTCATACATTCATACATATATTCATGTAGATACATGGTCATCCATTCAGTCCTCTGACAGGTGAAGTGACATTGATTAGCTCTATACAATGGCACCTGTCAGTGGGTGGGATTTCTCAGGCAGTGGGTGACCATTTGGTCCTCAGATTGACGTGTTGAAGCAGGAAAAATGGAGGAGTCTAAGGCTGTGAGTGACTGTGATGAGGGACAAATTGAGATGGTGAGACAACTGGGTCAGAGTGTCCTCAAAACTGCAGCTTCTGTTGGGTGTTCCTGCTCTGCAGTGTTCATTTCCTACTCAAAGTGGTCTGAGGAAGGAGAGCTGGTGACAGGTTCATGGGCAGCAAAGGCTCACATGTGGGATCGTTGAGAGAAGTAAGCCAGGAGGAAAACAACAGTGTTGACTTGGTCTCAGAATACCGCTGATCACAATTCATGAAGGCCTCGCTTCACTGCTGACAGGACTTTAAGGATCTGCTGCTAACGTCCTAATGTCAGATACCGCAGCATACCTTCAGAGGTCTCTGGAGTGTATCACTGTACTCGGCAGGTGGTTCCATTGCTGTCCTGGTTCAAAAATGATTTGATGTACAGCAACAAAAGAGAAAAAAGTAAAAGGAAAATACACTGCCTGGCCAAAAAACGTGGCCACCTGGATTTAACGAAGCAAATAGGTATGAGTCTATTGGATAATTACTGCGTGGGCGATTATCTTTCAGCTGGCAACAAGTTATTTAACCCCAACTGGTGCGATGAGCTGCTTCTCATTTATTAAACAACCATGTTGAAAGACACATCCTGTGGTCGTGGAAAGGTGTTCGTCTGTTTGAGAAGGGTCAAATCATTGGCAGGCATCAAGCAGAAAAAACATCTAAGGAGACTGCAGAAGCTACTAAAATTAAGTTAAGAAATGTCCAACGCATTATTAAAAACTGGAAGGATAGTCGGGGCACATCATCTTGAAGGAAGAAATCCTGGAAAAAAAATCCGGAAGATGGTGATCAGTGATCACTGGAACGTTTGGTGAAATCAAATCAAAGAAAAACAACAGTAGAAGTCAGAACTATGTTTAAAAGTGAAAGTAAGAGCATTTCCCCACACACAATGTAAAGGGAACTCAAGGGATTGGGACTGAACAGCTGTGTAGCCTCTTGAATTTGCTAGGGAGCATAAAGATTGGACTCTGGAGCAATGGAAGAAGGTCATGTGGTCTGATGAGTCCAGATTGACCCTGTTCCAGAGTGATGGCCCATCAGGGTAAGAAGAGAGGCAGATGAAGTGATCACCCATCATGCCTAGTGCCTACTGTCCAAGCCTGTGGGGGCAGTCTATGATCTGGGGTTGCTGCAGTTGGTCAGGTCTAGGTTCAGCAACAGTCTGTGCTCGAAGAATGAGGTCAGCTGACTACCTGAAGATACTGAATGACCAGGTTATTCCATCAATTGATGTTTTTCTTCCCTGATGGCACGGCCATATTCCAAGATGACAACACCAGGCTCAAACTGTGAAAGAGTGGTTCAGGGAGCATGAGACATCATTTTCACTCATGGATTGGCCTCCACAGAGTCTAGACCTGAACCCCATTGAGAGTCTTTGGGATGTGCTGGAGAAGGCTTTGCACAGCGGTCAGACTCTACCATCATCAATGAAGATCTTGGTGAAAAATTAATGCAACACTGGATGGAAATAAATCTTGTGACATTGTTGAAGCTTATCAAAACAATGCCATGGTGAATGCGTGTGTGAGGTGGAATGCTTGTAAGAAAAAACACGGCTGTAACATGCCAGACTTTCTCTTCTTTAAATAGACGGATGGGATCAGGATGTACCTTGGAGTGTCAACCAATTAGAATCAGGTATTTAACCAAACTGTTTGAACTGTACCTGGTCAGCAGATAGAAAAGAAAACAAACAGATTGTCTGTTGTAGCCACGCTGTTTTTAACAGTACTATTTAGAACTGTAACTCTTATCCACACTTCACCGGTGAGAGAAGTTCCAGTTGATGCGGTCGTGACAGAATTGCAACCACAGTCTGAAAAATTCCTCACACAGTTGCTGAATTTTCAAGGTTTTGAAGCATTCGTGCCAAAGAAAAATGTTTGCGAAACCCCACGAGGTCAGAGAAAATATGTGAGCTATGCAGAGTTCAAGAAGCCCTGCACAGATGCAGGCTGCAGGGTCAGGACACAGTTTCCCCTCACCCCTCATCTGTGTGTTCTTCTCATCTGCAGGAAATCTTCCCGGTGTATTTTGGTCCAAAGTACGACGCAGCTCTTGAGATGCTGGTGTGGGAGTTTATATCACGACTGGAGGAGCTGCTGCCCGTTCCAGACTTCACACAGGTGCCGTTTTGTTTTGAGCTCTTGAGATCATAGCAGTGTAGAGGCTGCCATGAAGCTCATTTCAAAGTCTTTCTGCAGCCACACTGCGGCTGACTTTCACGCTCTCTTAAAAGGTCGGAAAATCTGCCTGAGGGGGGCCACTGTCCCTCAGAGAGCTGCATGCAAACTTCCACTTCTGTTGATTTAACCATCAAAGTGAAACAAAATTCACTCAGATGAAGTGTGCCACGAGGCAGTAGCTGTGGTAATTTTCCAAACTCGGTCTCTGATTCGAGGCAGCAGTGGCACACAGGTTGGGCACGGGGGCTCATCTGTCTGAAGCACTGATCCAGAGACAGATACAAACCGGGCACAGGTGCAACACTCAGTCCCAGGAGGCTTCCTCCGCCCTCTGATTTCTGCACCAAGAAGTGTCAAACAAAATTACAACTGGTTACATCATTTTCTCTGAAATGAAAAATAAACAAACATTTAAAAAAAAATCTTGTTTTCTCTTTTTGTAGTTGGCAGATTTTCTCAGAGACACTCCTTCATTCCTCAACGACTGTTTACAACCCTTATTCCCTCCGGCGGACATGAAGGCGTTACTTGAACACCACAGAAACCTCGGGCATTTTGAAGAGAAAGGTAACCAGAGTTCACTGTTTGTTCATGAGCTAGTTATTGGAATAAACAGTCAACAACAAACAGAAACCAACTTTCTGCACAAAACTATAAAAACAACAAATCTAGAATAGAATAGAATAGAAAAAAAATTTATCCTCAAGGGGAAATTCAGGAGTCACAGCAGCGATCAAGAAAAACAAAAATAAGAAAGTGTATAGACAATGCTCATCCATCGTCATTGGAGATAGATCTTACATTCCCAATAACAATGGATGGACAGACAGGTCCATGTCGTCACTTCTTAGCTCACACCTGAGAACCAGCACGTCATCCTCACCTCCTTCTCCTCACCTTGTGGGAAACATCTGGCCTTGCACCAGTTAGCATTGACATGCTACAGACTACTAACAGATGATTTCACATGTAAACAATGGTTACGTGTAGGATCTCCAGACAAACACAGGAGAAAAAGTAGTAAAAATTATCACTGAAGACACAAAACCAGTTTGGTGTCCATAACCAACAAATGAGCCATACAAAGTGATGACCCACTCCAGATGCAAACGTTACGAAAAAAAGACCAAAAAATTACAAGAAACGGACAAAGAAGAGAGAGCTGCCTCAACAGGGCAGCACCTTGCAACAATATCTATACCTAACTAAGTGTAAACATCAAAAGGAGAGTCGATCACCTGCAGAGCTAAGGTGAAGGACTAGTCATGACACAAATAGGGAGTGAGGGGAGATAGTCAACAATTTCCTCATGTATCAATTAAGTTTTTCGGATGAAAAATGAAAATTAACTCTCCTTTTCTTGCTTAACTTGAGTTTGTCTTTTCTTAAACGTTACAGATTCTCTGGGGTCTAATTAATCCTATTTTCCTCCTTTGTAGATCCTCGGTTGCTACCCATGGATGACTGCATCCTCTCCTCCTTGTCTCTGCCCCCCGGGTCCAAGTCTTCTGCAAACCCCTCCTCCAGCTCGCCTGCTCTCACAGACTCCACCCCTCCTGAGCATCAGGGACGTCCCAGCGCTCCTTCCAACACCTCCAGCACCCAGGAGAAGACAAACAGGGAGCGGCAAAGACTGAGAGAGACAAGGCTCCTCAGTTCTCAGGAGGGGAAAGCAGAAAGCTCAGTTAGTTGTGAAGACACCATAGACCTCACAATGTCCAACGAGGCTGCCGATTCCGATTCAGCAGCCAGTGAGAAGAGCCAAAGTTTGAGAGGACGAGTTCTCAGGAAGAGGAAGCTGAGTGGAGGGGTGGATGTTCCCCACAAACAGCCCACAGAGGCCGCAGCTTTCTTGTAAGAATGCACCAACACTGCAAAAACTCAGATAGTAGCTCATTTATCTTTTATTTACACATCACATTTACCGGAAAAATCACATAACAAGCCAAAAATAAGCCTTGGAATTCTCACAAGGAATAGTAAAAACTCTTAAGCTGTGCTCTTTTTCTCAGAAGCATTTTCACACATGGATTTTAAGTCTAAGTCTGTATGGGTTTGTCACTATTATCTTAAAATCACCACCATGTCTAAAGTCATAAGGGGTTCCCACACTTTATCTGTAAAGCTAGAGCGCCATCTACTGTTGAGAACAAAAAGAATTTGCATTAAATCTTTAAACTCAAGTTTTAAGATGTTCCTTACTATTTCTTCTTTTTTTTTTTATTACCGTATTAACTCTAATATAAAAAGACAAATCTGTTGATAGGGTCATTACGGTAATTAAAAAAAAATCTTTTTAAGTTTTTTAAATTACCATATTTACCATTATACACACTGAAAAATCTGTTTATATTAAAAATCTAATTAATTTGAAAAAAACTTTAAAATTTGCAACATGGATAGATACTCACTACAAGAAATCTAGACCTTGGTTTTGACTTGAAATACCTTGAAAAATAATTTCTTTGAGTTCCCTTCTTGTTATGAGGAAAGAAATCACCTTGTTCTGATCTGCTGTGTTCTTCTTGGCTGATATGTTTGTGTCAGAGCTCTTTTTTTTTTTTTTTTTTTCTCTTCATTCAGAATTCATGTTTTAAGCATCCACATATGTGCACAACAATTCAAATCAAAACAGAGTAATGTGAAAAAAACAGAAACATGAAACAAGAGAGAGGAAATAACATAACATATTAAAAAAAAAAGAAGAAAGAAAGAAAGAAACACAAAGGGCATTTAATAGCACTTGTGTGCAGCATAAACCCGACGGGGTTTCAGTTTAGCTGCTACTGAATTTTACCTTAAGTCTCCTCTAAGTGGTTAATGTGAAGATAAACTTGATCCAACTTCTCCAGTAGTCCTCAAACGCATCACCCTTCAATCTTAGTGTAAAAATCATTTTTTCCTAACAAAAATATCATTCAATACCTTCAACCAGTCTGTTAATGAGTGTGGTCACTGACACATCCACTTTTTTTGTTACGGATTTTTTACTAGCCACCAACATTATCCTGCACAAATAAGCTTTAGGTGAACCCTGTTTTGAGGTGGATCTGACCCAGGTACATCACTTTAAAAAAAAGTCCAACTTAGTCTTGAAGGCTTTTCCATACTGTTTCTGATTGACTTCCAATAAGTTTTAAACTCTGAACAGTCCCAAAGTACATGGTAATGGTTTCAGTGCTTGTGTTATGAAGAATCTTGCAAGTTTTTTCCAATTAGCTCAGGTTTTATGGAGAATTTACTTCGACTCGATTAGAAAAATTATTAAATTTTCTTTCTCATGTTTTTCCTCCTGGACAGAAATCCATCCCTGGATGATGAGAACTCATCTGAATCTCCTCTCATCTCCATATGGGGAGAATACACAGGTTTGCAACTGTTTTTATCTTTACTTCCCTTTACTGCAGGGGTTGTGGAGCCTGTCTCAACTCAATATGATTTTTTAAAATGTTTTATTTTCCACATTTCCTTCTTCATTATCATTTTCCTCTTCTTCTTTCTTCTCACCCATCTTTTTCTCAACCTTCTTTTTTTGGCCAGTCATGCTCATTCCTCCTGTTCCACCCATGCTGTGCTGCTCTGTTTGTGTCTCTTTTCTCACAATAATCCAAAACTGTTTTTATTGATTTTGTTTGGACACATTAGCCTGGGATCAGTCCTGAGAGCAGCTCGTCTTGTCTCGTTTCAGACTCTCAGGAAGGCTCTCTCCCGGTTGTGACGGACACAAAAGTTCCCTGGTCAGACGAGGAGACGCTTCACCTGATCGACATCTGGGGTAAGGACTCGGTGCAGCGAGCTTTGAAGGGCTGCTTAAAAAACCGCCACATATTCACGCAGATCGCTCAGAAAATGGCAGAGAGAGGCTACATGAGATCAGTGGAGCAGTGTCAGACCAGGATCAAACGGCTGAAGAAGAGCTTCAGGCAGAACAACAGGTGGGTGTTCAATCCAGCCTTTGTGTCGTCCACACACTTCAGCTGAATTCCCATCAGGCCTCAGTTAATGCAGCAGTAACTGATGTTATCCTCTGGTCTAACACCAGGGGGAGCTCCAGGCTGGAGTATAAGTTTTACGAGCAGCTGCAGCGAATCCTCGGCTCCACAGCTGCCTCAGCTGTTCCTGAGGTCACTTTCGATGTCGAAGACGTAAACGAGGAAGAGCAGCCCCAAGAAGGCGACGATGACCTGCAGTTTGTTGGTCAGACCAGCAGGATAGAAATTGGTATTTATTGTTAACTCAATAAGTATTATCACTTTAAGGTTTTTAAATAGATAAATGCTAAAATGTGTTAAACGTCTCTTTTAGGAACTAGAAGTGTTCCATGGACGGACTTAGAGACGTTGACGCTCATCAACACGTGGGGTGAAGACAGGATGCAGCAGAGGCTGAGAGGAGTCCACAGAACTGGACACATTTTCTCTGTTATATCCAAGAAGATGGCTGCCCAGGGTTTTGCCCGGACACCAGAACAGTGCCAGACCCGGATGAAGAGGCTGAGATGCAGTTTCCGACAGTGCTACCAAAACAAGTTCGTGCGCTTTCTGGTGTAAAATCAAACAATGAAAAGTTTTCTCTTTTTTCGTCTTTATCTTCTCTTCTCTTACCTCTTCATACAGCTTGAGGGGACAGGAGCCGGTCGAGTGCAAGTTTTATAAGGAGCTGGGGAGTATTTTGGTGAAGGACTTCCTCTTGGTGCCACAGGTGGAGGAAATGCCCTCAGAAGAGCCTTCAGAAGACGACGGCCCTGGTTTCTCCCAAGCTAACATGGGTATTTGTGATGTTGACACTGCTGAAGCTGGTCAAACATAAAACAAGCTCCAAACATCACCCAACCAGACCACTCAGGCTGTCTGGGTCAGCTCTACTTTCTGTACTCGGGGTCAGAACAAACATAGAGGTGTAGATTTTTTTAATGCTCCATATATCTGAGACAAATTTTAAAAACTCATTCTGGCTCAAGTTGAGTTGAACCTCTACCTGCATGTAAATATCTTTTAGACCAGTTCAGTTTTTATTGTTTAAAAACTTTTGGCCCCATATAGGGGTGTTTCAGTGCCACATTCCCCTAAAAAAAACAATATCCTTTTTTACCTTCTGGTTTTATTGAAAAGATGCTCTAAAAGGCTAAGAGAAAAGAGAAAGTATAGAATAGTATAGACTTTATCACCAAAAGGGAAATTCAGGAGGAGTCACAGCAGAAATAAAAATAAAAAACAAAAGTAAGAAAGTGTACAGAAAGTGCAAAAAAGGTCCATAAGAAAATAGATGCTGACAGCTTGTCCATCATTGTCCAGTTCAGCCAGCCTCCACCTCCACAGGGTCCAGGACTGAGCTTCTTCAGCAGTCTGTTCAGTCTCTGTCTCCTGGATCCTGTCTGCTCACAGCAGGTGGAGCTCTTCCAATGTGGCGTTGGTGTCTGGTGTTAGCTCTGTTAGCCATGTCTGTGAATACCATGATGCTAATCTGCCTTCTGGTATCCCCTCTGTTGCTGGGTTAGCACAGCTAGCTCATCCATCGTGTTGGAGATAGATCTTACGTTCCCAATAACAATGGATGGAAGGACAGGTCCATGTTGTCACTTCTTAGCTGACACCTGAGAACCAGCACCTCGTCTCAACCTCCTTTTCCTCGCCTTGTGGGAAGACATCAGGCCATACACCAGTTAGCATTGACATGCTAAAGGCTACTAACAGCTGATCTCATATGTAAACATGCAGCCATGGTTACATGTAGGATCTCCAGACAAACACGGAAGAAAAAGTAGTAAAAATATCACTGAAGCCACAAAAAGTTTGGTGTCCATGACCAACAAATGAGCCATACAAAGTGATGACCCACTGCAAATGCAAAGATTACGAAAAAGAGACGAAAAATTACAAGAAACAGACAAAGAAGAGAGAGCTGCTGCTAAAGGCAGCCATAGCCAACAGGGCGGCACCTAGCAAGATAACTCATTTAATAACAATAAGGCTCAATTAAGGATGGTAAAAGGTCATTAAAATCTTTTTATTTTCTGTTTGTGTCCTTCAGAATCTGCTGTCGGCGTTCAAGAAGATCGAAAGAAAGTGCCCTGGTCTGACAAAGAGACCATCATTCTCCTGGAGTTATGGGGAGACCAGCAGGTAGAGAAAGGCTTTATAAAATCAGCTCAAACTTTAAGATGCAAGCAGCAGCTTTGCTCTTGTAACATGTTATTTCTAATCAAACTACGACTCTGACTCCCTCTGCATTTAGGTCCAAAAGAGCATGAGACGCTACCCACACAATGGTCACATTTTCACTGAAATATCTGAGAAACTCAGCGCCAACGGCTACTCCCGTAGTCCAGACCAGTGCCACACCAGGATCAAACGACTGAAAGCAAACTATCGGCAGTGTCGAGAGAACATGAGGTAATAAACGCACATGTATGTTGATTCTCTTTTATGCGCTGTTTTCCATGTGTGTTTATACAACAAACTTTCTGCTCGGCAGCTTGTCTGGGACTGACAGGGTCGACTTCAAATTCTACGATCTGCTGGAACAAATCCTGGAAAAGCAGCCGTCGACTTCCTCCACTGTGATCACAGACTCCATCGAGATATCAGAGGACTCCAACGGGGAATCAGTGACTGAAGCAGGTGAAATTTCCCTCTTGGTCGAATGTAAAGCAGAACAAAGTGTGAAACAGCTGCAACATCCACTGTGTTTCTCTCATAAGATGGAGAAATCAGCATGTCTGCAGAAAAACCTGCACCAAGCTCGTGGACGGACGAGGAGACCCAGGCGCTCATTGAGATCTGGGGTGTAGAGGATGTTCAGAAGGCGCTGAGGGGTTTCGTCCACAACGGTCATGTTTACGCTGAAATTTCTGAGAGAATGCAGGAGCTGGGCTACCTGAAAACCTCCGAGCAGTGCCGCTGGAAGGTGAAATCACTGAGGAACAACTTCCGACAGTGCTACGACAGGAAAAAGTGAGAGTTACATCCAGTCTGTCGGCACAAATAATCAAACATGAAACGATTACTTTAACTTTTTTTTACACTTTCCAGGAGCGGAAAGAGTGTTGATTATAGATTCTTTGATCAGCTGGAGCAGATACTGGGGCAGGAGGCTGTATCCATGGATGAATACGATGAAAGAGATGAGCAGGCAGACCCAGATCCAGATCCAGGTAAAGGGAATCTTCCTTAATCATCTCAGCAAAATGAAAAATGGTTCAAACATACTCCTCACATACGTCTCTTTGGCAGAATCTGGTGCTGACCCTTTGAACACAGCCTGGACGGAGATGGAGACAGTAGCTTTGGTTGAAGTTTGGGCTGCAGACGACGTGCAGCACAGCCTTAAAACGTGCGTACGAAACGGGCACATCTTCGCCGACATAGCTGAGAGGATGACCATCGCGGGATACCCGAGGACAGCGGAGCAGTGCCAATCCCGTATCAAGAGACTGAAGAAGGCGTACAGACGGTTCTGTAACAACCGGAGGTAAATCAAACGCAGGACTGATCCTGTGTCATTTCTTCACAAGATGCTTCAAATGCTGATTTTTATTTGTTTTTCAGAAATGGACGACCCTCTGCGTTTCGATACTTCCACCTTCTCGCCCCAGTTCTTGGTGACGACTCAGTTTTTGTGGATGTGGACAGTGCGACTACTGACTCTAACATGCAGCCCTACATAGACAACGATCCTGACATATGTACGTTTAAAATCATCATGTGCTTAAAGCCATCAGAAAATTTAACACAATGCTAAAAGATGCTGTCTGATTTTCTGTGCCTAGACGACCAGCCCTCAGGCAGCCACCTCCTCTCCGACATGAGCAAAAAGACGCCCTGGTCAGATCTGGAGACTCGCACCCTCCTGGAGATCTGGGGCGAAGACGCGGTCCAGCTCACTCTGAGGGGCTGCCAGAAGAACCGCCACGTGTTTGTGTACATCTCCGACAAGATGAACAGCCAGGGATTCATTCGTACCTCCGAGCAGTGCTACACACGCATAAAGCGCCTTAAATACGGCTTCTTCCATGAAAAGTTAGTCAGGAAATATTTTTTGTAACAATTTCGATTCAATGATTTTTTTTTCGAAGTGATATATTTTTAGAAACTAAACAAGAACTTTTTTTTCAGATGTTTCAAACAAATCTTTTAACAAGTACATTTTATGAGCAATTCATTGGTGACAAATTCAAACCATCCGACTCACCTGTTTGTGTGTTTGTGTGTGTGTTGATTTCAGGGAGGAGTTTAAATTTTTCAGGCAGATGGATGAAATCTTCAGAAAGGAGCCAAAAGTGGACGACCCGGTCGATGACTCGTCAGTTCCATCAGTTCCAGATGAGCCCGACTATGACTATGAAGCAGTTTCCAGTCAAAAGAAAGGTCAGAAAGACAAAACAGAGTATTTTTTTTAGCTGTATGACAAGAAAGCTGCTGATAATTGATGATTTTAATTGTCTCAAAACTTTTTGTAGACCCTTTAAATAATTAAGAACTCAACAGTCTTTGAAAATCTGTCCTACTGTTTAAAAAATACACTAAATTCCCCTGAAGCTGAGCTTTTGTCGAGAAGTTTTTCCTCATTGACTCAGCTCTTTAAAAAAATCAAATCAATCAGAAAACCTCAGAGTTCAGGAACCTTTAAGAAGTTATAATCATTCTGAATAAACTACAAATAAACTGTTTGATTCTGTTGCTCACAGTAAATACTGTGTCATTTTCAGTTTGTTTCGTAATGGGTCAAAAACTCCCCACAGGAGCTTCAAACCTCATCTCTGTAACTTTCCTCAGGTACAACTTGGTTGGCGGAGAGCTCCAAGCTGCCCTGGGGGGACGGGGAGACCGAGGCCCTCCTGGAAATCTGGGGGAGTGAGGACGTCCAGGTGAACCTGAAGGGCTGCACAAAGAACAAACACATCTTCATCCAGATCTCGGAGGTCATGGCGAGCCAGGGCTACATGCGCACTCCTGAGCAGTGCCAGACCAGGATAAAGAGGCTGAGGGCCAATTTCAGGCACTTCCTCGAAGGCAGACAGTGAGTTCAGAGGATGAACTGAGTTTAGAATATGCCACATGTTAATTATACTGTATTATTTTCTCAGCATGCTTCAGTTCTGTGGAATTCAGGTCTTCACACTGAATGAAATCGGACTGAAAGCTGTTAAACACTCTGACACTCTGACTCTCTTTTTCTTCATTCAGAGGAGAGAAACAGGAGTGTAAGTACTTTGAACAGCTGGTGCAGATCTTTGGGAGCAAGTATGTACCGAACAGTGACCCCCTGATTGATGATCCAGCAGATGTTGCAGGTAAGAAGTCACAATATGTGCTGACATTTACTTTATTCTTTTTCACAGTCGAAAGTTCGAGGGTTTTTACCAGTTGGGAAATATGGTTTGAATAAGTCATGACAAGGCAACAAATGACAAAGTGACAAGGTGCTCAGAACTTAAAAGAAAATTTCATCGGGCAAGAAAGAAAGAAAGAAAGAAAGAAAGAAAGAAAGAAAGAAAGAAAGAAAGAAAGAAAGAAAGAAAGAAAGAAAAGAAAGGAAGAAGCAATCAGTAAAAACAATCTGACTCAAAGAGATCTTGTAACAAGATGACAGAAAGATTTAGAGGAAGCCTGATTAAATAGGGTCATAGAATCTAATTTCTGATTTCCTGTCATGTAAATAATTTCAGTTTTCTTCAGGCTAGTTCCCCTTTTCAAATGTGAGTGGTCATATCACAGTTTTTAATATTAAGGAAGGAATTTCAATACAGTACATACTGAAAAAAATTAAAGTAATGTAATTTGCACTTTACTCACTTCACAATCTAAAATCTAGGATATTTACATCTTATTTTTTCTCAAGCTCACCAATTTCTCGTTTAAGCATGAAATGCAGGAGGGATGTTTTGTGACATTAAATTACTTCACCCTAAAGATGGCGCTGTAATCTAGCTAAAATTTCATTTCAGACAAGAACAGACATCCTCAAAACTATCCATATTTTTTTTTTTTAATCAAGGTCTATTTATTGAAAGTTTTACAATTTACAAAACAAACAGGAAAAAAAGTATATAGAAAACCATATATACCGACTATCAAAAAGAGAGAGAGAAAAAAAAAAAAAAAAAAAAAGAGGAAAAGAAAAAGCCCACCCATCAACCCACCCACTGGACAAGTATTGTACTATAGTAATCAGTCATCCTACACTAGCACCGGCTAACACAGAAAGATGTATAATATATTATGGGGTTATGCTCTCTGCTCCTAACTTCTCAACAAATATCAAGAAAGGCTTCCAGGTTTCATAAAATCGTGAAACAGACCCTTTAAGAGAGTGTCTTATCTTCTCAAGCTTGACATATTTCATAATCTCTTTTATCCAGTGAGAATATTTAGGAGGAAGAGGGTCTTTCCACTGGAACAGTATAAAAAACTGTCCATAGTTTTTTATTAATTTATTTTTATTTTCCAGAAGGTCCAGGGACTTTTAGGTCTTGGTAAAATATTCATCGGAACTACATTGTTCCGGTGGCCCATTGTTTGTCTATATTTCTACCCCTGGCTAAAAACCAGAGTAGATTATATAAATCAGGCCAGAGACGTTAAGAGAGAAAAAAAACATTTGCTCATGTTGTGGTTGGTCTCTGCTTTTGTTTTGTTGCTTCTCTCTCCCTCTCTGTTTATTTTCTTTTCTGTCTACGCTCTATCCTTCTGTCACTGTCTCTTTTCTGATATCACCTTGGTCCGGTCTAGCAGTAATCTTTAAACTTGGCAATATATGGGAAAATATATTTTACAAAACAATAGTAAAGAGTATCATTTTATAACTAACAGGGAGCCTTTTACACAAACGGCTGCTCTTGGGAAAGTAAATGTGTGTCTGCACAATACAGCAGCCAGACCATAATTCTGTTGTTGTGATTCTGGACTGGACAAGTTAAAAAAAAGAGAGAAAAAAAGGGTAGTTGCTAAACATCTTTGGACCAATAGAGGGCAGTAAGATACATTAAACCCTGAGCTAAAATCAGGAGCTCACAGGACAAACAAAGCAGAAAAATCAAGACGAAACTTCCTTCTCATGTCTCTGAAACATATCGTGTGCTTTACAGAGACCTGAAACTGTTCAGTGCTTGGGAAGGAGCTGCAGATCACAGAAGTCCCAACTAAGAAACGGTCGTATCAAAGTTTGGTCAGCAGTTCCTCACAGACGACAGAAGCAAAGCCAACGCTCACTCTGATCCTCGTTTGCCTCTGTGTGACTTCAAGTACTTTTACACTGCAAAGACACAGGCTGTGTGTGAGTGTTTTGTGTGTATGTGTGGTTGTATGTGCGAGTGTGTGTTTTACATCTTCCACCAGAGTGTCTTGTGATTATTGATAATTGATAATAGAGCCATGACATAAAAACCAGAAAGCTCAGGGCTCATGGGACATAAAAGACGCTCCAGAAGGAGTCACTCGAAATGCTGTGCTCCTACAGAAAAACAATGTTTCTACTTGTGTATATAATTTTTTGATACTTGAACTTAAGTGAGGAGGTCCAAGCACAAAAACAAAGTTCTTTGTAAATGTAGCCATGGTGTACTTTGTTCTTCTTCTTAATTTATTTAATTTATGCCTCATTTGTTCTGTTTTTCTTACTGTGCTCTTGTTTACATGATTGCAAAATCAAACAGCTGACTTGTTATTTTGTTCTCTGTGTTCATTGGTCTTGTTTACAGTTTATTTATTGAAACTATTTGTTCTGTATTTCAGAGATTTATGATTTACTTGAAACTTGTTGTTCTCTGAAGCACAAGTGCTGAAGTTTCACATGTTCATTAAAAACAGCTTCAAATGTTTGACTGAAGATTTGTTTCTGTGATTCGGGATGTGTAAACAAAGAGCCACGTCAATGTTTATGTTTGTTTTTTACATTTTATTTCAATTATAATATATTCAGGGCTTTAATAGAGCAGAGAAATGTAGACAGGGAACAGCATCATCACACCAAATACAAACATCTAAAAAAAAAAAAAAAAGTAAGTCTCCTTACAGCTGTTTACATTCACGTCAGACACCCTCCAACAAAACTTATCTTGGAACTGCAACTTGCAAAGACTGTCCACTAGATGGCTCCATTGGATAATCTGGGTAGTATTCCCACACAGCGCTTCTTTTCTTTTTGCCTGTCCTCCAATGTCAGGTCTCCAGGATTGACAGTATGTTCCTCTGTCACACTATTTATCTGCTGTCACTGTCTCAATATGTAAGTTGAGTGTTTAACATTAAGTGTCACATAAACGCAGTCATATAAAACACACTTTATAGACTCAAAAAGGCTCAGACAGACATAAACACTCACACACTTCACTCTGAAAAAGCTAGGACAGCAATTACGTGTCTAAATCTGACAGAGCATCCAACCGCCTATGTCTGGCTGCCTGCCAGTGTGTGTGTGTGTGTGTGTGTGTGTGTGTGTGTGTGTGTGTGTGCACCCATGCCCCTGACTATGTGACATTGGTAGAGGCAGAGACAGGCTGGCTGGAATCTGTTCTGGGTTACACTCAGGGTGTTGCTGCACTGCACACATGAGAAGGCCAAGCTCTGCCACATCACCCGCTGCACACACACTCACACACTTTTACACTCATTTCACACACACACATAGCCTAACTTCACTAAATCCAGCGGGTATGGTTTTTGAGAGTGTTGTAAACTTTTATCTTATGTTATATTAGTAAAAGGCTAAATGCTACTTTTAGCTAACAGCATAGCTCACATTTTGTACGCAGGCTGGCTCACTTTACAACTCTCCCTCTAATCTTTGAACTCCATCAATGCAGAATCATGCCTACTGTAACTACTGAGATTAAAGTACCATACAGGCAACATACTGCTACAAAAGATACTCAAGTCAAGGCATGATTATGACAAGACAGAGAAACAATTATAAATTAAGATCGTAGGGTGGCCTCCGAGGTGGCCAATCAGATTACAAGAGGCCCCACAGTAACCCTGGCCACCCCTCTGGACCCTTCCCTGTCTGTGTCAAAGGGACAGATTTCATTTCTGGTTGTGACACAACTGTTTTTTTCGGAGTTTTTATGTCTTGAAACAGCGGACAAGACAGTGAATAGATTAGGAAACAGAGTGAGAGTGGGGGGGGACATGTGGGGAAAAGGGCTAACCTCACAGGGCACCAGGTAAGGCCATATCTGCACCCTGGGTGCCCCAAGTCTAACAGCCTCTTTAGATGCAGCCAACAAATAATCCTACTTGTCCTGAATCCTAAGGGATCCATGTGTTGAATCCTTGAGGACTCAGACGGCGTGCTCTTAATCAGCAAAGGAAAAATTGTGTCAATTACAGTATTTGGTTCTAAAAGCAGCCAATATAGAACAAACCCGCAATTTAGAGGTGCTGGAGACAGATGACCTCTTGCTGTGGTATTATTAGGGATGGGTACCAAATTAGGAACTTTCATAGGTACCAACTGAAATCAGTCTGTATTACCAAGTACCAATTCACTTAAAATCAAAAAGTACCATGTTAAGGTACCTATCTGTGAGAGACAGAAAGACTAGGCGATTTTCCACGCTGGACATGAACACAACATCGTAAGATTATATATTGAAGAACTGATGTGTTAAATTGAAAAACTTTAAAATTTCATTATTAAACAAATTCATTATACCACATAAACACACGCAGAAGTACAGAAAATAGGTGCCATTGAGTACCGATACCAGTTGCCAGTTGGCAATGGTACCGTATTGTTTCAAATATGAAAAGTACCCGTTCCTTGGTATTACACTAAAAGGTCAATCCAAAAAGGACCAAAATCAACACAAAAAAGCTTTGACAATGAGTTTAGACAATATATATAAAATCAGACTACTTATGTGCACATGTTGCTGAGTTTTCCTAAATTATTCTGTCCTGGCTTTGTCACTTTGAGGGGTCTTCATGTAAGAAATGTGGAATACAGGTCAAAAATTTTTAGTTCCCATGGATTTAGATAAAAATTGTAACTCCTATCTTTTTATTTTTCACTTTACTCTACTTTTTACTTTTATTTTATAAAAATGAGTGGGTGAGTGATTGATTGATGAACAAACTTTCACAGGTGAAAGTGGTGGTCTACACAGGCGATAGAGGCTCTGGCCTTTGCCTGAACCCTTTGGCAGGAGGCTAATTTGAAAACGAGCAGCACCATAGTTGTTAAAATTTTTGGGTGAACAACAAAAAATAAAATCAGAATTCTTCTGTGTGTTGTCTTTCAAATTGCTGATCAATCTTGAAATGTTACAGATTTACCACTCAAGGACTTTATATCAACATCTGAGCTTTTACCGTCAAAGGAACATGAGGACTATAAACGCTGTAATTTGGTTGTTTTCATGATGGACATGAGGATCATTCTCTTCAACATTTCTCCACACGCAACAGAAACCTAAGTTATAAAACGATGACTGTAAAATTTACAACACACTTATTAATACACTCATCAAACCAGTTGGTGATGCCTTGTCGGGATGAGGATTGTGACATGGGTGGAGGCTTCCACAGTAGCCCTGCTCGTGTTGAACTCAGACGTGTCTCTTAGTAGATGACTGAGTTCTGAAGCCTGAAACAGAAGAAGGCACAGCAGTGTTGTGTAACATGTTCCTGAGTCATTCGTCTTCCCTGAGGGCAGACATTTTCACCCTTCTTCATTACTGCAACAGGCAGGCTCACGTTCTAACTGTGTGTGTTACCCCTGTGTGTGTGTGTGTTTGTGTGCTGTGACTGATCTACTCATCCTGAAATGTTCCCTAACATGCAGATTCATGCTCCGTCCCCCGCTGCAGTGAGGAAGGAGTTCATCATTTAGCAGTGAGGCTTGAAAGTCTACGAACAAACGTCATGAAGGGAAAGATAGTGTGTATTCATGTGTGTGTGTGTTTGTGTGTGTATGTGTGTGTTTGTGTTGGGAGCCTCCCTCCCTTGGGGTTGTGTATGGGCTTGTTGCAGCAGCATTCCTCCACTCAGCTGCTTCTGGGCAGCACATACCAGAAAGAGCCAACGGAGAGGAGTAAAAGTGGGAGGCAGAAAGGAGGAGTGAGAAGAGACAGGGAGTTAGAGAAGTTAGGGAGGAAGTGAAGCTGGAGGGATTGAGGAGAAACGAGGGATACAATATGATGTGTGATTGATGTCTGTTGTGACATTTTTGTGCAGCTGACCCTTCTCATCTCCACAGAGAGGTCAAAGGTCAGGGTCAGATACAGTGCAGAGAAACCAGAACCAGCGCTGAGAAAAGGAAGCGCCAGAGAGGAGGGGGGAGGGACTTCTGAGGTCGCAATCTTGAAATATTATTCCCCATACAGCCATAACACACACACACACACACACACACACACACTGAGTACAGTAGAGTGCTCTTTGGTCCCTTCTGTCTGCTTGACCTGTTTCCACTGAGCTGTGTGAGAAAGAAACCAATCCCACCACAAACACAGCCACACTTAATGAATCAGCCACATGATTACACTCCTCCTCAGAGCAGAGACCATAATCACACATATGATATCAACACAACGCTTTAATTAGTTAGACCTACAAATATTTAACTGGAGAAATGCACAAAGGGCGCGGTCACACAGAGAGAGCTAAACTGGCTAAAACCATGTAGCAATAATCACCCAAACAAAGCTACAATTACTTTAAAAAATAAACCACACATTGTTAAAAAAAAACTACATTTAGTTCTAAATCCTTTCAAGACTCTCAAAAAAGTTATACAAACATCGTGTTGATTAATGATTGATTCGTCCATTGACTGATGTTCAAATGAGTAAATGAAAAATAGTCTAATAACATACTTTATATTGTTTTTAGCACACAGTTAAGGGCTTAAAGAAGGGATATTGCGCTTTTTAAGGCTTTATTCTGTCTCGCTGGCAAAACCATAATAGCTTCACATGGTTTAGTGATAAAAAAAAATATCTATATCTTTCTATAATCTTTTTTTCCTAAAACTGGTGCTTTAGAAAACTCTGACATTGGTCTCTATCTGTAACATTTTGTTTTAGCCTCTGCCGCTTTAACCCTTTAATGTCTGCTGTCACAAATTTGCGACATACCCTGTCAGGTCTTGATGCAGCTGAAATGACCTTTGTATTCCATTATTACCTATTGATTCATTTTATACACAAACCAAAGATCGTATCAGATCCACCATGTCACAATATATTGGTCAGGGGATGAACTTCTAAGTCTATATGATATAACTTAGTTAAAACTATTGTGTGTACTATACTCAAATTTACGATCTACACTTTATTAAACATCTGTAAGATTGCAAAAACAGATTCAGGAAGTAGGGGATTAATGATTAGTCCCCAGGTAGACGTTCAAATGAATAAATGGAAAAAACAGTTGTAGGCTGTTGTTTCCAGTTGTTTGAAGACAAAAATAATGTATGAATTGATTTTAACAAGTTGAAAAAAAAACTGCCAATGAAGCAAGAAATATTTGCTTGAAACTAGAATACCGTAATGTCTTATTACAATTAACTTTTCTCTTGTTCCGTTGGCTGATTTTTTTGTTTTATTTTATTTATTTATTTATTTACTTGTTACAAGCATTTCAGACCTCATTTTTGTCTTGAAATAACTTGAAACTAGACATTTTTTCTGAACTGGTCAGGTGAACGTGGCTCACATTAAGTCCAAAAAGACATTATCTGATGAAAATAAGACAAAAACACTTGATAAGATTTCAGTTTTTTTTTTTTCAGTATACTTTGGTCTCTATCTGAAACTTTCTGTTTTAACTGCTGCCTCTTTAAGGCTTCCCACTCTATGAACCCTACTCTCTGATTGGCCTTTGATAGGGGGGCCTTGGTGTTTGAGGCCCAACCCTTCACCATGTCATGAAACAGTTGGGAGATCCCTATGTGATGACCTCATAATTTCAGCAAGTGTCACAAAGATCTTATGCTATCTTTAGAACAGGCCACTTTGATCAGTTTACAACAAATAAATATTTAACAGTTTGAAAATCTGCATGTTAAGTTTGAACATTCAGCATTGTTACTTTTTATCCATGGTTAAAATATGTGAAAGCAGAATACCCCCTCTTTAATGACTGAATGCATGTAGAATTCTACTATAAAAGAAAAGTAATACAACTCTACTAGATGGGCCCAAAAAAAGAAGCCAACAAGAAACTTGGAGCCCTGTTATCACTCATGAATTTAGTGCTGTCCCTCATGTCTAAGGGATAAAGAAGATAAAAGATACGAACAAAGAAAACATCAAATATAAACCGTGGATAACGAGCAAATAAGTCCAAAGACTGGAGCAACAAAAAGCAGTTGTGTGTGAAAGCTTGTTGGCTCAGCTTCAGCGTCCCCACAATTCGCTCCCTTCCCTCACACTGAATGGACGGTTTGTTTGTTGTCACTAGTAGAACGAAAGCAAAACAAAGTCACTCGATTCCCCTTCTCTCCAAGTGTGTGTGTTTGTGTGTTTCTGTGAGGGCAGTTAATCATGCGTAAGTGTCCTCTGAGTCCTCGACTTCTCAGAATACTAATTTACCATTTTTCCTCTGTTCCTGTCTCCATCCCTGCTTCCCTCCATTTCTCAGCAGTTAATCTTACTTTAAAATTCAATGAACTGGATTCTCAAAATTTGCATGCCTTAATAATCTTACATAACACTCGTATAATCCAATTACTGCTACTGTTTGCACTCTTGTTGAAGTACTGAGTCTCCCAACAGTGAGCAGAAAAGGGTCCCTTTCACTCTTTCATCATTGAATGCTGTGTGAGTTGTTTTAGATACATATTACTCCTGCATGAATATTTATGCTATTTTAATGTGTGAATAAAAGTTGTCCTCATAAACAGTCATTTTATGTTGTTACAGTTGATTTCTATACTTGATAGTGATAGTGTTGCAAAACATGCCTCAGACATGAGGAGTCCTATACTTCAGTGCAGGACATTTCTTTAGTTTCACTTCACAGACAAGTAAAATGCAAAACAAAAGTGTAAAATCAAGATTATACAATGAGCCCGTTTGAGTTTAGCCTTCTTCTCAATGGTTTGTGATGCCAACAAAATAGCGTTGAAAAGAGCAGACTTAGGACAGAGGGTCAGACATGACAGTGTGGGGCATGACGTGCAGCAAGGGTGAGTATTAAACCTTGGACTCACACACTTCAAGGATCATAGCCTTGGTACATGGGGTGCATAAGGCACATTTGAATTTACATGATCTGCTTTCTGAGTTTTCCAGAATTTTTGAGCTTATTGGACAGGAAATTACAAGAACAGAAAGCAACAGAAGACATGTAGCGAGTATCTGAACTAGGGATGGACCGATTATTGGGGCTGATATTTGGCATTTTGGGGCATATCAGCCTTTTTTTTAATCCAAAGGCAGATAATGCTAATGTCAATGGAAAATCCCATTGACGGGCTAACACAATTAGCATTGTGACTATCTCACTGTCTATGAGCTTATTTTAACTTTGACAGACACAAAAATCACTCCTCTGATCAATACCCACAGGAATATGTTTTTCTGCCCCTTAAAAAATGATAAGAAATGTTTTAAACTGCAGACATCCAGGAGCTGCTTGTTGATGCTTCTCTGCACTATGGAAGCCCTAGATGGTCAAAATATTCAAATCAGTCATGTAAAACCGAACAGAAAATTAATGCAACTGCATTACATGCCTGTAAAAGGCAGCACAAACTCAATTCTGTCCCGTGTTATTGCAGTTACATAGAAATTTTGGAAAACTTTATTTAGTGTAGAAACGTTAGCTTTTTATTTTTTTTTAAGTTTTCATTTAACTTTATAAAACATGCTGCTAAGCCTGGGAGCTGTTCAATAAGCATTTGCTTGAAGGCATTTGATTGCAGTTAAGTGTTGGAGTTTGTATTGTTCAAATTTTTTTCGCCAATATTTTCAATTTGACTGCAAACAAATATTGGTTTCAAATATCAGTTATGGGCCTCCTTGCCTACTAATAATCAGAATTGGTATTGGCCCCAAAAAATTAATATCAGTCCATCTCTAATCTGAACCAGCAAATGAGGTGTGATTAAACTCCTTGGCTAATCATGCCCCCCACAACTCACGTTACTTTACAATGAGATGGAACACAACTTTCACTGTAAACTTCTGGTTTGTTACTTGTACCAACGTTACTTAAAGCTGGTACTATCAGTCTGGATGCCTATTAAAGGGTCTGTGAGGAAATTTCAAAAGGAGGGGGCCATGTTTGAAATTCCACTGCTTAAGTTTTGCAGTAAGAAGTGAGTTAGCAAGCAGGTGGACTTTTTCTGAGCTGTGCCTTCTCTGTCTTATTTCCAATTTCTTAACACAAACTCTTCATCCTTTTGCCAGGTAGGCGGTGGTGGTGGCAACTAAGGTAAGTAGTATCACTGATGTCACGGCCTGGGGCTCAGGTCTGTTGGACGACAGTACTGACTGGGTTGGGCTGTTTTTATGGTGTTCTGCTGAAAGATATGATAGACATCTTTTCTGAAAACATAAGTAATTTATTTTCATTTTAAAGATTCTTTTTGTGAGAAAAGTTGAGTTGATTTTCAGCGCTCACCCTGATTCATGTTTGAAACTCAGCTTAGAAAGTTCAGCATTGAGGAGTAAGTTAGCAGTTAGCAAGCAGGAGTGTTTTTACATCCTTTTGATATTTTACACTTTACATAATTGCTGCACAAATGGCTGATACTGGAGCAGGATTAGCCAAAAGATGCATTTTCCTATTAGAGTAATAATTTAGACAGAGATTGATTTGAAGAGCGTGGTTTGTGTTTTTTTTCTAGTGTGTAAAAAAGAAATGTTAAGTATGTAGTAAATCACAGCATAAAATTGTTGTTGTTTTTATGACAGTTAACTTTTTATGTTGCTACAAATCAGTTCCACTTCATCACATGGTTCTCATGAAAAATATAGTTTTCATCCCATAAAACATCGACTTATTTTGTCCAAAAGAAGTTAACGGAATTAAAATATGAACACTCCACACATTGCCATGAATACAGTAACTGCATTGCTCAGAATAACTGTTGGTAAATCAAACTAAATTTATTCTTTAACTAAGATTTCAAGTGCAGTATTTTTCTGTCCACAGCTGACTGGCCTAATGGTGTTTTATAAATCTGATGCATGCAGCGCCAGTAAAGCCATCATTCATAAAACCAACTAGCCCCCCCTCCGGCTTGTCCCCTTTCAGTTCCGATTGCCCCAGGTCCTCACATACCCTGTGTTCACCGCTGCAAACAACGTAAGAGTTACATAAGTTAGTAGAGATGTTCCATAACATGTTTTTGATCCATTAATCTGCTGGCTGTGGGCTGCTTCTTGGATCCCAGCTTCACATTATCATCCAATCCATCCATGCATCCATCGACTCATCCATGCTCCTCTTGTGTGTTGTTTGTGTGTGTACAGGAACAGCTGCACAACTCCATGACAGGATTATCGGAGCCATTCACTTACAGAAGATTAGCCTACAATAATCTGTTCTCTTCTACATCTCTTCATAGTGCACGTACAGTTGACAGCTGAAGGCACATGTATGAGGGTGGATATGTGGGGCAGGTCAGTGTTCTTCATGTGGGACTGTATACATGTGCCCATCACTTACAACGTAGGAGGAATTAAACTGAGCGACTTACGTAACAGAAATACTGTCACATGAAGGGAGAAGTGGTTTGACTGGTAAACTTTCCACCTCTGGTTTAACATAAAAAAAAAAAATCAAATTACTTAATCCTCATTAGTAACTGCAGGATGAATAACCAAATGTATGCTAGAATTAGACAAATATGCATTCTCAGCATGTCATTGAACCTAATAGCAGGAAAGAGTGACATGACTTTAGCAAGGACATTGATGAGACTAACTTATACAATTAATTAATTTCAGGGCTGAAATTATAATATAGCTCTTATACATCACTAAAATTCATTCAATATGCAGGGATTAATATAATTTAATAGACAACAAAGTTGTTTGTGCTACTTCTGGAATTATAGACTTAAAGGCAAGAAACAAAACATAATCCAGGTATATTGGGACAGTTTTTGTAATTCCACTGTGTAACAATCTTCTTAGAAAAAAAACAATCAACAAACATAACATCATTATTGATATGAAAAAATAATTGGGATTTATTTTTTTTCAAATGTGTTGCAGTTCCTGTGGTTTTCACTGAAAAAAAAATGTTAAGGTGAGTGTTGCTATTAAATCAAGGCAGAACATGTCATTTCTTTAACTTGGTGTTTCAGCTGGCCACACCCTCCCACGTGATGCCACACCAATTTTTTTATGTGATTTGGTCACCTTCTTCCCCAGCAAGGTCACTGCATTAGCTGGTTTTGATTTTGCCTTTGCGAGTAGATACACTGGACTGTTTCCAATTTACCTGATGTCCCGGTTTACCCACCCTGAAAAGCCACTGAAAAGTTGTGAAAATTAAATGAGAACATTTCTTGATAAAATGTTGCCTTTTGTCCCTTGTATGATTAATTTAACTGTTTAATTAGTTATTTGCAGTAATTTGGCCATTCATGCTGCCATAAACGATGATCATCTGTGACAAACTACAGACACGCTGTGTGTCCAATCAGGTCTCTCGCTTTTGTTGACTGACATTCGTGATGGCCAATTAGAAATGTAGCTTTAGTGTCAACTGTCCAATCACAGACAGTGCATTGTGGAAGGGGAGGGACTATTTCCGCTGTTGGCTTTGCCCAGTCCGGATGTTCCCCAGTAGTGTGTGAATGTGGCAGCAGACAGGGAGGGGTGGATAGACTGACCAGACCAGCGGCTTGTTTTCTCTTTTGTCTGTATTTCTCTTTTCTGACGAAGGAAGTATTTGCAGTCTATGTTCCGCCACGGTTGTAAACTTGTGTGTGGAGCAGAAAGCCCGGCCGCCGCTGCCTTTCTTCAGGACTAGCCGTTACCGTTTGAGAAGAGCCCAGAAAAGAAAAGGAGAGGGAGAAACAACATGGGGCAATGATAAAAAGAAGGTGTTGTACTGTGAACCGACGATGACTCTCTGGGAGGATCCGTGAAGCTTATTTATTTTTATTTATTCCCCCTCTTCCCTGTCCTTTTTGTTTTAGTTCTACACTTTCTCCCCCTTATTACTTTTGGGAGGCTCTTTTTTTTAAAGGAATAGGATACATTACAAGAGGACTGCAGGATGGACCAAGCCGGCATCCTTAGAAAGTTTATCCAGGAGGTGAAGGCCATGAGCGAGGGGGACGAGGAGAGGGGAGAGGACAACTTCGGCAGCGACTTCATGGTGGGTCAAATGCTACACCTCATGTATTTACCTTTACCTTTTTATTTTCCACCCTTTCATTCTTTTCCCCCCTCCCCTACCCGTCTCCTGGTTCCCTGTATCCCCCAGGAGGTGAGGCAGGGGCGGCCACACTGCCCTCTTCCTCTTCCTCCCATTTCCAGGCTTTTCATGGCGGCCTAGCATTGTCTCCCATACCACAAGGGCTCCCTTTTTCATAATAAAGCTAGAGACAATAACGAAATAATAGACAGTCGGGCTATTATTTCGTGGCATTGTTGGGGTAGCTTTGCTGTAGCTTGTAGGTAAAGGCTGGACTAAAGTGCAGTGTTGTAGTGGCTTCCTGCCTGTTAAACATGCATGCTTGCTAGTATACAGTGCAGTGATTCATTGTCCTACAGAAGTCTGGGTAGCTACTAATCAGACAAAGCTTAATTTCATAAACTGTCTCCTTAAATTAAGTTGCTACACCCTTTCCCCCAGTTTTATTATTGTCCTTTGTAGTCTCTTCCCAGTTGTTCCTCATCTAATATGCAGATGTCCACTTCACCAACACCTTTTTTTACACAGTTACTTCATTCCTTGTGGTATAAACAGGGTGCATATATTAAACAGAGCCTTACCTGAAAAAAGATAAGAATTCTACACTATACTGAAATATTATAGCCTTTATGATGCATGTATTAAAAACAAGAGTGTCATATCACATTTGTGTGTATTGCTTATAAATATGGGAGACTTCCCTTTACACAACACTGTCCTGTAAGCAATTTTATAAGCGGTTAAAGAGTAACAGTAAGTGAGGAAGCAAGGAAATGGCTATGTTTCTCAAATATTACATGAGAGAGAAGAAAGTGACTTTTTCTGGGTGATAATAACATCTTAAAGAAGCAAATACTTCAAAAAAGGCAAATCAAATGACCCTGTTATCATTTTGAATTCCTTAGGCATCACTTTTGGTCATGTTTGGACACTGAGCAATTACAGACTGTTTAGGAAACCTAATTTGAGAGAAAATGTGGCATTGCAACTAATTTATTTTAGCACTTTTGTAGTTAGATGTTGTAGGTTTGCCTTGCACAAACTCCTGACGCATCCCAGTCGTAAGTCAACCCACACTGCATCACTTGATGTTTTTGTGTCGCAACTCTGACTCAAAATAGGACTTGTCCCGGGCTTGTGAAATAGCTGAAATAGCCATGACTGGAATGTCACTTCTCGTATTATTATGTGGTCTTTTGAGCTTAATGGATTTGATTTAGGATATACCAGGAATGCCATGCCAACTGGAAGATACCTGCAGCTTCTAAGTAATATACCTCTAAGTAAAGATGCGGTTAAATTAGCTTTAGCTGCAGTGTTTTGATGAGTTTTGTTGTATCACAATTAGTTTGTTGTAGAATCTGTTAAAAATATTCACCTTTTCTGCTTTTTTGCAAGCACACACACTCACATTCACACACACACATTCTCCTTACTTCCCTACTTCATACAAGCTGCTTGCTGGAGCTTGCAACATTCTTTCTTGGCCTATTTCATAACATTTTGTTCTGGCTTTACAACCAAGAGCTTTATCAACTCTGCTGCACTTCGAGTAAATGCTACACAGCTCGACTCGCCTTCTTTTGCTGAATAGGTGGATAAGAAGTTCAGGACAGGGACAACACATTATGTGTCTACTGTTTTGCTGATGATTGGGCTTTCCTGCCTTTTGAATGTGTGTTTCAGAAAACAGGGAGGTAGAGGATGTTGCGCAAAGGGCGTTGGGTGGTTTGAGAGGCATTTAGGATGTGTTTGATGGAGGATTTTAAAAGCAGAAGAAGCAGCAGTTCAGTTCATAACACACACATTCAAATAAAACCTAAACTTAATGGAAAGTTGGATAATTGTCCAGTACTTTCTGTTCTTTTCTGAAACTGTAATTCCCTTGGTGCACAGTTTCTTTGGATGCTGGTTCATCCTAACCTAAATTCCATGTGTGGCTGACAGAGCAAATGAGGGTTCTTCTTTTAGCACCACTACACTTCTCATTCATAACTTTGCACATGTGCAGGGCTTGTCATACAGCTTACAACTAGGGCTGCAGCTATTCAATATTTTAGTATTTGAGTATTCTACTGAATATCCCATCGATTAATCGAGTAATCGGATAAAATACATTTTTGTTTTGTTAAAGAGCAGTTATTTTTCAAATGAAAATTTTTCTCTTTAAGAAATAGAATTTTCTGATACAGCATGTCAATAAGAGCACTTGCTTTGGTAGCTCCAGAATTTGTAAACACACTTTGACACATTTTTTGTGCCTTGTACATCTCATCAAATGTTGCGGCCCCAAATGGCACCTGTTTTGTAGAATGGCCCATTAGTCTCCAAACTCCAGAAAAGAAGCTAGATTTGTTGCTAGTTGCTATTTTGTATAAGAGGTAGCTTGAGGGGTCTGAAAACTCTCTTAATATGGCCTCAGCTCTATTTGAAATACCACTCTTTGATCTTTTTTAAAATTAAACGATTCCTCAAGGCAGAGAAAATTACTCGAGTAATTTTTGTAATCGAGTACCTCGAATCATTCAAGGAATTGTTTCAACTCTACTTACAACCACAGTCCTCCGTTGCTGAAGGACGTACAGATAAAGAATACTGAATAATTTTCTTGAGTGTAGAAAATTGTGATCATGTAGCACAAGTACCTTCAAAAACGGCACTCAGAAAAGTGAAACTCACTGATACTAGTGGCTGCTTTTTGTGCACTTAGTCTCTATTTTATTTCTAGACACTTTCCTTGTCAGACAGCTTTATTTCATGTTAGCATCACATAGCGTTCAGTTAATGAAAATATCACTCTGCTCATATGAAAATCATAATTATAAGTTTTATTTTACCTCCCTGTGAATCAGGACACTCACTTTAATAATTCAAGAGACACACCAAAAACCTTGTTCTGACTGTGCACAAATGCAGCCACTGCAGCCAATGTACCAAGCACGAGTTCAGACATCGTGTTAATAGCTGCTCTAACTGCCTGCTGCTGCTGCTGCTCTGTCGTACCATTTGCGAGGCTTTCCTGAACCGTGCAATTTCTGCAGTCGACCTCACAATACCACAAGACCATGGGGTGTGCTTCATAGCTCGCTGATTCACCAGAGCACCCTGACATAACACCCACTTTAACTGCCCATTGTTGTTTATATATAGAATGTGTTTTATAGGCATAATTACAGTGATCTGGTGAGGCAATGAGTCTGAGATTATATACTTTGTTCAGTCCTCTTCTTCAGCTGTTTGATGAAACAGAAGCTTTCCCCCACTGGTACCATAGATGTGACTCGTCCTGGTGTTCAGACATAATGTTTTGGTCTCAGAATAATAATAAAACATTTATGATGTCAGAATCAGTTCAGGGCTGTAAGGAGTTTTCCCCTAATGAAAATTTCTGATGAGACACATCAACAAATGATCAAATTTTATGATGCCATTTGGTTCAAGAAAAAGGAGCACATTTTTAAAAAGAAGGCCAGTCAAAAAATTATATGGCACATTTTGGAAAACAGAACTGTATCTTGTGATGCATAAAACCACAGAGATGTAAACAAAGAAAGTGACCAAAATGTTTTGCTTTTGTAAAATGTAAAATTAAACCCAATGCAAAACATGTCACTAAAAAAGGCAATTGGTAATAATTTTCTTCAAAAGAATGAAGTTCCTACTATGCATAAACCATGCATTTAGATGGAGCAATGCATGAAACAGAACAAAAATATCTTAACAACTGTACTGTAAGTTCAGAAGCTGGAATTACAGATGTTAATTTTATGCAGTAAGATAGTGGTAATACTGGGGTATAACATCTGTGATGTCACTCATTTGTTTGGGATACAAAGTTTTGAAGCCCATCATCGTAGGAGCCATGTTGGAAAAGCTGAACTCACTCTAGCTTTGTTTGAGTTACGATAAAGTAAAAACGTGGGCCTTGACTTCTTTGGAGACAGCTACAGAGTGTGCAGGTAAGCAATGTTGAGTTTAATAACTTTAAAATACGATCAGATAAGATAAGATTGCCCCTTATTTATTCTTCAACGGGGAAATTTCCAGAGTTACAGCTGCAAACAAGAATTTGTATGATGCAGAAATCCCAATAAGAATTTATAAATAGGATAGTATAAGTGTAACCTAAAAAATGTCTATCAGAGACGACAGCTTGGCCATATTTCTCCAGTCAGCCTCCACCTCCACAAGGTCCAGGACTGAGCTGGCCCTCTTCACCAGTTTGTTCAGTCTCACTCTCCTGTATCCCGTTCACACACAGCAGGTGAAATCCTTTCAATGTGGCGTTAGTGGCAGTTTACCCTCTGTTGCTGGGCTAGCATAGCTAGTTCAACCATCTTATTGGAGATAGAGCTTATGTTCCCCACTATAATAATATTAAAAGGACAGGCCAATGGCAACTCTTTCTCACCCACACCAGCAGGTCATCAAATATAATAACAGAAATTCACCACCTCAATGTGCTAAAAAAATTATCAGAGTTATCAGACCAAAACAGTTTTTTGAACCACTGTATTATTATGTTTCTAAACTCTGTAATGATGATTTTTTTTGTCTTGTGGTGTATGTAGTTTCTGGTCTTTCTGCAGAAATTCATTTTTTACTAGTACCTTAATCTATTTATGACAGATATCGTCTGTTAGTTCTATGTTTATATAAGTTAAAAAAAACTAACTTTGCTCTATTCAACACTTATTCTAACTCGTGTTTACAAATGATTGTAATTTGTTCACCTCCTTTGGCTTAGGTCTGTTTTCCCACCTTTTACACACACATTGGCTTGTCCTTCTGCGCCTCCTGTTGTTCATCATTTCTGTATGCGCCTGACCATTGGATGGTATTAATACAAGCATAATTAATACATCAGATTTTTAAATCTTCCACTCAATTTCACATCATCCCTACATTTAATTTACGTGTCAAAGAGCCTTGTTTATGATGCAGAATGAGACAGTGAGAAAACTGCTGAATACACTTTGTGATGCTTTCAGCACCATCAGTGCTTAGAGCATGTCAGTAATTGTAATGCTACAGTGAGGACAACACAGTGTTATTATAATATTTTGTCCCACACCTTTACTTGACCAAATGGAGCTACAGCCAATCAGCAGTGACATCATGCAGAATGTCATCATTAAAAAAAGACCATTTGATTAATTACATTGATCCAGAGTGATGATGAAGTTGTACCACACCAAACAATGCCAATCTCGCCTGTTTTACAAAAGTCTCCACTTGCTCTGTCAACCCACGACTTTCCAAACCAGCTATTAGAGAACGCTTATGTAAGAGAGTTTTTAACAAGCAGCCAGTTACAGAGGCAACATCCTGAGCACATTCAGAGAAGACGACAGAAAAATCCGAGGAACAGTTTCTCACTTAAGTGCCAAATGAATGATTCAGTGGGTTGGAAAAACAGCAGCAAATTTATCAAAAAAGGTAAGAAGTAAAAGTACTTTTAAAAGCAAAAACTCTGTTTCACAAACCGTAAACAAGATGACCTTAAACAGTGGATCACCTGAGCTTCGTTGTTAGCAAACAAGCATCTCATGTTACAAATGGAAGCACTTTCAAGAGCAAAAAGTGACATTTATAAAGTACAAGTTGTGTTTTAAGGACGTGGCATTGAGGCTTTTTGTTTTTAGAGGAATTGACAAGAAAAGAGCTGAAGAAGAAGCTTCCAAAGATAAATGAAGTTATCAAGGAAACATAAGCTCAGGCTTTACTTTGCTGCCAGGAATCATCCAATCCAGACATTAGCTTTTAAATAAATTGAATGGGTGCTGTCACAAGTTGTGATCACAGACTTCTAAAGTAAAAGCAAAACTGCTGAGTCACAAATCTGATTTAGTGAACCGTGCTTCACTGCTCAGGCTGTTTGCAGAGGAAGAAGAAAGCATGTTTCCCTGCTGAATAATTCTGATTTTAAAAAGCCTTAATCGTATTCAGGTGTTGGTATGCGAGGCGGTTTAGCTCAGGGCCGAGTCGATTGAACTCACAGCTGTTAATAGACATACAAGCTTCAGGGATTGAGCTTGTGACCTCCGTGTTAGTAGGCCAGCACTAAGCCTGAAAGAAAGGCAGCCATAACAGGAAACTTTGATTTAAACTGCATCACAGAGCTGTGTCACAGCTGTCCGCACTGACCAAAAGATTACATTCTGTCAAATGTGGAGCTGAGGACTACTTTTTAAACACACATTTCCATTTGGCGTCTGCTCTCCTGCAAGGTGCCCCCCTGTGGCACAGGAACAGACGTCTGCATACGAACAGATGCCTTGCTACTGTAGGCTGAGCGCGAGAGGACGGGAGACTTTTGGTGTTTATGTGGAGGTGTAAAATTCATTTCACAGGCTCAGAAAATGAAGCTTTTTTGCAGAAGTGAGGAGCTTGATGTAAAGACCGGTAATAAATTCAATCTGCAGGATGAGATGCTTCAGCTGGGTGATCACTACAAGTTTAATATCATTTCCCTGTTTCTGTCAAAATTTGTAGCCCAGGCGGGGATTACATACAAGAGATCAGCCTCTGTGTTCGAGTGTGTGTGTGTGTGTTTGTGTGTGTTCCTGCCTCACCTTTGCAAGCAGATTACTGAGCAGCACATCAAAGACAGAAAAAAGTGCAAGCACACTCTCTTCTCTAAGCATGCGTCCTGCCGGGTAGACATAAAACACTCAGGGAGGGGGCAAGAAAAAGTGACGTGACCATGCCGAAGATGTGTGTGTGTGTTTGTGTTATATTGTATGTGTGTTATCCTGTGGCTTTTTGTTTGTGTGAAGTAACAATTTCCACTATCACCAGGGGGCTTCCCCTTCCTTTTTCTGATGTGTGTGTGTGTGGAGGGTGAGTGCCTGCATGCACAGCTAAGCCTACAGCACATGATGTGGAAGCCTTTATGCCCGTGTATTACACAAACACCTCACTGGTCAGAGAGGAAAGGACTGTGTGTGTAGAAAATAATCTGGAGTGGCTTTAGGTGGATAAGCTTAGAGTATTTTTTTTCGGCATCTTCAGAAAACTGAGGCTTAATTTTGTATGAATGTATCCAGAAAATAAGTGCTGGCCCCAAAAATATGAAAATCATTTGTTTGGAAGACCCATAGCCTTACAGATGTGTCCTCTTGAGCACAGATGACCCTGAAAGGACAGTTCAAGCAAAAGATACAATCCACTGGTCACTGCAAACTCAAATAATCCAAATTGTCTCTTTTCTGTTTTATTATGTATAGGAAAAAGCAGAACAGCTTGGGAACCAGCTTTAGATGCCATACAAAAAACATCTGGTGGTTTTATCTTGTTGCAGCCAGGGGCTGGAGAATTACAAAATTCATTTACAAGATGAGATGAAAGTCCCAAGAACTATTCAGTTTAGTTTTTATAAAGCAATTAATCAGATATTTAAAAATCAAGACTCCTTCCTTCTACCCTGGTGTTAAAACATGTGCTTAAAAAACAGGAAATTAAGCCATTTTTAATAAGACAATAATGCGTCCAGTTCTCTCTGAGGGCATTAGAACATAAAGGAGGCTGCGAGCTGAGCTGCAGCTGGCTTCTTTGGTGGTCCTGACTTGATTCTAGGTTGGAATTCCTTCAGTGCTGTTTCCTGTGAGTCATTTTAAACAAGATAACCCTGAAATCAGTGCTGAAGAAAAACAGGTTGAATCAAGATCATCTAAAAATAAGTGTTTATCTTACATTCTTTACTCTTTACTCCAAATTCAGAAATACAGTCCCAATGGAAACGCTGTAGGTTAGTGAAGTAGAGATTGATGATGATTAAATGTGCGAAGTTGTTTGCACGCGTGATTCATGGTACACAGTTGGAAACAATTGCATTTTGTCATGTTGTTTCAATCAAGATCATTTTTGAAAACCTCATTCATGATGATAACAAAAAAAACTCAGAAGATCCCGAAAACATCTGAGTCAAAATTTTACTGGAATTTTAAGAATAAAATCATTTAAGTTGACAGCAAAAAAACCCTAAAAATTTTGAGTATTTCTTGGCTAAAATTCTCATGAAAATTTACCGGAAAGTAGGGATGGGTACTGAATCAGGTACTTTTATAGGTACCGACCGAATTCTGTACCGGGTACCGATTCACATAAAATCAAAAGGTACCATGTTTAGGTACCTAAATGCATCATTGTGACAGTGAGGGAGTTAAAGAGAAGGCAATTTTCCACATAGCATTATAAGGTTATACATTGAAGAATAAATATTATAAATTGGAAAAAAAAAGATTTTATTATTAAACAAATTAATGATTTTTGCCACTTAAACACAAAAAAGTACAGAAAATTGGTACCGTTGAGTACCAATACTGATTGCCAGGTACCGGGCATTGGTACCGAATCATTTCAAATGTAAAAGGTACCCATCCCTACTGGAAAGTATCTACTCCTTTGCAACTCTACTTGTTATGTTCTTTGTGGGCTGCAGGCTAAGCTGCCACCAAAGCCCCGTATCCACCAAGCAGTTCAGTTCAGTTCAGTTCGTCTCGGCACTGTACTCATTTTACGGTGTTTCCACTGACTAATTCTAGAACAGACCCCAAATAACCGAGAAGAGCTGTTAAACTTTTTGGGACTCTTCCGCAGGGGTGCCAGACTAAACTGATCCAATCCCAGAAGGTGGCGATACAACACTGCAGTCCATTGGTTGGTCGAAAGAATCGTCACTTATCGGACGTAGTGGTGACAGTGGTTGTATTTGTCTTCACAGCACACTCTTGTAACAAAGAGCGAAACAGAAATTACGAAGAAGACAAATTGCTGTGTTGCATTTTTCGTCCTTGTTGGATTTATAATTGGGGTACACTGTGTGGCACTGCTATGGCGTCACGCTACTATTTACCTGATGTGGCTATTAGCATCTGGCTTACACAAAGAGGCATGGTTGGCTGTGGAATCACAAACAGGACCAGGCTTAACAGAGCCAACCTGTATCAAACCGTACTGAACCAAACCGAACTGCTTGGTTGAAACAGGGCTTTACACTGTGTCCACTTACGATGACTTAACGTAAAGAATAATCAAAGCACTCACTTGCAGCTATTTACGATGTCTGCTCAAACTGCTGCTGTGTAGGGGAATTCTGAATGATTTGCATTTGACACAGTCTGTGTTGAGTTTTGGGGACTACTTCTCCAAAGTGTGTCTGTGCTCCTGTTTATGGGGTGTTTATTTCCTTTTTTTAACCCTGAGCTTCTCAGGAAATTTCAATCAGCTTGGTTGACTTTGGCAAAGGAGCTTTTAGTCTGAAACATCAGCAAATTGAAAGAAAAGTTTTTCATTTGAGTTTATAGTTTATGCTCAAATTTGACTTTGATATGTTTTTTTTTTGTCTTCTTCCATTGTTGGCTTTATTAGCCTGTTGGGGTCTGTTCTTCTGTGTGTGTGTGTGTGTGTGTGTGTGTGTGTGTGTGTGTGTGTGTGTGTGTGTGTGTGTGTGTGTGTGTGGCAACCACTGTGAGCTTGCTTCATGTTACTGTAAAGAAGACTTCCTGATTTCTTCTGGTGAAACAAGCCTCCTTCTTCCTCGCCCGCCTCTCTCCCACGACTCAACCCAGAAACGAGCCTTTTTTTTCACCCCTCAGTCGGGTGTTTCTGAGAAGAGAAGCAAGCCTATATTTCCGCTTTGCAGTCATTGCATGAGTGTGTATTAGTGAAGCTTAACTACAAAGCCAGGCTGCCCCACCAACGAGGCCAAATTGATGAAGATAAGGGACTTAGGTGAGAGGAATTGTGTAAATGAAGGAGTCATCTTGGGCTTTACAACCCACGCACGTTAAGATTTGCCAACACAAATTTGTCATCTGCTAAAAAAAAATCCTCCCTGATCACCATTTCTGTGTACAGTTATTAAAACATGAATAAACAAACACCAAAATCTCATATTAATTCCCAGAAGCACACAGATCCAGTTTGACCCCCCTATCAGGACAGAGAATATCAGGACAGGAGAGTGATTAATACACGCACACCAACACTAAGCACACAATGAGTTCCTGTCCCAGATGATTGGGATTACATGCCGTTTGCCCACATCTGCTTCCTGCTGCAGGCTGAGATCCAGAGCGGGAAATTACCGCCAGGCAAATACTGATGACTGTTAGCTTTGTTCGCTTACCACAGCAGTGGAATCAACAATTTGAGCAGAATTGGACACCTGTCAAACTTCTCAGCTTGTGTTTATGTACGCCACCTTCACCCTCTGTTGGCATATATGTGTTTTTAAGGTTACAACTCCAGTTTTCAAGGCTGCAAACCGTTTAAAGCCTGTTCCAGAGATGGATGATAATGAGGGGGGAGGTCATGCTGGGAAAATTATGTCATTGTGATGTTCACTGGGAGAGTCACATGGTGGTCAGCTGCAGAAAAACACCGCTGGGGCCTCAGTGTCTCACTCAAAGACATGACTTCTTAACATGGACATGTCCTGGAATGAGCTACTGATGATGATGATAACTATCCCTGGTTTGAAAACACAAACTTTAACACAAAAATACACAACCTACCTTATTATGTTGTGGTCTGACAACATATACCAGAAGATTATCCTTCTTTCCCAAGAAAACACACCTTTTCATATTGAGATAATGGGATATATCAAGTTGTAAAGTGGCAATAAATCCGTCTTGGATTTCTATATGATTAAACACAGTTGAATAGATTTGTAATGAATGATCAAGTGGAGCCCTGTAATTAATTGATACATTTCCGGAATAATCAACAGATTATTTGATTACTATAAAAAGCCAGCCTTTAATGGGATAATGTGTCGACATCAAGATGAACACAGTAATCTGCTTGTCATAGTAGAAAAGAATTAATGCATGTCCTCCCAAGGCCTCGTGTTTTGCTGGGGACATGATTTTCAAATCATTGAATATTTTTTATTTTGTTCAAAATCAAAGTAGAATCACAAATTAGGGATGCACGATGTTATCGGCACAATATCGGTATCGGCTGATAAAAGCTTAAAAACACGTTTATCGGTATCGGCAGATATGAAAATTTCTGCCGATAAGCACAGCCGATAAGGAGCTATTCAGTTAGGATTATTATTATTTTCCATCTGAAAAATTAGCTCCTTAAATAAAATGTAGCACTTCATTTATTTGCACTGCAGAGCTCTGTGTCTGTCACCAGGTTGTTACAGTAGCTCTAAAATAATCAAATGCAACTTGGTTATGGTTAAAAATGCATTGTACATTTAAAGTTCATGTGATCTAAAGAAATTATTTTTCTGTATTTCAAAACTGAATGTCTTGAGTTTGAAAAAATGATACATTTCTTATTTATGGTAAAATCAAATGTTTTTTGTCTTGTTTTATGTGTGTTTCTTAAACAAATAAGACCGTCACAATAAGAGTAACATATAAATTCCAGTACAGGATAGACTTGGCTTTCTTAACAGTGAAAAAAACAAACAAACTTGTGATTATTGGTATCGATATCGGCCAAAAGGGGTTTCGATATATCGGCATGTTGGATATCGGCAAAAATCCAATATTGTGCATCCCTAGCCACTATCAAATAGTGCTTTAGCTTTAAATGCCCATCTTCTCATTTCTACCTCCTTTCATACACTATCCAAGTCTGTAAGAACTCTCCAAAGTAACCTATTATAGGTTTTAAATGTTGTACTCTAGTGTTGGCGATTTGATTCTTTTTTATTTTTTGGGATGCCAATTCGATTTAATTTGCGATTCTTCAATAGTTACGAATTTTGCAATTTTTTGCTTGCTTCTTTAACATCAGACCATGTGAAAAAGCTAAATTATGTTATGATGATGATGGTTACAGACTATATCAGGAGCCATATTTTCTCCCAAAGTGCTCATGACTTGAGTTAGATAAAAATATTTTGCCCTCTGCCAGAGAAAAGTGGTAACTTTTTTCCAATCCAACTTATAAACAAAGACTGACATGAAGGATTTAAATGTGAATTAAAAAAATTAAAGGAATCACAATTTTAATATTGCAAAACAAAAAATCATGATACTTATGTGCATTGATTCTTTTCTCCTACCCCTATGAGACTCCATTTCTTTAAAGTAAAATCCTTGATTTTAAAACAAAACATCTTTTTAAAGCTGTTGAAATTCAATGCAGATTTCATCCCACTAAGCAGGACGTAAGTGACAGAAAACGACAAATTAAACCCTGTATCATTTATGCAGTGCTGTGATGAGAGTTTTTTAAAGTAGTTCGATGGTTTCTTTCCTCTGATTCCTTTAAAGCTATAGTTTGAAAATACACTATTAGCTCATTTCATTGAAAGGCGGCCTTTATAGACTCCACTACAGGGAAACTTCCTTAAACTTACACACAAACAACTATTCTGTATTAGCTAGAGAGCAGTCTGCTATCTTTTTGATGATGCCCAAAAATGTGTCCTCCCTATGTTTGTCATCCTGCTCTTTTTGTTTTGCCCTCTGACTGAAGTAATCCTCATTAACAAGGTGCGTGCTTCACCCATCTCAGTGCATCCTCTGCATTAGCGTACGGTATTAGTCTCTATGTGGTCTGAGATGTAAAATAAAGCAGAAGTGGGCAGCTGAGTGACTTTTCATAGCTGGTCATTCAGTTGAGGCCAGGTGCTTCCTACCTCCAGCCTCAGACAGCAAAGACGCAGGTTAAAGGGCAGATGCATAAAATTTTTGCATTTAGTGTTTCACTGAGGATCTGAAGGGCTGTGTTTTCATTAAGATATACATATCTTTTTGCTCTCTGTCAGGCAATCCTATTTTTATTTTGATTCAAAGTTTTCCTCTGTGACACGGAGGATGATTTGCTCAAATGACGAGTTGAAAATGACACAGTGACAGAGACAAAGGGAAGCCTGATGGCTAATTACAGGGAACACAATCTGCTCGGTGCCAGTGAACGTTGGGCCGCCGCCTGCTACATGTGCTGATCGTGTTTCTGTGCGAACATCCACTCAGACGCTCGTGCTGTCAGTGCTCCACTGACCTATATTAGCCAGGAGCCATAAAGGGGAGATAACTGCATGCTTACATGAGCCTGTATATGGATGTACAGCTTGGCGGGACACTATCATAGCTGTGATCTTTAGTTAATGAGGAAATCTGCAACACACACTCAGTCTGAACCCCTGAGTCATGCCAGTGGTCAGGGTGTGGTTTCGTAACATTTCCTCTGTGATTGAGCTTAATTTTAAAGCTCTTTGAGGATTGACAAACATCAAAACTACCTGACATACACATTAGCTTTTTCAAAGTATGTGGAAATGTGTTTTAACTATGTCAAATTTAACTTAACCAGATATCAAACATGATAGAGTTGTAAAGATTTAGCTTATCAGAGTTATAAAATCCATGTTTCAACTAAGATCTACTACAGGATTTTTATCCTCAGTGCTAAACTAGAGGTAATGTATTGTGAGTGAGTTGTTAACCCAATAAAAATGTTAGCATGCTCATTTGTTACATTTCACATCTGCAATATTTATGTTGCATTTCCTTCCACATTCAGCTTTTCCTCTTGTTCTTCTTCTTCTGCCAGCTATGCAGTTGACACCTTTACACATACATGAGGCAAATGTCACAACTTCTAACATAACTGCAGTTAACCCCATAGTGTGTGGTTGCACCCCAAGTTACTTTGCAGCAATCAGCAGCTGTAAGATGCTCTCACCAGCCCTGCTGCCTCTGTGCCTGGATTACAGGACAGGATGTTGCCCCACTTTTCTCGAGCAGAGGCGGTCGGGGTCCAGACGCTCCCCAGGCTGCTCTCACATCTGTGCCAAAGCCTTCATTATTTCCCCACTCTCAAGTCCAGTCTGAGAGTGAACGTAACATTTTGTGACAGCAGCCAGTCGAGTTTTGACGTGTGAAGCTGTATTTTTCTAACTGGTTGTCTGTTTTTGGTAGTAGAGCTTGATGGCACACTGAGGACTTTATAACTGATCTTGAAAAAGTCTCCTTTTATATTTTTGCCTAGAGAGATCACACGTCCTCTTTTGTCCATGTCCTCCTTGTCCTGCTTTTTGGATGTAAAATTATGCCCAGGGGGTTATATAAAATGTCAGGGTTTTGCTCCGCTTGTTCTACAGACATTATTATTTATAATGAACCACTGGCATAATTCTGATGTACCTGATGAAGCCTGGCAAATAAAAATGGAGAATATGCAACCCCTCATTTTCTTTTCCTTTAATTTTATGGCATTATTTATATTTTGCACTACAGAATTACAATTTTGAGCAATGGGCTACCTCTCTCTTTTTGTTTGGCTGTGAGGCATTATTTCTGTTAACGTTAGAGAAAAATTTCCCTCCATGTTGCCCATTCAGAATCCTTAATTTAAAATGATATATGATGATATAAAGAAAAAGGACATCAGAGCAGAAGAAAGCTAAACAGTAGAGTGATAGAGCACGGGCTAATGGCTAAAACACAGGTTAAACTGTTCGAGGTTATGTTCAGTCCAACCAACACGCAGCAGTTAGACTGCTGTTAGAACTTGAGAGTCTATCAATAAAATGAAGAGCCAGGTTACATTACCTCAGTCTGCTCACCTTCTGGACACCAAACTAAGAGAAAAACTGTGTTTATAAAGTTTTTTTGTTATGTTAAGAATGGGTTATGTTCTCACAAATTCATTTTTTTGGTACTTCTCAATACAATTATTTTGTGCATTCACTTGTTTCTGTTAATGACTTTGCAGCTTTTTTTGCTGATTTGGGGCACTAACCAAGCCACATTCACCCATCAAGCATAGCAAACTGACAGAGTGCGATCAGCAGACCCACACAGACCTTTTAACTCTCCGTGCTGTAGCTGTGCATCTTTTTCCCTGCATGCTCTCAGTGCAGGAGATGGATTTTCTGAGAGCATTGTAAGGGCTGACCTATTTTAATGTGTGTGTGTGTGTGTGTGTGTCTGCATGGAAGGTGACCGTCAGCACAGCCTCTCGGCTATTCGCTCTGGACACCCCGCGTTGCCACACACAAACCTTTTTTTTTTTCCCACAGCTTGAAGAAGAGCATAGTTTTTGCCAATCATTGCTGAGCTTGAGAGAGAGTCTGTGTTTGTGTGTGTGTGAATAATTCAGTGTGCCAGGGAAGTACAGCGATGCTGACTTGCTTAGCCAGGAGACAGAAAGTAGGTTAGACCCACTAACAACCACATCCCTCTCTCTCTCGCGCTCTCTTTTTTTACATCCACCTCTCTGTGTTCTCTTTTTTTCTAAAGCTATTTCTACTGTCCGTTCTTTTTTCATTGTCCCTCCATCTGTCTCCCCCTCCCTCCCTGCCTCTCTGCCCAGTTACTGCCCTGGCATCCTTGAGTCATTTCAGGCCAAGTCAACTCATTGTGAAGAAATGTGTCTGAGAGCACACATGACTCGGTCGCACCCTGAAGGGGTCTGCGAGGGAGGCACTGGGCTTTAGGGGACAACGCCCTGTGTGTTTTTGTGAGTGTGTGTGGCAGTGGAAGTTCAGTGCTCACAGGAAACCGGACAGCTCAGTCATGCTGTTGTACAGCCCTGACTGATAGGAAATTCGGAAGTCATTAAATTTGAGGTAAAATGAAAGTAAATTTATTGCGTGGGAAAGGAGAGCAGTGTGAGAAGAGGTCTCTTATTTAAGCACATGTTCTTCAGAGGCCACAGAGTGACACACTGTTAAAAGGGATGGGTACTTTTCACATTTGAATCAATAGAGTTTGATACTCGGTACAAGGCCATCGCAATCGATACTCAACGGTACCAATTTTCAGTACTTTTGTGTTTTTATGTGGTAATAAATATTTATTTGTTTAATGATAAAATCTCAAAGTTTTTCAGTTTAATATCTATTCTTCATTATATAACTTTGCTGTGTTCATGTCCTGCACGGAAAATTGCCTGAACAAGGTCCTTTTTTCATTTTACGTGAACCAGTACTAGGTACTACAGATGGAATTCGCTTGGTACCTATAAAAGTATCTAATGCAGTACCCATCCCCAGCTGTTAATGAAAACATTTTACAAATAAATGTGAGCAATGTAAATTATTTATGGATACAGTCTTAAAAAAATAGTCTCACTGATTCCATGGCATCAGCAGCTCATTCTGCCTCTGGCATTTCAGATATTAGTAGAAGTTAAAGGTAATGTCTGCAGGACTTTTCGTTACTTGTTAGTTACCGTATTTTCCGCACTATAAGTCGCACCTAAAAGCCTTCAGTTTTCTCAAAAGCCGACAGTGCGCCTTATAATCTGATGCGCCTTATATATGGATCAATATTGATTAATCATGGCGACCATAGTTAGGGGGCGTCGCCGGAGTAACAGCAGTAAGCAGTACGAACCTGTAAAGAGGAATTCTGCTAAGTGCTAGCGTTAGCTCACAGGCTGGCCCGGGCTTCTTCTCTTGTTTATTGTTAGAGCAGTACAGTGCCCCCCAAAGGTCTGGCATTTGAACTGATCTCATGAAACGGCTTCGTCTTTACAGCACACTTTTTTTTTTAAACGGCACAGAAAACAGTTGGATAGGAAAATGTGCAGCTCCGTGTGGATGTAGCCTGAGTTTGACTGACTTCTCTGACTGTTTTGTTGACATTCCCTTTAGTGCAGCTCCATCTAGTGGATGCATAACGCAACCCCAGCCACTACTATAGCTTCTATTCTATGCACCTTATAATGCGGTGCGCCCTATATATGAAAACAGTTTTCAAATAGGCCAGTCATTGAAGGTGCGCCCTATACTCCGAAGCACCTTGTAGTGCAGAAAATACAGTAAAAAAGATCAATTCAAACTGGGCTCCTCCTCCTTTGCTCAGTGTCAGCAGCAGCACACCCCTAGCTTCCAACTGTGACAACATGAACAAATTCACCTGCCGAGCAATGGCATGGCATTTTTACAGCCCATGGTTTCTACATTAGATGTACATCTCGAGAGCCCTGCACGAGACTCGGCATGTTAGCACAAGCTAATCACGGGTATTTGACACTTACCTGGTTAGCAGAAAGCCAATACATGTCACTCTTCGCCCTGAACTGCTCTCCAAGTACCTGGAAGTGAGTAAAAATCGAGCCAAGCTTTACCCTCTTTTAGGAAAAACCGTAATCTGTTTAGCATTTTGTTTCACTTCAGTTGTATTTTCCTTTCTCCGCGCTACGTCCACTATTGTAGCCACTCACAATAGCTTCTCCCACTTGCTAATCAACAGCAAAGTCACTTGCGCTCAGTGATTGGCTGATGTAACCATGCTAAATCTTTTCCCCAAAACATCCTGACACAATCAAAACATCAACATACAGGCTGAGGAGAGGGTTTGAGGCAGACACGGACACTGACACGGGTGTATCAAGAAGTGACAATTGAGCAGGAGTATTCCTGTAAAAGTTAAGTTTTTATTTTTTTATGAAAATCCTGCAATCCTAACTTTAATAACTATCAAGGAGTTTGACCAATCAGGATCAAATACCTAACACACCAGGAAGATCAGTAAGAGCCAGGTCAAACTATCTAATATATGTACAACTTCAAAGAACTGAATTTTATGATATTCACTCTGTTTTTGTAAATAACTATTGCGCTTTGAGTCGGTTATTTCTTGTGTCAGCCAGATCAAAGTTTTGGATGACATTTATGCTTTTTCAGCTACCTCCTGCAGAGATCTTTTGTAAATCATTAAAAGAAACAACACTGGTTCCTATTTTCTGCAAGTCATTTGTTTGATAACTGATTCACACTGAAACGCAGACTTCATTTCTTCCCTTCGGTGCCTCTGTCCTCTTTCTCAGTCTTGCTGTTTTCTCCTCATTCTCCCTTCACCACTCGCTGAGTTTTTGGAGATTGATCCACAAAAAGCTGCTGTGCAACAAATAGGAATCAAACCGAGTGGTACACTTGAGTAGTGATATAAACAAGGATATTTACTCTTCTCTACACCCGCCTCTTCCATTCAGGGCAGAAGCTAGTAAGAAGCGACAGAGTGTGTAAAGAGAGCGTGTGAATGAACAACAGAAACAAGGAATAAAAGAACCCATTAGCCGTGTTACTGAGAGCCTCTTAAAAGCCTTGGCTCTCCTGTTTTTCTCCCCCACTATCCTTTTTTTTTACCCACTCTTGGTCCTTTTCTCCCTGTTTATCTAAAATACTCATCTCCACTCTTCCACTGCTTTCCTCCCTCTTTCTTTTTCCCTCACATGCTCAGTAAAGATACAGAACAAGCAAGGACTCTTCTCCTCCTCTGTTGGATTTCTTTTGCATCCCTCAGGCTTAGACTTTTCTTGCAAGGACACACACACTAGTTTGTATTTCGGTGTGTGTGAGTCCGTGTGTGTTTTATGTAACAGAGGAAGTAAGGGTAATTAGAAACAGGGTCTGTCTGTAGGACAATTGAAAGGAAGAAAATCCGTGACAGACAGTAGCTGAATGTCCGTCCAAGTTTTGTAATCATGCATTTCGCATTAGAGCTGGAACTTGAGTGCATGTTCTTTCCCAATGAAGCCTTTTGTCAAAAAAAATGATCTTGACTCCTGCAGCAGATGTTTTTCTGTGTCTTATTGCCTTCATTGCATCAATTTAGTGTTAGCAAGCTAGGTCTTCTAACTTCTGATTGAAAGAAGAGAGCTGTATATGGCAGAAGAAGTGAGCTGTTGGACAAACTGATTCATCTTCATAGTCAAGTGTGTCAATGTGAAAATATCTACAGAGTGTTTAACTGTCTCCAAACACCACAAGCTACATATAGATTGTAGGAAAGACCCCAGTGCAAGCAGCAACATCCAGTACTACAAAATGAAGCTGAAACAGGAGTGCTAAAGATGGCAGAACTAACATGAACATGTTTATAGTTTGGTTAAAAAAAAAAAAAAAACATTTTGGGGCTGAATAGCTTTTTTCAGCAAACACCGAACAAGAGGTTAATTTTTTCAAAAGAATTTAATTGTTAAGTTGTTAAAGTTACCAGTTGCAAAATAATGATTCTTTTTTTGCGAATTGCACAGTTCTTTGAAATCTTTAATTTTTTTTTCGTCCATTTTTTTTTTCGTTTCGACTTATATTTTTTTATTCTTCTCTGTACAAAGACCTTTATTGTTATTATTATTATTATTATTATTATTATTATTATTATTATTATTATTATTATTATTATTATTATTATTATTATTATTCATTTTATTTTTATTTTTGTTTTATTTTTTCTTATTAATTAAGCTTACTTAAGCTCTATTTTTTGTCTTTTTGTAATATTTGTTGTGTGTCAAATATAATTGTACAGAGAGGGTTTGGTTAACCAAGGTCAAATTCCTTGTATTATTATTTTTTATTTTATTTTTATTTTATTTTTTCTTATTCTGATTCTGGTTCTGATATAAGGGCATAGCTGACTTAACTCACAGGTGGGTTCCCTGTAGCTGTCTATGAATAGGCTAGAGGCCAGTCTCTTCACCTTGATCTAACTCTATCAAAGCTAGGTTGAGTTCAGCATTTCCAATATGGCCACTGTTGACAATAGGCTTCAAAACTCGGTATAAGAAAGAGATGGATGATGTCACAGAGACTGTGCCACTGCGAACACTGTACCTTAAATCTTATAGAACTCTGAAAGCTTATTTGAAAATTAGACATTACATAAAGGTAATGCAATTGTTACTTCAAAATGTAGTATCTGCTTTTAAAAATTAGTCCCATCCTGATCATTAAAAGTGTTTTTGGAGAAACTTTCAGTTTTGTTCAGAATGGCTTTTTCAGGGGCTTTGTTTCAACATGTAGTGGTTAAGATGCCAGCCTCGTGTACAGAGGTTACCTGTCCTCATCACAGCAGTCACTGGTCGGGTTTCTCACTCTGAATTTTTGCTGTACACACACACATACACTCTTACAAACACACACACCACTACATAACCCCAACATTTCCTCTCTGTTTTCTGCTGTCCTTAAACTTTGCTCAAATGGCTGCAAATTTCTTTTTTATCAACATTTCTAATTAACTTTAAGGCTTTTTATTCCTTTAATCACAGAGAAGAAAACTTTGAGGGCCAGCTTCATGCGATGTGCAAACCTTTACCTCTTAAAATTCTGATTTCTGTTAAAAGTGATTTTCAAAAGTTCTAGTTTCTACTGCCACAATACTCCTGTTACTCTGCTTGAAACGGTGCATTAGCCATGCAGCTATTGCCACACAAATTCTTGCACTAAACCATCACTACAATACCACAGAGACAGCTTTTGTTCAAATATATTCATGGGATTATAATTAAAATATGAATGCAATAAAAACACATCAGAAAGCAGTGAAATATCCCACTTTTCCAAGCTGTTTGGGCAGAATCCTCACCAGGGAGAGTGTGGGATGACAAGCTGCCAAAATCATCTTAGAAAACTGACTAAGTCTTAAAGTGAAAGTCTGTCAGCTTGTTTGAGAAAAGAGGCGTCAAACCAGAAATGACGCACGCTGACATTTCTTTTGACGAGGTGCTAAATTGTTTGTTTCTCAAATTGTCGACAGAATTGTGCAAAATGTGAACTTGTCAAAAAAGTAAACCTGTTTTTAACCACCAGCTGACTTTGTCTGTCTGTTCAGATTTCAGCGAGTTGTTTAGATGCTACAAACTGTTCAGTGTGAGGATCCTCGTCGTTCTTCGATGCTTTGAGGGCGCAGTTGTGTTCATGTTGTCTCCTCGTTATGTGCTCTGTGGGTTTGAGGGGAATCACAAACCATCTCAAATCACTATTGGCTGCTTTCTTGGCTCATTGTGTGATAAAGTGTGTGTTCTGTGTGTGTGTTTGTGTGTTTTCCCGGGCTCTGGCCCAGCACAGGAGCAGACCTCTGTTGGAAATGTAATTCACATGAGGCCAGAGGAGCTCTAATGCTATTACCACACACACACACAAACGCACACAAACACACACACACAAGCACAGCTGAGTTGCCGCCCACAGTATGTGTGTATTTGTGTGTGTGTGTGCCTCTCAGACTCCCTTGTTTCCTCTCCTTTGCTCTCTGATCGTCGGCCGTTGTGGTTAAAGAGCTGAAGATGTAAAATGAAAGGTGAAGGAAAACACGTTTTGTCTCGAGGGTACCGCTGCGCCTCTAGCCTAAACTGTTTATGTGTGTGTGTGTGTGTGTGTGTGTCATCAGTGTTAAGTTTAAAGAACTACTGGAGCCCAAAAGAAGTTGGATACAAAAACTCAAAGTTGTTACCTGAGAGATTTTTCCTTCCCCAAGTGATTTTTAACCATTTAGCGCTCTCTTTAGAAGTTTTGGTAGATTTCAGGGGAGAAAAAATACAAACTTAATAAAAAGAATAATCAACTCGACCAGGGCTGTTAATTGTCTCCAGTAGTGTTGCTGCGCTGGGATTGAAATGACGTGCAGACAAAGGTGAGAAAAGAAACAAGCACAGGAAGTAAAGCCCTCAGGTGTGAGATTTCTTAGGAAATCAGGAAGTGTGGTGCACGTCACCGCTGCAGCAACACGAGGAAAGCCTGCAGACAGCCAAAGAGGAGAGGTGGGACCATTTTTCACATGAGGCTCCAGCAGCCCGGACGCCCACGCTGACTTTCTCAGAGTCAAGAGACAGAAGACAGGGTGGGAGGGAGGAGCTATGAAGTAATGCTTGAGACGAGCAGAGTAATGCTCAGTTTCCTCCGTCTCAGAAAGAGAAGTGATAGAAGCAGCTGAGAAAGCAGTAGAAAGCCGCCTGTGATGGAGGCATCATGTGAACGCTATCAGAGGCAAACAGCAGGAGTTACAAAAAGTCCTGTGGTCTTCTTTTTTCTTCAAAGCGTCTGTGAAAGGAGACAGTGGTGATGTTAAGAAAAAGATATGTTAAAGGAAATCAGAGGGTTTTTGAAAGTTCTCAGACTTGTGATGCTTTTACTCTCAGACCTAAACCCAGTGGTGTGCACAGACTTTTTAAGGGCAGGGGCGAAAAGAAAAAATAGGCACCAACAGTGCATTCTTGCATCGAGGAAAAAAAAGATTTTCTCGAGATCCGGCAAAACTTTCTCAGGATCTCACAAATTTTGCCAAATGGGTCATCGGTCAGTGTATTACTTCCGTGTAAATACACCCTAAAACAGTGGTCCCCAAACTATGGCCTGGGGGCCAGATACGGCCCCCCTCCACATTTTGCCCGGCCCCCTAAACAATACCAGAGGCGCGTAATGTTTTTTTTTTTTTTCAGTCTGGCCACATGATTGAGACTAACACATGCATAGAATGTAACTTTCTATTCCACCCTTCTGCAGTTTGTGCCCTATCTGAAACCCTCCCTTTTAAAAAAGCATATATTAATATGTGTGGCTTTCTGTGAAACAATAAATATTTACGTTTGGACACCTCTGCTATCGTCACACTTTGTTTTTTACAAACTGACCCTGGCCCCCCATTAGAGAAGGGAAAAGTTGTTTGGCCCTGACAGGAAAAAGTTTGGGGACCCCTGGCCTAAAAGATGAAACAGGAGTGGAATTGGAGGTTGCTGATGAAGTAAGGGATTATGCCGTACGAGGTGTCCATTATCAGAAATTAATGGACAGTTGCTTCCGCCTTTTTAAAGCTATTTTTTTTAAGTTATTGTTTTGGGCTTTATATACATTCAACTGGATAGAGGAGGACAGTGGTAAGAGTAGGAAACAGGGCAAGAGTTGGGAGTGACATACGGCAAAAAAGATGCCACTGTCTGGATTCGAGCCCAGGTCACCTGCGCGGGGTGAACCCCAGTGTAGCGCATCCTAGACCTCTAGACCACTTGCAGTCCACAGCCTTAATTTTCTTAACGAATAAAAAGGAGAGATGTTCATCAGTTTTTAGCTCCTCACCTGTGATTTTCAGCTACAGCAATAGTTTCTCCTCTAATAAAGGAAGTTTGTGACATTGACATGAGGAGTTGATTTCTACAGAATGAGATATATTACAGGCTGGTGTTTTGGGAGTTGAAAAGAACTCATCAATGGAAAATCTGAGCATAGAAATTAACCCAGATGCTTGGTGGATGAGCATTGTACGGGAGATTTCCACCATGGAAAGAATGACTTTACTCTGAGACTTAAAGAAGCTGAATTTCAAGAAAATTGGATGAAATGGATTGCCTACAATATCTCAAAGAATACTTTTTTTACTCAATCTGCCTGCTTTATATATCTGGGTATTGGTTGCTGTCTCTAATGTTATTATTTAATGTCTTGAGCAATATCTATATTTATATTTATATCTTCATAGTAAAAAAAAGTGAATAAAGAAGAAAGTGGAAAAAAAGGAAAGAAACCGAATTCAGTTAATGAAATGTTACAAAATAAATTGTTCCTCAATTTTGAGATCAAAATCAGCCACATGCAGTCCTGCTAATTAGCATCATTACGTTAACATCAGATTGTCTATGGGAGCATAATAAAGATCATCAGTGGAAAAGGTGCAAACTAAATAAGTGATGAAGTAAGGGTGTAGAGGGTCAGATTGCAGAGAAATGTGTTAAGAGTGAACTAAAGTTAAACAATTTGTTTAATCATGAGGACACTTCTGTATCCCCTCTGACTCTGTCTTTCCTGGGCAGTAGTATCTAAAGCTGCTAACTGAGTTTCAGTCTAACACGCAGTAATTGATCTCTTCTAGTTAACTGAATGTGTCTTCATCAGTGCCAGCCACTATTAGATCAGGCCACACTTACCTCAGTGGACTGTTTCTAACAGGAGAAAACCAGGATGAGCTTAAGATCAGACATGTTTGTGTTGCAGCCTCAGGTTGACTGGTGTTTGTGTTTGTGTACCAGGAGTTTAACCAAAAGCTTCACTCTCTGTAAAGAAAGAGAAAAACATTTTTTTGTCTAACAGATTATTGTCTTCCTTCTTGAAAAATCAAACTCATACCTCTGGGATTTAAGAGGTGCTTTCGCTTTTTCTTCTTCTGTGGTCCGCTAAAAAATCGAATAACCTTCGAAGGTTTTTGAAAAGAACTCCATGAACTAATGCCTTTCTCTGTTTTTTTTTCTTATTCCAGCGGTTACGGCGATTATCAACCAAATATCGGACGGAGAAGATCTACCCCACCAATGTAGGAGAGCGGGAGGAGAACGTAAAGAAGAACAGATACAAAGATATACTGCCATGTAAGTCTCACAGCTTTGAAACCAAAACACACATTCAATTGTTTCAAATGTCAGATACACCAGCAGAGATTCTTCAGGTTGATCTTCGGCCAACTAGTGATGACAACAGTTAGTATTAGTTAAATGGAGGCTGTCATTATAGTGGACTTTGTAGAGGAAATGTGTTAGAAATCCTGGCTCTCTTCCATTCATGGCGTTATTGTTAATATTTACAAAAGTGCAAAAAAAAGGGAAAATATAAATATTTACAAAACAACCAACAAGGTCATAGTCAGAGTCCCACACTAACTCAAAATCTTGCAGGACAAAAATTAAAAAATGGCAATAATACAGGCAAATTACAGGTGAGCTGTTACCTGCTCTGCAACAAACAACTGCCCTGTCATTCAGCGTTTTGGCAACACTGATAAATCTGGGATTGCACATAAATCTCCGAGGTCAAAGTTCGCACACATTCCTGCAGCTGTTTTATCGTTCTGAAGGTTTTATGGCCGCATGCATTTGTTTATAATCAGTGTGAAAGCTTGTGTTCTGCACGCCAGCAGCATTAAAAAGCCATTTATTTATCCATGCTAAGCATTGCTGATAATGCACATTGTTTTCAGAAATAATAGGATTTAATTCAGCAAAAATAATATAAAATGTCGGTTTAATGAAGTTTTAATCCTGTTTCTTGGCAGTGTTCATTTTTTTGTATACCATGTGGGGAAATTAAAATGTCCAAATCTATTAAAATAGAGGATTTTAACTGATTTGAAAAGAAGACAGAAACATGACTTCAACAAACCATCTGAAAGTAAAAATCAAACACATGATGCTAAACGTCATGTTGTGGTCTCTGCCTCGTGTCCACACAAAGCGCTCTCTGCACTCACTGACCTCAGGCAAAGCTTCCATGACCCGACATCTGTCCCACTTTTTATTATACCTTTATCCTCTTCCTCCCCTCTGTCCACCCTCTCATTCATTCACTCATTCATTCATTCATTCATTAAGGCTTTTAGGGAGTGAGCTGTTGATGAAGGCACAGGCTGAACTGGTTCATCTGTGACAGATGTGAACACACACGCACATGTGTGTACACACACGCTCAGGAATAACAATGTTATGACATTTCCATTAACCTCTTTTCCCAGCCTCATGTGGCCTTTTCTTTCTCTCTTTCTTTTTTCTTCCCTCTCTTTTCATGATTTTTTAATTTTCTGGTTATCTTTTCTGATTGAATTTACGCGTGAATTTTAAATCCTCTCTGTATTTTTTTTTCTCCCCAGTTGATCACACCAGGGTGAAACTGACGTTAAAAACAACCAATCAGGACACAGATTATGTCAATGCAAACTTCATTAAGGTAAAACACTTTGATATAACTTCTGTTTTTTTTTTTTTTTTTAGAGATTTGGTCCAGTTTAGGTTAACAGTGCTTTGAGAAGTGTTTAAAGTATTTATCTTGGAATAAATGCAGATTTTTGATGCTGTTTTCTCTTTCCTTCTTCTTTTTAGGGTATAGATGGCCCAGAAGCCTACATTGCAACTCAGGGCCCACTGCCGAACACTGTCATCGACTTCTGGAGGATGAACTGGGAGTATAATGTAGCTGTGAGTATTCTGGAAAAGGTTTAAAGAGACAGATTCAGGGATTTCTACAACATATGAACATGCAGAGGTTTGAAAAATCTGCACATGCTCAGTATGTTTACATTAAAAGTTTATAGGGAAAGTAGAATACCCCTCTTTAATGATCTTCACTGCAGATTTTTTAACTAACCCCAAACTTTTTCAGTTGGTTAAAGTTAAAACAGAGAGCTCACATGTTTCTCCAGGAGTTAATCAGCAAATAGTGAGTGCTTATTCTTGAACTGGATGGAAAGATACAGAGAGAGGGAAGAGACGGAGCTGTGATTAAGTTTTAAGTAGCAGTCTGATGAGATGAGATTGCAGCTGTGGTAATTACTCATGTAGGATTAAAGAGTTATGGATGTAAGAGTGAAGGTATGATTAATAACGATACAAAGTTGGCTCTATTAATGTGGGAAACTGATGATATAAGAAGCTTTTTTTCCAAAAACCGTCCATCCATCCATTTTTTATCCTGCTTGGAGCTGGTCCCAGCTGTCATCAGGCGAGAGGCGGGTATATTCTGTATGCATAGCTCTACGTTTATTTCCCACTGCCTTTAGAGAAAGAAAAATACAAAACAGTTAAAACACATTTAAAAAGATAAATAATTGATGATTGTTCCCAAAATACAGTAAAAGAACAGCATTAGATGAATAAATAAAAGTATGGTGGCCCCATGTACCCTGTCCACCATCCTTGATGCATTGCTCACAGCTGGGATCCTTAATCCTGTCACGATTTAGTGCATTTAATCCCTCCATCTCCCACCTGATGTGTCCTGACTTTAGCTGTTAAATAAAAGCAAAAAGCCCCAAAAAGTAAATAGATAGAAAAAAATAGATAAAAGTAGGACATTTGCAGCAGAAACAAAATCTAAGATTCATATGGCTTAATACAAAAATATATGAACAAAACAGCAATCTCAAAGCTGACTATTAATTAAGGGTCCCATATTATGCTACTTTCCTGCAGTTTAATATGGATCATTGATGTCTTTATGAAATGGTAGTAACATGTTTTGGTCCAAAAAGCCAATAAATCAAGCACAGCAGCATTGTTTCCAGGCTCTCATAGCCCCTCTGTTCAGAACGGTTTGATTTAGTGGGCGTGACCTTCATGTGTAAATGAGCCACCGCTGATACCATCCCGCTCTTCCGCGTCACTGAGAGCTGCGCCACGAACTCTGAGTGCACAATGTTTAGAAAACAGCGAAGCTCGTTTACCGTAACATTACAGGCTAAAACAACAGGCTAACCGCAGCTAAAGTTAGCATCCTGAAGCTAACACAGAGACAGGGGGAACACTGAGGAAAAGCTCTTCCATCTGCTCCACAGCTCACAGCATTTAAAATACTCACATTTCCAGGGTCCCAGGTTTGTTGGTGGATGGTTGGTGAGGTGCCTGGATTCAGGACCAGTTTATTCGCTAGCCCTCTGTTGTACTGTCCAAAGTTGGAAAAGCAGTCGGCCATGAAGTGACTAGCACACACATGCACAGTTTTACTAAGTGGATACTAAATGGATAGGAAGCTTGTGCATGGAACTATGTGGCTGTTTACAGCCAAAAAAAGAGCAGTGATGGGAGGTTTGGGGGTATCTGCTCCAGTGGACCAATCGGGTCAGACTTGCTCCTGATTGGTCAGAAAAGGGAATCGCTGATGGCGGCAAATCCCCAAAATCCAAACAGCTCGTTTAAGGTCAGGATTTTACATTCACAAGCACTACTAAATACAGGTTTCATCATTAGATATCACATTTTGTGGGCTGGGAGGAAAGCCAAAGACCAACAAATTTCACTAAAAGACTTAATAAAGTGATTTTTGCATAATATGGGACCTTTAAAGGTTGCTGTACCTCAAAGCTTGTCTTAAAGTTTTATACCCTGCAGGTCAGCCCCTGCAACCTTTTACCTGCAACTTCAAGGAGTATTTAGGAAATGTTTCAGCTATTTGAGTGTTAACATTGATTGTAATCTTTCCTGTTGTTGTCCTTGCAGGTTATCGTAATGGCTTGTCGAGAGTTTGAAATGGGAAGGGTAAGCATGTTTGTTTCATTGAATGCATCAAAGTCTGTGCACATTTTCATACTTTTTTATGCAGAAGAACGCTTTCCTTCAGGATTTCTTAAAAACGCTCATTGAAACCTGTTGACTTTTTAACCTGGTTACAACAGATGCTCAAAATGACAGAAGCGTAGGTGTGTAGCTGTGTGACTGTTTACACAGGAAACTGTGGTGATGCTCTGGTATTTAGTTCTCAGCCACAGCTAATTCTTCTTCTTCTTCTTCTTCTTCTTCTTCTTCTTCTTCTTCTTCTTCTTCTTCTTCTTCTTCTTCTTCTTCTTCTTCTCTGCCGTTTAGAAAAAGTGCGAGCGCTACTTCTCACTGCCTGGGGAGGAGCCGATGAGTTTTGGCCCTTTCAGAATCTCCTGTGTGAGTAATCTGTGATACCACAGCTGTGTGTGTAACAGGAGAAGGAGAAGGGGGATTTGTTTCTGGTTGGACTTCTACATATCTCACATTTTGAATTTCTTACCCTCTGTGTGTGTTTTCTAGGAATCAGAGCAGGCCAGAACAGACTACTTTATCAGGACTCTGGTGGTGGAATATGAGAACGTAAGTCCTCATGTCCTCAAGATTTTCAGCTCTATTTAATGTTGTATTGACCTGAGATGAGAAATGATTCTTTGTTATTAAAAAACATCTAAAAAAAGTGGGCTCATTGTATATTTTGGGTTTAGTAATTCATTTTTTGTTACATCAGTGGAGTGGCACCATTTGTCTGGACAGTGAGCGTACATCTCATCTTTCCTCTTCATGGTTGAATCTGCAGAGCTTTCATCACATCAGCTTTAAAAAAAAATGTCTCCCTCTTTTTGTCCCTGCAGGAGACGCGGAGGATAACACAGTTCCATTATATGAACTGGCCGGACCACGACGTGCCCTCATCGTTTGACTCCATATTGGACATGATCGGACTGATGAGAGAATACCAAGAGAATGATGACGTCCCTATTTGTATACACTGCAGGTACTTTCACCACAGACTGCAGCAACATTAAAAGGAAGAGATCAGCTGCTGGGTAGAGGAAACAAGTATTTCATGCAGTGTCACGCTGGTGTTGCTTTTCTGACATATGCTCTGAGTTGAATGATTCATAAGATTTTCAGTGGAGGAGGCGGTAAGAATGTGCAACTGGTGGCTGACAGTGATTGTTCGCCTGTTTCTGAAATCAAGTTTTAACACAGCAAGAGAAATTTTGCATTCACATCTACTCCCAGATGAATTTAGATCCTATTTTTTAAATTCATGGCTCAGCTCCAAACTTATACCATGATTTATCACATGTACTCAAAGACAACCTTGAGCTGCCGTAGTGATTGGATAACAGAATCAAAAGGTTTGAGGCAACTAGCAATTCCCAGCAGTAAGTAACTTCAAATAACAGAGAAGCAAACAAGAAGGAAATTAAAAAAAGATTTGGGTCCTTTGCTGTGCACATGTGTGGGTGTTCACTCACAAACACACACGCACGTCCTCCATGTGTGTGTAATCAGTTCTAATGAGCAGCCTGAGGACACTTCCTGGTTCCTCTGTTTCACAGCAGGACTTAAAGCTGTGTCTCTGCGTCTGTAATAAAGCTTTGTGTGGGTCGTAGTGCGCTCACTGTACTGTATGTGTGCGCAGACTCTCTGCTTGTTAGAGCAGCAGAGGTTCCCTGACAGCATGGGCTCAGGTTTTATGATTGGATGTGTCAGGCCTGATGTTAGGTAATGTCAGCATTTGTGCAGCTCCTGTCTGCATCCGGTCTGAACCAGGATGCTTTCCTCCACAGACTTTCATGCATGACATTAAAGAGTCTGTATTTTAGATAATTTATGTGTCTCATAAAGAGAAGAGTGTGTGTCTGTGTTTTTATGCTCCTGTTGAATCTCATGTGTCTGTGATGTTACAGTGCAGGCTGTGGGAGGACGGGTGCTATCTGTGCTATCGACTACACGTGGAACCTCCTCAAAGCTGGGGTGTGTTTAACACAAACACACACACTCTTACACATCCCTTAGACATAACTGCATAAATACAATCCCAAGGAATCACAGTGATTGTTCAAAAGGTTAAAGATAATTAACCTTTCTTTTTCTTCTCTTTTGTAGAAAATTCCAGAAGATTTTAATGTTTTTCGGTTGATCCAAGAGATGAGGACGCAACGACATTCTGCAGTCCAGACAAAGGTTTGTTTAACTTATCTTTTTAACAGTTTTTCTAAATTCATTTGGTCTTCTCAAGTGAAACAAAAAGAAAGAATTTTGTTCTGCTTTTTTAGAGCACTTGAATTGATAACAGGGATGAGTTGTGCTTTATGAATATTTAATTAATCTTTTAATAATAAAACAGAATTTATTTTTTTCCTTTGTTTCTAACACCCTCTGACTGTAATGTGATATGACAGCCAGACAATATATGTAGGGCATCTTTTTGAAAATAAATAACAATAAACTTCTGTAATAACATCATAGATTCCAAATAACATAAGAAAGCATCAGAGCTAGTTTCCAGTAATGCAGGTGCAGCAAGGTGAGACTCAGAACTGGAGAAAGACTAAAGGCTTCAGCATCACAAAAAGAGATTTTGGAGAATCAGATGTAAATCCTCACTTGTCCCACATCCTTACTGGAGACAGTGTGGGAAACATGATGTGGACCACACTCATGTGTTTTGGCACTGTGTAAAAAATGAGTAAGTACTAGGATGAAGTGTGGAAAGAAATGAAAACAATCTTTGGTTATGAAATTCCTAAGGCATGTGAAGAGCTGTATCTGGGAAATTTAACACAAGAAAATATTGAAAACAAAAACAGATACCTGGTTGGAATATTACTTGTGGTGTCTTGATGTTGGGTTTCTGCTAATAAAATTTTATTAACATTTACGGGTCTAGACCTGTAAATGTTTTTTTGAAGTGTCTTGAAATAACATTTGTTATGATTTGACGCTATACAAATAAAGATTGATTGATTGATTGATCTAAGAAAGCCAGAACCCCCCCCCTACTCTGAAAATTAGTTGGACATTGTGGAAAAACTACATGACATGGAGATCTTCACACACAATTTGAGACCTCAACAATCTATATGTCAAAGAAAATGGAACAATTAGATTCACTTTATACCCCACCAGAGAGATTGAAGAGAATGGATGAGTTACTAGGAGGCTATATGCACTTTTGTTAACTGACACCAAAGTTGTTGTAACCTCATAAAAAGCAAATAAACTATAAGTAAAAAAATATAAACAAAAAGATCAGGTTAAGTGCAAATTTTGCTCATATGGTGTTGATAAAATGATGCTAACTGGTGGCTAAGCATGTTATTGTAGCTTGGATGTGCTATTTAATTGAAAATGAGGGATTTGTAGTCAATAGTTGCCTCCAAAAATGAACTTCCATTTATACAAATTAGCTTGAGTGTTTGATCAAATATAGAAAAAAAAGGATGTGAAAGACAAACAGAACCATTCAAGATGTGTGTATCAAAGTGTGATTATATATAGTTTAAAAACAAGCAGGAAAAGGATTAAATGAATGACCAAGATGTATGAATAAGCTGAACTCAGATTTGTAAGTTGTTGATCATCAGTTTTTAAGATACTCAGATTTCCCTTTTGCTCTGTTTAGTTCAATATTTCTCTTAAGAATTTTAACTCAGCTCAGCCCAGCTATGTTCCTCACATACACATCCTACTTCACACTTTTTCGTTCCTGTTTAGCTTGCTGCACACCTGGTTTAAAAAGGACCTGTGCCTGTTTAGCTGAAGGCTTCAGATTCTCCAACAGGTTGAGTCTGTTTTCCCATAGTCACATTAGCACGCACCTTTTAAACCTTTTAAACCTTTGTGTTTTGGACATGTGATTTTCTGATTGGAGTCTAAATTTAAAACATCTTCAGGGTGGCTCTGGTTCTGTATAATGAAAGTATTTCTGCTGAACAAAGCACCCAGCGTGCTCTCATGTTTTTTACTCTGTGGTTTTTCCCTCCCACGCGCGTCGTGGGGCTGATAAGATAAGTCACAGAGTTACTGTTACTGCTGACTTGGAATGAGTTTAGGAAAATCCTTGGAAATGGATGTTTTAGAGAAGTGGTGATGAAAATGTCCTGGAGCTGTCTTTATGTTTTTCCCCCTCACTTTTTCCTGTATTTACCTCTTCTTTTCTCCCGTCTCTTTCCAGGAGCAGTACGAGTTAGTCCATCGAGCCATCGCTCAGCTCTTCCAGAAACAACTGCAGCAGCTGGAGAGCCCGACCAACACGCAGATCCATGATGGCATGGTACGACACCCTGAAACACACGCATTGTGCTCGTCATCTGGTGTTAAAGAAAGACAGGATGTGGCTGAGTAACATGCTGGGAGGGGGAGAAAAAAAACACAAAAATAATTAGTCACAGGGGAGCAAACAGAAAACGTTGCTCTTTACACTCAGAGTCACAGTTTGTGCCAAAAACAGAGAGCGATCTCACCTTTTCATGGAGGTCTCAGAGGAGCGCAGACCTCTTTTAAAAGAGCCTGAAAGCCCTTTGCTCTGTCAGTCTACTTCACAGTGTTCTTCATTGCCCCCAAATACACTCCACAACAAACAAACACATGAGAAGTGTCCTTAATAAGCTCCTTGTTCTGCTCTTCACACTGGCCCAGAGCTACAACAAAACCCGGAGAGAGTACTCATGTGACATAAATCACAAAAGCAGAAGATTATTCTGTCTCTTCTTCTGGTAGAAACGCAGCTCTCCTTTTTGTATGTGTCAGCGTACCTCTCTGAACCCTGAGAAATTGTTTTAAAGGAACCGTGAGAGAAGTTCAGAACAGAAAAGCTCTTTAGTGAATCTGAGAGCAACTTGCAGAAACCCTCAGCATGAAAATAGATGATGCAAGAATTTTTCTCCCATAATTGTGTTTTCACATGTTCCAGAGGAGCAGGGAGTCAGTTAGGAAAGTGACAACACATCAGACAAAGCAGGATTAAAAAGTCTTATTGTTTCCTTTTATGTAATGTGGCATGAAATGTTTCATCATTAATTCACGACTTATATTATTCACATAAGAATGGAAAGGAGATGAAATATGCAGCTAATGTGCATCAATTCAGGGTAGGTTGTGATAGCTGATATGTCGTTCTAACACTGGGTGCACTTTTACACCTCCTCCTCAGACCATTGCTGTTCACTTTTGGAGTCTGTAACTCTTACGTCTTTTACATTTAACTGGCACTGCTCAGTGTTTACAATCATCTTCTTAGTGATGATAACATCCCCCAGGCTTTTGCTGTAATTAGCTCTTAACTCTAAATCAGCACAGAGTTAATGCTTCTCTGGCACTAGTTTTGAGAATCAGTAACTGGTGCTTAGGATGTCTGAGTAAGGCTCGAGCTCTGAACTACGAGAGTTTCACATGGGCCTCTGGGTCAGAGAAGGTCTTCTTGGACTTACGGCATAGGCTGAAGTATTGATTTAATGCAGCAATATAAACACGGCTCTCAAGTGGGTGAAGTCACTCTGAAATTTTTCCAGTTTTAAACTTCAGTGTTTAAAGGGGCTGTGAGGAGTTTGAAAGTGATATTGAAAAAGTCTCTCAAAATGATTTCTATGATTAATTTTGTAGTGATGGTGGACACAGGAGCCTAACTGTCAGACAGAAAAAGGACAGAAGAGCAGAAGAAAGCTAAACAGGAGAGTGATACAGCCTGAGCTAAAAGCTAATTAGCCTTTAATCTGTTTGTGCTAATGTTCATTCCAACCCACAGTCAGCAGTTATTCTGCAGTGAAAAACTAAAATGAAGAGTGAGGTTACGTTAGCTCTGCTTGGTAGATGACTGGCAGGACATAGCTAACCAGGATTTATTAACGTTACACATTACAGGCATGTCTCAGAGCACCAGGCTATCAGCTACACTAAATATAAACAGCTACTAAACTATTTACAAACTGACAGTGTTTACTTGTTGTCACGTTAGCCTACAGATACGTCGGAACACCGACATCACTAACGTATAGCCAGCTGCTACAACATTTGCTTGATGTCGCGTTTCAAACGGTAGCACTACATAACTGTATTGATAGATACCGTACCTCAGTGCATAAAAAGTTTTTAAAAAGTTGTCTTGATCAAAGAAAATGTGTTTCGTCTGATCTTCATTTAATTTCAAAACAAACACACGTCTGGCTTAAAGAAATTTACAACAGTTTGCCAACACACCGGGTCACAAGGTGGCGAGGGAGTGCAATTAAAACAGATCTCAGCATCTTTAAATTAGTAGAAATACCCAGAGGTTCTCCAAAGGTGCTCCAAAATCAGAATCTTAAGACAGAAGCCCCTGGAAATAATATCAGCTTTGATACAGCCCTGAAAGGTTATCTCTGTGAAAAAGATAAGTACTCCACATTGCAAAATAGACTAGACTAGAATAGAATATACTTTATTTATCACCGGGGTAATTCAGGAGTCAGAGCAACAATATAAGAAAAAGAAAATTAGAAAGTGTATAATGCAAAAAGGCCCATAAGCATAAGCTCAAGCATCTCCTTTGGGTTTCAATGACACTGGAATTGGATTTTTAACCTGAAAGTTAACACAAAATCTGATACGCTAATTTTTTACGACTAAACAAATCAAAACAAGAAAAGAAAACAATAGCTGTTAAATTGAACAGTGGTTGGAGTACTTTACTCATCGACGCCTCTCTGTGGATGTGTGAAGATGAACCAGAGGAGAAAACGATGAGTGAGACAATGCTGCGTGACTGACGAACCCGTAAAACTCAGAGGACATAGAGACATGATGAGAGAGTGCTTTGGCAGAAATCCAGGAGCTGACTTCCTGCTAAGGAAGCTATGATGACATCACACCCTATTTTTTCCCCCATCATGCACTTGGAGTCTGAGAATAGATATGCATCCGTTGGGAAAGGGAGACCCTTGAAAGAGCCAGTCACACGAATCCAGGCGGATATGTTCACGTCAGAAGACACTCTGTTTGTGTTTTTGGTCTGTGTTTTCTGTGTTTCATATCCCTGCACACACTCAAACACACACTCATTGAAGCATTGTAAGTTTTAAGCACTGACTCAGTCCATACACTCACTGACTCACGTCCAGTCAGCCATTGTCAGTGACTGAAACACCCACATTAGTGCTCTCAATGGCAGCATGAACAATAAGCCTACACATACACACAACCCACATGCGTTTTCTCTGCTCACACGCAGGCGCCATTGTTTGCAGAAACCTTCCCAACAAACTTATTCTCACAATACACACGAATACAAAGCCGAACACGCTGGAGCTGTTTTCCCTGAGCCAAGAAGACCTTATTTACCCCCTCTCCTCAGCTGAAGTCGTCCCATCATCTTCTCATTACCAGAACTGAGAGGGAGTCAAATTAATGAGTCACGGGGGAGAGAAGAGAGGAGAGGAAGATGGGGGCTGAGAGGAAGATGAGGGAGGAATAGAGCATCTTTCAGGAACAATTTTAGTCTGTCAGTGGAGCAATTTTGTTGCAACTTTGCACTTCTGATGCAGAAAGATGAAAGAGAAGAGAGAGGACAGGCAAAGTTTTCTGACTATGGACTCTCAGAAAAAAGTAGATGCTTTTAAAGCAAAGTAAAGCAGACTTTACTCAATATTCATATTGAAATTTGATGATAAACCAGGTCAGGAATATGTCAGACTGAAACTATCAAAGTAAGTTGGTAAATTGCAAGGCCCCGCCCTGTTGTGGCTGCCTGTTATAGCAGCACTCTCTTCTTTGTTCTTTGGCTCATTTGTTGGTCGTGGACACCAAACTGTTTGTGTCTTCAGTGATATTTTTACTATTTTTTCTCCTGTGTTTGTCTGGAAATCCTACATGTAACCATGGCTGCATTGTTTACATGTGAAATCAGCTGTTGGCAGCCTTTAGCATGTCAATGCTAACTGGTACAATGCCTGGTGTTTCCTCACAAGGTGAGGAGAAGAAGGTGAGGATGACGTAATGGCTCTAAGGTGTGAGCTAAGAAGTGTCGACATGGACCTGTCCTTCCATCCATCGTTATTGTGAACGTAAGATGTATCTCCAATAAGATGGACGAGCTAGCTGTGCTAACCCAGCAACAGAGGGAATACTAGAAGGTAGAGTAGCATCATGCTATTCACTGACAAGGCTAACGGAGCTAACATCAGACACCAACGCCACATTGGAAGAACTTCACCTGCTGTGAGCAGACAGGATCCAGGAGACAGAGACTGAACAGACTGCTGAAGAAGCTCAGTCCTGGACCCTGTGGAGGTGGAGACTGGCTGAACTGGAGAATGATGGACAAGCTGTCATCATCTATCTTCTTATGGACCTTTTTGCACTTTCTCTACACTTTCTTACTTTTGTTTTCTTGATTGCTGCTGTGACTGCTGAATTTCCCCTCGGAGAATAGGAGGTGTGTTCAGTCTGTAACATCAGTAGTGTGTGTATGGGTTTGAACTAACTCAGAAGCCTAATCAAGGAAACAGTGTGAGAAGGTCTTGCATGGGCAGAGTGACAGACAGAGAGGTAGCAGGAGTCTGGCTTTTATCAGGTTCCAGTACCAGGTCCAGGTGCAACAAATCTGAAAGGGTTAAATCAGCACTTCCTTTCTCCTCGAAGAAACATTAGACTAAACTTTGGATGTCTTCTGCGCAATAAATATCTTGCAAAGCAATTGAAAAAATTCACTTATGGAAAAAATAAGACACGATGTGAGGTGGGAGAGCAGGACAGAAGAATAATGCACCAGACAATATGTTTATGAGAGTGTGTGCCGATCATACTTGTGGTTTTATTTCAAATCTGTGTTAAAATACTGAACTTAAATTTTTGATACATTTCTGTTTCCATAACCAGGATGAAAGCAGTCCTGACAAAGCGAGCCACCAATCAGATGACGAGAGATGGGACACGCCTCCTCCTAAACCTCCCCGCATTCGCAGGTAAGACGAGCTCATCAAGACTTTTTTTCCTCCTGTCCATTTTACACAATCAACTCACGCTCATCCTCCACACTGATGAATGAACGGACTCACAGGAGTGAGCTGTAGGTGTGAAGTGGCCCGTCACTGAGCTCAGTGGGCAGCGATGTTTAGTAGGAGGAGAGTTACAGCAGTTAGTGTGATGCACACAATGAAAACACACTAAAACTGACCAAACAGCCGCTTCATTTCAAACACACACCACAACTTCTCTGACACATTATCTCCCTGTCAGCCCACAGATCCACCCGGGCTCCTCTTCACTGAAGTTAACTTCACTTTCACAGTTAGTAGCTCCCGTGGCCTGAGGAGGAGCTGTATTTAGAAATGTTTTTGCAACACTTAACAATATTCCGCAACACTCTGTACTGTTGCGTGTAACACCGCCCAAGTGCATGCTGGGGAGGAGCTGTTAAATCTTTCATCTGGCACTCTGTGAACAAATACATGGGTATTTTTTTCCACTTGCAGGCATATAGCTAAAACATACACACACACACACACACACACCCTGCATCTGTCATATACATAAAAATACACACCAACACTTTCTCATGTTCCTAAGTACAGTTTCTTCAACGTCAGAGAGGACCATTTCATTAGACTATCTTTTGCTTGAGGGCATTTTTCTAAAACTGTTCAGTTTGGAAGCATTTCCTTCGCCTGTGCATGAATCATTCCCTCTCTGCGCGTCTTGTTTTTTCTCTCTTAACTTTGAAGTCATCTGTATTTAAATTTAACACTCCAGACTGTACAAGGAAAGCTGATTTATTTTGAATGTTTTTTTTCCTAATGCATTAGGGCCGGGTATTGCTAAGAACCTCCTCATTCGATTCGATTTCAGTTCTGTAGGTTGCGAGTAGATTTGTTATCGATTCTATTTGATATTGATATGCTCCAGTTTTCAATTTTGATGCCCATGTGAACATATGTGGTATGTAACCTCAGGTTTTGGAGAAATACAACAACCCAAAGGTCAGACTTCAAAGCTGAAGGAGCTGGCTTTGCGCTTCTGCTGCTGCTTTGTCTGCTTTTTGTTGTTGTTTGGTCTCCAAATTGCCAGGATGTAAATCGATTCAGAGGATTTGCTGAATCCATAGCGAATTGGATGCAAAATAAAAAAAAGAAATGAAATAAAAAATATAAAAAATCAAAATATTGAAATATGTTGATGCATTGATTTGTTAATCAATATTTTAACCTATCCCTATAATGCACATCAGTTTATATGTATTGTTACAATTTTGCTCCTTATCAGGAAAGGGAAGCAACATAAAAATCTATTTTTGGGGGGTAAACAAATTGATTTGATACAAAGAAAGTAAAACGTGTTTAAGAAAATAAGGCAACTGAAAGGGTGCTGCTGAAAAGAAGAGAGACGAGAGTTGATTTATGTCTCCATGCTCCGATAGTCAAGCCATCAGGCTAAATCTCCTCCATGCTAACAGGCTAACTGCAGTGCTGCGCATGATAGCTGTTTTCCAACCCACCTACTACATGTGAATGCAGTATGTAGTAAGCACTACATGCTACCTACTGCCTTTGCTTGTAGTATGTAGTATAACTGTTCTGTTGGGTCTGTTTTGTAGTATACTGCCCTGGGTTCCAGTCTCAGAAGGTGGAGCTTCAGCTGATGTTGTTTATTTTGCCTTTAATATAAATATACAAAACAAGCAATTGGCAGAACTTGGCATTTTGTTATTTTGTTAATCATATCACACAGAATCATCATTCTTGATTTCTAATCTTACACCAAAAGTTATATCGTTGTCTGAAAATAAATCTAAGAGGGATTTTAATTTTTTACAGCTATATAATCTACTTATGGTTTAAAAAGTGAATTAATGATTTATATGGGCTAATGAATTTGTAGAAGTATGTGGGTGTTTTTTCACATCACTTCACTTCTATCTAATGCACGGTCTAACGTTAATATTGTATTGTAATTATAATGCTGATTAATTCCAATTGATGGCGGTAATTCACCAAAACCTGCCACAGCATAGACAAACCTCATTGGCGCAGTGCATTGTGGGAAACAGTATGCCTGGTAGACTGGTCCGTTGCATACTGAGAAATTTTCCTGGATCAGTAGGACATCCGAGGATTTTTAGTATACTCCAGATTTTGCAAGTTTTCGCACACTGACTACTACAGACTGAATTTCAGCCAAAATAGTAGGCACTGCTAGTGTAGTAGGGCGTTTGGAAAACAGCCGATGTCTACCTGCCTTCTCCTTCTCTGGTGTCATGTACGCCGAATGGCATTCACTGTTTCCTTAGCACCCCCTACTGGTCTGGCTGTGCGTTGCAACTACTTTTATTTTTGTCTCCAAATGTCACTGGCCTGATCTACATGATCTACCCAGGTTCTCAGCCTGTGATGGAATGAGCAGCAGCAGCAGTGTCTTGTTTTACTAAGAACTTAAGTTCCTGGACCTTCCAGTTGAAAAACAAATAAACAGCAGTGCCTTGACTTTGAAGTTTAATTAGTTCAGTGATGGTGCTCAGAGCTCAAGTTACTCGTATGTGAAATCAATAATGTACAGTTGCAACTGTTTCTTTTGAATAAAGTGTGAAAGTTAAGCAAAATACCAGCAAGCACAAATGCGAGCGCAACACTGATGCTTCCACTGTGAGTTAACCGCTTAAAGTGAACAGATGTTGCAGCTTTTAACATGGCGTTCACTGTGCCATTGGTAGGGTATCTGCAAGTACCTGAAGTATCTGAAGCTACGAGACGGCTCAATAAAGTCATTATTTGGAACACAAGTCATGATACCACTGTACAAATAGAGGTGGATGTTGTGTCTCTGTGTCCTCCTCATTGTACAAAAGTAAAGCCAAACAGCCTCAGCAACATGTGCTGACTGTTCATATGCTCAGAGAAGAAGTCGGATGGGCTGGCGGAGCTGTAGTGTTGACATCCTTTTTCCATGATCAAAACACAAATTTTACTGACAGAAACCATCTTTGAGAGAAAGAATGTATTTCAGACTGAAGATTTTGATGCTCTAGTTTGAATCGTCTGCTCATGAAGGAGGACTTTAGATGATTTTAAAGTCAAAGTCATCATCACTCTTTTGATAGTTGAAGTTTTTCCTTGTATAAAAATTTGCTGTCTCAAATTGGTCAATAACAAATGAGCTCATAAAGTTGACCCTAAATGATGGTCTCATTAAAAACTGAATGATCACTTTGCTGTGGTGAGGGCTTGACACTCCAAATTAAAACCATTAGGAAACTCAGTGAGATAATAAATCATCTGAGAGGAGTTGTTTTTTCCCTCATTAGCTTCTTTTGTTGTCTCCTGCTGGTCATTTGAAACAGTAAAGATTTAAAGCACTCCATCGTTTGCTTTTCCTCTTAAACTCTTTTTTGGTTTGGTGCCTAATTTTAACCTTCCTAAGTGCAGCAAAAATCAATATTTTAGTCCCAGCTTGACCTTTAGTGTGTTCCACTAAAATCATTACAACTTTCTCTCTGCTTAATTTATCTTCTGAACAGACCAGTGTGTTGGGAAAGAGCATTTTTCAGAGCTCCCTATTTTTGGTCGTAGCTGCAAGTAATCTGTTTACTGAAAGTTTCTTCCTGCTCTAAGTAAAACATACAAACTTGAACTGAGGCCAAATTAGAAATCCTTCCTGGAAGTGGGGCAGAGCTTGATGGTCAGGACTACATTTGTTTGTCTCCGTCTCTTCTTATCTCCCTCTTAAATCCCAGAATCCCTCTCTCTGTCTGTGTCATCCCTCTGTTTCCTAAAGAAATAATGTCAAGGCCTGGTTTAAGCCTGAGAGGATTCCAGGGATGGTGAGAGCTATTCTTACCAACCTGGTCCACATTCTGCCAACCGCACTCCCCCTGGGTCACTCCAGCAGTCTGAGTGTGGGTGTCAAGGGGAATTTTGTGTTTGTGTGTGTGTGAGAGAGAGAGGATTAAACTGGAAGACCTGGGATAAGGCTGGCATCAAGGTCACATAAACTGAGTCATGATTTCACAGCCGCACCCTGAAGAGTCATATCCTCCTCACGGGTGGGATGGGCATCATACTCCATAAACAAAGCGAGTCTGAAGCGTTTCATGTCTGAAAACTGAAGTGCACAGAGATGAATCCACACATTGTTCCAGAATTCTCTAATCTTGATCAACCTTAAGGAGTGTGTTTAACAAATTCAAATCGAATGATTACTTGTGTCCATATTACAAACTGAGTCCAAGCTGAGTGCCCCTGAAAAAAGTAATTTACCACAATTCCCTTTAACACAGAGGCACAGAGCTAAGTGTGTGTCTGGCTTCTGGACAGCTACTAAACCAGTACTCCCATCACAGATTGGTGTGCAGGTCTCAATGAGTATCCTGTCACAGCAAAGCCTTGAGGTCATACAGAGAGCCAAAGCAGAAAAATGTTGTCACTTCAATTAAAGTTCAAACTTTAACATTCACAACAAACAGCAGCTGGTAGAAATGAGTGTTTCAGCCTCCAGCATTTTCTTCATTTTTCATATTCCTGGGGTCAGCACCGACAGGTTTGGGGAACTTTGTGAGTCTGAGTGTGTTGTTTCTTTACCGTACAGACAACCATCACACACACACATGCACACACACAACCAGGCACGAACAAACATGGTTGTCTGCTACAGGCAGGGCAGGGCCTGGCTCTGGTTGTAATGAGAAGTTAGGTAGCTAAGTTTAACAAACATTGAACAGACTGACAGACAGAGGTAAATCGGCAGATTGATGAACAGATACATTTATCAATTCATAAAGAACAGTACACAGAATAGCAGAACAAATTAAATCTTAAAAAAACTTCAAACTGCAAATTATTTCCTATTAATCTGAAATCATATTCAGAGATAAAGATGAATCCTACATCACACTGAACATAAGCCAGGACGAAAGAAAAAACATAAAACAAAGATTAAAAAATTATATTTTGCTTCTAAACTCTTTTAAACTGTCTGTAAATAACATGAATGTTTGGGTGTTGTGTTGTGTTCATAGACTGTTAAAACAATGGACGTCATCTTGCTCGACTTGAAGTGAGGTCGCCCCAAAAACTGCTCCCCCTAGTGACTGGCTGCAGTATAGGTCAAAAAATGTGTCTCCCCAGTCATTCCAGATGGGCTGTGGTCAAACTTTAAAAAATTAATACACCTCGCAGAAATATTTCTCACGTGTGGTTGTTGTGGTGATTTGAAGATATCATTCGGCTGCCTTGTATTCAAGTCCTATTTTTTCTGAAAAGTTTTGTTTTCATTAGTTATTAGAAGTTCAGAGCGAGGCTTTATGTCGCATTTAAGGATGATTGACAGCTGCTATTCTTGTGTATTTTTTTCGGGGATTGTAAACAATGTTGGGAGGGATAGCCAAGAAGAGATTAGACTCTAAAAAGAAAGAAAATATTATTTTTAGTGCTGGGCAAGTTAAAGCGTTATTTTCGCGTTAACCCGTAAATCTATTAATGCGGTTGAATATTTTATCGCACATTAGTGCATGTTGCTCACATGCTTTGATTTTGTAAATGTCTGTAGCTGACCGCGGTGGAACCGGAAGTGAAATTGGCGGAAAAACACAATGAATAACCAAAACAAGCATGGAGAAGAGGGGCAACGCCACCGAACTTAAAGGCGCTCGCCGCTTAGTGTATCAGTCTGCGTGCACGGCGTGCCAGATATAAACAAACGCAGGTAGTCATCCAGGACGAAGAGACACGATGAGAACTAGAGCCTTATTTGGCGGTGTTTTTGTGTGAAAGTAACGCGCTGAAAATTCTCTAAATAAAGCGTGAATGCAGACCGATAGAGTTTTACGGTGGGAGTCCGTTTATTTGTGTTTTTGGTCAAGTAAAAAATGGCCCCGTTTGAGTGCAGAGGAAACTGTCTGACAGCAGGGAGGGTGTGTTTGGTGCGAGCGCTCTGGGCTTCTGCTGCACAAAAACACTGCTGTAGGGGTAATTTCTGCCCTAAACCTTGTGATAGGACCCTACTTGTTCCATCCCGGAGTATCACTTTAATGCCCTGACAGTGGCAATAAGCTTTAATTTTGTGTTTACATTTTGTAAATTTGATTTACCCTAAATATGTGATTTAACTATTACTGTATAACAAGTACTGATCTAGTGTTTGCATGACAGATGTTATAGCACTTTCACAATGCGATTAATTATGATTAATCAGGGAAATCATGCGATTAATTACAATTAAAAGTTTTAATCGTTGCCCAGCCCTAATTATTTTTCTTACCCCGCTTCATTCAGATTCTCTCACAGCCTCTAGTAATTCTTTGGCTGCCAATGCCTGCGCCTGTGACTGGGGTTTTTTGGCTTCTGTGCCATACAATGGTAATGGTGACGCCATGCTGTCCACTCTATATATACTCAGTGGTTGTGGTTTTTTGTGGTGTATTTCTCTGTCACTTGGGGTGTAATTCCACTCTAATGACATTCTGCGCTCTAACAGAGTTAGTCAAAGCTCCTTTTTGTTATTTAATTCACATTTGTTTCAATAACTTTTCTCATTTTCGGTTTCAGTTCTTGTTCTGCAGTCAAAGACGAACATTTACATAATCAATAATCAAAACAGGAGTTTAAGTGCAGCTGAAATCTGCTGTCTTCTGTGTGTTTCTCTTAACTTTATCTTTCTCTTTTATTCCACCCCTGCAGACCAACCTGCTATCATTAAAAATGCAGCATCTTCTCTCTGGAGTACATATGTGTGGAGGGCACAGTGCACTTGTTGTGGGTGGTGCTGTTGCATAAATTTAAAAGTTCTCACAAGGACGTGCATTTGTGTGTGTGTGTGTGTGTGTGTGTGTGTAGGAGTTTCACTTGAGCATACGCGGTAAGCAAAGTTATTTAGTCGCCTGCACATCAAAAATAGGACGGACGGTCTGAGAGTTTCTATTCTTCAGGGCAGAAGAGAGACGTTGAAGCATGTTTGAGAGTAAATTCTGAATAGTTTCAAACTTTTTCACTTCTTATTTTTCACACAATTTTTAAAAAATGATTCAAGGGGCTGAAATTCACACTTTATTCCCCAAATTTAACATTTTTGTTCAGACCAAAAAGCAGAGTTCATGGAATATTCCCAGTGTTCCACTTTCTGTGCCTTTAACCTCAATTTCCTCCCTTCTTCCTCCTGCATATTTGTTTTTCTGTTACTTATTTCTGCTGTTTGCTTCTGTAATACCTCACTTTCCCCTCAGGGATCATTTTAAGCTTCATCTTATCTCATCACGGGGAGCCACAGGGCCTGAATCACCCAAGTGATTCATGTCCCCATGGAGACTATCTGCAGCAGTGGGAATAATCTGTGATATTATGAAATTAATCTTGTGCTCGCTCACAATATGAAGACGATGTAGAGAGAAGTCCTCACGGGGTAAACTATGGGAGTAGATGTGTGTTTTGTTTATAAACGAAAGCAAACGGCGACAGTTACTCAAATTAGTATGAAAAATATAAGATCAGGGATTTATGAATTTAAAAAACAGCCTTTTCTTTAAAGTTACAGCCTTTCTGTTGCACACACACACATCATGCTGTCCTATGTTAGCTCCAGCTCTAGTCATGTGCTTTTCATTTAGCTCATCACCACATCCTTTCACTGCCTTTTGTTTCTTAAATGTGTGTGTGTTCTTAACAATACAGTATGCATACGTGATATTCCATTATGTGGAGTGGAAAAATATCTTAATGTTAAACTTTCTGTGGGTGTGTGGTGGGCTCGCATCAAACCTCAGTATCCTGTTTAAGATTCACAAACACCTACACTCTGAGTCTATAGGTTTGTTTGGAAGTAGTTTAAAGACAGAAGAAAGTGTGTGTCTGAATATATGAACACAGAAAGAGCTGAGTTAGCTTGAGCTTAACTAGCTTTTAAGAGTTTTAAACACTTCCTCTTTTGGCTTCATTAACAGCCCAGATAAAAAAGCTACATTCAGATAAATCAGCTCTGTCAGGGAAATTAAAAGCCTATTTCAGTTTGCATGAAGTAATCAAATATCTTTAAATGAGGATGAGAGCTGTCCACACTGTAGAGACCGCAGAGTAAAATCAGAAGCACCCTGCCTGTACTGACAGCAAGGTTTTCTTAATGCTGCCTCCTAGTGGTAAAAATATACTCAGCACAAGTTCATTTCATCATTATGGTTTCATCATTTTTTTAAAGACAGAGAATAATTTAAGCTATAAGCTCTAAATGTCTGGAAGTATTTTGAAGAGTGATGAAACTTTGGCCTTTTCATCATTTTCCACATCTTTACTTCTGTGTCGGAGGACCTTCAAACACATTTCAAATAAGTCACTTTTGCTTCACATGAACATTGAAATATCTTGTTTTAATCTGTCAGTCTTATTCATCTCTGTGAATTTGAGCTTGGTGTTTCATTAAAGTGCATTTTTTGGCTCTGAGGGTTGGAGACGTCTGGTGAAGGAATTTAAAGAAGTCTGTTTTTCTGTTGTTGACTCAATCTCTCTCCTCTTTTGTCTCTCCTTCCTGTCTCTGCTTCTGTAGTACTCAGGTTGAAGGAGATGTCAAGGAGGAGATCCTGCAGCCTCCAGAACCTCACCCTGTTCCTCCAATCCTGACACCGTCTCCCCCTTCAGCCTTCCCCACCGTCACCAACGTACGGCAGGACAACGACCGCTACCACCCCAAACCTGTTATACATGTCCTGGCTACTGCACAGACACAGGTGAGCTTTTAACTGTAGAAGTGTACACGATGATACACATATAGATAGGTGATTTTCAGATGTGTATTTCTTCATTTGCAAAGCTTGTCTTTGTTTTATCTTTTTTATATGGACTGATTCTGATTAAATGTAGCAAAACAAACTTTTGAGCTGTTGAGGTTTTGCACACGTTTCCATTCAGGATCTGATAATTATTTCTTTTTTTGGTTCATAAATTCTTTATTCAGGAACATGTCTCATTTTCATTCTTTGAAATATTTAACACAAGCTTAGACTGACAGAAAGAACACGTGCTATATTAGAATTACCATGACCCAGTTTATACAGAGCTGATTTTTCTTCTGCAGCACATAAAGACAGCTACAGCAACAACTAACTTGACAGATTAATTATGTAATCAACCAGAAACAGGGTAGCCTAACGAGAATAAAACAAGAACTCAACACAGAGAAGGCTTTACATATGGCTCAGATTCTTAGTTTTGTCAGATAAGACATAAAAAGTGAATCTTAATGTGCTCAAAGTTTGAAATCGCTAAAGCTTGAAAAGAGGATTTACAAGATGGGTTTATTATCACTGCTTGTAGATTCTAGTTTTTAACTTTTATAGATTTTAATCCAAAAACTGTTGAAATCTGGGATTTTCTTTAGTTACGAACTTATAAAATTTATTGGAATGTCAGCATGTATGCATTAATAATAGTTAAGAGCTAAAATGAACAAACTGTTGATAATAATAATAATGATAATAATAATAATAAGAAGAAAAATAAACTTGATTTATAAAGGACTTCTCAAAACAGAGTCATGAAGTGCCGCCACCAATATCCTGTCTGTCATTTGGCCTGAGAAAGAATAAAAGCAGCATTTTCAGGATTAAAACACAGATAACATCTCCATTAAAAGTACAGTGAATATATAAATGTAAAGTATAAAAGAGAGTTTATTAAAGAGTAAAACTTTTAATGCTACATTAAAACTTTGAGCTTCTGGACACACATTTCACTTAAAAAAAAAAAAAAACCCTGGATGGTTTAGTTGACGAGTAAAAATAATGTTTACTTTATGAACAAATCTAAATGAGTGTCAACTGATGCTCCCTAGTTAATATGAGCATCAAAACTGTAAAATAAAAGTGATTGTGAGTACGTTTTGAAATTCAAATAATTTTTTCTATAAAAAAAATTGTTATTAATTCTGATGTTTCAGATTTGGGATTCTTTTTGAGTGGAGGTAAAATGCTTCATACAGGGTCTGAGAGGTTAAAGAGGTCTATTCTTTTCAGGTGATGCCCTATTGTTATCATATTACCAGGTGATGTCATCTCACTGTCTTTTGTTTTCAGAACAAAGAAACAGACATGCAGCAGAACCAGTCAGAACTCAGTACAAACAAGCAGACCAGCCCCTCAGATCAGAAAGACCAGGACCTCCAGAGTCTAAAGCAGCAAACTCAAGTCTCCAACCTTGATCTGAATGACAACTACAACAACAAAACGTCGTCAACGTCAACAAAAACAGAATCAGGCCAAAGCCAGACGCCCTCCTCACCCCTCTCCCCAGCGATTGAATGTTCCGGTGCTCCTCGGATCGAGAGGAAGCTCAGCATCGAGATCAAGAAGGTGCCATTACAGGAAGGACCTCGTAGTTTTGACACCTCCACCTCGATGGGTGTAGCAGGAGGAACGAGTAGCAGTTCCACCAACAACACAGGAGCACTGCAAAGAAGCCACGCCTTCAAAGCCCGGTCCGGCCAGTCGTTGCTGACTTCTAGCTCTTCACTTTCAGAGGACTCGGGCACGGAGGGAGGAGTGGGCGGCTGCGTAGAGAGTAACGCAGATGGAGGCGTCCTCTCCAGACCGAACCACCTCCCTGTGAAGAGCGAGAAGGGGGAGTCGCCAGGAGGGGAGCGAGCCGACGTGAAGGCCGGCCATGCGGCATGGACTCAACCTTGCAACAGCCCGGAGAAGCAGTTCCTCAAAACCACCTCCTCCTCTTCCTCCTCCTCAGAACGTGTCGCCCCGTCCTCGTCCTCCTCCTCCCATCTGTCCTCTGCCTCTTCTTCCTCTTCCTCCACCCCTGTCAGGACTGCCCTGAGCTTCACCAACCCCCTGCACTCAGATAACTCAGACGAGGAGGGGGACGGGGAGATGTCTGGAGGGAAGGAGGGTTATCGTACTAATGTGTCCACAGCAACAGCCAGGGTGACCACGTCCCTTTACCACGGAGAACAGCAGCCAATGAGGAAGGTGTCGCCGATGTCGATCGCAGGGCAGAGCTCTCTGTCACCGTCTACAAACACAGCAAGTACGTCAACCAGCTGCTTTCAGTGAATGAGTGAACTAATTCATTTAACAAACACAGACATTAACAGCTTTTAGCCCCAACCCAGATAATCAAGCAGCAAACACACTTAGAGCTCACATTTACAGTCTGTAACTCATACTTGTTGCTGTGAATTGTGGGTAATTAGATATTCTGTAACCCACCAATCAAAATTTTAAATTGAATTTATAATTTTAGCTTTTCGTTTAGCTTGAACTCTTGTTTTATTTTTTTATAGTGTGGAGAGTTTTCTTACTTAACAGTGGTGGGCACCTCCACTAACTCTCACACGCTCAGAGAAACCACATGTTAGACTCAGGGTCACTCAGGAGGCAGGTCCCTCACAGACCACATGCTAATCACTCCATCGCCCACCACACACCACATGAAACTGCTGCGAGAATACAGAAGCTAGAAGAGAACAAACACGAGGAAACAAACAGCAGAGATAGCTCCATATGAAGCATGGCTCTGTGACTAATTGGTTCAGTTTGCAAGGAATGCTGCAAATGTTAACAGGCAAACACATCTGTCAAAACAACTCCACTCTCTCTTTCAGCTTGTGTGTGTATGAGTGTGTGTGAGTGAATCCACAGACAGGAAACAGTGTTTGGTGTGTGTTTTGGTTTCCCTTGTGCAGAGAAGTGTGTGTGCATGTTGGATGGTGAAGGATCAACTCTGCATGATGCTGATAAACACACGACTCTGTGCACGTTGGGATGAACAGAGCGGTGTCACGCTGCGTTGGTACAACCTCACTGTCATGGCGGCGGCGTGTTGATGCGCTTTATTTATTCTTTGAGGACGGAGGGCGCTCTTTCCTCTGTCGATTTCAAAATCACATGATTCTGAAATCGGATTCTTGCTGTGATGGATTTGGACTTGGAATGGTTTGAGCTGAACTTTGGCTTTGAGATGTTAGGATCTTGATGGGTTCAAAGCTTGTTGACTTAAAACTGAACTGCATTTTTAAATATTTGGTATTGACTGTGAGAGTGCATGATGGGAATTTATTTATATTTACTAGAAATTTATTAAGTTTATTTAAAACTGGTCAATCTTCAGAAAATTGCAGAATTATGGGCCTGAAAAAAAAAATACTAAAGAAAAGGAATATTTAGCCTCTCCACCACCTTGTACAGCTGATATGATTATAGGATACTAGAGGTGGAAAAAAATATCACTACAGCAATATACCGCAATACTTTGACCTGTAATAATATATCAATATTTCAACTCTTACTATTGATATTTTATCAAAATAAAAAATCATATTCTAGGTAAGTTGAAAGTATAATACATCTTCTGCACCTCCACTGCAGTAGATGGCGCTAAAGAGCTACTCTGCTGTATGTTGCCCATAAACTTTATGATAAACTTCAGAGTTAATTTGAAATATTTTATTGCTAAATTTGATGATGTGGGTTTTGATGCCATAAACATCAATGTTTTCTCTCTATTCTTGGATCAGTTAGTTTAAAATCATTTAAAGTTTATTTTTTTACGGTGTAGTAGACTGATAAAATCCTAATCTTAGTCATTTTTTGTGCAATATTAGAGTTTTTATGAGTAACATTGGTTACATCAAGTGACATGTCTTTAACTAACAATTTCTTTACAATATTAGTTTAATGTCACACTAGTTAAAGTGACAAACTTGATGCACTTTATGTTTTTAAGTAAAGTGTGTTTATGAAACGCTGCATCTGACTCATTATTTCAAATACAATAAAACAGAAAATTTGTTTCGAATCAAGTAGGTAACTTGGTAGAATATTACAATATATCACAATATTATGATATCCAAATATTATTGTATCGTGACCAAAGTATCCTAATGTGTATTGTAAGGTTCTTGCCAATATGTACTCCTATAGGATATGTACGATTACTTAAGTAATACAGTGTGTCCTTGATGGCATTGTTTTTCTTTGATGTATAAAAGTTTACAGCAGGAAACAAATAAAATACAGAGACTTAACAAAATAGTACTACACATTTCTATTTTCAAAGTGGAGAAACTGAATGTACTTCATTGTTATTATTAAAACCTTAAATTTAAGGGACATTTTTAACTGTTACTTTTTTATTTTACAGTTTTAGAGCACTGACATGGTTGACTGTCCATCAGACAGTTGTTTGCCAAAAAACTACTTAATCTAAAACATGAGTATGACAAAAAAAAAAACATAGCTTACCTCAGTTTTTGTATTTTTAATTACATAGAAGGGTGTTCTCTACCTGTACTATGTGTGGGAACTTCACTTATTTAACCGCAGTTGGAAAATATGTCCGAGTATTATGGTCTTTTTGTAAGTAAGTCAAATTTGTTTATAGCAGAGGTCACAAAGATGCTTTATACTCAAAGGTTAAAGAGACAAAACAGAGAAGCATTAAATACAAATAGATCACATAAAACAGGCAGACAGTTTAAATATAGCCAAGTCTGAACAGATGGGTCTTCAACTATGTTTTAACAACAGAGGCTGGGGCTGTTTTTGCTAATGATAAAGGAAGTTAACAGCCCAACAAACTTAAAAGCAATGGTCAATAAAAAAGGTCTGTCATGTCTGCTGCAGTTCCTAGAGGAAAAAACTGCATTGAAATGTATTTTTTTATTCTTGGTTTAGAATTATGGAAAAGCTTTATGGACCAAGTTTCAACTTCAGAACTCTGACATCAAACATCATGCACTTCTGAGCTATTCCAAATATTTGAATCCAAATGCAGAAATCTCTGCCTCACAGTCTTGAGGACTGTTGTTGTTTTGGTCTGCTTGGCTTTCTGGCACATTATTCATTTTGGCTGTGAAGTGGCGCTTTGTGATGGGTCGTGAAATGCTGATGGCTGCTGTTTGTTTGGGTTGTAGGAATCCAGTGGCATCGTGCAAAGTGCTGCTCTGACAGGGAGCTGGTTTCTGCTTGTTTCCTGGGTGCAAACTTCCTTTCATTTCACATTTTATAGCCGTGATTTGGAACTTTTTAAACCAATTCATGGGAAATTGACGAGACAGGAGGCTACAAAAATTAAAATTTAGAGGGAAAATATCATAAAACACAACAAAATGTTCTATTGAGAAAAAAGTATAAGAAAGAAGCATCCTATCCCTTTCTGTCTGTCTATTTAATATTTACACAGAGTTCAGACACTCATTGCAACTCAACACAAGAAGCTAGGATTTTTGACTTTCGCTATTTTAGCCTTTCTTATCCCCTGACTGATGATCTCTTACCTCTCTTCTCCACAACGTCTTTATGTTGCTTTCATTTGACCTCTGACCTTCTAACCCAGACTGCTGGGACAGCGACGACTCCCCTCCCCCCCTCCCTGCAAGAACTCCCGAGTCCTTCATACTGGCCACAGGTGCGTTTGTACTGGTCGTGACTCACAGGTGTGTCTCTGGTGCTGTGGAGGTTTACTCCTGGATGAATCTGTGATGTTTCTCCTCTAACCCTGGGTTATTCGTCCTGATGGATCGATGAATGTGAGACTTTTTGTTTGATGCGGGGATCAAACCACAAGCGGTGGTGGTGTGGATTGGATCGTTACCTCTAATAGCCAGAAAATCAGGAATTTGATTCTCTCCTCTTCTTATTCTTTTTCATCTGCTGCTATTATTCGCTACCTGACTGTGTAGGAGCCTCAGTCTGTCTCATCCTCACTTCAAACACACAGATGGACCCACAGGCTGCAGGTATCAGACCTGATCTGGCTTTTCTGTCTCTTCCCCCTCAAGATGGTGTCTCTTTAACAACCATGCTGCCTCCTGCTGTTTTCTCTATGTAACGCTCTGATACAAGGTGAGGGCGTTAAAACAGTCCACCACATACAGAGCGAGCACAGGAGATGAAGACCAGTCGTCTTTTCCTTTGAAAAAAGTGGCTTCATCTTTTTAAAAACACTGGGGGGCGCCATTGAGGCGAGATTCAATTTTCAGAACAGGATATGGACAATGACCAGCTGTGGTTAATGTACACACACTTTACAACATGATTCATTTCAGTGCCATTATTAATATAAATTATGAAAGGACCAGTACTTAAGTAAAGCACCTCTAGTCTTTCTTGAAGTGCCTAACCCATCTACACCACATTCACACACTGATGGCAGAAACTTCTATCGTAAGGAACCATCAGTCTTAGCCAACATGTTCATACCCATCCACACACCACTGACTGACAGTGAGAGCAATTTGGGGTTAGATGTCTTGTTCAAGGACACTTTAGCATTTGACTGCAGGAGCTGGGATTGAGCCCTCAACCCTACAACTAAAAAACAACTACTCTACCACAGCCTCAGCCACATGTTATAAGATAAAATTTGGGGCAGTGTGAAAATAGGCATCAGACCACAATAACCTACCAACCCCCCCTCCTGTCCTGACTTTGGACATGCCTGTTCTGGGGGTGTCACAAAATGCCTTCCAAAGGTTTTATCTATTATTGAAGAAAATAAACATTAAGAGGTTTATAAAATATATTAACACGCAAACCACTGAAGTTTGATCTGTTTCCACATTTCTTTGTTGCCCCAAGACCTCTGAGGTGACCAAACCAGGATAATGACGGTATCAGTGGAAGCAGATTAGTTCATGAATCAGCATTATATGAACATGGGTAGTCGAATTTTCTTTAGGGCTGAACAGTTAATCGAACTGAAACAGACATCAAAATGTAACAGAATGGAATTTTCAAACCACAAAGGCTGCAATTAAAAAAATAACAAACAAAAAGTTTCATGTACACAGACCTAGAGGGATTATGGCAACTTGTACTAGTTCTACCTTAAAACCAGCAAAAGTTAATACACTGGTTTTCTGGCAAAAATACTACACATCTATAAGGCTTGAAGTTAAATCAATCACATTTGCAACTGTGATTGTAATAGTTAATTAAAGATATGTTACTCCTATCAGTTTATCTCATTTCATCATAACATGTAGGCCCGGCCAACAGGAAATAATTGTTGATATGTTGACTGTGCCCTTTGTCGTGTTTGTCATACTAAGGAATAATTCATTGCTTGTGTTGGTGAATAATGCAGTAGATAAACGCCCCTTCCTCCCAAGTAAATAAATGAATAAATCACAATTGCAATTAGGGATGGGTACTGAATTAGGTACTTTTATAGGTACCAACCAAATTCTGCCAAAAGCACAGGGTTCCCATTCACGTAAAATCAAAAGGTACCATGTTTATGTACCTAAACGCATCCTTGTGACTGTGGAGTGGAAGAGTAGGTGATTTTCCATGGTGGACATGAATACAGCATTACAAGGTTATATATTTAAGAATGAATATGTTAGATTGAGAAAAAATAGATTTTATTACTGAACAAATTAACATTTTTTTACCACATACACACAAAAAAGTACCAAAAATTGGTACCGTTGAGTACAGATACCAATTACCAGGTACCAGACATTGGTGTCATATTGTTTCAAATATGAAAGGTACCCATCCCTAATTGCAATAGTAGTATAAGTACAAGAATTGCTATTAGATTATGTTCCAAAATCATTCAACCCTAATTTTCGACCAATCAGCTGAATTAAAAATCTTTGTCCCCTTTTGTACATTTTGTTTTTATTTTTTATTTTTGGGATTTGCCTGTTGGTGTGTTCCCATGTCAGGGAGGTTGCCAGTCTTTGGCACCTCTTAGGTCACAGGGTGAAACATTCCCGGAGCACAGAATACTTTGTACAGCCAGCATTGATCAGGATTAGGGACACAGCTGTGGTTTATTGCCTTTATATTTTGGTATTTTGGGTTGTTGATGTGCAAAGAAAAGTCCTTGTTTTCAAGTATGAGTATAAGCTCAAGACTCACCAGACCTTGGAAAGAAGCGGGAAAAGTGTACTGTGTGTGAATGAGTGTGAACGTGGTTCAACTGCTACTTGGTTTTGAGCTCATAGGTTAATTTGACCTTAGTCACTTCCTGGTATTAAAGTCCCTCTCTCTGTGGCTCTCTCTGTCAGACCCTCTGGAGGGGAAAACAGCCTCAGCAGAATGGAGCAGCTCACACAAAGGTACGAACACACACACATTGTCACTTTCCTTCCCGCCTGTTTATCTGTGCAAAGACGCCTCTGTGTGTCAGGCAGTGTATGTTTTTCCATCACAGCAACACAGCAGAGCAGAGCAGGAAACAGACCTTCAGTGTTTTACAAATTAGCCCGCGCACGATAAGACTGACAGCATTTGTCAGAAGGGCAGCTGTAGGAGCAAGAGACAGAGTAATAACGAGAGAAAGAGATACAGAGAGAGAAAGGGGAAGAAGATAAAACCTGTCCGTAGAGAAGAGGGATGAAAAATGTGTGTATGCTTATCAGGGCCTGAAGAGTGAAAGATGACAGTTACTACCAATTTATTGCCTCAACAGTTTTGGTGCGTTTGTTGGAGAGGGAACAATGAGAAGAAAAAAAGTGTTACAGTTTTTTAATAGCTATAAATGTTATCGAAAGAAGCATTTGGAAAGAGAAGCAGCTCTGTGATGTAATTTAAGATATCTGGACTTTCAATGTCATGAACTATGCTCAGTCTGCAGCTGCTGGGCTGCTATAAAAACTCACATTTATCTGTTCTTTCTTCAAATTAGTGTGATGTCACTACTTTGGCCAGATTTTCAACTTATATCTATAACTAGAAAAGCACTCAGAGAGCGCAGACCTCCACCAGGCATACTGTGATTGTCACCCACACTTTAGTCCTACTTTAATGTTATACTTCATTTCAGCAGACTGTCTGGTACAATTTGGTGTTAGTTGCAGGTTTGTACGATAATTTGTTACCTGACAGTGTTGAATATTTCATATTCTTGATCTTAGTATCCAGAACATTGGCAGGATCTGGATCGTACTTTTACATCTGTCAGAAATTATGGTGACCTTGTCTTGTATTGTTTTGCAAAGCAATCTGACCATTTATGGTAGAGTTATAAACACATATGGTGAAAACGACCCTATTTTGCAATGATAAAGAATCCTTTTAAAAAGTCCTGGATCCAGACAGTGATCCAGATCACCTCCAAAATTTAATCACTCCTTCCTTATCCCATTTTAAACATTTCCTGAAAATTTCATCAAGATCCGTTCGTTAGTTTTCAAGTTACGTTATTCACAAACAAACACTCCCAAAAAATAAACTCCTTGGCCGAGTGATCAAGCGTTAAACAGACATCAAACCAAACCAGTGATGGTCAGCAATAAGGGAACAGTCAAGACTTCCATTTTCGTCTGCTACATTAAGTTTATTTTTTCCCCTGCAAAATTTACTAGAGTGAGTTTTGTTTATTCATGAGTTTCAGGTGAGTCCCAGTTTCATGGTAAAAGTGAGTAATACAGAGGCCTCAGTCTGGCTGTCTTCAGCTGTGTAGACTTGTTTTTGTGATTTAGTTACAGGAGATAAATAACTCATCATCACATCACAGCCAATAAGAGCTAGTCCACTAAAGTGTTTAAATATTGCACAACATCTCTAGAACTGCAAGCATTATTTACATGATAACCAGAGCACTTCTCATCCTGAAAATTGAGTCCTGATTTTGTTGAATGTTGTCGTCAGATTTGTCCGACAGTGGAGTTAAAAATGTAATCTATGAAAAAGTGTTTTTGATGTCTTACCTTCAGAGTATTTGATGGATCTTAACACACGATGCAACACCTCTGGATTTTTCATAATTACACAACAACTCAAGCTCATGAATCCATGTGTGTCTGTGTGTGTTTGTTTTTGTAGATGTGTCAGATTGCATTAAGAAGACGTCACCAACAGACTCTGAGTCAGCTGGTTCCACAGTGACAGACAGCAAGGCAGACCTGGGTGGGTAAGTCTGCTGCGTTTTGAACATATTGTCAGAGAACTCAGCTCCAATGTCTCTGCTCTGGTTTTCACTTGTCAACCACATGAGAGTTATTTTCACATGTGATGATTTTTCAGCCTCAGCACAGAAAACTTTGCTGACTTCTGTGCTTTCTATTTACGTCATCATATTTTCTTTGCTTTGATGCTGCATGTGCAGAAAGTGTTTGATGGTTCTGAGACCATGCAGGGGTTTTTTCCTTGAGGGGATGCCTTTTTTAGATCTGTTTTTATTCATCTTAATGAAAAACAAACACAGCTAAGAACTTCTTGTCCCTGTCCCTGTCTCTGTCCCTTTAGGGTTCGGTAACCGCTGCATTCAGCCCAAAGGACCCCGAGAACCCCCATTAGAGTGGACATGATGGATCGTGATGGAGCGTCCTCCTTCGTCAGGAGATGGACTTTACTGATCTCACCTGGCTGGTCCAAAAATAGAATTCATAGATGCTAGAAAGACAGAAAGCTCAGTTTTACATAGAAGCACCTTCTGTGTAACTCTGTGCCAGAACCTCCTCCTCTTCCTCCTCCTCCTGCTCCGCTGTCAGTCCGTGCAAAGCAGACCAACAGTTTCCAGTCAAGTGGCTTGTCCATTTTAGAACAAAGCCGAGTTTTACCGCTCAACTGATGTTCTGAGCTTCTAGAAACTGACCTGGGATCAGCCTGTTATTGGTTAAAGGGTTTTTTCAGCTGTTTATGGTGTCTTACAAGTAGAATACTCTCGTTTTGTTTTCCTCTGAGCTGTTGACACATCATGAAAATTTGATCATTTTGAAGCTGGAGCTGCATTTGCAGACTAATACACGCTCACCTTGAAACAACAGGTAGTCAGTTTTCTGTCGAACCAAAAGAGAAGATCTTTTTTTTTTCGATCAGGATTGATCTCTAGTCGGACAAGCTACTGCAGGAAGCTGATTCCTGAGGTTTAACTGAACTCCCTGAAGCTGTCTCGCTTCCTCCTACTGAATGAACAACAATCTTCAAAGCGAACCTAGATAATCTGTTACCCATGATGCAACCTTTTCTGTTGGGTATGTACAGGTTGCCTGGGTGCTCTCTTTCTCTCTCTGTATCTCTCTTTCTCTTCCTCTTTCTGTGTGCTGGTGCTACATTACAAAGGATCAGTGAAGAAACAGAAGTGCTCGAGCTGCTCGTTTTACTCCTTTTCTTCTTTCTTAGGTGCGTGTGTTAGCGACAGTAACGTTAGCTCGAGTGCTTTAGTTTTTCAAGCTGATCGCCCTGTTTTACCAGAGTTACAGATTTTTACAGTTTGGTCATTGCTGTGGTCAGTGAGAGCACCTCTCTGTGGATATTTGATGAATGATTTGACACTTTTGGAGTTATTTCCTTTTTAAGGGGCCAGAGCCAGAAGCAGCTTAGCTTAGCTTGGTAGAAAGGCTAAAATGCACCTAACAGAACGTTTAAATCTCATTCACAAAAATGCTTCATGTCATTCATCTGAGACACTTTTTTGGCTTAACTTTGGGTTGTTTTTTGGTTGCAGTGTCTACCTTAAAACAATTTTACTCTTTACTCTGTGGAAAATTGTTATGACACTTGTTTGGTTTGTACAAATGACGTTTATAATGTTTGAAAAAGAAGCAGGCTGGCGGTTACCTGTTTTCACACCAAGCTTTGTGTAGCAGTCTGGAGCTTTAAAATCTTAGTAAGGAGTTTTTTTGCTAGGTGATGAATAAGACTCAAATTAATACTGCCATTTAAAAAAAACAAGGTTATTAGCAGCAAGTGACCATTTCTGAAAAGTTAACACAGCGTCTGAAATCGCTGCTGAAGGGTGGGAGGCAGGTGAAAGGATTTTCTGTGCACTGCCAAAATAACCAAAGATCCTCAAAATTATTCACATGTTGTTGTTGGTAATGAGAACCATGATGAGATATTTTACATGTGGGCTGGAGAAAATCATCATTATTTTGTGGACCACCACAGGGGGCGCCAAAAGCAGTACAAAGTAAAAGTTCCTTACAGGAGCTGCTTTAAAAACAGCTTTCCCCATCAACTTCTGTAACATGACACAGTCTACATGTTTATTCCTGCACTGGTTGGAAGAATGAGACATTGACTCATGTTAGGCTGACTGTTTTTCCCTTATTGTGCTATGTAATGCTAAGCTAAGTCATGGTAAAACTGGGCAAACAAAGAACCAAGTCCAGTTTTCAATTGTGTGGCAGTGGTTGTGAATATTTGTTGATTGTGAGACGTCAAAGCCAAACGTAATGATGCTGGTGCTTGAACTAGGAAGCTCAGTTATAGGTGATTAAGTTTATGACTGAACTTGTAGAAGACACTTTTTGGTGAGATCAAAGTAAAACTTCAACAATTGTGTCAAATTATTCTTCTTATCCCAGAGTGAAAATGAGCTGAACGACCACCTCCGTAATGACCAAACTCTGTGACTCTGGCCCTCACTGCTGGGACCATGAGCCTGCCTTAGACAGCCAATGACAGTCCTCCTTTCTTTGGCCTCTCTTCTTTTCTTTCTTTGTGTTTTTGTCTCCTCTAAGTCTTAACTCGGGACTCATTTCCTTACTTTCTTGCACTGTCCTGTCTTTGTTCTGTGTCTTTTTTCCGTTCTTTTTCTCCCCCCGCTGGTGCGGCCCTGAGATGAAGAACCATGAGAGTCTTTTCTTTCTATTTACTGCCAGCTAACTCACCATGAACCTCAGTTATTTGCAGTAGGAATGTTACACATCCTCTGGCCTCTTCAAACTTGACTGCTTCCTCATCTGACGGCCAAACTCAAACTGATACTGTAGCTGCTCCTGTGTCTGTGAACAAAGACTGAATACGACAGCAGCAGCCAGGGACCCAGGACTACTGTTTTCTCCTGATTTTTAGCGCTCTTTGCAAACTCCTCCTTCATTTGCTACCATAACTATACAGTATATGCATTGTTTTATAAGATAAAGAACTGTACAGGGCAGTTTAGGTATATAATATTTTCAGATTTTTTGTTATCTCGTAAATATTCTTATTAACAGAAGATGTAAGAAAGTCAGTGCATGATGATGATGATGATGACGATGATTCCTCCCTTTCACCATATTCCCCTTCAAACTGTAAATTATTCTGCTGCCCTTAGTTTTTTGTTTTTTTTTTGCTCCTGGCGACTATTTCAGGGTTATTTTTATTTTTTGTTGAGTTATATGATATTTTTTTGTTTTATTTTAAATTGTTTGGCAGATGAAAAGTTGCCCCTTTCAGATAGCTTCAACGGGCTTTCAAATAAGATTGTAATAATAATATTAATGATGATAATAATAATAATGGTTGTTTTTTTGTAAATGGTATTTTAAAAGTTATTTTTGTATACGCGGTTGTTTGTTGCGTCACAACTCCACTGCCACCCCACCAAAATCCCTTCTTCCCTCTTTCCACAAGCTCTCTCCAACTTTCCTTTTCATTTTTCCAACATTTATTTCTATATTTTGATTGTTTTAAAGGTCAAACATGCAGCAGAGATGGATCTCCTACACTAGATAAGGAGCATCTCTATCCTCTGTTCCATCTTTGGTACCTTCCCCCTCGTTTCCAAGCTGTAACTTTCAACACACCTGTTCACTTCAGTCCAACATCTCCAAATAACATTTGGCCGAATTGAGAAACAAAACTTAAAACCTGATGAATACACAGCCTTTTAAACCCCTTTCCTTCCTTTCTCTTCATTTAGCCATGCACACTAGCCTCGATCTCAGTCAAGAGCCCACCTGTGCCTTTAAGTGAGAGCCCGCCCACTCCCCCCTCTTTTCTCTCCCTCTCGTCCAATCATAATTAACGGCTTGAGCGTGAGCGATGTGATTCGCTGCTGCTTGCTCACAGCCTCCTGTGGGACTCTCCCCACATACACAAACAAACACACACACATAAACACACATACACATACACATACACCACCACCAACTCTGTACCCTCTCTTCACGCACATACACTCAAATAAACACACACACACACCCAAAATGTTTGTATGTTGCAGAAATCAATCAGTAAAATTGAACATTAAGTAAAACATGCCTCTTTGTTTTTATTAGAGAAAGTGTGTGAAAGTTGTGTTTCTGCGTGTGTGTACAGGAACTTTAGAGAGCAGGTAATGAGGTAATCACTTACTCTGTGTCTGCAGCCAAATCAAAGAGCTTATCTAATTTTGTCTCTTCTAACTGCTCATATAATCTAATCATGTCCGTCACTGTGTATATGTGTGTGTTAGTGTGTGTATCAGGGAAAAGTCACAGCAGGGGATCCTCGCTCACACCTGGAAGATCTGCTGAGACGTATACACACACACACACGTACCACTACTGCCATTAATTAATCCCAGCAAGTGGTATAAACAGCGTCTCACACAGAGACCTGGAGGGTTACACATTTGTATTCACTTTTCACACTTAGAGAGTCACAGCGGGTGGGAGGACATACTGTGATTATTTCTTCTGCTCACTTGTAGCCAAAGCTCATTTAATGTTATTTATACAGTACATTAGACTGCATTATTTCATACTTAACCATTACAGTAGAAGAGGCTCAGCCTGCTTTACATCTGTCTTTGTATTGGATCTTTATTATCGTTATCCACCTGTTACAGCTACAGGGTTTGATGCCTGCATCAAGTGATTGCATAATATTTACCAGTAGAGCACCAAGAGAGGCCTTTATATTGAACAATTATACAAAAACTTTTACTTCTCTTGTCTTTGAGATAAACACCAAACTTGTATTTTACACTTCCTTTCAATTTATTTATTTTTCAATTTTAGTAAAAACAGATTATTACAATAACACAGTCTTTCAAATACAAAGCATTACAATGATGTTTATCTATGATTATTAAAAAACTGACAGGATTAATCAATAAAGTGGTAATATCTGGTGTATTGACCAACAGATAGGGCACCTTAGCTTTTCTCTCAACAGATGTAATCCATGATCATAAATCAAAATATTTTTCCCTATATGAATTGAATCAAATAAGACAATGAAGACAAGGAGTCTAAAATAAGTTGACTGAACCTATTTACACTGCTGCATTAAATACCTGACTCTAATTGGCACAGCAAGGTCTGATATTTTGTAATACGCTATGAAGAATACCTGAAATAGCTTAATACCTGCTCATACTGTTAATACGGTGGCCCTGACGTGCAAATCACAACAGCAAATCAAAAAATAACATAACAACAAATCTAAAATCACAACGAAATGAAAACAAAACAAAACAAAAAAACAGCAAATCAAGGTAAACAACAGACTTTTGCTATTGTCATTTCTATTTTGTTTTTGTGTTTTTTGATTTGTTGATGTGTTTTCTGTTTTATTGTTGTGATTTGCACTTCACAGGTAACATATGTTGAGGTTCCCACATTCAACAACTAAAAATCAAAGCAAGTGTTTTGTCCAAAACTTAGTCAAGTACCAAAACTTTTCTTTATTAGTCTTATGTATGGAGAAATTATGCTTATTTCAAGAAACTTGACAGATGAATTGTTCTTACCCCATTGGTAGATTTATTAACTCTATGGAGTAATTCAGCCATCATTTTTGTCTCTTAATATCTTAAAATAAGACATTTACTGGACTTGTCAGGCTAATGTGGCTCATACTAAGTCTAATAAGATAACTTTGATAAAAGATAAGACATTAATACTTCCTTACATTTACTTTTTTCATTGTAGTAATGAGTCTAGTGAAAGGGTGGTTGTGCAAAATGGAATCCTTATAGGGTGAGCAAGACTTCGAGGTGGAGAAGTCGTGCAAAATACACTGGACTCTTCTCTGAGTATTAATAGGAAATTATTGTTGAGAAAAAAACACTCATTTTATGGGAGAATCAAGGATTCAACAAAGCAAGTGTCTAATTCACCTTTAGCAAACTGCTTACATCCCTCCTAACCATGACTTTAACCCACATTTAGTGAAAAACATCCAGCATGTTTCACTTTTTGTAATACTTTTCTCAAATGTAGTATTGTAAAGTAATTCTGCCTTAAAAAACATGTGTTCAACATGTTTTGTTGAAGAGGAGAGTAAAAGAATTCACACTATCACAGGCACTACGCGGCTTTATGACACTGTAAACACTGCAGTCACTGAAGGAAAATTTAATGCACCATATGTTTGGAAGAAGCACATCCAAGCCTCTTCTCCTGCTCAGTCTCTACCTTTCTTTCATCTTACTAGCACACCTGTTATCAGCTCAGTGTTTCCCAGAGAGCGCTGCACTGTACCAATGTATGAACACACAGTACGCTCCTCACACTCTCTCTCTTTCTGTGTTGTATAAATTAAAACAGGTTGCTTTCTTAACTGGGTCACCTCAGTTTTCCCATCGAGCAGTCTAACATGTTATGTAATGGCTTATATATATAGCCAATCAGTGTTGAGTGTGTAAGCAGAAGCAGCAGGCTGCCATCTGAAGATATTCAAACTGTGTCAGCTCGATTTCAAAGCCTCAAATTTACAACATTATGTATGTCATAGAATTATTTATAGGTGTATTGCACTTTTGCATGCACACACACTCCGTAGAATATTACCACGTCAGGCTGATAACACACAATAATCTTGTCACACTGATCACGGTAAGTTGTAATGTTACAGCTCGCTATTCATGTTTAGTATTCACACTGCTGTTTCACACTGACAGGCCGCTTACTGAGAGCTCTGCCAATCAGACAGCGTGAAGAGAACGTTTTCATCTCAGTAAATCAAAGTGAAAACAGACGCCTGAGGATTCACGACAATCTGTAATGATGTGGTTCGTGAGTGTCATCAAATGACTCTGAGGATCAGATGAAAGAGGGCAAGTATAGCCCTTTGATGATAACTCTTATACCTCAAGAAAAACACACACTCTCTACATGATCTGTAATGGCCAACATGAAATGTTGAAGAGGGTTAAACAAACAGGTGAATGTAAGTTTACGTTGAGACTGGACATTGGATGACCTAAGATTTTTTCAGCCTCTGCTCAAAAACTATCTGCTCTTTTCAGACAACAGGAAGCAGGTGTCTAAGGTTTCAAATCAAAATGAAAAATAAGTAATGAAACTGGAATGAGGGGCTTTATTATAAGATTTTTATATCCAAGAAAAATATAGATATGGGCTCTAAAAACCAGGAACTTGATTTTTTTTCTGTTTAAAAATATTACACACCAACCTTTTTTAGGTGGTAAAGCTTTGCTGATTGTATTGTATCTCGCATTTTTTTCCCCCAACATTGCTTTAATAGATTAAACTTAAGCTTTAATTATGTGCTATGTGCACAAATGAGGTATCAGACACACAAACAAAATCCCAGACAATCATAAGAGAAATGAAGAAATAGAAGAAATAATTACATCTTGCATCCAGGCAAAGTGGTCTCTAATAAAATGAATAGATATCAAATCAATAAATATAAAATTACATAAAAGGTTGGACAAGTAGTATTAGTATTAAAAACAATTTAAAAAAAGATAGCAACAAAAAATATGTATATATGTTATTATGGAAGTCTATTTTTGCCATAACATAGGATTGGAAAAAAAAATAGAAATACAAATCGCTGAGTTAAATCAATGATACAGAACCTCATTATGTATTAAAAAAATTATAAACGGAAAAAAATTAAGTTGCTAAAAAGTTTTTTGTACTATGTCAGCAGGAGTAGCCTAGTAGTAGAGTAGTGACAAGGTGCTACATCCCCATTCAGTATTAAACATTTCACATTTTCTACACCTGGAGCAGTGTTTCATATTTCTTCATAGTTAATTTTAATCTATCTGTATCCAAAAATCAAATATTCTCTTTTATCTCTCGTGAATTCGACGCATTCATTTTGATTGATGGATCAATATCCTGTAAGCAGCAGCCAGCAGCCAGAACATGTACTGTACATTTGCTCATAAGTCCCGCCTCCAGTTTTTCCCTCTCTACCTGTCAGTCAAGTCTTAGCCCCGCCCCCCGACTGCCTGCACGTCGGCCGTCGGGGAAAGAGAGTAAATAGAGAGAGAAGCCTCAAGATGGCTGACTCGCAGGGCTCCGTCCACCTCTCCGGAGCTGCTACTGCGGTAGCTCCGGCGGTCGCCTCCGCCAAAAGCCCAGTCATCAAGCCGACCGAGGCAAAGGGAGCCCCTGACAACCGCTCGCAGTCTTCCCGGGATTTTAACCCGCCGCCGCCCAAGAAGGTCCGAGTCGAGGAGAAGAGCGTGAAACCCAAGAAACTCAGCAGGGACGGAGGAGTGGGAGGCAACGGTAGCGGCAGAGAGAAACTCCAGCAGTCCACGAAGCAGCAGAGTTATGGCAGCAGCCCGGATCCTTGGAGCTCCAGCCTGGTTAAGACAAGCAGCAACACCGGTGGATCCCAGCCTCCGACTAATACCCATAAAGTCTTCAAACAGAGCGATTTCTTCCTACACAAAGCGCCTTCGTCCTCAAAACCCAAGAAACCCAATAAAGATAAACAGCGGGAGAAAGAGAGGGAGAAGGAGAAACGAAGCGGAGAGGAGAAAAAGAAAATTAAAGTGTTGGTGACCCCCGGACACGGGAGTAACATCAGTAACAACAACAACAACGATATCAGCAGATTAAACAACACTCCTGCGGTGAAGAGAGAAAATGGGGAGGTCATTTTGCCACCTAAAGGTAGGCCATAATATATCGTAGTATTTTGTAAATTTAAACTGAAGAGAATTAGTAAACTTTCAGCTGTTTCCATTCAGTTTCTGGGTGTTCTGTTCATTTTAGCTGCTTGACTCAGCGTAGATTAGTCACAGGGGATGTGAACATGTGGCCCGGAGTGTGCAGTTGACTGCCTTCTAATTTGTCTGGACAGTCCCGTTTTCGGAGTAGCCACAGCTTAAAAGCGCTTTTGAATATACTTAATGATATGCACCTACTCTCGGGGCATAATTGTGTACAGAAATATTCTATAAAAGAGGTTAAAGCCGAGTTGAATGTCCATAAAGCTTAGTTTAATAGATGTTTCTAGGGGTCATGGCTGCCAGCTTTAGTCGTTTGTTCACCCGCTCGTGAACCCTCGAGCTTTAGTTGTCGCGCGACCTGCAGTTCGATTGTAGCCAGCTGCTCGTGCTCTTGTTGACAGAGTTACATCCTATTGGGAAACTGTTAACTGTTTATTTGTAAACACTGCTGCAATTCAGTCGAGTTTGATATTTTATTTATATTTAAATGAGCCATAATCTCTGTCGTGACTGCATTACGACCAGAGGTAGTTGTGAATTATTCTGTAATATAGTAATTGTGCGAGTATTTATGATACATAACATACGGATTGTATGCGTTCAGCTACACGCAGCTGTCAACAACATGACAGCCGCCCGCCATTATAGGCTAAGTGTTGTTTTGGTAGAGCACCACGCCCCCCTCTGTAACCTGCGGCTGTATGGGAAACAGACACGGGGCTTCACAGCTTGTTGTTACTCCCATGTTTTACAGTTGTACAAGCAGAACATGATGTTTCCAATCCTTCAGCCCACTCATTTTACCACTGGAAGCTTTATTATTATCATTATTATGCTAACGGAAACACACTTTAAAGAACTGGATCTTTTTTTGCAGAACTAGTCGGATACACTACATCAGAATAATTCACTGAAACTGAAAAACAGAAAATTTAAGAGAAAGTGCAGTTGATAAAAATACAAAATAATGTAATAATTATTTTACTGTTTTTTTATTTGAGTATCTGAAAAAAATGATACATTAGTTTTACCTACTTAAGCTACTTCAACAAAATATTTTCCCCCATTAGGGGTTTTATAAAGTTTTGTTGTATCTTAGCTTGCTAACTTTGCTAGAATGCTAAGTTACACCCATTGCCTCTGAGTGTAAAAATTTATATAAGTATTTTGGTTGGGACTACATTTTTAACTGTATTATCTTAAATTATTTATTCTATGTAGCAGTCTGGCATCTGAATTTACACATACAGTGAGCCTTTATTGATTCCTTGATTCAATTATACATTACTATTTATGCATTGATATATTTACTGCAATAAATAGTAAATAGTAATAATAAAGAAGGCTTGTATTCCACAAACTGATAGTACTCCAACCATTTTTCCTCATTACAATTTTTTATGTATAAATTTGTCTGTGTGTAAATGTGTAAATCCTTTCATGCTGATGAATGAATTAGAATAGGCTGAGGCAAATTCCCAACTTAGTGCACAGTAAATATTCTGGTCCTAAATAGCATCAAGCCCCTTCATACCCATATTTTCTCAGATGTTTAATTATTTCATAAATCGCATGACTCAAGAAGGAGCAAATATTAGATGACTCAGTCTAGTGATAAGGTGGCAAAGCTGGTGTAACAAATGTTTCTTCTGTCTCAGATTTTGTGCTGACATTTTTCTATTTTTGATGTCTTGTTGAATTTTGTGAGTGTTTTAATGCTGACATACCCTGTCTGTGTGCATTTGTGTTTACTGATTTCTGTAACAAGTTCTGTTCTGTGTGTGTGTATATGTATGTAATCAGGAATACAGAGTGGACATGGTCGAGTGTCTGTGTGTGGGCATGATGTCACCCTTTTCCAGTTGGATAGTTTAAGAGGTCATGACACGCTCTGAACAGCCTCAGTGAGAACACCAGAATGAGACGTGTATTTGGCCTGTAGCCCCAACAGACTATCAGAAACCCACACACACAGTCTAGTAAACAGGCAGTGTTGGACATGACTGTACACATTACACAGTTTAAGAAAAAAACAGAAAGGGGATTTTACAGTGAATACCTGATTAGCTATAAACATTTTATCTGCCTGAGTTGTGTGTGATGAGCTAATTTGACTGACAGGCGAGTGCGTTGATTTCCAGACGACTAAATCTCAACTCCACAACTCTGGCTGTTTATAGACTAACTGAAAGTAAGTTGGCATCAGCAGTTTTTACAGATTCAGTCGGCATCCCTGAAATTGTCACATCCGGTTTGCTGTGAGGGGGCAAACAAACCAGAGGCCACAATGCTGAAGAGCTGCTGTGTGCCCCTCTGCAAGATTGATCAAATAAAAACTGAATTCAAAGTTTAATTTACTTTAACACTGTATTATCTTTATTTGATTTTTTTCAGGGAAGCTTAAATGTAGGATTAACAGTGAAAAGGGAGCACAACTATTTACCACGAGTATTTGTGGCTGCTCTGCGTGCAAAACCCTGCATGATAATGTTGGAAATTCATTACAACATGCTTGCCTATTCAAAGGTACCGAGAAGACTTGAAACAGTGTCACTCCTTAACATTTTACACTTTATCATCCATGGTTTGAAATGAGATTATCAGTGTCAAAATGGATTCTTTCTAAATACTGTTTCTGAGTTCAGATTTTAATGCATGAATCTATTTACAGCAGTTACACTTAAAGTCCCCTTGATGACACTAGAGCGCCGGGCTGTGAGTAACACTAAACAAATAGTCTGCTCAACTTTAGCTGTACACTAAACCCCGCTACACACTGAGTTTACAAAGTGCTTGTTGTCACTTCTCAAACAACAGCGCTACACAACCTACATGAAACCATACATCACCTTGTTGCTCTGCATCCTGGGAAAAGTAGGCTTGCTTGAACAAAGAAAAGTAGCGTCAAAAGAAGATCAGTTCTCGATTAAGTTGCTTCCAAAAGAAACGCGCACCTTAGCAAGAGTCACGTCGACAGGGGGTGATGGTGCTCATGGGAAATGGAGTTTTTATATCAGTAAAACACTACAGGTGTCTCTTCATTTATCAAATTGACAGTAATGACTCGGGATGTTCGATACCAGCACAGGTACTTCCTTTTGAGTTCTTACCGATACCAAGTACCAATACCACGGATACATAAAATTTAATAAACAGTGACAGATCATTTTGAACAGACGGCACAGTCACTCTGTCATTAAGTCCAAATTAAAACACAAACCACTCTCCCTGAGTGAGACTTGTTTTTAATAAATTAAAAAAAAGTGTAAAACAAAACTAACAACTCTCAGAGTTTTGGTGGTTTTTAAAAAAAAATAAACTGAAGTGTAAAATACAACAGTTTAACTTTTAACTCTCTCTGGTTCATTCATGTTGTCTGAACAAGACTTGATGCACATCTGATGTGGTGTCACACTGCAGCAATGTAGCGCCAACTACTGGTGAGGAGGACTTACTCATAGTTGTTTTTTTTGCCTTAAGTATTTTCTGGTGGTATCTGCAGCCTTTGCAAGTGCCGGTACCTTGAAGAAAAGGCTGGTACTGGCCTAGCCTTTACTGATTGACTCAGTAAAGGACATGAAGGCTTGTTAGTGTTAGCATCTGAGTTCAAAACCCCTCCCTTGTGTGTTTAAGGTTTTCAAACTGGGGGAAAGGAGTGTTTCCTAAATGTAGATGCCCTGCCTCTGACTATGTTGCAGTGCCGAGTTTTTCAATAGGGAAACAGACATCGTTAGGCTTCAAATCTTCTCTGCTACTTGGTGACATCACTGACACTACCATTACGTAAAGAGTCTATATTTAAATGAGCACTTGGTGAGGTTTTGCTGTTGATGTTGTGCTCTTCTGTAACAGTCGATGCTCCTCTTTAGGTAAACATTCGTGATTCTAATTAGGAGAGCTAAGATGCAGCTCCTTCATTAGCACCACTGAAGAGCTACACTGAGCCTCTTAGTTGCTGTAGTTGGTTGCCAGTGTTGGGGCATTGTAATCATTTTAATCATCTTCAAACATCAGGGCTTGAAGGTATATCTGCACTATAGATTATATCTGGATAACGCAGCTAAATTTGAACTGTTGTGAAGTAATAAAAATGTTTGAGTCTTCTTACATTTTCCAGAAAGTGTTGCGTTGCAGCCTGCCTCAGTGTTTTTTTGGTCCAGTGCTGAAACGTGTCCTTGAGCCAGAGAGAGACAGAGGGAGAGCCTGCCAGCCTCTTGTCCTGGACTCTGAATTTGATTGTGCTTTCTGACCTTCATGGAAACTTCCTGCTGGGATCAAACAGTGTCACATCATCACAGTAATATTATTAGTGTTGTAGGGAGGTCGGAGGTCATGACTCGGGTTACTTTCTGCTTTAAAATGAGGGAACACGACTCTAGAGGAAGGAATCATAGCAGGGTTGTTCGTACTGGGTTAGTATTTGAGAGGTTTTTGTTTCACTTGAACAGAGGAATCCTGCTGAGCGATGAACTCCTGACATCGCCATGTTTTAACTTCATATTATCCGTCTAACTAAATATATCCTCTTCATAAAGATGTACTGAATTAAAAGCAACACTAACATGACTATAAAACACACTTTTCTACATCACTTCTACTGGGCCTGTTGTGAATCCTGGAAATGTAGAGGTACGTTTCTGCGAGCTGATGTGAAGTCACAGTTTCAGTGTCCGTTCAGTATCCGCTTGAGGCAGGGAATTTCTGGACAGGCTGCCAGTTTTATTATATCACTAACACATTTAAAACTGGCTGAATTGACATATATAAAAATCTGTGTATCTAATTAAAGTGATATTCAGAAAAAGTAGATAGAGAAACCAAAAAGACCTTAACATTTGTGTGCCATGATTTTACGTCTAATCTAAACGGAGGTAGAATCTGCGGCTCTGTTATGTGCCTAACTTGAGGGAAAAACACTTGGAGATGTCAGATTTGATCCTGGAGGCAGCACGGTCACTGCATCAGTCTGAGCTGACGGAGAAACAACGGAGACAAGATTTAACAGCATATTGTGAAGCCTAACAGCATGACTGTCTGTACAATTTGTACAAATTGTTAGAGATTAGCCCTCATTGGTTTAAAGGGATGTTTTCCACCAATGTGATGACACAGGCGATAAAAAGTGAGTAGTCTATAAATCATCATGTTTACATGCAGCTGTAAGTACACAGATTAATCTATGTTTTAAAAATGGTGAGCTGTTATTTTTGTACTAAACAGAGAGAAAAGCAAAAAGCTGGTATGAAAAACATTGATTATATAAAGTGTAAAGATGGATGACAACACATTCTACTGCAGGACAAAAGTGAAGGTGAAATAGCCCCCACTGTAGGTATGAAGGTTGAGCATTTTTTTGATACTCTGACATATTTCTTTTAGCTCAAGCTGGTATTAAGAGCGCTAACAAATCCAAAGCTTTGAGCTTAATTCTGTAAGCTGTATCTGTGTGTGTGTGGCCAGGTATTTTCAAAAACGAATATCCTTTCCTCGTTCATTTTTAAAAATACTTCCACACGCAGTGGGTGAATCCGCAGGTGAGTGCGGCTCGAGGCATGCCAAACCCATAATGGCTAAGATTTTCCAGACCTAAAATCTGTGTCAGCCAACCAGAATGAGCCCCCGTCATTCAGCTGTGACGTTTAAGAACTGAAAACTCTGTTTACCAGCGTCTACACGAAACCATGAAACCCGAGTTTTCCAAAATCTTCACTGTGGCCGGAGTTTTTAGAAAACATTGTTTTTGATGACGCAAAACTGTGGTTTCCTGTGGACGACAGGCGTAAACATACAAAAATATATGCGTTTTCCTAAATACCCGGCTGCGTGTGGACATGGCCTGTGTCTCTTCTCTCTACCACACCTGAAGCTAGGGATAGGTACCGAATTAGGTACTTATATAGTAACCGACCAAATTCTCCCGAAAGTTCCGGGTACCGAGTAACGTGAAATCAAAAGGTACCATGTTTAGGTACCTAAATGCATCCTTGTGACTGTGGGGAGTGGAAGAGTAGTTGGTTTTCATAGCTGGACATGAACATGGCATTACAGGGTTATTTATTGAAGAATAAATATGTTAAATAAAAAAAAAAGGTTTTATTATCAAACAAATTGATATTTTTTTTACCACATTAACACAAAAAAGTACAGAAAATTGGTTTCGTTGAGTACAGATACTGATTGCCAGGTACCAGACATCGATACCTTCGTTTCAAATGTGAAAGGTACCCATCCCCACCTGAAGCTCTTCCAAGGCTTAGAAAAGATGTGAAGTATTTTGTCCATTCAGTAAAAGCAACACTTTGTGAAACAGTTTTTCACCTCAAGGGAGTCTGTGGTTTTGGCTTTGCTTTTTGGGAGCTATGATGTTGTCCATCTTTATATATGCTCTATAGAATGAAGAACTGCTTATGAAAACAAATGCTTGTCAAACTCTTGTGCCTTCAGTGGAAAATGCAACATCATATGAGAAATCCATTCATGGTATGATGTTTAAATGCCGTGTTATTGCTGTATCATCTGTAAAAATCACATTACATGATCGGTCATGTTGCTTGATTGTGAAATCATTGCTCTAAGAACTGTAACAGCCACTGGCTCTATGATACTCCTGCACGTCTTTTGAGCATTGCAGTGAAGTTTGTTTGGCGTGTAGCAGTAGTAGAACTTTACACCCCGGCTGCCTCTGGCCCTCCATCTTTCAAAGTGATTTCCCTCCTGTGATCATCCTCACACTGAAAACCACCTGCTGTGTTTCCCCTCCAAACCGGCCGCCGCTGGAAAGTCGGAAAACAAAACGGTAAAAAAATGAAAAGAAAGCGGCTCCGTTGCGTGAATCTCATTAATTCCTGATTCATTCACGATTAAAGTTCAGAGCTGCGTCGCCCCTGACAAACACATTTCAGTCACTGAACTTCTCACCCTGGAGCTCAGCGCTGGTCTCCTAGCCGCTGAAAGAGGAGGTCTGTTCACTCCAGCTGTGATTAAAAAGCGTAGCTCTGCTAATTTATCTCCTGTTGCCTCTGAATTTAAACTTCACGACTGAAGCTCTCCGGCGTGGCCTGACATGTTTTTGTAAATCTGGCAGCAGATCTGAGTGAGGCCTCCTTTATCGGCAGCTTCCTGTAGAGCTAAATTGATGTTTTGAAACATGCTGTTTTTTCTCCAGCAGGCAGCTTTACAACGTCTGGTAATTTTGCAGCATTATTTTGCATCGCTCTTTGCATGGTTTGTTTGCAGTCTTAGCACTGCTCCATTTAACCGCAGGATATGAGGGGTGTGACTGCCTGCGTGTTAAGCAGCACAGAAACATAACTTCCTAATGCCACAGTGTTTATTTAAACGCATCATTAAAAAGAGTGTATCGATGTAGCTTCTAATTCTCCTGCTGCTCCTTTAAGCTTTTTTTTTTAACTTTCAAAGCGTTTTCTCTTTTGATCCTGCAAACAGCAAGTCCAACCCCACTGTGCCCACTTTCCCACTCTGCAGGTCCACAGGAGAGTGAACAGTCTGAAAACACAGCTTCCTTTAAAGGTGGATCTGACTGAGTTCAAAGACGAAACTCCTTCAGACGAGGAAAAAGAAAGAATACGAATGAAAAATAATGCAGCATGAATGAAGCTCCTCTTTTTCTGTTTTTCTTTTCTGAAAGGAAATAAAGAATCAAAAGAGGAGATGCTGAAAAAGATTTGATGAATCAAAGTATTTCTTCGAAAGGTGAGATTTTTGTTGCACGGCTGGACGTGAGAGGTGTTTATTCTCAGCGGTTAACGCAGACACACTATCTTCCTCGAAACCACTTCAGCGCCTGAAGTGTTTGATGGTGTGTTTACATTTTCAACTCTCATTCAGAGCGATTTGCAATGAGTGTAACATTCAAGTACACTCCATTTCCTCAATATGTGAAACTCCCTTAACACCCAGATGATTCTGTCAGGCAGAGAGGAAATAAAATGAGCCGGACAGAAAAGGCAGGATTTAAAATTTTAGAAAACGGGGAATATTGAAGCGAGTAGAAGCAGAACACGACAGCACAGGGAAGAGTTTGAGGGCAGGAACGTGGAATATATCAGGATGAGATGCTGCTTCGAGGTTATGGGTGAAGTTGCAGAGTGACTGCAGAGAACTGAAGGTAATTACAGTGTGGCACAAAAACCGTGAAAGATAAGAGCAGAGGTTTTGTGGAGGGATGGATTCGTAGTGGAAGGAAAGAAAAGCCAAAAATTTGTCAAGGATGGCGGCGAAGGTTGAGGCACTTGGCAAGAGCTTTGTTAAAGGGCTGGACAAAAAAATATATCGAAAGCGAACAGATGGAGCGAGTTAATCTGGGCGCTCGTGTTAATGTTATTGTGCAATCGAGATCTGAATGCCGTCTTGTCTCCCTGCTTTCAACAGAGCACTCCAACAAGGACAAGGCGAAAGAGAAGGAGCGAGAGGAGAAGGAGAAGAAGAAGGTCAAAGACAGAGAGAAGGAGAAGAAGAAGCACAAAGTGATCAACGAGATCAAGAGGGAGAACGGAGAGGTCAAGACGCCTGTTAAAGGTTGGTGCTAACACACAGACATGCAGAGTGTGTGAGTTATGCATTTATCCTCCTCAGTGAAATGCTTGGAAAGCAGTTTTTAGACGACCGTCTCCGTTTCCAAGAGCCCACTAATGTCTTTAATTTGTCCAAAACGGCAGTCCAAAGACAGAACGTTTTCCGTTTGCCACAAAGATTTGAATTAGGAAAGATTAACTCTGTAGCCCTGTTATGATGTGCTAACTTGGCTATTACTCACATTTAACTGAACATTCATCACGTGAAGAAAAACCACAGCTGATTAATTTTTCTGCCTCATGGCTGTCAGTCTGCCACATTTTCTTTTCCATTCATCAGTCCTGAAGCCCTGCCATGTCCTACTCAGTTCAACAGTTCTACACTTTACAGTTTCATTTAGCAGATGCTTTTTGTCCAAAGTGACGTACAACACAAGCAAGAATTTAGACAGAAGGAAAAACCTTAGTTGACACGACAAATGCTATAAGTAGGGATGTCCGGATATTACATTTTCACTTCCGATACGATACCGATACTGCAGCATTGAGTATTGGCCGATACCGACATTAATCCGATATGATATCAGCATTAAACATACATACTTTTATTACTTATTTTATAGTATGTCTGTCCTGTTAGAAAAGGCTTGATTAAGTGATATTATTCAAACAAAGAACAGTAGTCAGCAACAGTAGTTATGAGGAAAAACTGACTCGTTTATCATTAACCACTGGGTAACAGAAATTTTAACATGAAACATAAGAATAAACTCGTAATTGAATAAAATAAAGAAAAAATTAATAGACCCAGAAAATAATCTAAATAAATCAAATAAAAACAGCAGGAGCGGGGTCTGGAATGGACTACTTATATCGGAGATTTTAGATGCATTCCGATACGATACCGATATTTGTTTTTTTGCTGATATCGGACTGATATCTGATATCAATATAGGACTGGGACACCTCTAGCAACAAGTTATTTGGCTGCAGGTGCTGCCATTAAGTGTTCTGTGAAGTTTTAACTTCATGCACCAAGTTCAACTTGGTACAGTTCTTCGTTTTAGGTCACACTTTTTGTATCTTGAATAGGATTGGGTAAAAATATTGATGAAATGATGGATTGCAATATTTCCTTGCCCAGGTCAATTCATTCAGGTTCAGCAAATTTTCTGAATTGATACACTTCCTGGCAGGGAAGGGGGGCTGTGCGTGTCATTAGCGTTGTCTGGACGAAGGCTGAACGAGACCAAACAACTTCAACAAAAAGCAGCCAAAGCAGCAGCAGCGTAAAGCCAGCTCCTTCAACTTTAAAGTCTGAAGTTTGGGTTGTTTTATTGCTCCGAAACGTTAGGTGACAAACCGCATCTGTTCACATGGGCATGGAAGTTGAAAATCAAAGCATTTAAATCAATAACAAACTGAATCGATATTGATTCGAATCCCAACCTAAAGAATCAAATCAAATCTTGAGGTTCTTAGCAATACCCAGCCGTAGGCCTTAACCTCTCGTGCCTTTTCAGTTTAGCCAAAAATCTTCCCAAGGAGTCTGTGTCCAGAGCCGTATTCTTAGCAACAGTGTGGAATAGAGACATTGTATGGTCTTATTGACTGATCTCAATCATGTTTATAAGGCAGCTGTGTAACAAGAATCAATATTTCTGGACAGATTTTGAATCATGAATTACTTAAAGAGGGCATATTGTGCTCTTTTTATGCTTCATTCTGTCCCTCTGGTACCATTGTAGTTAGGGATGCATGATATTATCGGCACAATATCGGTATCAGCTGATAAAAGCTTAATAACATGTTTATCGGTATCAGCAGATATGAAAACTTCTGCCGATATGCCGATAAGGAGCTATTCAGTTAGGATTATTATTATTTTCCATCTGAAACATAAGCTCCTTAAATAAAATGTAGCACTTCATTTATTTGCACTGCAGAGCTCTGTGTCTGTCACCAGGTTGTTACAGTAGCTCTAAAATAATCAAATGCAACTTGGTTATGTTTAAAAATGCATTTTACATCTAAAGTTCATGTGATCTAAAGAAATTATTTTTCTGTATTTCAATACTGAATGTCTAGAGTTTGAAAAAATAATACATTTCTTATTTATGGTAAAATCAAATGTTTCTTGTCTTGTTTTATGTGTGTTTCTTAAACAAATAAGACCGTCACAATAAGAGTAACATATAAATTCCAGTACAGGATAGACTTAGCTTTCTTTACAGTGAAAAAAACGAACAAACTTATGATTATTGGTATCGGCCAAAAGGGGTTCTGATATATCGGCAAAAATCCAATATCGTGCATCCCTAATTGTAGTAGATTTACAAGACTGACAGCTCAAAATAGTCACTGTGTTTCTGTCACTGGTGTTCAAGAAAACCCTTGTTTTGCATTTTTTTAGCTGCTGTCTCTTTAAAGCTCCCAGCTACACAAACCCCCTTCCCTCTGATTGGCCAGTACTTTGGAGGCCTGTCAGAGACAAAGCTATGGGCAATCTTGGTGTTTGAGGCCCACTCATCAAACGTGCCATGAATCCTTGTGTAATAACCTCATCGTATCAGCAAGTCATGTGAAAATCATGCAGCAGTTACTTAATATCCATGGTTTGAATATGAGACAGTATGATACCCCTCTTTAAGTTTGAGTCCAGGATGTATGATCATAAACAATATAATTGTAGGGTGTTCAATATTTGGAGACCTGTTAAAAAGTCTGTAGTTTATCTTGGTTACTGCCTCTGTGTAATATACAAGAGAAATATTTGAGCTCTTATATTTTAACCTTGTGTTAGTTTAGTTTGTCAGTAAAAAAGAAGTAAGACTTTCATAATCCATGATCATAAAACACAAGATGCTAATGATCATTTCTCATGTGTTACTGCTCAGTGCTGTCGCTGCGTATTCTGCTCTGACCCACTTTCTCTTGCTACTCTTCAGTAAATCATCATCATGTTCTAACATACAAGCTCCACACACGGCTGCTAAGCCCCCCAGTGGGTGTTCAAAATGCTAATACCAGGAGTCATAAAAGAGGAAATATATCAGGGTGTTACAGTGTTAGCTGGTAATTTCTTCATTCTCTCCGTGTGAATTTGATGGCAGGTATTAGGTTGACCTTTGCATGGTGCTGCTCCTCACAGGCAGCTTTCTGCTTTAATTTTATTTAGTCTGACACTCTCTATGTGTTTGTGTGGGCACAGCGAGGTGCATCTGGCAGCTCAGATTGTAACCGGAGGAGCTGAGAGACGAGTCAGTGCAAAGGCAGCCTACCCATGTGTCCATGTGCCTGTCTGTCTCTCTGTAACTGTCTCACTCTGTCTCCCCAACTGTTGTGCTATTTCTTTAATATCTTTGTCATCCATTCCTTTCTCTCAACGACCAACAAAAATATATTTCTTTTTATTAAAACAGGAGCTGTCTGTTAGAATTACTCAGTTTGTCTGAACAGATTCCTTTAAGGCTGAAAAATGAAGATATAAAAATATATTGTGCTTTTTAATCTTTATACTGCCCCTCTGGTGCCTCTGTTGGAGCTTCAGATTATATAATGTAGCCATATAACATTTCCATGTACAGCATGATGCCGTGCAGAGATGTTAGAGGAAGGCCACTGTAGGCCTGCAGGTAAATCAGCCAGTCAGGCTCCGTCTGCGTCCTAGACAATGTTCTCTTTATGAATGAGTGAATTATTTGCTGAGCTGTTACGTAACATCCGTCTGCCTCTGTGCACTTGACCTTTTTTTACACAGACACACACACGCTAACATGAATACACACTGACATGAATTCTAGACCGCAGTTTTTTTTCCCTCTAGTTCGGCTCCAGTCGGACTCTGTGCTGGTATGCCGTGGACCACGCTGTGACATTTAGAGGACTGAGCAATAACCTGACCGCGCTTCGTCACTACGGGCTGTGGATTAAAATTACAGACAGACAATTTAGTTCAACCTTTCAGTCTTGGTTGTTTCTGAGGTTGTTTGTGATGAAAAACCGTCAACATGAGGAGGAGGAAGAGGAAGTTCCCACACCAGAGATTTTTCTGCAGTGTTCAATCAGAGTTTTTGTTTGACAGTGACAGAGAAAAGGAGGGAAAGTTAGAAAAGTAATCACCAGGAGAGCGTTTATGTTAAAAGTTGAAAAGTGAGAGGCTCAGAGAGGAAACGTATCGGAAATCAATAAGCTGCAAACAGCTACGCTGACAGCTACTTTACTTCCTCTGAGCCTGTTTGTCTGTGTGTTTGGACTAATCTAACCTTAAACGGTCTGTGACTGTCGAGCCAAGCGGCCCACTTTAAACACGAGTGTTAACAAAGAAGATAAGATCTGATGCTGCGAGCGTGGAAGTTCATTAAAGCAGCTGACAGAGGTAACAGGTCGAGGTCAGCTGTCAAAGATGCTTAGCTCATAACGTGAGGAATAAGCTTCAATCACTTGTTAAGATTAAGAATAATTTGTTAAATGTTTTGATTTTTTTCAGTTTCTGGAAATGGTGAGTTTCTCCCATTTCTCCTAACCTGTATCTGCAGACTAATCCATAAAGAGAAAAGAAATCTGCTGCACCTCCCAAAAGAAACCCGGCTTTAAAACTTCTCCAAATTTTATGTTTTCAAGTTGCTATGGAAAAAAAAATCATCCGACTCAGAGTTCTCTTTCCCCTCTCTATGAGATCTTCAGTGGAGTTGAAGTCTTTCCTGGGATCGTTTAAAATGATCAAAAAACACCAAAGATAAAAGACATGCAAGTGCGTTTAACTTTCACTTTAATTACCCTCCAGAGGGGATATTTCTTCAAGATTGCTGGAAAAGTGCTCAGTCTTAAACAAGTTACAACATCACACGAGTTCATGTTCGACATGTACATAAATCCAGAGTGACACTTTGGAAGGTTGCAGTCTGAAAGCTGCAGATTCACACTACATTCAGAAATGTTTCACTGGTAGAGTTCTTTTTCACATTTTACTTCACCAGGAGATAACTCATTGAGATCAAACTTCTCTTTTCCAAGACGATCATGGTCAAGAAAGGTGGCAGCACAGTTTACAAAATTTACAAAATGTAAACGTCTCAGCTCTGAGTTTTGGCACAGCCAATAAGAAAAGAGCCTGAGATTGAAGTGTGTAAGTCCCTGAAGGCTTCTGCCTGATGAAGATGAGAAGATAAGAAGGCAGCAGATTTAAGATGGACTCATGAATAAGGATACGACAATGGAGGACCAACCAAGAAGTCTATAAAGCAAACAATGATTGAGTGATTTAAAGTTAGTAATAAACCTCTGAGCTCCAGGATTCACAGAGTCCAGCACATGCAAACTCTGAGAGGAGGCCTTCACTATCAGGGTATCTGCGGGGTCTTCAAAAGTCTTAAAATCCAACAATTTGAATTTAAGGCCTTAAAAGACTTGATGTGGTTTAAATACTAAATAAAAAGGAGAAAGTAATGTAATCCCTGTGTTAAAGCTCATGTAAGTAATTCTGTTTGAGTTGATTTTAGCACCTCCATTGAATTAGGCGACTAATCTTATGTCTTTGCTGATATGGTTCACAAAAGAGAGGGTTATGGTGTTTTTAGTTTGGTGAATTGTTTTGTATTCCGCCAGGAAAGAGCTGTGAATAAACTTCAATATTTTGAAGGAATTCCATGCTTCCTATTTTCTTTTATGTCATTTGTACTTTTTTTGCCCATATGGATGGGAAACGGGTCTTAAATTTTATTCATTTTAGTCTAAAAAAAAAAGTCTTAAATAGTCTTAAGTTGGACCTGTTAAACCATAGACTGTATATAGAGTCCACAGCGTGGTTCTGTCATTTACCATTGTACAGTTTTAAAGCCAAAATTCCCCCGTCACAGCCATTGTAGATGTTGCAGCCAGAGTCTGCGCAGCAGAGACTGTGAGGGATTCTGGGAGAATCTGAGTGGTGCTGGGTGACAAAAATAACATTTTTTTTTTCTTTCGAGAGTCTAATCACTTCTTGACCCTACATCCCAACATATTTTGCAATCCTTGAAAAAAATACACAAGAACGGCAGCTGTCAATCATCGTTAAACGTGACGCAAAGCCCTGTTTTTAACCTCTTAAAAGTAATAAAAACAAAACTTTTTAGAAAAAAGAGGACTTGAATACAAGGCAGCCAAATGATATCTTGAAATCACCACAACAATCGGGCATGAGAAACATTTCTACGAGATGTATTAATTTTTTTAAGTTTGACCACAGCCCATCTGGAATGACTGGAGAGATGGATTTTTTTTTTAACCTATGCTACAGCCAGCCACCAGGGGGAGCAGTTTTTGTGGCGACCTCACTTCCAGCCGAGCAAGACGACGTCCATTTTTTTTTACAGTCTATGGTTTTAACCTGCAGAGACCCCGATTATATACAAGTCGTGAACGTAATCTAATACCGACAGCAGCAGACCCCAGTTTGTTAAAGTTTGTCTAAGTTGATATCTGTACACTTATAATGGTTTTTGGTCAACCAGTAAAAGCCAGATTTGTTTTATTGAGATAAGCCGACTGTTGTTGTTGTTATTAAAAGATAACTCTGAACTTAGCTTTCATCATTTTAAATAAGATTATTTACTTTCAGTCTCTAAAGTCTGAACAGGTATGACAAAGTGTAATAACAAACTTTATCTGTTGTTGGGACGTCACTATGGCAACATCAGAGAAATTAGCTCAGTGTCTTTGTATCAGTCTGCTGTAAAGTGTGTGTTAGAGAGCAACAGAAAGAAGGTATTTGCTCCACAATACCCAAGCTACTAATCCAAAAGCTCTTTAACCCCTCCCCCAATTCTCTCTCTCTCTCTCTCTCTCTCACACACACACACTCTTATCATGTCACTATCTCCTTCCTCTTGCTCTGTTTTGCTGTTTTTCATTCCTGCCTTATCTTTCGTTGAACGTGTGTGGGGTACAAACTCATCTGTAGGATGTGTGTATGTGTGAATGAGATGATGGCTGATATTTGAATTATGCTGAGGCAGCAGCACTTCTATCAAAGTGACTCACGTGCACACAAACACACACACACACACACACACACACACACACACACACACACACACACACACACACACACACACAGAAAGTACATATATAAATGCCCACTTGTTTACACAACCGCTGGGCAGGAATGAAGCAGCCAGCAACACATTAGTAAAAAGATGTGAAGAGCTCCCTCTGCCTCGCACACATAAACACAGACTGTAACCCTGTGCATAAATTTGCATGTTGCACATTGTGCAGCCTCAGGCGCTGAAGAGACGGGCGACTATCACGTACAGTATCATCCCCGTTTGGATGAAATGCTGCTTGAAAGCTTGTTTCCTGTTTTAGGCGTCTGCCGCTCTCAAGGGATTCAATTCAGAGCTCTTGAATTTATTTTATGTATGCACCCGGGGAGATGTGCTCCATCTGGAGAAAGCTATGAGTCATCTGTCTACACGTACTTAAAATAGTTAGGACTCATTATTTTCTCCTGTATAGCTTTTTAAACAGGGAATTAATCAGTTGTTTGGATCATTAGGAGTGTGGGAATAAAAAATGCAACAATCTGCTGAAACTTGTTTTTTAGATTCCTGTATTGATAAGTTTTACCTCATTAAAAAAATCTCTGGAAGCGCTTTCACCCATTCAAAATGATTCTTCTTTTTTTGCGATCAACTTTTTATTTAAAATTTGACAGTTTAAAAAAGATTGAATCGAAAAATCACTTATTGTCTATGACCCCATGCACATCAATGTCCACTATTAAGTATACATACGTGAGGAGAAAGAAAAAACAAACAACAAGAAAAACAACAAACAGGTCCAGGCCACAAGTAACAACCTTTAGGAGTGTCTATTTATTTAGGTGTTTTTGGAGGTTGTATATTACCTAAGTCAAAGTCTCCATGACTAAGTATTTTGCACCATAAATACAGGCAAATGAATTCTTTAAGTGAGCAATGTCTAAATAAGGAGCCAAGTCCAAATAGATAAACAATGGGGGGGTTCCAGTGAGTAGCCACTAGCTTTTTTGTGTCTTATGGACACTGTCAGACCAGCCAGCGGGAGGACATTTAATATCAGAGCTGCAGGTGAGCAAGGTTAGCATCACACCAAAAATTGTGGAGAGGTTAGCTGCCAACAATCTCCAGAACACTGACACAGGGGGACAGTCCCAGAACATATGAGCTAACTGCCTTTAACGAGCAGAAAGAGCACAGAGGGTCAGCCACTAATTTTAATCTATGCATCCTTTGGGGTGTTAAATTAGAGGAATTATTTGTTTATCAACAGCGGATGCGCGCACAACTTGACCGCAAAAGCACTGTGGAGTATAACGGTTTGTCAACTGAGGTGGAGGAGTTAACCACCAAAAAAGCATTTTTAAACTAAATATTATCACTTATACAGATGGCAAACGGCTCCCAGGTTTGTGAAATTTCAGCAAGTGGACAGATATTAGGTGGACAGACGTTTTTAGACCCAGAGAGCCATTTAAATAGAAAACTGTCACTTGATGCTAATAACTGCATTATCCATGAACACTTACCAGACTGTGACAGACCAGGACGTAAACATGTGTCAATAAATCAGAAACCTTCCAAGACCAAAAAAAAGCACACAGACTACTGAGTCTGAGACCTGGTTCATAATAAAAGAGCCAGAAAACTACGTCCACATTTAACTATTTACCCTCAGACGGCGCTGGTGTTCCAGTGTAAAGTGTGACCCTGTTAACTGGTGACTCTCGGCCATTCATCCCAAGCGGCAACCTCCGGTCTAAGAATATTAGACAATGCGGAAGTGCAAAAATCTGCTGTTTCTCGTGTGTCCGCTTGAGGCTGGCGCCAGAAGTTCAGGAAGTCATACACACAAAGCCAAAAAAAGCTGTTTTCAAAGCAGAAATTATCCTATTTACAGCCTTGTTCAAAAAACGTCTCCTGTCTGGGTCGCTAATTTTACTACCTGCACCCACTGTACGGAGGGTTAATTTTTTCTAACTCGGCAGTTCAGAGGATATTAAGATCCCAAGCTCGCCCAATCAGAGGCACAGCTGAGGGTCACTTGACAGACAGGCGCCCTATAGCTTTACGAGAAGCCCTTGCCACTACCAATATTGCCGCTATAGCTGATGTGCTTCACTTTCTGTTTCAGAAACAGACGGTTGACATCGGCGAGACTACGTCCATGTTTTATACAGTCTATGTTCATCATTGATACTGTCGGCTGAGAGTCACCAGTTAGCATGGTCGTGATTAACTCCAAAACACCGGTTGCTCTGTGACCTCAAAACCTGATAGACGTTGCCTCTGTTGTATAGTATCGTTTCTAAAAACTGACCACAGAATAACCGTACATTTTCATGCTGATAACAGGTTGAATTTAATGTTTAAAAAACGCTAACTCATCTGAATGAATGGAGCTAAATGCTGCTTCTACAGTCAAGATGGGTGCGCATCTTTTCAATGACGTAGGCTGATAATCCCTCTTTAGCCTATGTATAAAGTTATAATGAATTTGTTGGGGATCAGGATTCCTTGAAGCAAGGATTATATCAAGTCAAATTTGGTCCCAGTCAAGAGTAGGATTCATGTCAGGGACATCAGCTCTTCATGTGGTATTTAATCGGAGGGGCCATTAGGCATCCTGGGACAGAAAACTATAAATTGTAGAGACTAGCCCCCTGGTGCCCTTAAAGGTGGCAAAATGATTCTTCATAAAGTAAAGTAAAAGATATTCTTTGGGCGTTGGAATGAAAGAGTTCAGATGGTTTTGTTTGATCCAGAACACATCAGACATCTTTTTTCTTTTTCTCTGAATATTTTTGTCTTTTCCTTTTGAAATAAGTAATAATGTCTGTTTTCCCTCTGTCTGTTTTCTTTCCAGATGAAAAAGAAAAATCCAAGATCAACACGGAGGAGCTGCAGATCAAAAAAGTGAAGAAAAAAAAGAAAAAGAAACACAAAGAGGGCGAGAAGCACAAACGAGTCAAAATGTACCACCGCTCCTGCCAGACCATTTGTGCCGGCCTGCTCCTCCGCTCCCCCTCCTCGCCACCTCCCACCAGCTCCCCCCTGTCTCCATTCAAGTCCCCTCTCCCCGTTTACCCACCACCTAATAACAAAACTCACCTCCTGCCTTCCTCTCCTCCTCCTGCCTCCAAACATCTCATGAACTCCCCTCTCCAAAGCTCTACATCGCCTGCAAAGTCTCAGCTACCTTCCCCAACAAATCACCAGCCGCTGTGCTCCCACCCGGGCTTGTCAGGGCTGGAGTTTGCACCGTACATCCACATCGAGAACCAGCCGAACGGGGGAGCCCTGGTCGCCCACGCCTACACTTCACAGCTCTCCTGTCTCTCTGTGGGACAGAGGCAGAGATTCGCACAGGAGTTTGTCACCTTGTCTTTCAGTGAGGACTCGTCCCAGGTAGGACATGCGTCGATCAGAATTAGAATCCTGTCGCTGTTTTTAAAATATTCACTAATTCAAACACGTTTTCCAGGCAGCTCATTACGTCATGGGGATCATCCACGGAGAAGCTGGATATCTCCCAGACTTTTTGGATTACTTCTCATCAAAGTTCCCGTCAGCTCCTGTCAAAATGGAAATACTGGGAAAGAAAGATATTGAAACAACAACTATGGCTAACTTCTACTCTCAGGTCAGTCAGAAGAAATCTCGCACCCACACTTTGAAAAATTACTTTTTTGGGGGGAACATGTGTGCAAGTTTGTGCTCAGTGCTGCAACTCTCACACATTGCAGAAAGTGATTACACAGGTTTTGTCTTTTGGTTATTCAGCTGGGAAATGCAGAGAGTACACAGCAGATGGTGAGCTTTCAGGCTGTGGAAGCAGAAAAAAAGTTTGGAGTCCAAAATAGCGAGGGCTAAGTGCCTCCAAATAGAGATGCTACTGAAGACATTAACGTTTGACAACACTTGTGCTGGTACAGCAGAATTATTTCAGGGTTACTGATGTCATTCAGTTTTTAAAGATTACTGCTGTACTCACATTGGTTTTCTGTGTAAAATTAGAAATTTAAAGTCATTTAATTTGACAAGAGCAGGATGTTAAAATTAGGAAGAATCATCCAGAGTGCTGGTGGAAGTGTTGCCATAATTTCTCACAGTTATTGGTGACAGAATTTACAATCTGAGCTCGCATGATGTGGAAAGAATATAGATAAAGGAAGAGTTTGGTAAATAAACCCCCTTTTTCCCCTCGGGGTCCAGGTCAGTCCACCACAGAGCTGACATCAAAGGCAGTTGCAGTGGCACTACAGGGACGCGATGCTAGAGTTGGTAAAACACAGCACTGTGAGTGCGTTTGTGTACGTGAAACTCCAGCTGTGTGTTTATACATCACTGGTGTTCCTGCAAAGCAACCTCAGTGTGAAATATCCCACTGGGACCAGGGTTTTCATAGTCCGTGTACACATAGAAAATATCACCTCCTGTATTCTGCTCCTGATATCATCCTTTCTTTTCACAGATAAGTGAAAATGTAAGGCTGATAGAAACAGAAAGACAAAATGAGAGACAGATAATTGACGTTAAAGTCTTTTTACTGTCCCTTGTATGTCCCCAGTATGGATATGGCAACATTTCGCAATACTTTGACCTGGGATAAAACATCAATATTTCACTCCTAATATTGATATTTTGTTAAAATAAAAATTCACAGTTTAGCTGCAATAGATGGCGCCAAAGAGCTACTTGACTGTATGTTGGCCATAAACTTTACTATTCTAAATAAAATCTCAAATTATATTCAAAATATTTTATTCCTAAACTTGATGATGTGGGTTTTGATGCCATAAACCTCAATGTTTTCTCTCTTTTCTTGGGTAACTTAGTTTAAAATCATCATAAGTTTAATTTTTACAGTGTAGTAGACTGAAAAAATAATAATCAGAGTCATGTTTTGTGCAATATTAGTTTTTTTATGAGTAACACTGGTTACACCAAGTGACATTTATCAGTTTCACCAACTGACCACATCTTTTATCAAACAATTTTTTTGCAGCATTAGTTTAATGTCACAGTAGTTTAAGTGAGTAACTTGACACACTTTATGTTTCTAAGTTTAGTTCATGTATAAAACACACATCTGACTTTCATTATTTCAAACACAACATAACAGAAAAGCTGTTCTCAATCAAATAGTTAAATGACAGTATATCACAATATTGTGATGCGTATTGTATCATGAGATTCTTGCCGGTACTCACGCCTAGTCCCTAGCATGTTAACATGATTTAAAACTCAAAAAATCTCTTTTTTCTTTTTTCTCACTTGTGTTTTAGAAAAGTCTTATCTCAGCCTGTCGCTTTGTTTTAGCTGCTCTCTCTTTAAAGGCTGTAGTATGCTTTTAGTACAAAAATGACACACCAAAATAAGACGCCAGGAATCGGCACAAGACAACACATGTGGCTTATATCCCTTTTACCACTCCATGCTTTGTTTGTTCCCAAACTGCAGGGGGCAGTGTATCACAAATGCACGTCCACCACAGCACTTAACTAGAGTAGAAGAAGTTGTTTACACTGTTCACCACATTTTTTTTTCCTCTACTCTGCCAAGTTTGGCCACAATTTCACGCAAGGAATTTTTCATCAGACAGTTATAATGGAGTTCTCTGTGTGATGAATCAAATAAATGCCAAAAATAAAAAAATATATATTTTTTTTTTCAAGAGTCTAATCACTTCTTGACTCGACCTCCTGACATATTTTACAATCCCCGAAAAAAATACACGAGAACGGCAGCTGTCAATCATAGTTAAACGTTATGTAAGGCCTTGTTTTTCACCTCTTATAACTAATGAAAACGAAACTTTTCAGAAGAAAGAGGACTTGAATACAAGGCAGCCAAATAATATCTTCAAATCACCACAACAATCGGATGTGAGAAACATTTCTATGAGGTGTGTTCATTTTTTAAAGTTTGACCACAGCCCATATGGAATGAATGGAGAGCTGGATTTTATAACCTACACTGCAGCCAGCCACCAGGGGGAGCAGTTTTTGTGGAGACCTTACTTCGAGCCGATGGGCAACATTGCTAAAAATGACGTCATATTTCTACGCAGACCTCATGGACACATGAAGCATAAACTATCACATGACTGAGTTAGGAGATTCTTTTGTGATGACCTCATCATTTAAAAAGGTCTCATGAAGATCTTTTGCTATCCAAATATGCATGAGTGTGCATATATGTTTATTTACTTGAAACATCCAGTGTTGTTACATCCATGTTTGAAAAACAGTAAAGCAGAACACCCAGTCCTCGGAGAGAGATAAATATAGACCTACAGTCTAATTCGTAGTGGAAGATCAGATAACAAAGATCCATGGAAGGAAATGGTTGAATAAGTGCTTTATGTGCATAAAAAGTTGTGTTTTTGAGGCTTCAACCATCTGGTTAAAGCATCTGCCTCCATCTGTCCGGCGTCAGACAGCTTTTGGCGTTTACACAGATGTCTGATTCTCCCACGAAATAAAGACAGCAGAGATGTTGCAGTGCGCAGGTGGAGACTGATATTATTCTCAGGCTGCTTTACGTTACGGGCAAAGTTAAAGTGAGGGCAAGAGAGGGGAAAAATATGACAAGAAGACATTTTAAGAGCTAGAAAAGAAGGGGTCCCAGGGTGACGGGGAGAAGTGAAACAGAAAGAAAACTTGAAAAGCAGAGGGTGAGACGGAGTAAGTGGCCAAAAAGACCGACAGAGAGGGGAAAGCAGGGAGTGAAATTATAGACTGTCAGGATGGCTGTGGGGGGTTTGCTGACTCCTCCTCAACACACTACTGCCTTTGGAGTACACTTGAAAAACCAGAAATGTGTGTGTGTTGATGGTGTGTGTCTGCTTCATTTACAGCCGTCTCTTCCTGTCTGTAGTTCAGGAATGAAAAGCCTTTTGTCGCCGCAAACCTGAGTGGCTTTGTGTCCAGATACCTACCGCCTGCTCTTTTTCAGTGTGAGAGCAGAGTGTGTGTACATGTGTGTGTGTGTGTGTGGTACCACAGGGGGTAGAGCAGTTTACACCCTCTCTCTATCGCTGTCCTTCTGGCCATTTCTCCGTGTTATGAAATATTCATAGACTGATTTCATGTGTGAGTCTCGATTTTTGCCACTCACACATCCTTGATCTGTGTGTGTGTTTCTGAATAAACCACACAAATCTAATTACAGGTGAATTAAACTCGTGAACAGGTCTTAATTGAGAGTTCCCTCTGAAATCCTGCGCTGTCCCTTTAAGAGTAGTGTTCCTCGCAGGGCTAACGTCATTGTCCACTGGTCTTGTTAATTTTTTTCCCCCCTCCTCGCTCTCAGCAGTGACCTTGGGAAGTAGACATACAGTCCACACACACACACACACACACACACTCTCACACAGCAGGCAAACTGATAAACACACAGCACAGCCCAGGTGAACATACACAGGCAGATTAATGATTCCTCCCACACAGTTTCCCTCTCTATCTCCTGTTTTATGCCCCCTCACTGCTAGCCTCCTATATAAGCCCTTCACTCCTTCTGCTTCTGTTTTCTTCTGTGTGTGTGTGTGGGGCATGTTCATATAGATTTTTCCCCCTTCACACACGCATCTCTACACACTCTTTTAATATTGTCATAACAAAAACAAACCCAAGCCACGTGTGTGGAGTTGAGGATTTGACTGCAGGTTTTTGCCTCTGCTCAGGCTCTCTGAGAGTATTTTGTATTCAGTACCTGACTGAAGGCATTTTCAGTGGTGCTAAGGATTATAGAAGATTACAGCACTCTATTTTCTCAGGGCAAGCACAGCCCGACAGTCAGTGATACACAGTGTGCCTCGACAGTGAGGCAAATTTGGTCTTTCCTGTTTTGTCACTGCGATTGCTCTTGTTTGTACAGCGTCAGAAAAATCATTCAAAACAACAGAAAATTATACAGATTATGTTTACTAATCTGGGCTTGTTTAAAAAGCAAATATTAGAATATACCCCAAGTTGAAATAGACGCTGCTGGACTCAGTCCTCTCTCGTTAGTGTCTGTATGGACTGTATCAGAGATGGATGAGTTTAGGAGTGTTTTACAACTCGTGCAGCCGATATCAATACTGATACCGATATTTTTTCCACATATATGGTGCATCACATTCTTTTGTAGTATTCATTTCTTGTGCAAAACACAAAAAGTAGGGCTGGACAATTAATCGGATTTTAATCGTGATTTCAATTTTGCCATCTGACAATCATAAAAACAATATAATCGAAGAAAAACAATTAATATGCCACACAGTGTAGATGTATGCAAGTTCCTGTGCTTCTTAGCTCTTCTGTGTTCCATGTGCAGCCACAGCGAGTGTGTGTGACTTATGTGTATCAATAATACTGTATATGCCACTTGCTGGTTCTTTAAAGTTGTGTTTAAATCAGTACTGAAGTTTTTTAATAAATGAATAATTGTGTATATTAGTTGTGATTTCAATATCACTTAAAAAAATTGGGATTCTTATTTTTACCATAATCGCCCAGCCCTAACAAAAAGTACTTCATACTGCATATTTGGTGATGAAAATCACTTTCAAACAAAATAATACCAAAAGTATTGGATGATGCTCTCCCTGACACAGTTATAACAATACCCACAACCAGGGCAAATTTAGAGTTAGTAAACATAACCTCTGCTTACAGGGAACATGTGAGAAATGCAACTGTTCAGCACTTAAACCAAAATTAAGTAAAATGGTTTGCTCTTTGACAATTAATGATCAGAAATGAATCAGCCACATGTACCATACAGACTGTTGCTTAAACTCAAATTTAACTTGAAACAGGAGCTAATGTGACTGCTCAATCTGCACTGTGCAAAAAAAAATCACAATAAGTGCAAAAACTATAAAAAGTTTTAGTTTCATCAATCAATCAGGAATATGTATAGGTGGGCGTCTTCTACACTGCTCAATTCTTCGAGCTACAAACACTGTAACAGAGAGGTGCAAACAAAAAAATAAACTTATGAGCAGCAGTCTCAGTTCATGGCCCAAAGGTCTAGTATTTAATCGTGTGCTGCAGCAGATTAATTTATCTGTGGATGTCAGCGGATTGGCTGATATCTGATATTTCATTTTTAAGCCAATATCAGGGGATACCAATAATGTACCGATATTATCGTGCATCTCTAGTTTTATCATTTGACTTTTCTCAAGACTAGAAGGAAAGAATATGAGATAAGTTATCTTCCTGCCAAGAGGTAGGCTCAAAACTAACTGGAAACATCAGTCTGTCCAATAAGGGTTTGTAAAATATAGAAAAGAGGGGAAATTAATGTTGATTCTGTCGGAAGAGAGGATGTTCTCTGATGGTAATTTATATCAATCTACCAGACTTGACAATATGATAACATTCAAGGAAAATTATTTCCTCCTTTAGATTAAATTTTTTTCTAGAAAAAAAGTATTGACTCGGCTTTAAAGTCAAGACTTGAGTTCAAATGGAGACAGGTTCTAGTCAAGTCCTCATTTTTAATGTCTAGATGCAAAGAAATTAGGTTTCATCAATCAACATTAGTTTCTGAATTCCCTGTCTGTAGATATACGTTTTCCACAAAGTTGAAGTGCTGTGCATGGTATGTAAATGTGCACTGCGCCTCTCTTTTCTGTCAGACTGTCAAGTCCCCAAAAGAGTTGCATGATGCTGGATTTTTTGCTGATATCCGATGTGCTGATATTTAACAACTCATTAAGGAATTGCTTTCAAACAATTAAAAAACCCCCCAAAAGATCATTACCACAACCAGGGCAAATTTGGGCAAATTCATCATAGACAGTCAGTAAGAATAACCTCTGTTCACAGGGAACATGTGAGAAGAGTAAGTGTACAGAGGTTAAACCCAAATTGAATAAAATGTTTTACTTTGGTGAATGGTAAATGGGCCTAAATTAGTCAGCAACATGTACCTTACTGACTTTGATGGAGCCTCAGTTTATGATTTTATTGGTTTATTATATCAGCAGAATTCAGTGTGTTGGCCGATATCCAATATTTTATTTTTAAGCCAATTTCAGCCGATACTGATAACGTGGCGATAATATTGTGCATCCCGTAGTCCCCAACTTCTTGGTCCCAGCAGTGAAGTCACTTTCTAAGCTAACATTATCAAAAAAGAGCAAACAGAATTGTCATCAACAGTTAAGGTATCTCTAGCATCTCACTTGCTTTTTGTTGGGGAGATCATGAATCTTAAAAAGGGAGTATTGTTCTTTTTTTTAGCTTTTTTCTGTCTCTAAGGTAACCCATAGTAGCTTCACATGATTTACAGCTCCATAAAAATTCCTGTTTTTCTCACGAGGCTGTTTTTACTTTAAAATCTTTTACAGCCAAAACACTCGATTCTTGGCATCTCTTCAGGCATCCTGTGAGGAGCTGCTGCTGATCAAGACCTCACACAGGCCTGTGAATGTACAGGACATGCCAGCTCTTTCTCATAACTGAATTAATTTTCCAAACCTTCTACCAAAAAAAATAACACCCCAAGTCACATGACCTGAAAATGAAGACTTGAGTCTAAGTTGAGTCTAAAACCAGGTCTTTGATGCTCTGCTGTGAGTAGACATCCTAATGACAGGTGTTAATACTTTCAGGTGAATCACTGAATGAACTTTGTGTTCTGGATCTGGCGAAACACCAGCTTGCAGGCTCATTTTATAGAGCATGTGTAAAGTAAATACAGGAAGATAACAGATGCCTTTTAAATCCTTTTTGGAATATTTGGCCCTCCTGTTGACATAAACAAGTTTTGTTTACATAATTTGATCAGATGCATTGTGTTACCCAGGTTGTGTAAGATCAGGTGGGACTTTTGTTTGCCAACTTCCTCGTGTTTGGCTTCACTGTAGCTCCAAAACAAAGTGTGCGCATCAGTCTCATAGATGTAATAAAGTGACGCTGTGAGCCTGGTGCAGATGAAGTTTGAAAGCACAGATTACATGAAACTCACACAAAGTGTGCCCGTGTTTGTCGCTGAGCAGAGGGGACAGATTATGTAAGAATGGTTTGTGTTTTTTGGCACCAGTCAGCAGCTTTGTTGTGACGCAGGCGCCGTAATAGACTTAGAGCCTCAGAGGCTGACTGGACGTAATGAGTCGTAGACGGAGTCAGAGGAGAGCAGGAGGTCGCGGTGAGGTCGGATAAAGCAGTGACGACATGACCTCATGACATGAATCCAGCTCGAGTAGAGGCTGGCGGAGAGAAGTTGGAGGATGAACGAGGAGATACAGCAGCTGAAGAAGAGACGGAGGGATACAGAGAAGAGAGAATTACCAGATGTGTTAACCACAGATGGAAGGAGACAAGACAGAGTGGATGATGGGAGAAAGAAAAGGAGGAAGGAAGACAATGTCTTAGATATGCAACTTTTTTTAAAGAAGAGGATGGCAGGGGGAGAAGACAGTGATGATGATTATTGAAACAAAGTTGTTTTTTTAATTTTAGGAAATTTTAACAAGGAATACCAACAAGATCTCATAAATTAAGATAACTCAACTGGACTCAGAGCAAAGTGTTAAACTCCAAATTTAAGTATTAATTAGAGCTGAAACGATTCCTCGAATGATTCGAGGTACTCGATTACAAAAATACTCTAATAATTTTCTCCACCTTGAGGAATCGTGTAATTTCTAAAAAGATCAAAGAGTGGTATTTCAAATAGAGCTGAGGCCATATTAAGAGAGAGGTTCTAAGAGAGTTTTCAGACCCCTCAAGCTACCTCTTATACAAAATAGCAACTAGCAACAAATCTAGCTTCTTTTCTGGAGTTTGGAGACTAATGGGTCATTCTACGAAGCGGGTGCCATTTGGGTCCGCAACATTTGATGAGATGTACAAGGCACAAAAAATGTGTCAAAGTGTGTTTACAAATTTTGGAGCTACCAAAGCAAGTGCTCTTATTGACATGCTGTATCAGAAAATTCTATTTCTTAAAGAGAAAAAAAATCATTTGAAAAATAACTGCTCTTTAACTAAACAAAAATGTATTTTATCCGATTACTTGATTAATTGATGGGATTATCAGTAGAATACTCGAATACTAAAATATTAAATATATAGTATTAATATTGTAAGGTCAGTTTTTAGTGGATTATTGTCGGTGGTTACATTTGAATGAATTTATTCCTATAAGTTTAGACATAAAAACAGGAAACTATGAATCTTTGTTGAGCACACGGTCGATTATACTCTTAATTGAAAGAATGGACGGTAGCATCTTTAATAGCACTCAGGAAGTCTGTAGCATTTCCTGCTTCCTTCACTTATAATACACAGCTGTGTGTGTGAGTGTGTAAATCACAGACTGTTAAATTTACCCCTTTATTTAAGGAACTGTACTTTCTGAGTACTCCCCCTGTGATAGTTAGAGGCTGCTCTCTTTGTTCACAACATGTGTGTGTGTGTGTGTGTGTGTGTGTGTGTGTGTGTGTGTGTGTGTGTGTGTGTGTGTGTGTGTGTGTATGTGTGTGTGTGTGTGTGTGTGTGTGTGTGTGTGTGTGTGTGTGGGTATTCTGCTGTTAAATTATGCACCGTGTAAACACACACTCACAGAAAAAAAAAAGATGCTCACACAAGCGTGCACAATTAAAAGCAAGCAGGAAGATGAATGCATGAATATTATCACAAACACAGAAAGCGTCTGAGAGACACTGGCAGCAAACACACACACACACACACACACACACACACACACACACACACTGGCGCACACTGGTGATGCATCTGAGTCCATGTGTGCACACAAACACAGCCTCCTCTCAGTATCTAGGTCATTGACTCAGTGTGACTATTTAAAGTTGTGGTGTGTTTACGTGTGCAGAGTGCGTATTTCAGGCTTTTAGTCATCATCGTCTTCTGAGGAGGATATTACACGGTGTCGGGGGAACGGATGCAGTGAAATGAAGCGAATAAACAAGCAGGACCACGTGGCTCTGTCTGTCCATGCATGATAATTTATTTAGTTAATTTATTAGAGATTAAATAAACACCAATAGGCGGTTCTTCAGTGCATGAAATAAGAGCAGCTTACACAAGGGGAATTCTTCACAGTGCTGCTGATAATACATCGACATCTGTGACCTTTACCTGCAGCACTGACAGTGTCAGACACAGCAGCTCAGATGGTCAGCTAACAATACACTGAATGATGATGTTTTGTCATAAAACTGTTTTTGACATTTTTTAAGGGTCTCGCAACACAGTTTTGAAAAAACAAATTTCTCTCAAAACTGTTTTATTCTTTTTTTTTCTTTTTGATTAAAAATGAGCTTTTATTTTGAAATGACCACAAGGGTACCTGGCAAGATTATGAAGTTACAGGAGTAAAATAACAACTCTAAATTAGTTTCACGCCCAAGCTCCCCCAACAAGTGATGGCAAACTTAAAAAAGATTAAAAAAAAAGAAAAACATAAAAACAGGAAAAAGTGAGGACATAACTTGCACATTTTGTAAGTTGCCACAAAGTGTTGGCAAACAAACGTGACATATCTCCAAACTGCTGAGTCGCTGTAGTAAACCTCTTTGGTAATGTTTTAGCCTTGCTAGCAGCAATGCACATAGACTTCTCGATGTTGATGACGTAATACACTCACGTTTGTTATCAACACAGGAGAGCATAGAACTGAGTTTGATAGATCTTTCCTTTGGATCAGCCGTTTCTCACTGATGTCTGATTTTACTCTTTGAGTCTGTATTGGACAGATTTCAGGATCCCATCAGTACATTTTCAGATGTTTCAGGAGGAAACAAAACATCCCTGCTAACTACCTCACTTGTCATTTTCTTTTTTCATTTCAGCTCACTTTAAAACAATTATACTGATCTTCTTGAAGTCAGTCTGACTTTTTGGAAAATTTATTTATTTTTCTTTTTAGAAACTTCTTCAAAAACCAAAGTTATGTTTGATGTTTTATGAAACGTCCTCTTATTAACTACCTCTGTTAATAATAATTTGTCATCAAAAAGAAATAAAAACTAAGAGGATCCAATTACAGTAATTTGAATTCCAGAGACAGCGTCTTTTCCAGTATCTATCGAATGAGAGTCATCAAATGCTGTAAAATGTACAAGCTTTATTGAACATTACCACGATTAGTACTGACCCTCAGCATCTTTAATTAATCAGCTCCTTAAAGTGATACTCCGGGATGGAACAAGTTGGGTCCTATCACAAGGTTTAGGGCAGAAATTACCCCTACAGCAGTGTTTTTGTGCAGCAGAAGCCCAGGGCGCTTGCACCAAACACCCCCTCCCTGCTCCTCTGCCAGTTTCCTCTGCACTCAGACGGGGCCATATTTTACTTGACCAAAAACACAAATAAACAGACTCCCACCAAAAAAATCTGATATTGGTCTGCATTCACACTTTATTTAGAAAATTTCAGCGCGTTACTTTCACACAAAAACACCACTAAATAAGGCTCTAGTTCTCATCGTGTCTCTTCGTCCTGGCAGACTACCTGTGTTTGTTTATATCTGGCACGCCATGCGCGCGGACTGATACACTAAGCGGTGAGCGCCTCGTAGCCAGCTGTGGCTCTGCAGCGGAGGTAGCGCCGTTTTACAACACGATGAGAACTAGAGCCTTATTTAGCGGTGTTTTTGTGTGAAAGTAACGCACTGAAAATTCTCTAAATAAAGCGTGAATGCAGACCGATATCAGAGGTTTTTGGTGGGAGTCCGTTTATTTGTGTTTTTGGTCGAGTAAAATATGGCCCCGTCTGAGTGCAGAGGAAACTGGCAGAGGAGCAGGGAGGGGGTGTTTGGTGCGAGCGCCCTGGGCTTCTGCTGCACAAAAACACTGCTGTAGGGGTAATTTCTGCCCTAAACCTTGTGATAGGACCCAACTTGTTCCATCCCGGAGTATCACTTTAATTCAGCCCTTTTTGTTGTCATGTCTTCATGTGTTGGTTTTTTAAGCTGATATTTAAGAGTTTGTTTTTGTCACACTTCACTCTGTAAATGAAGCAAACAGGAAACATAAAATAGCATCCTGTGACATCATGCAGCACGAGCTAAAATAATCTCATTTTTATGGTCACTCTTAAATAACCAAGTGTTTAAACAAGCAGCAGAACACACACACACACACACACACACACACACACACACACACACACACACACACACACACACACACACACACACACACACACACTGAGAGCTGACCTACAGGCCCATCTCTCAGCGGCTGTTTTTAGGATCCAGAGCCTTCCTCCAAAAGACTCCTGTACTCTTCAGTTTAATATCAAGTCTATGTGTTCATCTTCCTCTCCTCTCCTCTCCTCTCCTCTCCTCTCCTCTCCTCTCCTCTCCTCTCCTCTCCTCTCCTCTCCTCTCCTCTCCTCTCCTCTCCTCTCCTCTCCTCTCCTCTCCTCTCCTCTCCTCTCCTCTCCTCCATCCTTCTTGCCTCTTTTACAGCTCTGCCTTTACACAGTCTCCTCTCTCCTCCCTCACTCCTCCTTTCCTATCCTTACTCACTCCCTCCGCCTGTCTGTCGTTCTTTTCTTTCCTTTTCACTCACGGCTTGTCTTTCTTTTTTAACTTTCCTCCATCTGTCTCCCTCCCCCTCATTTTTTCTCCACCATGAATCCCCCCCCACCCATCCCTCTCCCCCCTCTCTCCCTCTTTATCTCTGCCTAGTTGTCAAGTGGTGACTCACTAGAGGCGAGCAGCCAAGGATCTAGCCAACACACACACACACACACACACACACTCAAACACACACTTAAACACTCAAACACACACATCCTGATCAGCCAAGAGTACAGCATGCGGGCCACATGCTGCACGTACTGCACACACTCTGACACACACAAAGATGCTGTTGAGGGCCAAGGGTATGGGAGACAGGGTAGACACACACACACACACACACACACACACACACACACACACACACACACACACACACACACACACACAAGCCATGCTCTGTCAGCCAAGTGAAGAGCAGCAAACAGTCTGTTGAGTCACACCGGTGAAGCAGAAACATCAAATTAAACCACCAACACACACACAGACACACACACACACACACACAGACACACACACACACACACACACACACACACACACACACACACACACACACACACACACACACACACACACACACACATGTACACACACACACAGTGACTGTTTTGACACCCAGTAGTGATTATCAGCTTCCATGTCAGAGTTTAGTTTGTGTCCCCCTCGCTTGTGCTGCGAGCAAACAAACAAACACTCCGTAAAGATAAACTTAACACACACACACACCTGTTGGTCCAGGTTTTACAGGGACAACCACTAAACTAAAGGAGCACACCGTCTTTTTATTGCTTTGCCACAAATTGTTCCTGATACATCAAAAAAGGAACAACCTGGTAGAGACTGACTTAGATTAAGTTACGATCCCTATTTCATTAAAAACATGTAAGAAAACAATATTTGTCACAATGACGCACCAAGTCGCCCTGATGACGCATGGACAGATCGTCACAGCTGAGCAGGTGTTGGCCAGGTTGTCAGTGTGTGATTATCTTGAATTCCTCTTGATAAAGTTAACTGGTAAATACGCCTGTCACGATGACAAATTTTGCTAGACGATAATTTTCCAAAATATTATTGCCGATAAACGATATTATTGTCGTTATTATTTTGATTTTTTCCATTTTTTCATTGATGTAATTATGATAAATGGGATAATAAAGTGAGTACACCATATCAAAAGCAAGAAACTTTAAATTCTTAAGAGTATTTAACTGTAATTAAAAGGTCAGGATCTTTTAAATAAAATAAATTAAACAAAAAATATAATAAATTTAACAAACAAGAAAGAGAAAAAAAACAATGAAAATGAAATGGACTCTCTTTTAGAAAATAATACATGTCAATGAAAATAATAAATACTAATCAAAAACAATAAAACATAGACCCTGTCTCTAAAGAAAAACGTAACTCAAAAAAAACAACAACAACAATAGAAACTATAACCTAAATAAAAGGGAGTTTATACAGTTCCTGAATTGTTTGTAACATGTACTTTTTCCCAGTCAATCCGTACTGTCTGTCAAACATTTTGAACATTTCTGGCTTTCAACCGTATTGAAGGGCTGCATTTCTTTGGCAATGTAGCTGTCTTTGAGCACCCACCATTTGGCGCTTTTATTTCTATTTACTTTGCCGACCAAAAGCCTCAGTTAGAGCGGATTGTCTAAGAACAAGGCTCTGCTGCATCTCCCCTTCTTCTTCTTCGTCGCCACTATTTTCAAACAAATGCGACGTATCAGCTCGTTGGTGTTCATGAGCTCACACTTTGTTCATTCTGATAAAATACAAAATATTCCCACACTGGGACTGTGGCAGGCGGCTTAAGAACCGTATCTTTGATGCCATCACTCATATTAGTGTGTGTTTCCTCCTTACTCCTCAGGACGCTCGTTTCAGCTCTCTCTGTGTATACGCATGAGCAGCCCCGTCTTCACCCCAAAGATCGCATTTTTGCCAGATGCTTACTCCGCTATAAATCTGCTATAGAACCTATGCACCCCGATGTTAGGAAAGATAGACGTAGTGAGCCATCTTCTCATTCAGCCTCTTTGGTCGAAAGAGAGGAGGAAAACAAACATGCACGTGTCACTTTATCGAGGCTGGCAAACTTACTGAGGATGTTTTTAATTTATCGTTCAGTTTATAGATTTATTGATCATCATGTCAGGCCTACTGGTAAAGAAAATATATTTTAGCTTAACACTGTCCAACATATTCAAGTCTAAGAATTCCCCTCCTCTAAAATTAGCATCAGCCTCAAAGTTGGTATTTCCCTTTGGCTCCAGTCTCCTGTAAACAAACACTGATGCATTATTAAAAGGTTACAGAGCTAATGCCAAAGTGCCAGCGTGTTTAAAGGAGCAGAAGGAGGCATTGAGTCAGGACCTACAACGAGATGATATTAAGTTGATAATTTTTCTTCTTTTTCATAAACAGTTGGATATTTCCTGTTTTTTCCCCTCATGTTTTAGAAGAAATCATAGTTTTTCACAGTGTAATAATTAATAAGTTGTTACTTATTGAGATACATTCAGAAATGTTCGTGTGCATGTGTTTTCAAAGTGGTGTATTTTAAATCTATGTTTCTTCTTCTGTGGTTTCTGCAGGTGAAGAGGACGTACAGTAACGGCACATACAGAGCTGGGGCAATGAGACAGATCAGCCTGGTGGGAGCAGTGGATGAGGAGGTGGGGGATTATTTCCCAGAATTCCTCGGCATGCTGGAGGAGTCGCCTTTTCTGAAGGTGAGTTTATAAAAATAAATTCTTGCTTTGTGTTCAATCTGCTGTTTATATCCACCCTGAAGCAGAAGAGACACTGTACAGATGATGAATTAACTAAGCTTTCTTAAAACAAGATGTCCTTAATTTTTTTCTCTCTTTCTTGTCTTTTGTGACATTTAAAATTGTCTTTAGTTTAGTTCCTGTGTCCTAACAAAACAGAGCCAAACTCCTTTTGTGGTTGCTACTGTGACAGATAAACACCATTTCACTGAAATTTCAAACACTCTTAATTTACTCTTGTCTTTTATATCCAGAATTGTCCCTAAATGCAGCTAAAAACAAACATTTTGATGCGTTTCTACCTCGGATAATTTGGAGATGATACAGACTGAGCAGATGGAAGGGCTCTGTGAGACACACACATCAATAACACACCTAATATTCTCAGCACTGGCTGGCAAAGTGGAGGCGTTAAGTGGTGTGTCAGACTGATTAGCTCCAGTTCAGGATGTTATTTTCTAATTTTAAAAAGCCTGTGCGGGCGCAGACCACCAAAACACTGTGTTTACTGCTGTCACTGCACGGAGGAGTAACACGCTTTTCTCCTGTTTGCTATTCTGTGTGTTGACGCCTCAGATCTCTGCTGCATGCAGTGTGGAGGAGTGGCGTCATACACTGAATATCAAAAGACGCTCATCCTATCTGTTGAGGGGCTTTGGCTCTGATTCAGCACCCTCTCAAGCATCTCTGGTGCGAGTGAGAAGTTTTGCCACGGGGACACTTTGCGCACAGAGATCTTCTCTCTATGAAAACATAAAAATGCTCTCTATGAATGCGCTGAGAAAGTGAAGGATGAGCAGCTTCGCACAGCTTTGATTATTCATCCTCGTGTCTTTTCTTCCTCTTTGTCTGCAGCGGACTCTTCCGTGGGGAACCTTCTCCAGTCTGAGGCAGATGAGTCCCACAGAGAGCGACGACGGGCCAATAATGTGGGTCAGACCAGGAGAGCAGATGATACCTGTAGCTGATATACCAAAGTCGCCTTTTAAAAGGAAACGGTCAGTCCACCAATAATCTTAACACACACATGTATGTGACGCTGGCCTGTATTTGTGTTTGGTTAATGCACCACATTGAGACAGAATTAGCATGGATTGCTGTGTGTGAACATCGTTGTGCTGGCTTCAGGTCTCAGTGGTGTGTGTGTTCAGCGTGCCTCTGTGCTCCACACACAGCCCACGAGGATGTGATTATGAAAAAGCGAACATAAACACACTCACACATTTGAAGCAGCAGCCGTGTGAGCAGCATGAAGCTTTGTTAGAGCCGACCACGGCCCGATGAGACAATTACACCTCCCTGTTTGTCTCAGTCACAGCCACACACACACACACACACACACTCACACACATGATTTCTGGGATCACAAGGGAGAGTGAATGTATGTGTGTGATGTGTGGGGTATGTGGCTCGACACTCACTCATGAGATCATCGCTAATATGTTAATAGAGTCGAGATCAGACGCTACTTCATGTGGCAGCCGGCCAAACACGTCACACACACACACACACACAAATACACACACATTCCTTTAAAGCCATTTCTGCTCTCAGTTCTCTGCTGAGAGGAGATCACTCTGCATCACATTGCTGCTTCTCTCTGTTTTTCCTTTTTTTATTTCATACAGTTACTCTCCACAAAAATGTCAAAGGTGGTAGAAAAAATGTAGAGTGCTCGCTCAGACACCACATTGATTAGTTGTACACAGAGTTGTAAAACATAGAAAATACTTTTAAAAAAAAGAAGAAGGAAGACTTCAACCTAGGATTTTGCAAAGGAAGATTTTGACACATTAAAAAATGAGTGAAAACAATAGTCAGTTGAAGCCCAGGTGGATTTTACCATAAACAAAAAACATTTAAACGAGCATCACCTTCATCCAGGTTGAGGTTAAGGTTAAGAGAGGTTAAAATTGAAATCTTACTCTCTGTATCACTGATGCATCCCCTTAAGTATACGCACCTTTTTGTTGCATGTCAGTGTTTTGCATTGTAACGGTTTCTAGAGATAACTTAACTATAGAGGTTAGAAAGTAAAGCTGCACACTTTTTTGTTTTAACAATAATGAAAGGTAAAAAATAATGCTACACATTATAAATTCCATTTAACTCATTTCAGCTAGTTTTCATGTAAAGTCATCTCATCTTTTTTACACCCTCTCCTGTATGAGGCCCCTAAACTTGTGTGCATGCTGAACAGCAGAAAAAATATCTGAGGCTGCACTGAATGCATCAAAGGCCTGCGTCCTAGAGCTCCTCAGAGCTTTTTGAACTCTTTCTCTCTCTGTAGATATTTATCTGATCTAGGGATAGGTAACTTTCACATGTGGAACGATATGGTACCAATTCCTGGTACCTGGAAATCGGTATCGGTACCCAGTGGTACCAATTTTCAGTACTTTGTTATATGTTTATGTGGTAATACGTATTAATTTGTTTGGTAATAAAATCTTAAAGTTTTTCAGTTTAAAATATTTATTCTTCACTATATAAACATGCTGTGTTCATGTCCATTAGAGGTGAGTATTGTCAAAAACCTCTTAATACAATACGCTTTCAGATACTTAGGTCACTATAAGATAATATCATAATGTATCATAATATCACAATATTGTGATTTATTGGGATATTTTACAAAGTTAACTTAGAAAAAAATAGAGATGATGTTTATGGAAATCAAAATATTACTCAAAATTAAACAGACCAAGGAAAACATTGATGTCTATGGCATACTGAGTTACTCAGTGCAACACAAACCCACATTATCAGGTTTAGAAATTAAATATTTTGAATACTTTGAAATAATACTTATTATACAACCTATATCAACATACAGGGTAGTAGCACTATCTACCACAGTGGAATGAATATGAATTTTTATTTTCACAAAAATATCCATACTAAGAGTTGAAATACCGATATTGTATCAGAGGTCAGACTATCATGATGCATTGCCGTATCAATATTTTTAACACACCTCTAATGTCAGTTTAGGTACCTAAACGTGGTACTGTTTGATTTTACGTGAATTGGTACTTTACTGGTGACAGAAATTAGTCGGTACCTATAAAAGTACCTGATTGGATGGAATCTGGTTGGATACTTGGGATTGGGACATCCATAGCTAACAGTTCAAAAACAAGTAACATTTTGGAGACAATTCAGTCATGAGAAGAACAAGGAAAAAACAGCTGATGATAAATAGAAATAAACAATGTGGCAAAGATCAGTGTTGTAAAATACAATAATATTTTGAGGAAAAAAAAATCATAAAACCTGCATAAAGAAACATACAAATTAGACATGATATCAATCATGCAAAAACTCCACACTGTAAAAAATAAAAGTAATATTTTTTTTACAAAAATAATTAAATAAACAAAGATACAGAAACATTTGAGGCAAATACAGCAGATGCGACATAAACAATGTAATAAACATAATTAATATAAAAGTCATAACAATGTTACAGACATCAGAAATGAAACCAAACAACAAAATATAAACAACAAATCAAAAAATGTAAACAAAGGACGTAATACAAAATGTGTGAAATGAAAATTCATCAAACATAAACTATATCTAACTAAACATAAACTATATTGAAGAAATTAGGATAAGGTGATAAAAAAGGACACAACAATCTATCAGAGACTTACGATAACAAACAAAGCAAACACACTTGAAAGTCTTTTTCATTGCATGTGATTGTGTAATGTAAGCAGCAGTGTGTGTTTGTGTGTGTTTGTGCTGTCAGGAACACTTGTGTAACAGCTCTGGCTGAAGGAATCTGTTTTTATAGAGACACTCACGGATGAATGGATGGATGGATGGTTGGTCTTGAAGAGTGTGTTTCTCGAGATGAAGTATTTCTCTCCTCTTCGCTCTGCGTCGTCTCTCCTCCATCATTTGATCATAAATTAGCAGCAGCAGCAGATATGAATGCAGAATGACATCTACAAACCCACATCGTTTTCCTTTGATTCCTCCTTTTTGGCTCCCAGACTGCTCTTCAAACACTTTTCCTTTTCCTCCCCCTCTTTTAGACGCCTCTTTCCTTTTATTCTCTCTTCTTCCTCATTCCTCTGTCCTTGTCCTCCTGCAACCTCTAAATATCTGCGTCGTCTTTCTTTCTTTCTTTCTTCATTTCTTTTTCAATCCATCTTCTGTTTCCTCCTCTTGACCTCGCTTTGCTGCTATAAGTTGATTTATCGCACACTTACCACGCTCCCATTGTCAGACACCCAAAACTCATTTAAGTAAGGACAAAGTGTTTTATTTTTGTCCGCTATCATAAAGAAAAACACATAAATCAGAAATATTTTGAAGTGTAAGAAGAAGAGAGATCCGTGTCATGTTGAGGAAAAGAGCTAAACGGGTGTGTGTGTGTGAACTTCCTCTGTCTTTGCTCAGCGGTTTCAGAGAAAAGGTCAAGCTGTTAAGCATTTCTGACAGCGCTGAGACTCTCAGTCTGAGAATTCAGCTTGATTATAGTCGTCAGACGATGAAAACAAACCAAAATATTTCAGCTTTTAGCAAAAGATTGCCATGCTATGCAGAGATTTACAATAATTGCAGAGTAGCTGGAGTAACCCTGACCAGCAGCAGGCCTGATGCAGAAAGCTGTGTTTGGAGTCCAGGAGGAGCTGCATGGCTGTCACTGCGCTGTCAGAACAATTCCTGCTTAATCCCAGCGAGAGATGGGAGTTAGGCAATTTATCTATCAGAGAAAATCACCCTGTAGCTGTTTTTATGATAGATTCATAACCTCAGAGGAAAAACTGAGATCAGCTCCGTCAGTAGAAGCTTCGGTGCTTTTCTTAATGTTTTGTTTCACTCTACATCGAGAATAAATACATTCTTTGTAACGTTATTTTCTGGATATGAATCTTTTTTTATTTTTTAACTTTATTTTCATTGAGTTTTACAAATTTTTAAAAAACATGGCACAGACAAACCTTAACATTGGTCTGTAAAATTGAACCAAGAAGGTCAATAGAATATATTTATATAATTATATAATAAGTGGAGTGATGCCTAACACAGGACTGGAATCATCATATTGAACATGAACAGAATCCATCATCATAGCAACAGACAAAGTGATTCACGAGTCACCTGCTGACACACTTTGCACTCACAAGGGGGAGCTAATATACTTTAAGGACACAAGTCTTCAAGTTTTATTGCACATACATTCACACTCACATAGACCTATAAATATATATGTACATACACACGCATTCATTCACACACAGGCACACACACACATATACACATACCCAAATCTATGTAATCACCACAAGACTTTTTTTTAGTTTTTCTGTTAAGAAGTGGATGTATATAAGCACATGTGTCAAACTCACTCCATTTTTTGTGGCCTGTGAGAGCTTAAAAAGTCTGATTGTCTTATAATTAATGAGTCTAAAGGATGCATTGACCATAAACTATGTTTCCATTTATACCTACCAACTATGTTACCCGCGAAGTGACGGCATCTCGCCACTAGATAGCAGTGTTTTTTCCATCAGTGCCATTTTCCAAACTAGTGGAATTGAATTGAGAAATAAAACAATGATCCCAAAATGTCCAGGAGAACAAAAGTTGATTCAGAGTGAAGGCTGTTTTAGGAAAGATGGAAAAGCCAATATATGTTTGCGCTTCAAGGAAAAAAAACAGCTTGTCTTTTTGTGTTTTGAGGCCGTGACAGTTGTCAAGGAGAACAATCTACATCGGCATTTTGACACCAAAGACGTAGCCAAGTACGCCAAAGTGAGCCTTGAAGAAAAACAACAAATAGAGCATGATTTAAAATGCAAACTGCAATCACAGCAGGATGTGTTCAAGAAAGCCACAACCCAAAACAATGCGGTAGGCAGTGAAAGCTAGCTTTACTGTGACTGTAAAAAAGTCTTTTTCAGAGGGTGCATTTTTCAAGCAGTAATTGCATTTATTTTACATTAAGTTGCACCCAGCTACATTTTATACCAGGGGTGGCCAACCAGTCAGAGACCAAGAGCCACAAAAATTACTATGGTCTTACAAACCCACTTCCTGTAACATGTAAACTAAATGACAAAGAATGAAAATCAATACATTTCCAATTTTCAAAGTGAGATTTAATGTGTTTGCAAGTGTTTTTAAAAATTTGTTCTTCAAGGCATGTCAAAGACAAGTTTCTGTTTTTACTGCAGATGAGACAAAGTTCCATCTATCTATCTATCTATCTATCTATCTATCTATCTATCTATCTATCTATCTATCTATCTATCTATCTATCTATCTATCTATCTATCTATCTGTCTATCTGTCTGTCTGTCTGTCTGTCTATCTATCTATCTATCTATCTATCTATCTATCTATCTATCTATCTATCTATCTGTCTAACAATGAGCGCATGAGGAATTGAGAGGAGCACATGTAGAGAAAAGAAACTGAAACTTAAGTATCAATCTCATTACCCAAGTATTGATCAATACTGATCCCAATGTATTAATATATCAATATTTCAGATTGATCAGCACACCACCACTCATAACAATATCTTTTTATTACTTGATCGAAGAGCCGCACACTTAAAGGCAAAGAGCCACATGTGGCTCCTGAGCCGCAGGTTGGCCACCCCTGTTTTATACTGTCTTGCAGTTACATCTGGCCCTTTGAGGCCAACCACTCTGCTGATGTGGCCCTCGGTAAAAATGAGTTTGACACCCCTTTATTAAAGTGATTTGTCCATTTATTCTCATAATTAACACATTTTTCCATGCGTAGATTCTGTGTTCTGTATTTCAGACATGGTTCTGATCCAATCCTTTTTTGTAGGGGGCTCCTTGGTAAGCTTTCACCTTGTAATGCTTTTTTTAATGGCTGTCATCATTAGTTTGAGCAGATACCTATCAATAACATTAATTGTGGCTGGAAGATTGCTAAGATATAATATAAAAAATCCTTCTTAATGTAAAGACCCATTATCTGATTAATCATTAATGTTATTTCTAACCAGTAGGGTTATGAACATTTTAACCACCTCCCTCTAACAAGGTTTGGTTTCGCTCACTGCAGGGATGTTAAGTTGACGGTTAACAGGCGTCAACAGATGCACCGAAACCAGAAATGCGTCACCCTCCATCGCACAGTGAGTCGGTGTGTGTCGTTTCACTGTGATGTACAGCCCTCCTGGGAGTGTGTGATCCAGCCTCAGCCTGTGCATTAACACTGTTTGTCATCTGATCCTGGTTCCTGTTATCTCTCTTTTCTTTAATAGCTTTCCCCCTCAGGTCCCCAGCGCTCCTCTTCATGATCTGCTCTCCTTTCCCTGACACTCCTCCATACCTCACCTCTTCTTCTCCTCTCTCTTCCTCCTTGTCTCACTTTGTTTATCCATAAATACAGAGGAATCTGACCTGACAGCTTTGTTTTCACACACACACACACACGCCCTGCACGCTGACCTTCTTCCACAGAGCGGAGTTTAAGAGTTGTGGTCGAGTTCAGACGTCACTCTGGATGTGCCCGTTCAGCACTCCTCTTTACACTCTCTTCTTCTCAGTGTTTCCTGGTTTTACATTCATTACTGTCAGCCTGCAGTCAGCTCAGACATACTGAGCTCTATGTATGTGTGTGTGTGTAGATATGTGTGTTTTCATATCCCCATACTCACTGTTTTTCTATTTTCCTCTGCTTCTTTCTTCCTCTTTCTCCGTCTCCTGCCTCCCTCCTCTTATCTCCCTATGAATGAATGCACAATTAAGTGTTCAGCTTGCGTAGTCTCTTGTGTGTGTGTGATGCTCTCCAAGGAGAGTCTCTCAGACTCTGTGTGTGTGTGTGTGTGTGTGTTTATACTCTTCCTCTTGGAATCAGACTGCAGCTCCAGAGTGAGTCACTGATCCAGTAGTGAGCTGACTGCAGTACTTCTATTGTTTGGCAACACGGCTCATTTTTATGCTCTTTCTGCTCCGCTCGTCCGTCTGTGTGCATGAAGCCAGACGTGTACGTATGTGTGTATGAGTTTCCCTCCATTTCATTAAAGAGAAGTGCAGCCCAAGAGAATGAAAAGTTTCCAAGTCTCTCTTATTGCAAACTGTGACAGAAGCTGTCGGACCAAGATGAAAATAAAATGACTTTTATTTTAACGTACAAACAACTTGCAGATAATAAATGGACACGGTATCTGAAGACAATGAGTAAAGTGGTCTGATAAAAAGTATTGCTTTGATCCAGCATGTTTTGACTCCAAAATGAAAACTCTAGGTTGGAAAACCAAAAATAAGGAAATCAAGGCTGAAAACGAAAACTCCAAAAGAAATTGTTATGGCAATTAGTGAAATGCACTTTTGGGCCATTTTTGGCCAAAATTTGCACTGGCCGAGTTTGAGTGCATCTTTTCCCAATACCAGGGATGTTTGATACCCCTTTTTTTCTAACCAATACTAGTGCGAGTACTTCTTTTTAAGTACTCACCAATACCAAGAACCGATACCACGGATACATCAAACTTTAATTAACAGTGACAGATCATTTTGAACAGAGGCAGCACAGTCACTCTGCTATTAAGTCCAAAATAAAACACAAATCATTCTCTATGAGTGAGACTTGTTTTTAATAAATTAACAAAAGTGTAAAACAAAACTAACAAATGTCAGAGTTTTAGTGAGTTTCTAAAATTCACTGAAGTGCAAAAGTCCTGTTGTCTGAATGGGACTTGATGCCCATCTGATGTGGCCTCAAACTGCAGTAATGTAGCGCCAACTACTGGTGAGGAGGACCCACTCAATTTTCAATTTTTTTTGGCCTTGAGTATCGGCTGCTGGCATCTGCAGCCTTCGCGAATGCCGATACCTTGAAAAACAGGTTTGTATTGGCCTGGTACCGATACTAGTACTGGCTCTTCCCTACCCAATACCTATGCTGATATCTTGACTTTGTCATCGAGTGACACTGATATGATCCGATCTGATATGATTAATAATTTAACATTCTCTATTCCTTGATATGAGGATAGGGTTTATAATTCTGTTTTGGTTGCTTTTCTTACTTTTAGACCAAAATGGAATAAAAAATGTGTTTAAAGTAGAGCCCGGCCGATTATGCCCGTCACCGTGTATATCAATGAATTTATTATATATATCAGCCGATATTTTAGATATTGCACGATATATTGGATATCTGCTTTTTTATGCCCCCAGTATCGGTATCGGCATCGGCCCCAAAAATCCCATATTGAGGATTCTAGTTTAAAGTGACTGTATTATTAATCTGTGGGATTATAAATATGTTAATCTCCTACAATGTAAACCTCAGCTGTAGATAAATGAGGAATTAAACTTGCACATGTTGTCAGTTATTGAAGAAACAATTGAAAAACCTTCTCTCATGATATTTTAGCTCTGCTGAGCACAACAAAACAGGCCCAACAGTATTGATAGAAGAAAAGAAGAGCATAGAACTAAGTCGAATAGATCTGCCCCATGGATTGGAACCTGTATTGTTCCGATCAGTGATACTATTGTCAGATCAGTGCATCCTTACTTTTAAAATCAACTGAATGATGTTTGTTTTCATCCACTGGAGCTACAACATGAAATTATCTTTGTCGTCCAGTAGTCATACGGTACTTTCTAGCTCACATTTTCAGTCTTTTAAGTGACAGACAACCGTAAATGAAATAAAACCAGTTGAATTTCTAAAAAACTGGAAATTGCTGGAACAAACCAGTGACTGTGCTTCATGAATCCCTCATTATATTGCGATCAAACAAATTAAGATTGCTTTGAGGCAGAACTCAAAACATTTAGTGAGTTGTTTATTCAAAGAAATCTTCAGATGATTCATTTATCTTAAGTTTATCCAGATCAAATCCACTCAGTTTCTCCTCCAGCTCAAAAACAGTGCCTGTTTGTTCTAAGAGTTGTTTTCACAACGTGGGAAAATAACCTCATTGCAGTTTTTTAAACATATTTTGTAATTGCGACTCTTAACTGGGATTGAATCTGGGTTCATGAAGTGTAATTCATTCATTTAGAGTTTTGTAGAGTTTTTGCTAATAATGATTTCTGCTCTTAAACCGTTCAGGTAAGATTCCTGTTGATAGAATTTACATTACTGGACTCACCCGAGGTCAGAGTTTAAGTCATGTGTTTTTGGTATAAGGCTTTTTTGCAGTGATGCTGCACAATGTCAGGTACTGTTTTTTGTTTTTTGTTTTTTTGACGCTGAAACTGTGTCACAGACATGCTGCTCCTCTTTGACACTGACGTTTCGGAGATGCCAGGTTCTGTCAGGCCTCAGGCAAAAGATGAAACAGAGGGGTGCCAGGTTGTTGCTTCTTCTTTCAGCAACTGCTCCACTCTCACCCTCATGTCACATGACCAAAGTGTAACCACAGCCTCTGCAGTTAGAACCACAGACTGTATCATACATATATACAGTCTCGGTGACATCACCCATTTGTTTCTGATGTGAAGATTTGAAGCCTGTTGTCGCGTGTAATTCAAGCAGTATGAACAGTTCTGTTTTTGACAGCCTTGGTAGCAGCCCTGTTGAAAGTTCTCCTCCACTATCTGATAACAGTAACAAAGCTTCATTGTGTCCAAACTGATGCAGGTTTTCTGCTGTCCAACATCCTCTCTGCTGCTTGTGTTACACTGTAGTGTCTGGATCTCCTCAATGAGCGAGTCAAACAATATACCAACAACAGCAGCAGCAGATAAAGCCTGTCTGGGCTTTTTATTGAGCCACCGCAGACAGGAAACACAAAGACACAAAGCCTACTCGCCTTTAGTCATTTAGGTTTTTATTTAGACAGCAGTGAAGCAGACAAATCTGCTTTTAGACACGTTTTGTGTCCATGCTTTTCTCTGAAGCTTTGTTTGTTTCTCTCACAGCTCCACCAACGAGGTGAAGAACCTGCTGCAGTCTCTGCCCAGGACCAGCGAGCCCAGAGAGATGCTGTTTGAGGATCGGACCCGGGCTCACGCTGACCACATCGGGCAGGGCTTCGAACGTCAAACCACAGCTGCTGTGGGGGTGCTGAAGGCCGTACGGTCCGGGGACAGGTGAGTTAGTGAGACTACATTTAATGTGATAACGCTCAGAAACATCTTCTTCATCATCATCGTTTGTTCTCTCTCCTTTCCTCATCTTGCAGCTTGGACCCTCCGCGTGTAACCAAAGACGTTGTGTGTTTCCACGCTGGTGATTTTCCTCATGTGGTCCAGAGGCTGCAGCTGGATCTACATGAACCTCCGCTCTCTCAGGTTTGACACACACACAGACACACACACACACACACACACACACACACACACACACACACACACACACACACACACACACACACACACACACACACACACATACAGAGCTCTTATCTTTGATGTAACAGGGTTCAAACAGACACGGGGTAAATCCTGGAATGTCATTCTGTCGAATTTCAAACACTTGGCGCAGATATGATGTTGGATGCTGCCACCTGGTGGAGCAGAGTCAAACTGCAGTACTTTGGAGCTCTTGCTGTGGCACAGATGATTACAGGAAACTGTCTTTTCCTTTACTTTTTTTCAGACACTTTGATTATTGGGGTTTTATTTAATTTATTTATTTATTTAATCAAGTGATATTTTAGTCCAAGATTTAGTCAAAACATGACCATTACAAGTCATTTCATTGGACATTTTCATAATACCCTTTGCCCCTCTAACCCACCCTTTATCTTCACTACCTAGAAAAAAAAAAAAAAAGTTCATACAATAGAACATAAATAGTTTTCTAAAAAATTAAAGCTGGGCCGGAGGTTAAATTTATTAAAATATCTGAAAAAAAAAAATCCAGCAACAAAAAAAAAACGTAAAAATGTATAAATAAATACAGTAATAGTTGATATTTACATAAACAAATAGGTACATATGCATATATATAGTAAGTAGAAGTTGAGTATATCAATTATATAAAATTATTTTAATATATGCCTAAATATATATATGTATTAATGATAGGCATTATTACACAAGTTCATATAACATAGTGTATGAGCTCAGTCTAGGTATTGTCCACCTTTAATATAGTCCAACAATGGTTTCCATGTTCCTAAAAATGAGTCCTGGTGTCCTGAAAGTCTGTATATGACTCGTTCATAGCTTGCTATGCTGGTCATTAGTTCCATCCAGATTTTTATTTTTTTTTATTTTTTTTATTTTTTATTTTTTTTTCTTCCCTTGTCCTGTTCAGCGTCACGACAACAGAATTATGGTCTGGCTGCCGTATTGTGCAGAACACATTTGCTTTTCCAAAGGGAGCCGTTAATGTATAGAGCTGCCCTTGAGTGTTAAAATAATACTCTTTATTAGTGTTTGTTTGTTTTTTTTTTTTTTTTAAATTATATATTTATATTTTATACATAAATACACATACATATATATACATACACACACACATACGTATGTATGCACATACATATACATACGCATACATGTATCCATACAGTTTCCCTCCCGTATATTGCCAAGTTTGAAGATTACTGCTTAACCAGAACAAGGTGATATCAGGAAAGAAACAGTGAAAAAGGAAAAGATTGTAGAGAAGAGACTAGACAGGGGGGGAGAGAAAGACAACAAAACAACAGTAGAGAACAACCACAACAACTGAACAGATGACTACAGACAGGAGAAACAAATAACCAGCTACTGAGCCTGAAAGGAGACAGTATCCTGGGGTCTTTGAAGTCATAATCACAAGAAGAACCTGGAGAGATGAACTGGAGAAATCATGAGTAGCAGTGAGCACAACAATGACAATTGCAAAGAGGTACATATACGTATATAGATCTATACACAGACTCATATACTCACCTACACATATAGGGCTACAGGTGGCAGTATAGAAAATTGGGTTTGATTTGGGTCAGGTGATCATGCCAAGGAGTGATCATGCAGATGTGGCCCCGCTGCTCCCAGAGGCCAGACATGCACTGAGATAGCCCTCATCCCCGGGCGTCCCGCAGCCACAACAGAGCACAGGTCCCAGACAGACCACCATGGAGACAGCAGCACGCCAATCCAGGAGGAGGCAAGGGGGGAGCGTCCCGGGAAGGCTAGAGGCAGGCCCCCGACACTGCAGAGGGAGGACCCCAGGGGCCAGGGACTGAGGTCTGCAGGCCCCGCTAGACGCAGGGCCCCCGATCGAGTGCAGGGGGTAAGACCAGGGGTCACCTGTGCCCAAGGGCCACTCACCCCCGAGGATGGGGGGTTCGGCCAGGCACCCGGGAGGACGGACCCAGCCCAGGCCACCACCTATCACGAGTCGGTGCCGGCCCCCAGCGCACCCGGTCAGACACCAGAGACCACAGAAGTCCTCTCCCCAGAAACCCAGTATCCCCCGTACACAGCCTACTGTCCCAACCCACCCCTATCCCCCTCTCATCTTTATCACAGCTCACCAGCCCTCCACCGTGGACCCTGACACCCGCACATAAACATTCTGTCCATCCATACCCATACGTTCACACAACAGCACAACAACACCACAGCACCACAAGACGACCACACAACAATATCACAACACGGCATATATATATATATATATATATATATATATATATATATATATATATACATATATATATATATATATATATATATATATACATATACATACACATATACACACATATACACACACATACACATACATACATACACACATACATATACACACACACATACACATACATATATATATTCATACATATATAAATAATTTTAAAAAGAGGATTAAATAAATAAATAAATAAGTAAATAAGTAAATAAGTAGATATAAAGCCATGGGCATCCTCCGGGGCGCCGCGGGACCCCTGCTGTGCCACTCGCCCAGAACCCAAGGCAGCGGATCCCCTTTTTACCCCATGCCCCAGGGGGCATGGTAGAAACAGGGGTGTGAGAAGAGCCCCCTGCCCTACCTCCCCCGCTCTGTAGTGTGTGGATGTTTGTGATCCTAATGCAGTTAAAAAGAAAAGTTAAAATTGGGGAGTGGACGGCCTCGTAGCTCATGGGGCAGTGCCCTTCAGGTGGTTAGCTCAAAGTGCCCTGCCTACCATATACCACTTGGCCCACCCCAAGGGTCTCTGTGTGTGTTGTGTAGAGTAGTTGGTATCATGTAGGGATGTCTAAGTGTAAGTAAAATTGAGGCGCAAGTCTTATCAGGGTGTAGCAGAAGTGGTCCCTAAGGACCTCTACCACCGCACCTGACGAACGTGCACCTCAAGGTCCTAAGTGTGTGGATGCTCTAGATGAGCGGGGGAGTGAGGGCTGTGGGGCAAAGTAAGACCAGAGAGGAGAAAGCTCCCCTCTGGAGGGTGAGCCGCCCTATTGGCAGCAATAGGCACCCCTGTTCCCCGGGGCCCACCGGGGCAGGGGGGGCCCAGGATCCGCCAGACTCAGAGCACCGGGCCGTGGCAGCCAGAGGGTCAAGGACACCCCGGACCACCCTGGCCCATTGTATATTAGAGAGATATATACTATTATATAGTAATATATAAATAATAATAGAAATAATAATAATAAAAATAATTATGGTAATAATAATAACAATAATAATAACAATAATAATAATAATATTATTCCATTGTTTAGAATATTATTCCATTGTTTTAGTTCCATCCAGATTTTAAAGGATGAAGGTGAGGTCACTTTCCATTGTCTGAGAATAATTCTGCATCCTGTTAACATGAATAATCGGCACCACATTTGTTTTAGATTACACGTCTCAAATTTAGTAAGAACAATTCCCAACATACATAGTGCTGGATTTTTGGTCAGAGATACGATAAAGCTCATCCATAAAAGAGGTTATTTTATCTGAAAAGTCCCTAAGCATCTCACAACCACATAACAAATACTAAAAGTCCAGTTTTGTGATGACAGCGCCAACATAAACCATTATTTCTTAGCTGAAGTAAAGCCATTCTGCTCGGGAACCAGTAGGATCAGAGGATTTTGTAGTTGGTGAACTGTGTCTGGGTTGGTGAACTTTCTGCTGATGGTGAAATTCTGTTTTTCTCAATAACTTTGAATCATTTAATCAAAAACAATCATCAGTGTCAGTGTAAAAAGGTTCCTGGAGGTCTGTTTTTAAGTGCACCCCCTCTGTGTCTCCACAGTGTGTGCAGTGGGTGGATGATGCCAAGCTCAACCAGCTACGGCGTGAAGGCATCCGCTACGCCCGCATCCGCCTGTGCCACAACGACGTCTACTTCATCCCTCGCAACGTGGTCCACCAGTTCAAGACCGTGTCGTCCGTCTGCAGCCTGGCGTGGCACATCCGCCTGCAACAATACCACCAAGGAGAGGGAGGGAAGGAGGAAGCAGAGGAGGTGAAGGAGGAAGAGGAGGAGGTTGAGGTGGAGGAGAAGAAGAGGGAAGTGGTGGACAGGAAAGAGGAGGAGAAGGAAGAAGTGTGTGTAAAAGAGGAGGTTGAGGTGGCAGAAATAAGGACGTTACCAGCTGTCAAAAAGGAGGAGGAGGAGGAGCATCCTCCAGCGCAGACTCCTCCTCCTCTCTCCTCTCCTCCTGCTGCTCCCTCCACAGACTCCACCATGAGCAGCAGGAATGAGAAAAAAGAGGAGAAGGAGAGAATCAAAGCCAAACAGCAGGAGTCGCCTCCTTCAAAGGTGAAAACAGAGACTGCTTCTCCTCTAAAACAGAAACCACCTTCATCACCTCCTCGTCAGGACTCCAAACCCAAAGCAGCACCGTCAAAGCACCTTCATCACCACCATCATCATCATCATCATAACTCAGAGAGCAGGACGACGTCTTCCAGTAAAAGCTCCTCCTCTTCTGGTTCTAAACCCCACGTCTCCAAGTCTTCCTCTTCTTCTTCTTCTTCTGCGGTACCTTCAACTCTGTCCTCCTCTTCATCGTCTGTTCCCGTGACGACCTCCTCTGTGTCGTCCTCCCAAACCAGTCCCAAACCTGCAGCTGCTTCCTCCTCCGTCTCTCCTTCCTCCTCTGGGTCTGAGAAACTGAACAGTAAGGATCTCCCTCGCCTGAAAGCAGACGACTCAGCGGACACACGGACTCACAAAGCTGCTGCGGACACACAACAAACACGCACATCAGCAGACACACGAACACACACATTGGCGAGGACTCTGACAGACTCTAAGTGGACTTCGTCTCTGGATCCTCAGAGACCAGGAAGCTATTTGCAGCAGTACACCCCCAAACATCTCCCACCTCCTTCCCCGATCCCTCACATGCTCCCTCCATCCTTCCCTCCTCTCCTTCCTCCCTCCAGCCTCCCTCACAGACCTCCAATGCCCCCCCAAACTATGAACTCGTACCTCCCACAGACTCCGCCCCCTCCTTCCCACATGAACCAGCTCCACCTGCCTCCACCTCCTCAACCAAACCTAACCACCACATCCCAATCGTACTACCACCCTCCTCCTCCTCCCCTTCCTCACCCTCACCATCACCAGTTCTACCCTCCTCAGCACCCTCACTTCCCCTTCCTGCCTCCTCAGTCCTTCCTCCCTCAGCCCACTTCCTACCCACTACAACCTCCGTACCAAAGCCCCCCGCCTCCTCCACAGGTTCTTTCTCACCCTTATCCTCACCCGCCTCCTCCTCCTTCCTCCTCACCGCCTCCCCCGCCTCCTTCTCTCCCACCTCCTCTCCCTCCTCAGCCTTCCTCCTCCTTCCTGTCTCCTCCCCCAAAGCATGAAGAGCAGATTTTATAGTAGTTTTTGTACATATGAAGCTGTTTTATCCTGGTTGTGTTGTTGTAAAGAGAGGAAACTGAAACACATCGATGTAGTTTTTAAAGCAGGTTCTGACTTTATTTATCCTGTAGGGCTGGGTTCAAACACTTTGACTGCATTTACTGGTAGTTTCAGCCGCTGTTATTGTATGACTGCACCAAATACTCCAGATCCGCGTCCGTTTCCTGTCTCTCTGTCACGATGTGGCTCCCAAATCATTTTATTTTGAAGGTTGTTTTTAATGTGGTTTCCACGCACAACTTCCTGTTTACAGAAGGAGGAGGAGCTGACAGTCTGTGTGCTGAATTTCATAGATATCTACAGGAATGCTAGATGGCTTAGGACAGTAAACTGCTCTAATGAGCTGTACTGTAGTCGGAGGTAAGGTGGAAGATTTAGTCACTTAAATAATCATAACTCACTAAATTTCTGACAGGTTTGGAATAGAAAATACTTTATTTTTCAGGAGTCGCATCAGCAATCAAGAAAACAAAAGTAAAGTGTATAGAAAGTGCAAAAAGCTCCATAAGAAAATAGATGATGACAGCTTGTCCATCGTTGTCCAGTTCAGCCAGCCTCCACCTCCACAGGGTCCAGGACTGAGCTTCTTCAGCAGTCTGTTCAGTCTCTGTCTCCTGGATCCTGTCTGCTCACAGCAGGCGAAGCTCTTCCAATGCGTGATGTTAGCTCTGTTAGCCATGTCTGTGAACAGCATGATGCTACTCTGCTTTCTGGTTTTCCCTCTGTTGCTGGGTTAGCACGGTTAGCTCGTCCACATTTTTGGAGATAGATCTTATGTTCCCAATAGTGATGAATGGAAGGACAGGTCCATGTTGTCACTTCTTAGCTTACACCTGAGAACCAGCACGTTGTCCTCACCTCCTCCTCACTTTGCGGGGAAACATCCGGCCTTGCACCAGTTAGCATTGATTTGCAATAGGCTGCTAACAGCTGAGTTCACATGTTACATGTTTACATGTAGGATCTCCAGACAAACACAGGAGCAAAAGTAGTAAAGATATCACTGAAGCCACAAAAAGTTTGGTGTCCATGACCAACAAATGAGCCATACAAAGTAATGATCCACTCCAAATACAAAGATGATGAAAAAGAGATTAAAAAAACAAAGAAGAGAGAGCTGCTGGTTAATTAGAAACCTTATTTATGTGTAAAAAAATAACTTAAATAACTAAAACAGTAAAAAAAGAAGTTATTTCCCATTGGCTTATAGGGAGCATGAGCCATCTAGTTTTTCAGCTAAACTTCTCTAGGATTGCATCAATTTGTTCAAATCAGATCAAGCAGGACAGGAAGTCATGCACTGAAACCACACAAAACATCTGCTGACTTCAAAATAAGATGAACCGTGTTGACACCAGATCGTATTTAGCTTTACTACGACAACACGCCAACATATTGAGTGGAACACTGAGGAGTCCACAGGTTTGAGGTTTCACAGCCCAACATGAGTCGAGGGAAACTCTTCTGTGTCACAGCTCAGGCTGTCGAGTCGAGGATGAGAGAGAGCACGAACAGGGACACGGATGTGGTGTATTCACGCCGTTAGGAAGACGTTTTCAGCCTCCAGGTTTGAGATTTGGAGGAAACTGCTGTCAGGTTCTGTTTGTACATGTATGAAATCCTCATCTGTCAGAATCATGGATCATAGGAAGGAAGGCGAAGAACTTCAGATCAACTTATCTCCAGTATTTATAAGAAGAAACTCGCAGCTGATGCTTCCAATTCTGTTATTTGTATTTTATCTGTGCCCGAGACTGTTTCTGGAACAACCATGGGTCAAACTACAATACCATACTCTTCACTGTTGTTTGAATATTACTACATTTCATCCTCTTTGTTGTATTTTTGATACAACACCTGGCTGAGTGTTTCTGTTACATGGTATTTGAGCGTCACTGCTCTGCAGCTATCTGAGAGGAACGTCTGATTCCCTGAACGTGGAGCCGATGCCGGCAGGAGTCCGTGTTAGCATCCTGAGCTCAAAGCAAAGTCAATCTGAGGATTTTTTAAACTTGTTCCAGTGTTTTGACGTCAAAAGAGTGGAAGTGAAATATTTTTGTGCCAAGAAACAACCACACAGTCAAATTAAGTTACAGACTACAACAAGCCAGACAGGAAGTCATGACACAACTCCAGATAATCTGCTAGGCTAGCTGTTTCCCCCTTGTTTCACTTCTTGTGCAAATAAAACAAAAAAAACATTTTTTATGTAGTGTTGAAAAAACAGAAGCAAAATAATTCTCAGAGAAAAAAAAACAACAAAAAGTATTTTCTCTAAATTTGGAGCTTTGATTTTAAATGTTGTGATTTCTTGTATTCTTCCAATCACAGAGAGCTCTCACAGACTTTAATCTGCTGTTTTTTAAAACCCACACTGAGGATTTCCATCTCACTCCTTGAGCCCTGATCCACTGATTGTAACATCTGTTCAGGGTAACGAAACTTCTTCAAAAACCTTTAACGTACGAGGACCTCCTCTCTCTGAAGATGTGGCAGCATCTGGAAGAGCAAAACGAAACACGAAGAGCAATATGACGACAAACACGCAGCTGTTCACGACCTCCCTAATGTGACTTAGTAAAGCACTTTTCTAACATGGGTTTATTAACTACTGTTTTAATACACCTAACGAGAACTCTTAGTAATGAATCCTAAATTACTGACTGGACATTTTCAGGTTCTTCCAAGTGAAATCATTGTGTGTAATTATCAGAATGTCAAAGATTAAACTGTTTTTTTTCTGAATGCTCTGAGACAAACAGAAAGTACACTGTCGAGAGTTCTTTTCTACCTGAAGCACTATTTATGTATTTACCCCAAGACGAGTTTTTTTACAGCTTTAAATGTTTTTTATTTATCAACCAGAGACTGAAGCGCCCTCTGATGTTTTCAAAAGAAATGTTAAAGATGATGAAGAATATCTTTAACTTCTCACCTCAAAGATGTTAAACTTTTTGTTACAGTTTGGTTTGAGTATTGGAGTACAGCCCACTTGCTAATGTAGCCCACAACATTTCCCCAGTGCCTGTCCTTAACTGTGAATACTGAATGGCCCAGAGCCGTGAAGAGAAGGAGTTCTGTCAACGTACGGCAGCCCCAGCGTGAAGTTTTCAGCTGCTGGAAACATCTGCAGACTAACTAAGCAGAGAGAGAAACTTTAAAGTTTTTCAAATCTGAAAAATCAAACACACAACTTTCAACTCTCTTCAAGAAATTGTTTCAGAGACAGAACTTCTCTCTCCGTGGCTCTGGGGAGGGTGAGGTGATAACGAAGCACTTGATGCCAGTCACAAGGCGCTCTGCAGCTCTTTATATGCTTTTTGGGTTTCAAATGTTACAAAAGAAACTGACAGGATCTTATATTTTCTTTGTACAAATGTGAAAAAAATATAGTTGAAATATCACAAGTTTTCTGGCTCCTGCTGTTTTTGATTTCTCTCATCATTTTTTAAGTCATTTCCAGCTGTTCTTTGAGAATTAACTGGGTCGAAGGTGTTCATCCAATCTGCCTTAAAGTTTCAGTATTTACTATAAAACAGGGTGTTGCTCCAATCCAACCCCAACAAACCTTCCACATACTTTAACCGTTTGGGCCTTAACACTTTCATACCCACACAGTGAGACGCTGGTTTGCATTTTCCGCAGTCGGTAAGTTTTGTAACAGCTCAATGAAGCGACTTAAGTTTTTTGGTTCAGCTCTCACAGCTCATTAAACTTAGAGTTCTGAAATCTCAGAGGCTGATGTAGACTACAAAAAACCTTTGTGACCATTTAGTTAAATCATTAGGGTGTCTACCTGTGGCCTTTCCCCACATTTAAATAGAAGATGTAATTAATGGATTTAAAAAATAAGATTGATTTTTTATTTGTTTTTGGAAAGATTAGCTCATTTCGTGTCATTTCTCTCTATTTCCCACATCAGTGTGTGGTTTGTGTCCCTGACGACCAAGGTACGTTTTATCAGTCTGTTTCCTGGGTAAAAAAAGACACAAACAGAAACATGAAGCTGTTTTTCCGTTTTGTACAAAAAACGAAAAAACAGGAAATGGCTTGTTTTTCCGTTTTTGTATTTTGCGCAAAAGACAAAAAAAAAAAAACGGCCCGTTTTACCGTTTTTAAACAAAAAAAATGATGATTCCACTCAATATTTCGTTTTGTTAGTGAGCGGGGCTTTGAAGCCCGACACAATAAAACTCCTTTGGCAGGCTTGGAGAACTGGACTTTCAGTGATCCAAATCAACGCAAGTAGTGTACACAGTACAGGATTTACACGGAAGTACTCCATCTATTGAGTGAGAGAGAAGCATATTTGTTGGCGATAAAACGCACAAGAAAAGATCGAGGAGGCACGAGGAAAGTAGGCATTTAATATTTCATTAGTGCACTTGCATAGCTTTTGAAAGGTGAATTAATTACTCCTTGTCATGCTTTTGTGGTTTTACCTTTTGATAACTTAATTGGACCAATTCTATAATTGGTTTAAAAAATAGTAGAAATGTATAAAACACTTTGACACCAAACAGAAATGCAAACTGCATATTTTAACAAACATCAACCTGTTGTTTTAACAGGTTTAAAGTATATTTTTTATACCAGTCCTTATGTGTCACTGTCCTATCATTGGTAGTTTTTATGAGGAATCAGGAGCTTAAAGGGGGTCAACTTTGGATCAGCTGTAGACTTTGATGCTGATGTGTCGTTGGTAAAACCCTGAACCCCAGATTTGACCTGTGAATGTGTATGAGTCAAATCAGCTGATACTCATGGTTTCTTTGAAGTGCTTTGAGGGGAGTAAAAAACGAATAAATCAGTGAATCAACATCAATTTTTTTATTTTTCTTACAAAAATGTAGAACTTTTGGACAGACCAGTTCACAAAAAAACGTAATCTATTTCTTTAGACTTGTTGAAAACAGAAGCACAACATAGAGTCCTTTTAATAAAACTCACGTTCATACGTAAAATTCAAACTTCTTTGTTCCTTAAAAACAGTAAAACGTTCCAGACGAGTGTGAGAAAACAAACGTTTACAAATAAAACGACAACGACGACGGAACAAAAATAAAATATTTCCAAAGGGAAACAGACTTTAAAGCATAGAGCTGCAAATACATTCTTTTTCCAGCAGAGTCACACAAACAAACAAACAAACAAACAAAAACAGAGAAATGGTAAAATAAGCACTTTGGTCTTCCTCCTCACACACTGAAGATGATTATGCGAGCGTTTTCTGAATGAAGTTAGTAACATGCTAACTCTTTAACAGCTTGTGTCACATTGGAGATGTTTGCTGTGGCGGGATGACTTCATGTACCATGAACGATTGACTCGAGGGAGTGAAGTGAAGCATCAAAAACACTTTTTTTGAGTTTCACACAGAACCAGGATGTAACTTCTTCAACTTAAGATCGACTTTTAAAGTGCAAACCTTCACTCACTCACGTTTAAACCTGTTTAACTGCAGTCTTAAGGTCCAGGGGCTGACGCCACATCGAAGGTCAGAATTTCTGGATGATGGATTGAAGCTTTCTGAAACAAACTCACAGGATCTAAATGTGATCTAATGTGATGAGTTGCATAAGGTTGTTCATCAAACTGAATCAAATAGAAAAAAACATGTTTCTGATTTTCAGATCTACAAAAAGCAGAGTTTTGACCTGACTAGAGCCTGTCTGGTTTCAGTTAATCCTTCTGACAGGGCAAAAAAATGATAGTTTCAAACTAAATTTTTCCAAATTTAACTATTTTTCGTGAGATTTTTGAGTTAATTAAAAATAAACTTAAAAAAAAAAAGTGAAAAAAGTTTTACTGCCGGATCACACAGTGCTGAAAATACTGCTATGTTCCTCTTGTCTAGATCTTGATTGTTGCTCTCCAGCACTTTAAAATCTCTACCTGAAAACTGCAGCTGGTAGCTTTTTATTAACAGTTAATGCAACTTTTAAAAACCTGTTTTCATCCGGGACCTGGAGACAGAATTTAGATAATACCTCAAATCTGTCCATCTTTAAACTTTATAGTTTAATCTAATTTCCTTTGACTAACTGGTGAAATCTTCAGCTGTAACATAGTTCAAGGTTTTCGTTTAGAAACTCACTCTACATATAAATAAAAGTAACGTGAAGATGAAGCCACACGGAAACATAAACGTGGTTTTTGCCTCATCAATACTTCGCCTTCAGATTTCTGCAGCTGAGAACTTCACCCATCGCGTTAAACATAATAACTTATGTTTAGAACAATAATACTAACACTTCTCAAATAAAATAGAGCATCGTCTCGTGTCAAAGAACACAAAAATGAAACAAACTACAATAAAAAAAACAACTAGGAAAAAAAACACTGAGTGGGTAAATAAATAGTTTGTGAATTGCACAAAGTGGGAACGTTGAAAGCACTCTGATATGTCGAGGCAGACGTTCTTCAGTCAGACGAGCGTTCAGTCAGTGAGAGCAAAGGGCGACGCCGATACTCCGTTCAATGTCACGATTTGATCTTCCACAGCTGGGGGTGGAGAAAACACAGATCAGAGCCCACGTCTCTAAAACACTAAGTGTGAAGTCGTCTTCAGAGAATCGTCAGACTCACCTTCAGGTTAAAACCTAACAGGTCAGATATGACGCCGGACACGGCGGACAGGATGACCACCTGTGTGATGTTGTAGAGCAGAGGGTTCATGGTCAGACCGTACAGCCTGAAGGGAGTGTCCAACTCCTGCAGAGAGAAAGAAAGAGTCGTTATAAAACACATCAGAACAAAGCTCCTGCTCCACCTGAGCAGACTTCTCACCTTGAGCAGTTTTGTTGCCAGTTTTAAGACGTTGTTGACCAGCGTCAGCTCCTCTTTCTTGTTTGGCTTCTTTTCCATCTTCAGATACAAGTTGATCTGTGAAAAGATTCACTCAGTGTTTGAAAACACCTCACACTCAGATTTCACACTCTGTTTTCTGTGTGTGTGTGTGTGTGTGTTTACCTGCTCTGTGAGGAGGATGGAGGTGTTGCTGTACTTCTTGCTGGTCTCAGAGCCCAGAGTAACAAACCTGAGCAGGAACAGAGACAGACTGGAGCACCAGATCACCAGCTCCCAGTTATAGTGACACTCCAGGAAGGTCTCGTGGACGTGGAGGAGCTGCAGGATGAGAAGTGAGCTCATTATTCAGTCTGGAAAAGGGTTTCTCTGTTTTAAATTGTACAAGAGCTATATTAGCTAGAGCTTTCTCAATTTAAAGTGTGCAGTAGGAATCAATAGCAGGTGGTCTCATGTTAAAATCGGCGATCAGGGAGGCAGAGTTTGAAGACACATACAAAGTTCAAGAACTTAACACAACACATTTCCCCGGTAAGAAGCTTCATGAGGAGATGGCACTGATATATACATGATACATTTCTTCAGACCAGTGACATTTGAGCTGTCTGAGCACGTTTTCTGAACCACATGTGCTCCTCACTACAACCTCTCCAGGTGGACATGCTACGTTTTTTCAAAAGAAACCATTTGGCAGAAAACTGGGTACCATGAGTCTGAAATATTTGCTCTCTTGTTTTAGCAAATCTATTATTATATCGTCAAATTTTTTGTCAAAAAAAAAAAAAATATTCTTTTTGTCAGATTAAAATTCTTTATTTCACTCTTTGTTTATAAACTGGACTGATATACTTTTTCTCATTGTTTGGTGTTAAAAAAGCAAACTAAACATTGTAGAAATTGCAATTTAAGTCGGTACCCAAAAAATCGTAATAGAACTGAATTGTGAGAATAGCATTTTGTCCCAGCCCTAACATCTATGTTTAGTAGTTTGAGCCCTCACTTTAGAGACTATTTAGAAACATTTTGTATGTTCTTTTTAAGATCCATACTTGTTCAGAAGTGCAAGGACCCTTTGTTAGTTGGGAAAACATGATGTAGGGAAAAAAAAACACATTTGCGTGTTATTCCTGATAAGGACTCTGTTTCCCATGAGCACTAGCACCCACTGTTGTGAGAATGTGACTCTTACCAAAGAGTATTTTTGTTTTAAAGCAAAAAAACTGAGATCAGATCTTCTTTTTTATCACTACTTTTCTTTTTTTTAAAGACAAATTTTTATTGGATGCTTCGCAACGAGGTTAAGTGTTTATTTGTAGTTACTTAGAACTGATGTTTGAAACATTACAACAATCAAACTTTATAAACTCAGTTCGTACCACACTTCAGTAGCCGGTTATAATTGGCACTACTCACAGCCCGGTGCTCTGAGACGTGTCTGTAACATGTAATGTCAGTGATTCCTGGTTGTGTCCTACCAGCGCTCATCTACCAACTCAAACCTCACCAAGCAGAGCTAAGTTAGTGCTGCTTCAGTGTTTCCAAGAATCAGACTGTACCAATTTATAACAGCAGCAAGCTTTAACAAGCGCCTGCCCACACAGCTCCACTGTTGTCTGATCCTATAGAAGTTCACATGGAGACTTATTCTGACAGTAATCTGCAGCTGAGCACACTGTGAATATAGTTTTACATTTTGCTTGAAGAATTTTAAATTCCTAAAATTACTCCTTATAACAAGAAACTTCCTTTAAAATGTCATTAATGAAACACATTTCTGGACCTTAGAAGATGGTAAAAATAACAGTAGCACCATTAGAACAGATGATCACAGGCTTATGTTTAATCTGCTTCATGTGATATTTAAGTTCTATCTCTAAGTTTTTCATGGGGATTATAACCAAATATGACCGTACGTATCTATTTCATATTCCAATTTATGCTCATTTATAATTTATGATTAATGACAACAGACAGCAAATTTCCATAGGTTGTTGCAATTAAAAAAAATCACTTCACGAAACATCACCACAGGGACTTCCTCCTGGAACTATGTACAATTTGACTGTGAAAACCAGGGTCTAAATTTAGTTCCGGGTCAATAAATTAACTCCTGAAAATGACCGTCTTTCCCACGTGGAAAAGCACATTTTATAGCAGGAACACATGTTTTTTATTTACTTGTTTGCATTGAAAGTCTGCAGGATGTGTTTCCTTTCATTTACAGCTCTAGCTTTGATGTGAAGCTTTGACCCTTCCTCACAATAATTTTAAAGTACCTGGGCGCAGCAGATGAAGACGACGGACAGTGTGAGCAGGAAGGCAGACGACACGATAACATCCACTGACCGCTGAGGACCCCGTCTCTGTAAACACCACAGATCAGATCAGTGTTACGACTTCCATCTGTTATCATCTGAGCATTCACACACTCTCACACACACACACACACTCGTTACCTTGAGGTAGGAGCGTAGCGACAGCCACATCTTGATGTTCTGAACTTTCTTCAGTCTAAAATGTGGGACTTCAGACTTCCTCGCTCTGCGGGCTGAAGTCAGGTGACCAAACAGCTTTGCGAATAGAAGCCTCTGAAATACACACACACACACACACACACACACACACACACACGGGTCATTGAAGTGAAAGATGCAAACGCTTCACACTGATGCACTCCTGGCTTCAGCTTCACCACCTCACCTGTTTGTACGTCCTCTCCGCCACGCTCAGCAGGAAGAAGAAGAGCCATATGAGGCAAACACGCACCAGGAAGCTGAGTGTCACCATGGTGATGACCAAGACTTCTGATCCAGACCCGCCTCCCAGCGCCACAGACAGCATCTCACTGGCTGAGAGCGTGGTCAGCTGATCCACATCCCTGTACTGAGTGAGTCTGCACGAGGAGGGAGGTGTCAGAAAAAAACAGCTGATACCCAAAAAATCAAAGAGGAAGAGCGATGCTGCGTCACATTTTACCTGTATGCAAAAGGAGTGAGGCCCAGTGTGACTGAAACCAGATTCCCAAAGACCTGATACCCAATCCCAGGAGTGTAGAGATTCACCTGCAGAGGAGAGTGGTTAGGACACACTCAAACACACCATAAGATAAAACATGACAGGTGGATTTACTCACTCTGTTCATGATCATGCCGCTGATCTCCAGCACCGACATGTCGGCTTTCTTGCACTCGTTTCCCTCCCACACGATGGCGCTCACTCTCTCCAGACCGGGGTTGGAGCTGTGCAGCCAGGGAATGTGACCCTGAGGTAGGAGATAAAAATCAAAACACAACAAACAAACACTGTGACTAAAAACTCTACAAACAGACAAATTCAACACTATGAAAGATCAACACATCAGTGAGACACGTCTCATGAGCCAACAGACCTGATGAAAAGGATCGTCTCTGTATTCTTTTTTCGCTGGGGGACACACAGGCGTCCCTCCTCCTTCTCCCTCTGAGAAGAAGACACAGTATTAATACTGACACAAAATTTCACGCGGTATGAAATAAAGCGACAGGAAAAATACAAATGCGTTAAGTTTTCTTCCTCTGACCTGTCTCTGACGTGCATGAGGATCTGCACTCGGCACAGTGCAGAAAGTCCTCCCACATTAGGTCCTCTGTCTCTGATTCGTGCCGAGTGCTCTCTGAGTCCTGAGTCCTCAGACTGGAGCATCTGGAGCTGCAGCTGGTGCCAGACTTCGGAACATCCTGAGACACGACATAAGTTACACATAAATTATCTCTTCATGACCAAGTTTTCGTTCCTTAATCGTGCACATGTACATTTTCTGTCAAGGTCACAAGCAAAACCAAAGTGTATCGAGTAACGTCTCATTAGGACTAAGTTTGGACTCTGCATAGGCTCAACAAGTCTTACAGCTGACGTCTTTAAATTAATGGATTTATCATGATGTAAAATGTGAGAATTCAACAAACACATTAGAGGACAGAAAAGTAAAAATGTGCATTAAAATAGTTCAGAATGAAGGATAAAAAATATTTGTGGCTGAAAATGTTGAGACAGATGTTTGTCTAACATGAGTCTGGTTCCGTCCGAGGTTTCTGCCTGTTAAAGGGACGTTTTACCTTGCCATTGTAACTTGCTAAATGCTGCAAAGTGCTGCACTCATGGTGGGTTAAGATAAAATAAGACTCTTTATCTTGACTTGATGTTGGGTTTTAACGGGTCTAGACCAGTTAATGTTTTGGAAAGTGTCTTGAGATAACATTTGTTATGATTTGGTGCTATACAAATAAAGACTGATTGATTGATTGATTGATTGTTTGCAGGTCAAAACTGTCTGAATATAAAAAACAATCTTGATAAAATCCAGATCCTGATCCTGCCATAAAAAAATCCTGACATGTTTTTCCCATATCGCCCCCTAATGGAGAAAATTTTCCTTCCTCAGAAGCAGACTTCGCTTATCTTTATGCAGCATGTAACACTGCAGAAAACAGACCACTGATCATCTGGTATCAGGAGACACCTGAGGGACAGGTGAGTGCTTCACAAGAACACGAGCAGATATGTGGCCTCACACCAAGAATCTGACCCGAAACAGGAGGAGGAAACTGTTGAGGCATTACAAACACTCTTGCACCGTCACAACACATGTGGGTCACCCTCACTTTACTGCATTTGGCAGCAACAGAAAAATTAGCACTGAGTGTCTCCAGCACAATGCTAAAAATCAAAAGTAATCACTATTTCCAGTGTGAAAAATTCAATACTATCTAAAACTAGAGGTATCAAGTAACAAAGTAAAAATATGGGGTATCTATACTTTACTTGAGTAATTATTTTTTTGCCGACTTTTTACTTCTACTCCTTACATTTTCAGGCAAATATCTGTACTTTCTACTCCACGTTTTAAAAGTAGCCACACTACTCCTGTTTCATTCCAGCTCGTCATCGTTCAAAAAGACACACTCCAAAAAAAGTGAAATCCCATCCTAAAATCGGTGAAATTGTGCTATCCACAAAGAGTGAATTAAATTGTGGATGGAAGAGATGTATGAACATGAAACCATTCCTACACCCTCTTGGTTTTTCCGCAATCCATCACACAAACCACACCACACCTCAGCAACAACATAACAGACGTATATAACACTGTATGAAGATGTCTGTGGCAGACACAGGAGTGGAGATGAACTATAAGAACTATAGGCCCCTCTGGCACAGCCTGAGCTCTTGACCTTAATGGCCCTTTCCTCCTTTAAGTTACTTTTACTTTTATTCAGTTGTTTTGGAACCAGTACTTTTACACTTTTACTTAAGTAAAAAGCTAGAGTTGATACTTCTACTTTTACAAAAGTCTTTTTAAACCCTAGCATCCATACTCCTACTTGAGTAATGGATGAGAACACTTTTGACACCTCTGTCTAAAACTAGCAACAGAGCAGCTGGTATGTCTGGATCTGACAGTTGTGTGTGTGTGTGTGTGTGTGTGTGTGTGTGTGTGTGTGTGTGTGTGTGTGTGTGTGTGTGTGTGTGTGTGTGTGTGTGTGTGTGTGTGTGTGTGTATTCACCTCCACAGCGTAGTGTTTCTTGTAATGGTGTATATTCTTGCGGTTTCTGAGAATGCAGTCACTGTTCATTCTCTCCACTCCCCTGCGGAGGGTGCTGTAGGACGCTTCAGGGTCCTCCTCACTGGACGCCTCATCTGACGCTGGCTCCTTAAGCACACACACACACACACACACATGCACACACACATCTCTTAGTAACTCTGTCAGCAGCTGAATGACAAACACAAAAATTAATCAGTATTTCGATGGAGGATTTAATTAAATAAAAGCGTTTTTGATTGATCACCTTGTTGCCGCCTGCCAGCATCAGCCCCGTGCTGTGGGGTGTGTGTGCGTGTGCGGCCTGGATGTGCGAGTTCCAGCACACCTCGTCAGCTCTGTTCAGCGAATCACAGCGCTGCTCGTGGAGCTGGAGCCCCTCCTCGCTGCTGCGATTGGTCACGCGGCCGTCCAGGGACACGTAGCCGTTGTCTGTTTCTGTGGACTTGTCGATGGACAGTTTGGACTTCTTGGATCTGAAAGCAGAGACGAGGAGAGGAGGGAAAGAGATAAACAGAGCGGAGTGTTAGCTCAAACTCAGCCGTAGTGAGGCTCAGAGCTAGAAACATGCAGACAGATAAATCACACATGAAGGATGCATCAAACACAACTCTGTGGAACATATATACTAAATAAACTCACTCTGTTGCTGATTTTAGCCTGTTAAACTCATTAATAAAGTATTTTTAACCTGATGGTTTTGTAATTTACATAAATACACGATTCACCACAAATGGGAATTTAAAAAAAAGACGTTAAAGGGACACAAACAAGTGACCGACAGGATTAATGACTGGATCAGTGAGAGTAGACAGAGGTGGACATGTATCGCACTGACTCAGGGGAGTGTGACAGATAATCGATACATGAAATCACCAAATTAAGAGTTACAAAGTGCTGGGAAATGTTCCACACTGTTGCTGTCTGTTTAAAGCTGCTCAGAGAAGAAGCTTAGGGAGGAGAGTCTCAGACGATGAAAGAGTTTTCTTCAAAAAAGAGTCGAAATTACAAAAAAAAAAAAAAAAATGTTTTTTTCCAGTAGTGACTCTTCCCTGTGCTTTTTTTCTGAACACAGCTTGGTTTAGTCATTCACAATAAAGTCAGCTGCAAAATCCCTCCTTCCTCTCAGGAAACAGTCGAACCAAAGTCTCTGTTATGGAATAAGGAAGTTATTTATCCAGTACAGCCAACAAAAAAAAGGAGAGGAGGTGAATTTGCAGCTGAAGAAGCCCAGGTTAGATCTGAGACGAGGCTGGGCTCCAGTTTCTCACTTTGAACTCATCTTTAAAAATTTTGCCAGTGACCAAATGTTTGAAACAAGAAGAAATGTGAAGTTAATTTGATTTCAGATTAGGGAATCTTTGATTTTTCCTGATCTGAAGCCCAGCCCGTCTTCTCTCATCGTGTTATCTTGGAAAGATTGGGAAACGTAAATACACACCCAGCTTTACAGATATCATGCCAGAAATCTTGGAAGAAAGCGCCCAGGCTGTATGTGGTGGTGGCTGAGTGGGAGTGTGGCGCCCCCTCCTGTGTGTTATCGGTAGTGCTAGACCCATCGCCTTCCCTATGCACCTCCATCTGAGATGCCTTCCTCAACTTCCTTTAGTTTGGAAAGAATAGAGGGTGGAGAGAGGCTTAGAGAGAGGAGCTACAGACTGACAAGGGTTGAAACTACAGGAGTGTGAAGACTGGCTCTACTTTCACTTTTTCATTATGTGTTAAAAAAAGAAAAAAAAAGACTAAAAGGACAGGGGCACAGCACCAAAGATAAGGGTAGACAGAAGCTGCTTTGGTCACTAAATTTCAAATCAAGAGAAACAAAGAGATCTGAAGTGACAAATAAAAAAAACAATAAGATTTCAATTTTCAAAACAACTGCAACACTAAAAATAAGAAAAAGCCAAAAAATTACAAAATTTAAAAAAAGTTGTGTTAGGGTATTAAGAGAACCACCCATGTCATGATATACATATATATATTAAAAAAAAAAAAAAAAAAAAAAAAGAAAACTTATCTTCATTTCAAAAATGACATCACAGCCCTGTTTTTCCCACATGGTCTGAAAACTGTCTTTTTGAGTGTACAGAAACAGCAGCCACACACTGAAAAGCTTTCAACCCAAACAGAAGCACAAACTGCAAAGTCTACAGCCTTCACAACACACTCATAAAACTACATCTACTGTCACACACAGGAAATCCAGTTTGTCTCTAACAGGGAACATTCAGTCCATCATGGAGAGATTTCATCTGTCAAAAATCTACTTCTTTCTTTTTAAAAAAAATATTTTTAACATTGAGTCACAGAGTCAAGAACAACTTGAAATGTGTGAATAAAATCTCCATGATAAAAAAAAATCATGTCCTTGCATATTTTCCCTCTAAAGTTGTAACCTTGTGCTTAAACATTTGATTGTTTTTCCTTCTTCTATCATCTGAAACTATCTTTTTTTGCATATTTTCCTTTCCCCTCTCGTCTCTCCCTGGGTTACCTGCGTCTCTTCCCCCCGCTGCTTGATGCAGGTTTTGGCGTCCTGGTGGAGACGATCTGACAGTGGACGGTGCCCAGCAGCAGCATGAGCCAGATGGCTCCGAACACCTCAGTGGCCGGTATCCCATGAGGCTGAGGGATGCTCACATAGAGGACTGCTGCTGCAACTGAGGAAGGGAAAAGGACAGCACCATTTAACACAGCACTATGAGAAGAAAGAAGTAAAATAAGACAAAACAGAAACTGCTGTTTTTAGGTAAAAAGAACTCTTTAAAAAACCTGCTGTAGATCAAACAGGGACTGAAATATCTGGTATGAGTAAAATAAATCTGGAGTTTAAATATAGAGAGTAAAAAAAGTTATGCTGCCAGGGGAAATTCAAAGTACTATGTCTGTGTCTGGATGTGTTAAAAATCAACTGTTTGCTACTCATCACAAATCAGTCTTTTTTACACTTTTTAAGACTATTTTCTTAAGCAACAACAAAGAAAACTTCAATTATTATGGTAAGAACTTGACCAAGAATTTTTCTAAAACTTTTCAGGTATTTTGGGAAATTTTCCAAAACTTCACCAGGACCACTTCCTAATCTGACAAAAAAATTTTAGCTATCTAACCAGACACTTCCTATGTTTTGCTTTGTTTTTTTTTTCTTTTGTTTTTTGTTTTTGTTGCTCGCACACTTCTATTATTTTCAAAATTAGAAAAAATACCAGAAAATTTTCCTTTAATTTAAAGGAAACTTATATTTAAACCTTTCACAAATTTTAGGGTGGGAATTTATTTCTGTATTCTATATTTTTGAAATCTGTGGGGCATTTTTTCCAGAATTTGGCAGGAAATTGTAATGAAATTTAACAGAATCTTTTTGGGGATTTTTCTGGATTTTGGTGAAAATTATTCAGTAATTTTCTGGAAAGTTGGGATGATTTCAGTTCTTTTTACATGCACCTGTGGTTTGTGTGACCGACACAGTCTAATTCATTTTCTAGGTTTCATTTGTTTTCTGTGTGTTTTGTCTTTGTGAAGATTTTGTTCCTTTGTCTGTGGAAAGCACGATATAAACATTTGTTTACTAATATACACAATTTTAAAGAATACTCTGAAGCTGTAAATGTATCAGCACAGAATTTTCTGGAGCTTTAAAAAAGTTACTTTGCTATATGATAGAAAAGAAAATACTTTATTTATCTCCTAGAGGAAATTCAGGAATATGGAAGTTTTATAAACTCTCTCCAGATGTTGTGGAGACTCTCCGGTCTCTGCTCTGATCAAAAAAGCAGATCCAACATGTAGAAGCAGCTTTTCAACATCTCTGCCCCTGGAATCGTTGTTGGAGACTAACCCATCTACATCAGATCCACTCACCCTCATTAACCAGGTGAAACTTTCAGGTGATTCTGCTGCAGAGTTTATGAGAAATGTCACCTCACACTCACCTTGCAGCAGATAGAGAGCCAGGAGTAGGAGGAAAATGGCTCTGGAGGTGACCTGGATCCACCATCTGTAAAAGAACGGGAAGAAGACGACCCTGACGATGCCTTTCCTAGTGAGCGACGTCCACGGACTTTCTGGTTTGGCTTTGGCGAAGGCCGAACCTGTCGGAGAAGAAGAGAAAATAAATGCGTGGTAAACTACATCTTCTCCTTATTATGTTTCCAATTCCTCTGTTTTATCTTCTGCTTCCTCTTTCTGTTCCTCTTCTTCCATTTTATTCTCATCACAATATGAAAACAAACAAAAAAGACAATTTTCTATTTGATAAATAAAAAAAAATGATGACTTTGAAACCGGAGCAACAGGATTAGAGTGTGTGATTGAGCCGCGAGGAGGAGGAGGTGGTGACAGGGAGGTTGGCTCAGAAGTGGTGGCATCTCGGGTTCACGTTAGTGCGTTTTACTCCAATGTGTGTGTCTGACAGCAGGAAGTTTGTTGTGTAATCTAATTAGTTTGATTGACAGAAGGTTGGAACACACACACACACACACACACACACACACACACACACACACACACACACACACACACTCTCTCTTTTCTCACCTCTGACCAGGTCCACATCAATCAGGTCTGGTTTGACGTGTCCAGTCTTCTTGGGTTTGTTCCTTAAGCCCTGCAGGGGAAGACGGACAGAGACGAGTCAACGCACGAAGCAGAGCAACACAACGTAACACACACACTCACATCTTCTTGAAGCTCAGCTACTGGAGGCTTCTCGTGCACTTTATGCCCTCAGAAACACACACACTCAGTGTTTGAGGAGGCACACCGTGCATTCAGGCTCACACAGCTAATGTTTCACGTCTCTATGTCACAGCAAAGCGTCTACTCACTTCTAGAGAACGTAACCACACGTCACAGACTTGGATGCACTACGTTTTATCAAAATAAATAAAACAGGAGAATAAGTTTAAAGTCTGGAGCGTTAATGTTGGTGTGTTGTTCGGTTTATGAGCCTGAGAATAAAGCTCCCTCATGGCACGCTCACTTCCTGTGCTGGCCAGCCACTTCCTCCTATGACGCATACATTTTGAGTGTGTGTGTCTGTGCGTGTGTGTGTGTGTGTAAAAGCTAGTTCATCAGCTGTTACATGAGACGACAACAAACAATCAATTGCAAAATTCTGAGATCCACCTGTTTGAATTTAAAGACGGCATATCTGTTTTCAGACATTAGGTAACCTGCATATGTGAGAATGTGTGTTTGTGTGTGTGTGTGTGTGTGTGTGTGTGTGTGTGTGTGTGTGTGTGTGTGTGTGTGTGTGTGTGTGTGTGTGTGTGTGTGTGTGTGTGTGTGTGTGTGTGTGTGTGTGTGTGTGGTTGGGCATAACTATGTCAACAATGGTTGCTGCTGGACAATAGCTGGCTTTTTAACAGAGGTCTTATTTAATGACGCTGGGTAAACACTCTTGTTACCACAGTGCGGTGTGTTTATACGAGCAGCTCCATAAAAGATTTGAGTCTCTGCAGAGTGAACTCGAGCTAAGAGGCTGTTTAATGGAACAATTACAACCGTTTCAGATAGCTTCAAGGATGATTGTGCAATGTGTGTTAAGCCTTAACTCTTCTGAGAAGGTCAATGCACAGTTTTCTGTCCTTTAAATAAAAGTAATATGCAGACGACACAATTCTTTACACTTCATCAGCATCTCCTCTAGTAATAACTATCTACTGGGTTTCCTTTACAGGTTGCTACAAAAAAAAAAAAAATTCAAGCAACCTTTAATATCTAAATATGACTACGTTGATATCATTTATGTGCAACCTCAGCCTCTCTGAACATGCTGGACTCAGCTTCCCATGATGCAGTGTGTTTTGTCTCTTGTGTCCTTGTCTCCAACAGAAGAATGGAGCAGTGGTATCTTTCTTTGTAAGGCTTCACTACATGATATTCTGTCTGATTCCTGCTCTTTTCTGACTCTTCAGGTCGTCACTGGCTGAAACCGTCAGTCGTTCCTTAGACTCACTCTCTTTGGTCAAAGCCTTTTCAGTGATTTTGCCCCCTCACCCTGATCTGAGCTACAAGGTCACCTAAAACTGGATTGTTTAGTAGTTTGAAGGATTTAGAGCTAAATTACTGAGACTTATTTTGGTCTATTGTTATTTTTTGCTGTATGTGTTAAACTTTTTATGCTGACGTCTTGGCCGGGACTCCCTTGTAGAAGAGATATTGTATCTTATTGGGAGTAGTAGTGGGAAAATAAAGGTTGAAGAGAAGTATTTCATAGACTAACCTCTAAATTCCACCGCACGCGCCACGCAGCGCAGCGCCCTTGAAACGTACAGCAGAGCACTTAGCTTCCATTGTAATCTATCAGGGACATTGCACTGCACGCGCTGCCGAAGTGCTGGCACACGCGTGAGAAATAGCATACGCTTCAAGTCTATTTTCTGCGCGGCCGCTTCCAAACCTCCTAAATTCACTGTTGATAAGAAAGCATTAGACAGGAAGTCACCGTGTGAAGTACCCGGAAGATTCAAAATAAAACACAATGCACGAAGTCTCGAACGTAAATTTCCCCAATATGTTATAAAGACGTCACATCTGGAGGCACGTGCATCAGGTAAACAGTCGGTCGGAGGGTCCCAGACGCAACACGACGTCATGGATGAAGAGAAACTGATCTTGGAAGTGGAGAAGTTCAACATTCTGTATGATCCCAAACATCCTTTTTATAAGGATACAGGCAGAAAGGACAAGGTGTGGACTGACATATCAAAAGTTATGGGAGAGGATGGTGATCGTGTGATATCGCTATTCAGACGATAGCCTGTGACTCTCCGAGGAACAGACCCCCCTCCGGATTAAGAGGAAAATAAAACTAGAAGTTAGACGGATCAGGGTGGTGTCAGCAATTCCAACCCTCACCCATGGCCGCGAGTTGTAGGTAGTGACCGACAGAACAAGATTGCAAATATAAAGGGCTAAAATCCTCCACAGGGTGTCTGAGCTCAGCTTTAGAGATAGGGTCCGTAGATCAGACATCCAGGAGATGCTCGGAGTAGAGCTGCTACTCCACCGCATCCGAAAGGAGTCAGGTAAGATGGTTCAGGAATCTTCTGAAAATGCCTCCCGGACGCCTCCTTGGGGAGGTGTTTTGGGCATACCCATCTGGGAAGAGACCCCAGGGTAGACCCAGGACATGATGGAGAGATTATATTTCCTGGCTGGCCTGGGAACGCCTCAGTATCTCTCTAGAGGAGCTGGCAGAAGTGGCCAAGGACAGGGGCCATTGGTCTTTGCTGATGGCATTGCTGCCACCGCGACCCGGACCCAGACAAGCAATGAAAGATGGATAATAACAACTCCCAGTAACCAAAAGCAGGGCTTAAGCAAGCAATTACATTTGGAAGATATTTCCCCTGTTCCTTGAATAAGTATCTGAATTAAATTTGTAAATTTAAGACCACATTATCAAATCACATTGCCTGCTCTTGTGTTGCATTTCTCCTGCCTCTTCAGTCGCAAAAAACAAGGATTAAAAGATAATTCTTTGACTTAAAGCACAAATAAATGTGTCCCAGTCTGAACTTTGAAACACAAGAGTCAGAAATTCCTCCACATGTCCTCACTAGTTTCATCAGACCTTTAAATATTTTCACATTTCATCTGCCTGAGTCATAATAAACAGAACTGCAAAGTCACACACACACTTGAATCAAACTAGTTCAAGCTAATATTTACAGACAGGCCAATCAAGCTGTGTGTTATCAGTCAGTGGTTTGATAGGGGACGCTTGATGGAGGCTCTTATCTCGAAATACCAGAACCAATGAGGGAATATACTCTGCATTTGTGAGTGAGTGTGTGAGTCAGTGTGTGTGTATTCCTGCAGAGCCAAAGGAAAGTGATCAATAGCTTCCTCTTAGCAGTAGATTTACTGCAGGGGCAAAGTCCTTCACAGACCTCTGGTCTCGCCACAGACTGAGCTATTCATTGCCCAGTATCTTTATGTGCTGGCTATCTTCCCCTTACATCATACGGTCAGTAATATACAGGTCAAACATTCATGGATACTGCTTCACTGATCTGAATGCTTAGAGCAGACACCAGATCTGACTGTAGTTTCCATTTTACACCTGCAGGTGGCGACGAGTAAACCTCTGCAGACCTTAAAGTGTTTGCTCTGATGTTCAACACTCACTCAAAAATCTCTTTTTAAACAGTCTTCCTCTTTATGCTCCAAAATGAAGCTAAAGTAAGATTTTAGACCAACTATTATTTTGTCGAATAAGCTACTAAAAGAAAATGAAGTGTTTTTTAAAATCATTGCTGCCTTTTCCAGTTTTGTAGATAAGAAAAAAAAATCAACAAAGCTAAAATCTGATTCTTCAAAGCAGAGCTTGTTTTAAAAACAGCTGAGCTTTAGTTTTATGAGGGTTTATTTGTAATGCCTATCTGGAGTTTTTTTATGAGGCCATAAACACTATAATTAACTGAAGCGGGGTTGAGAGTAGGACGCACCTTCTATCTCTGCCCTGCTATAAAAAAACTCAGCACTGTCTGCAGCAGCTACAAACTCTGGGAAACCAATTACGTGTGACAGACGAGAAGCCAAGGTCACAGCACTGTTTGTGTGTGTGTGTGTGTGTGTGTGTGTGTGTGTGTGTGTGTGTGTGTGTGTGTGTGTGTGTGTGTGTGTGTGTGTGTGAGCGCGAGGGGGAGAGAGTGTGTGGACTTTGAGCTCATTAAGAAGAGAGACTCTCACCTCTGTTTACAGGATTAGAGTTGGAGGATGGGGGACGGAGGGAACATTAGAGGCTAATTAGATGTCAATGTGTACACGGCTTATATTGGAGTTCTTTATAATAAAGTTTGCTGTATTCTGTCATAGAAACAGTATAAGATTCTGACAAGGTCTGCACTCCACCTCAAAGGGATTTCTCAAAGGGTCAGAGATTAGAGGTCACAGCAGACAGGTGCTGAAGCTCTGAATAACACAACTCTCAAACAGCACACCTCAGCAGTAATGCTCCACTGACCCTCTGTATGAACCCAGGAGTTAAAGCCACAGTGAGGAGTTTGTTGATAGTTGTATAAAAGACTGAAATGACTTTATGTGACCCATAAGAAAAAAAAAAATCATGACAAGATTTAATCCCTCTAGAAAGGTATTTTTATGCCGGTGAGTCGATGTCACATGACGTGATTTTCAGCATTCAAAGACAACTAAAGAGACAAAATCGTTATTTTTGTTTGTGTCTTCAAAAGAGTATAAATTTAAGCATCTTTGCTCACTTTATCTTGGTCTTTCTCACTCTCAGGTGACTATACCTTTTAAAATCAGAATCTTATCCCTATGGCCCTAAATGTCAAGTCTATAACTTCTGCTTCACATGTAACATCTGTCTGGTTTACTTTCATTCATACTTGAATGTGAATTATAAGTCTTAAATTATTTAAATTTTATTTGATTTTATTAGAATAACTTTTAATATACTGCCTTAAATTTTGCCTCTTTATCCTTATCCTATACGTCCTTGATGCTTCAACAAACTGCTGCATCTATAAAAAGTTTCATCTTATCTTCTCTAACCTTAATAGAACAAGTTTATATACGTTAGTGGTAACTAATGAATAAATAAACTAATGTTGTACACCTTTAAATTGAAAGGGACTGTGTTTCTAATTGAAAAGGCGGGACTTTTTCAAGATCTTAGTCGTAATCCACAATTTAAAATAAGATTATCAGCACCAAAACAGTTTATTTATTAATGCTATTTCTCAGCTTCCCAGCGGGGTTGGACACAATCGGATTGATTTGGGCACAATGCTATCTACAACAACATTACGCTGACTGACGATGTTTGGTAGTGAGAAGGGGGATCTGTGTTTTTCTCTGCTGAGAACGTTTTCTGTGATAAATTTATAGTCAGACAGAAAAAGGACAGAAGAGCAGAAGAAAGCTAAATGGGAGAGTGATGGAGCATGGGCTAAAGGCTAATTAGCCTTTTGCTGGGGCTGTATCACTCTATAACGCAGGGGCTAAACTGTTTGTGATAATGTTGATTCCAACCCACAGTCAGCAGTTATTGTGCAGTGGTCTGTTCAAACTTGAGAGTCTATCAATAAAATGAAGAGTGAGGTTACATTAGCTCTGATTGGTAGATGACTGGCAGGACATAGCTAACCAGGATTCACTGATGTTACACATTACGGTCATGTCTTAGAGCACCAGGCTGCAAGTAGAGCTAAATAAAGCTGGCTACTAAACTACGCTACAAACTGAGTTTACAGAGTTTGACTGCTGTCAGGTTTCAAGCAATAGCACTGTGTAACTGTTATTAAATATATTACCTTGTCCCTTAGCATTCTGGGAAAAGTTGTCCTCAAAGGAAACAAGTGTTATAAAGATGTTCTCTTTCAGTACCTTCAAAATAAACTTGGTAAGAGTATCGTCCTTACAATGGTGAGTGCAAGTGTTCATGGGAAACGGAGTGTCTATCCCAGAAAAACACTAGTTTTTCCAAATAGTCCTCCCAGCCTCTTTAACCACACATGAAATAAGAAGGTGTTAAATCAAGACAGAGCTGGGCTCAGTGTGAACACTCCTGTTGGCTGCAGCTGCACGGCCTGATCTGAAATGTATTTTTTTTATCTACTCCCAGACAAACACAAGGAACAGACTGATCTGAAATATACAGACATGACCCTGATACATTTCATGGTTTTCTTTGTGAGAATCTTTGTTTTGAAGTGACCTAAGAGCACTCCCTCTTTCTGTTTGATCACATGACTAGAGCTGTGCAGTCACACAGCAATGAAGGGATTTTTACTTTTAAATTTTGGTTTTATAAAGAAGTGCTGCTCCTGTTTAAACACAGAGTGGGGTTAAAAAACACACCGGAGTCTGACACTGCCAACCCAACCAATCACAGTCTAGCAGTCTACAGCGTGCGTGAGCAGACGTGCACTGTGAGACAACAAGGGGGTCATCCTCCCCTCACTGTGTACTCACCAGAGAAATAAACTGAAGAGGAGGAAAAGATGGATGAAGACGGAGAAGAGATGGAGGAGAGATGGGTAGGTGACACCCAGCCAGAGAGGCAGAGGAAAGGGTTAAACAGAAAAACATTGGAAAAGAACTGGCAGCATGGTGAGAGACACAACAGAATTCAAAAATGAAAAGAGGGGAGGAAAAGAAAAGCAGGAAATAGAGGAGATGCATGAAAAGAACAAGAATAAAAGAAGAGGATGAGGAGAAACATTGGAGCACAGAAAGAAAACAAACAGGAGCACAGATGTGTGGCGTAAACAAACACAAGACAGATACCTTTATTTCTCTCTGCTCCACTGATTTCTCCCATATCTGCTGGTCATAGGCGCCAATCTGAAAAAAACAGAGAAAGGATTAAGGATTAAATATGGTGAGAAGAGCTGAAGGAAACAGGAAGCAGGCTCTAAGTTCTGGTTTCAAGATCCCATGAATTCACTTTCCTTCTGCAGAAAAATAAATGATCATCTGAGTAACATAAGAGGCTTCCCCTAAAAGCTTTCCAAAGAACGTGTGTGCTTCCCGATGGATTTATAGCACTTAAAAAAGGTGGGAAATGCCTCCATTAAAACTGAGTGTGCTGCCAACACTCCTCTGGGTTCTCAGCTTTATCATTAATGTTGCACAAAATCAAATCATCAGGATTGTGATGAGTCTGCAGAAACAGATCACTATGATTCATGGTTTTGTTCTGGGTTTGGAGGCTGTTGCTTCACAACTGGAGCTGTCATGGTCCCATAAAACAAACTGAGTTGTCATAGTTGTGGGGCGTTTAAGGCACGCTAATGAAACCTGTCAAGATAAATCAAGATTTGGAAAGCCTTGGGGCATCCTGAGACCTGCGTGGGGAACGACATGTCTGCAACATGTCTCCTCAGAGATAATCTGTCAAAAATCAATTACTGTCTGAGCTTAAACCTTTAGTCTTAAAATAAAACACAGTTTACAGGCCTAAGATACTTATTCTAACTGATCAGTGGAAAATCAAACTATCCGTGTGCACATATTGCTGTTTCCTTATTTAATAGATAAAAATATGCTACTTTAAACAGCTTTTGATTTTGCAGCCCCCCTATTGGTGTTTCACTACCCCCGGGGGTCCAAACCTCCACTTTCAAGGCCTGGACCAGGCATTAATGAAACAAGCAGTGGTGGGCAGACCAATTTGAAATATCAACATGTCGATACCAACATTGGTATCAGTATTGATTAATACATGCATGATAAGGTTGATACTGAAGTTTCAGTTTCACTTCTCTATATGTGCTCCTCTCACCCAACCCGCTCATGGATATAAGTATTGTTATTGGTATCTGCAATTCACTTCTTATCGGATCGAAACCAAATTTTGCAGAGTCTGCACATCCCCAGAAACAAGAGCTGTCCCATATCAGATTCCCAGACTCTAAAGACACAGCTGTCTTCTTTAAAGGGGATGCTGATCAATCAAACTTTGTTTCAAATATAGGTAAGGATAAAAAAGAAAACAATCTGTCAAATACAAAGGCAGGGGTCAGAAAGAGATTGACGGAATAAGTGCACTAACTTATCAACTTGAAGCTGCTGTGAGGAATCTTAAAACATGTCGATTTATCTCTTTGTTAATTCAGTCATTTACAAATGAAAGACTTGTTTTTTAATAAACAATTAATTACAGTGAACTACACTTCACCACTTTTTAGCCCACTGTGATGGTTTATAAAAAGGCAATAAAAAGTACTGTAAAGACATAATCAGTCTTTATGCAGATGATGTTGTTTCTTTAAAGGTCAAATACAGACAGCCTTGTTAATTTGGTTTCTCTTTAATAACCAGCTTAAAAACTTTTAGGAACTGTAAGGTAATAAAAAATAATCACAGGCAATACTTTTTGTCAATGTGACATTAATAGCTAGCTGCCTAAAGGCATCATTGGTAGTGTATCAAGTTCAGACAAAATATTAGGTTCAAGTCTCCTTTGGTAACTTTGAGAGTGCTGTTTTAAGCAGAGTATCAGCAGAACTTAATGGATATTAAAAAAAAAATTAACAAAAGACATGTATGTAGCCACAATGCCATGATTCATCCATAATCACATCAAGACTCAAAAGTTTTGTCATTCTGTTTTGTTTAGAGCTAGAAGTTACCTTTTTCTAAAGAACTGCAGTTGAAAGGATTTGTAAATTGAGGTTGCTTCAGGGCAACTACAACATTCTTAAGAAATTCCAGTTAGATTCTAACATCTGACTGCTCTAAAGATAGAAAACAGTCAGAAAACAAGCAACACTGAGCTCTATTTGAGTAAAATGGATGAGATGTGATTTCAGATATTCTTAGAATTGTTCAACTGTAGTAGAGATGTGATATGACTGCCAATGGTGATTTTAGGGTATCAGAAATATACTTCTTTTGTGATTAAACAACAAAACACTTCCATGATAACATAAAAAATATTCAAACAACAAGAGGAAGCATCAGCGCCAGGTGTTGGTGAAACAGGTGTCGGTGCAATGGGAGATTCAGAAATGGAGAAACACACAGACTTTTGCAGTGCCAGAGAGCTCTAAAAATGAAAAATGTGAAAATTTTGTTGGGTAAAACAAGAATATATTCATAACTCTCCTACAACAACTTTGCCTAGTTATTAAATGGATTTCTATCTACTTGCGTCTGCAGGGGGCATGGAGCTACCACCGTCCTTCTTTCCCCCTGACTTGAGCTGGTTACGTATTGTGCCAGTTGAATGGTCCTATGCCAGTTTCACCAGATTAGAGACAACTCTGCCTCCGTTTTCTGGATCAAGATATTGACAAATCACATAATACTACAAGGTACCATCTGTGATCTGTGTTTGGGTAGTGGAGTATTATCCCAGCACAGCAGCAGCCATGAACCTGAGCTCCAGCCCCAGCTAGTGACGACTGGTTCTACTAATTTACAGGTTGTTTAACAAACAAGTTATTCTGGCACCGACTCCAAGGATTAAACAGGTCACACCATTAAACCACAGCATGCCTTGTTTCTAGGTTATTTTCTTTGAGACAAAAATAAAATCTCACTTCCATATGACTGAGTACACAGATACAACAACAAAGAATATTTTGGCTCCTTCAACATACACATATACAGTATGAATAAAGTCCTGTTGACTGACACTTTATTTGACTAGACGAGATTTGTGAGTTGAAAAGGTTACATACACACTCATAATAAACCCTTTTAAACCCTGTTTAAAAACAAGAATCACCCTTTCTTCGTCACTGAAAGTCTCCCTCCCACTCTTATTTACTTTTTTAATCTTAAGTCTTTACTTTTCTTTGTGGTCTACAAAAAAGAGCCTGTGAAACAGGTCCAATACATTCAGGATCGACTAAAGGGAAACTGTACAGAGGTCTGAGGTTATTATCTGGTATCATGATGAGTATCGATCAATGTCACCAACACAGAAGAGGAGAGGGTGTGACTCTGAGGGAAACACACGCGAGCAGATCTAAGAAAAGTCATCATAAATGGAGCTGGGCTGTTTGTCTAAAGCACATCAGAGGCACAAACAGAGAACAGACGGTGAGAAATAAAAGGGCTGTTACAGTGGGAACAAGATAGATTTGCACCTCCTTCACACATCTGAAAACAAACACACCCTTGTGGACCAAACTGTACAAATTTCACCCTGAAACTTTCTCCTGTCTTTATCTCCTTTCACAGATAAGACCCAGCCCTGACTGCTCAGTGTGAAGGACAAAAAAAGGGACTGCAGGGAGGAGATTACAAAGTCACAATTTTTCATACAGCTCGTGTGTTTCAGCTGATAATCCGGCCTCAGCAGATCTGCGTATTCATGCAAGTGCGTCTGTGTGAGTCTCAAAGGCACTAAGTCTGGGTCACCCTGCGAGCTTGTCAGTGGAAACTCTGCATCTTTAATGAGACAACATTAAAGATGGATAGAAAGAGGAGAGGAGAGAGGTCAAAGACGAGGAAGGAGAGACTGAAAGCGGTGAGAGGAAGTACACCATTACACCACACCACATTCTGTTTCCCATGTTTTAAACATGGATATGAAGTCATGATGATGGATGTTCATACAAGACGTGCAGGTTTTCTTTAAGCTCTTATCTTAAAGTGATCCACACTTTCTTTTCCTTTACATTACAGGAAAAGACTCCCACCACAGAACATGGAGGTTGCGGTGCCTTGATTCTCTTCAGATCGAATACTTGTCTCTCATGCAAACTGAGTACAACCAACTTTCTATCTTTGAGGAAATGTTTGACTTTTACTTCTTTTAAAGCTTCTGTGAGGGACTAGGGATGGGTACCTTTCACATATGAAACGATACAGTACAGATGTCCGATACCTGGCGATCTGTATCGGTACTCAACAGTTCCCATTTTTGGTACTTTTGTGCCTGTTTATGTGGTAATAAATATTAATTTGTACAATACAAAATCTCAAATTTCTTCAATTTAACATATTCATGCTTTAATACATAACCTTGAAATGCTGTGTTCATGTCTAGCGTGGAAAATTGCCTACTCTTCCACTGCTTTAAAGCAACAATTTTAGACATGAAAATAAAACATCATTTCAACAGTTAATATTCATACCCAGGGTCATGTCTGCATTTGTCGATCTCAAAATGCATTTGATTTTATTTCAGTCTGGTTTGAAATCCTCAGAGTAGCTTTAAATCATCTGAAACACAAATATTTTGAAGCTCCTTTAAAGGGACTGAAAGGAATGTTTGTTTGAAGTGCAGCAACATCTTTGGCCCAAATCGTGCACAGTTGTGATAACATGACTCTTAACAAGGCGTGTTTTTGTTTTGAAAAATGAATCAACATCAGATCTTCTTTTTAACACCACTTTTCTATGTGTTAACGTGGTAAAAAATGAAATAAATTTGTTTAATAATAAAATGTAACTTTTTTCAATTTAACATATTTATTCTTCAATATAAAACCTTATAATGCTATGTTCATGTCCAGCATGGAAAATCACCTACTCTTACACTCCCTCACATTCACAAGGACGCATTTAGGGACCTGAACATGGTAGCTTTTGATTTTTCATGAATCTGTACTCGGTTGGTACCTATAAAAGTACCTAGTTCGGTACCCACCCCTTGCGCTACGAGGTTGAAAAGTGACAACAAGCAAACTTTTCAGTGAGGCACTCATCTAAATTCCAGTCTTCAGCGTTATCCACTTTATCCCTCAAGAAAATCAGGCCCAATAAATATAAATCAAATATATGGAAAATACACTTGTGCCGCTCTCTCTTAACGGTCAAATGTAAATGTCTGTCAAAATTTGCAGCTAAAAATATAAAGATGTTTTTTTCTTTAGCCAGTTTTTAGCCATTCCAGATGGTCTTATATATGTTTGTAGGTTACAGAAACGACATCAGACTCATTTCCCGCCTCTTTCACAACTGATTCAGATCTTCCCACAGGAGCCTTAAACTCAGTTTTTGGACAAATGGACAGAATCAGGTTTATGATTAAAAGCTCCAACCTCCTTTCATGAACCTTATGGTGAAACTTCTTAGTTAGCTGATGTATAACTTCAGATTTAAGTGTAACATAAAACCCTGTGTGAAATATTAACAACTCAAAAAGTCAAATCTGTCCTTTAATAACGGAAGATGATATGACTTAATGACCCCTTTTTAAAAATGTAATATGGCATTAAAGATAACTCCTCTTCTCATTCAGCAGACTGAATTAGATTTCTGTGAGTGTAAAATCATGATTTGACTGTGACTTACTGACAAACGCTGCTGAGGCTCCACCACTGGAGAACAAACACTTTAATCCAGGCCCTGAATGCCATTAAATCTGACGTCTGATTAACTGTGTGACATTGGGGCTGACAGCTAATTTTCCACATCACTCAACCTATTAAAAACACACGCACACACACGCACACACACAGATAGGAGAGGACGGTGGGAGTGTATGTGGAGGACAGCCAGAGGGCGAACATGACCAGACTACGGAGCAGAAAGATAAAGCAGGAGAGAGTGGAGATAAGGAGGGCAGGTATGGAAAGAGGGATACATTTCTCCAACACACACACACACACACACACTCACACAGGACTTGTTACATCATCGAGGGATAAGGTGACTGTGAGGTAGAATTAACAGCAGTGGAAATCCTCTTATCCACACGCCTTCTCATGCACTCACTCCCTTATCTTTAAATTTGGTCCTCTACTTTCAAAATAAATGACAGGAATTAGTTTTATTCATGCACTTGTTAAAAAAAAAGATGCATGAAATGAAAGTTTACATTTGTAATTGCTTCGTCATGTTGGAAGATCTGCCTTTATATCTCTCATAAAATTCAGTGATTGGAAAAGCAGATCAAGCAGCAAGAGAGCATCAGACAAGAAGAGGAAGATGATGCCAACTGTGCTGCTGCTGCAGTGCTGGGGTCACCATGACGACGGCTGGAGAGAGAGGGAGATGGGGATTATATTGGTGAAGCTACAGAGTTATGTAACAACCTCCTCTGCAGTAGGATGGAGTCTCACACACACAGACACATACACACACAGATAAATGGATGCTGGTTCGATGGGATGTGGGGGGGGGTTGTGTCGCAGGTTTAACACATTGACACACATATGAGGCGTCGGTCTAAGTGTTAATCGGTGGAGAGAGATGACATTCATTCAATATCTGTAGAGACTAGCTTGGGTTTAAACTCAGGGGTCAAGTTTCCACCTGATCCAATGATTCAGGAGGAGAATCATTGATGTGGACTAGTCATGTACCCATCGATCAGTGCCAATTTCCTTAATTTTGGGGAAGCGGAGATCGGCCCGTCTTTACATATAAAACTGATCTTATATACCTCCAGGAAGGTCTGACAGCCAGCTATTGTTGCTTTTTGCTCTGAGACCTAAAACTCAGGACACTTTATTGGTTGTTTAGGTTAAAACATAAAGATTTGATTGTTTCACAGGTATTGTCCAATGATTTTCAATAAAATAAGGTTGGAACATTGGAGGTATACGCTGTCAGTTATAAAAAATAAAAAGTAAAATTGGAAATCGGCAGGTCAGCCTTTATAAAGATTAGCAAGAAAATTGTGATCGGTGCACCCCTACTGTGGACTTTTAAGCTGCTGCTGAGCGATAGGAAGCAATGTGTCAGAGTCGATAACTTATCTTCTACCTTCTTGAATACAAAAAATGGGGTTCCACAAGGGTCTGTATTGGGCCCTGTGCTCTTTGTGATATATATTAATAATTTATGTAAAAACATCACAGACTGAGGCTGCTAAAACAAAAGCAATGTACTTCTCTAGATCCAAGAGGACAGTTGAGGATAAATGTCAGCTTCTTACTCTGCCAAATGAGGGGACTGAATGGGCTCATTCTTTAAAACACCTTGGTTTTCTCTTGGATGAAAACCTTTCTTTTAGTCTTCAGATCCTGAACTTATCAAAAAAAACTGAGGTGAAGCTGGGCTTTGTCTACAGAAACAAAGGATGTTTTCCATTTGTTCCTCAGAAAAAAAATGAAGCAACTTTTTTTTTTTTAATCTGTTCTTGACTATGGTGACATTCTTTATATTCATGCTTCAAATGCCTCTCTAAAAATGCTGGACTCAGTTTCCCATGCTGCATTGCACTTCAAATCAATGTGTTTTGTAAGTTGGCACATCTTCATAATAAAAAGAATGGAGCATGGGAATAAGGCCATACTGAATGATTTGCTGTCTTATTTATGCTCTTTACTGACTCCTAAGGTTGTAGCTGGCTGTAACCTTCAGTCAAATAGTCAGACTTTTTGTGGTTCCTTAAACTCGCTCTGTCTTTGGTCAAAGAGCTTTTAGTGTTTTTGCTCCTTCATCTTAGTCTGAGCTACAAGGTCATCTGAAACCGGACAATCATGTTAGCTTAGACTATTTTAAAACCAGGATCAAGGATCACCTGATGAGTCTGTGCACTTGTTTCACTGCCAAACGCAAGTTTATGACCTCGTTGTATTGTTGATTTATTTCTGTGTATTGTCTTGTCATCTGTGTGAAACTTTCTTATGCTGCTGTCTTGGCCAGAACTCCCTTGTAAAAGAGATCTTGTATCTCAATGGAATTATTCCTGGTTAAATACAGGTGACATAAAAAACAAAAATAAATCAAAATTTGTGTTTATCACAAATTCAGTTTGTCTGTGCTTAAATCATCTTAAGAGCGATGTTGCAAAGTTGAAAATATATAAAAAAATGAAATTGTAAGTCCAACCAGGGGATCGTTTTGAGGTATTTACTTTGTGGGAGTGAGCTGGAACTGGTTGACTTTCTCACTGAGTGATGTTTACAGTTTGGCGTTCACTTGGAAAACATTTGAGAATCTAAATTATGTGACGCTCACACTGCAAATCATTCATCTGCATCTTTCCAGAACGTCAGTGAACTCTGCTGTGTTGAACCATGTCACCAGTGTGAAGGAGGCAGCTATTTACACACACTGAGGTGTGGTCAGCTTTGACAAACACTGATTAACCACAAGTGAATTGGCACTTTTGGTAAGTAGGTTAGTTTCAGGTAAAAGTGGCAACTAATGGAAGATTTTCAGTATAAAACGGCTGCATGAGTTCAATTATTTTGTACAATGAAAAGCTGTAAACCTGAACTTATCACCTTGTAATATGATGTGGAATAATTCACTTGATACCACAACTAAATTAACAATAACCAAAATATAATTTCACCATTGGTCTGTCTTATGCATGTGCTTAGAGATGTGTTATAAATCTAAAACCATCATCACTTCAGTTAAACTCAAATCCTGAGGTAAGACTTGTGTTGGACAGCTGGCTGTGGCATTAAAACGAACCCTTACACCCTGTTTCCAGGTGTGACCATGGAAACACACTCCCACATACACAAAGGTGTTCCTGTCAAGTGAGTGTGTTTGTGTTTGTGTGTGTGACAGATGGGAAATCTGCTCTTGGCAGGTAGAAACAAACAAACACAGGTCATTCATTGAGTGAGTGCAGAGATTTTTTTAATACCTGCCTGTTGAACTTCTCAGGTGAACTAAAAGTGAGTTCTTGTTGAACATGTAGAGTTTTTTTTTCTACATTTACGGCAGGTTTAGGGACGTCACCAAAAATTACTTTCATGATTAACACAGCTGATTATTTAGACAATCCAGCTTCATGAACAAGAAGGTGAAAACCAATGTTTTAATTTTGAGATTAATGTTGTACTTGAGTCACCAAACCTGAGTCTGGTGTTCAAATCTAGTCTGACAATTTTAACTAACAAAGCAGCTTGGAGAAAATGGTTGAACGTAAACAACAGTACTTTCAGCATCTCTCTTACTTTGTCTGTTTCTCTGTGTCTATTCTGGACAGATGTCGGTCAAAGTTTGAACTTCTCTCTCTCTTCTCCTCGTTGGTTCTCTTAATTGTCAAACATGTTGCTCTGCTTGAAATCTCTGACAGCAACAAGTGCAATTTGAAGCATTTTTTTTTTATCCCTGCAGTGACTGCAGCAGCACAAGGATGTGTCCGCCTTTCCTCTGCACTGCAAAAAAACTGAAATCTTATCAAATTTTTTTTGTATTTCAAGTAAAAATTTTCTTAGAATGCTTGATATGAGCCACATTCAACTTATCAGTCCAGAGAAATGTCTTTTTTGAGTTATCTAAAGATGCTATGAGGAGGATTTGTTTTAGTTGGATTCCCTTGTCGCCTTTCTCCGCACACTGTTGTAAATAACATTTACAGGTATTTATCAGTACAGCTACGTAGTGCTACGGTTTGAAACGTGACATCAAACAAACGTTGTAGGAGCCGGCTACATGTTAGCCCAGTGCTCCGACATATCTGTTGGCTAACGTGACAACAAGTAAACACTGTCAGTTTGTAAGTAGTTTAGTAGACTCTCAAGTTTGAACAGACCACTGCAGAATAACTGCTGACTGTGGGTTGGAATGAACATTAGCACAAACAGTTTAGCCCCAGTGTTAAAGAGTGATACAGCCCGACCTAAAGACTAATTAGCCAAAATTAGTCAAAAACACAGATCTCAGTGTTTTATCTCTTCTCACTACTAAACTTCATCAGCTAGTGAGGTGTTGTCATAGAGACCTAAGACGTGCTGTAAATCAATCAGGTCCTGGACGACCTGAACTGGAAGCTAAGAAGTAGTAATTTAAAATAACCTGTAACCAGCAATATTGGTGCTGATAATCTCATTTTAAAGTGTGGATTACGATCAGGCATATATCTGGAAGGGAGACTTTTTCAAGATCACTTTCAAACTCCTCACAGCCCCTTTAAAGACAAAAATTAGGTCTGAATTGCTTGTAACAAGTAAAAAAAATCTGCCAATGGAACAAGATAAAATTGCTTAAAACTACAATAATGTCTTATACAAGTATCTTTTTACTTATTTAATTGGCAGATTTTTTTTAACTTGTTACATGCAATCCAAACATCGTTTTTGTCGTAAAATAACTTAAAACAAGACATTTTTCTGGACTGATCAGGTGAATGTGGATCATATTAAGTGTAAAAGGACATTTTCTAGTGAAAATAAGACAAAACGTTTGATAAGGTATCATTTTTTTGCAGCATTATATAAAGTTATTAAAATTCTTACATCAAAATGAAAACCATTTATCTCGATTTATATGCTCCAGTCCTCAGCTCTGTCTCCTGAGAGCTAATGTAGCCAACTCTCAAGTTTGAGTACAAGTCTGAGTCCACAAAATCCTGAACAATAAAAAGCCAGCATACTTCAGTGTCTGAGTAAGCAGCCAGAGAAAGTTACTGACAGAAAATGATGTTGTGGTGTTTGCCAAAATAAGCAAAGATTAAAAGCCGAAGTCACAAAATAAGTGGAAAAAGTAACATTTATGTATTTGTCGTCTTTTTCAAATATAGCCGTGTCCTCCAAACAAAACTATTAAACTCATAAAGTTGTGACAATCCAGTACTCTCACCCACATACCGAGAATAATAACTGTGTCACTTGTCTGAAAATAGGCCGTAAAACCAGCGCGCACACACACACACACACACACACACACACACACACACACACACACACACACTTACATTGGCTGTAAGCTGATTTATTACAGTGTAACTTTTAAAGCTCAAATATTTCACTCACACGCCAAAAAGGAGCTGGCAATTTACCACCAACTGGGCAAAAATGAACTCAGTGCATCAGGCTTTGAAGGAAATAAAACAAGGAAGTGAGTCTGCTGCAGTCACAGGAATAGTCTCCACGGCTACATGTGCTTTGGTGTGCTGAGACAGAAAAAGCAGCGTGCACACTGACATTACTGCGAGTCTATTTGCAGCGTGTCTGCAGACAAGGCACGGACGGAAATATAGAGTGCGTCATGAGGGGTGCTGCCTGCTGGCGGCTGAGGCAACAGAGCTCAGGGCAGCAGTGTGAGCCCCAGGGACTGCTGGGAAATCTACAAAGATCTATAACCTATGAAATCTATAACTTCCACTAGTTCAACAGATTTCTGTCCATGCACTTTCTCCACTATCGAAAACAAGACAGAGCTGTGTTATCAACAACTTTTCGGGCTTTAAACATCAAAAGTACACCAAGAGGAAGGAAAACTCTAAAAGCGTGATTTCTAATACTTTAAATGCAGACTTTAAAGGGACAGTTCACTAAAAATAATAAAAAATCTGTTTTCAAAGAGAAAAGGTCACTTTCACAGAAGATAATCCCTTGAACACTGAGTTATCTCACTGTAAAGTACTCAAAACATCCACAGCTCTTTCTGTGGATTATCACAGGCATCAAGGACAAAGCTTTTTAAAAGACTGCTGCTTTTAAATATTTCAAAGGCCATTATTTACTGCTATTGTTAAAGGCTGTAAGCAAAGAAATGAATAAAAAGACTCATTAAAAGCTGGACTAGTCAGAGTCTATTTACTTCTGTACACTCAAGCAATCAAGGCAACAAACATTGCAGGGATTTCTCCCGCTGTTAGTCTTCTTCAGAGCTACGGGATCACCTAAAAATACACACACACCTTAATAGTGTCTTGAGGGCAGTGTTTGTTTGTTTGGCGAGATTTCAAGGTGCTTACTAAAGATACAAGAGAGAGCTGGAGATAGCCTTTGCTTTGGCATTATGCTAAGCTGATGCTAAATTTAATGGAACATAATAGCTGCACTGAGAGTGTGTTTGACCTCTGAGGCGTGCATACGTGCCCAGTTATCTGTTTCCCTCTCAACCCAAGGAAGATAAAGCCATGTGAATCATTAAAAACCACCCTCTAAAGAGACAGAAAAACCAGAAAGTCCTGTTTGTTGAGAAATATTTGCGTCTGTTTTTGGTGTTTTTCTGTGACATCCAGGAACTCAAAGGAGAAAAAGAGCTCAGGAGTCGTCTAAAAGTAACAGCAGAGGTTAAGGAGCCCTGAGGGCAGCCAGACAGGTGTGAGCTGCTCCTGAAAATGGCTTTATTCATCATGACTCAACGCTTGCCGTCACTGGAGTGCATCTGCCTCGACAGGCTCAGCTGAAGACACAAACACAGCATGCTTATGTAAATCAGCAGACGACAATAATGCTATAAAGTCAAACAAATCAAGTGTTTTGAATCCAGCTTTTAGACAAAGAGAAAAAAAAGCTTAATTAGGGACCAGACATCACTTATGCCTCTTTACTGTATATGTTTAGGCTTAGTTTAAAGACGACAATGTTAAAGCAAAGCCAGGAGAGTTGTTGATTAGACAGTAACTGTTTGTTCCAATCAGACACCAGAGCTCAGACCTTTCATTAAGCTTCAAACTTCTCATATGAGTCATCTCCATGTGATGTGATTCCAGAGAAAGTGCACGCTGACGATACATCTGCCAGGTGTGAGCAGAACATCAGAGAGACAGAGACGGAGGCAGACAGATGAAAGGCTAAAAAAAGACAGATATGGAGGGAGAAAGACAGACAGGGTCATACTGACAGACAGACAGACAGACAGGCCTGAGAGACAGGCGGGGTGTAAGCTGAGAGCTGCAGGTGGGGGGAGCAGAGCTGAAGTCCAGCAGAGGATCTGATATCTGAAACCATGGAACAAGAAGATACACAACACCGGGCTGAGGACACTGCCAAAGAAGTCTGCATCAAAACAGTCTGCGCACTCTAATACCCAAACAGCTTATTTTAACTCTACATCTTCAGTGTATTTTTTTTAATAGATCTTTTAAAGATGGACCACAACTTAATGTGAGTTTAGGGCAAATGTTCTAGGATAATAAATCCATCAAAAACTTTTGCTCAAGCGACTGCAAGATTATGATTGTCAGATTAAATCATTCAGCAGCACCTCTAACTCACTGAGGATACATTTAATAAGAATTTGTTTGTTTCTCTGTAGTTTACTTGAAAAATATTAAAGCTCCTGTGAGAAGCTGTGAGCTGGTTTCTGTGTTTAATTCCTGTGTCCATTGTAACGGATCAGGTGTGAGAAGAGATCGTTTGCAATACACAAAAAAAAATATAGATGGGTACCTTTAACATTTCAAACAATATGGTCCCTGGCAATCAGTATCGGTACTCAGCAGTAACAATTTTCAGTACTTTTTGTGTTAATGTGGTAAAAAATATCAATTTGTTTAATAATGAAATGTATTTTTTTCAGTTTAACATATTTATTCTTCAATATATAACTTTAAAATGCTGTGTTCATGCCCGGGAAATCACCTTCTCTTCCACTCCCTCACAGTCACAAGGATGCAATTAGGTATCTAACACGGTACCTTTTGATTTTTCATGAATCAGTACCCAGTACTTTTCACAGACTTCAGTCGGTACCCATAAAAGTACCTAATTTGGTACCCATCCCAAAGAGAAACCCTTTGATGATTTCTCTCCTAAAGAAAATACTCAACGTAATTAACATGTTTTACTGATTGACACATTTTACACAGGAGCTTTAAATAATGAAGAGACTTTCTTGTAGTTTGTAACAATTCTAATAAAACTGGAACCATTGAAGAGCTAAAAACTTAAATTATTCAGGACGTCAAACTTAAGAGAAGAGGTCATTTCAAGTCAAAATGCTTTTCAGTAGTCACTGCTAACTATTTGACAGACACCCAAATATTTCCACTCCACACAGGCAGACATAAGCAAAAAAAAAGACCTGTTAAGTTACTGTGCAAAGTTGCTGCTGTGCTGTATTATGTTATTAGGAATGTTATTATGTTATTATGAACTCATATTATTTGACAACTTTCAGATGAAAAAAAAAAACACTCTAAAAGCACATTACAAGATGAGTAAACATGAACTATTTGATTATTTATGTGTCAAACAAGTATTTGAATATTCCAAAATTGCAGCTCATCCACATTTTAGAGGGTAATATTTTCAAAGCTCTTGTGTAGCATTGTTTTTGGTGCCCCCAATGGACAAAAGCTGATCTCTCAGCTCTTTGCTGATCTTGCCTGCAACCATAAGTAAAGTTTTCTACTGAACTATCTCATCCTGACGTCCTCCTGCAGCCTGAGAGGCATTGAAAACAAGTGAACAGAAATGATCGGTCTTGTCAAAGATGATCTCGTTTGTTTTTGTCGCTCGTACAGAAACATTAACATTAGGATCAGTCTGTTTAATAACCGTTATAAACTTCTCAGTGACAAAAGAAATACTAATTATTTACTGTCAGACATTATAATGAAAAGTGTCATACTTGTGATCAAACTGTGAGAATACCCCATGGGCTGATTTAGATCTAGTTCATGTATTTAAATTACTCTTTTATTTATCTTTTTTTTTTTCATTATTTGTTCAGTACATAAGAAATCAGTAAGTTAATCCAGTATCTCTTCTGTATCAAAGGTTGTTGGACTTAAGGTATTGTATGACAACTTATCTCCACACAGCTCACAGAATGATGATCATCCAGAAGTAACAGACCGTTCATCAAATCTAAAAACTGAACCAAGTATACCACATATCTCTCTCTTATATAAATTTTGTATCAGCTGTGACATTTGACAAACCAAGCCAGCGGGCAAATGTAAGAAAAAGTAACAAGTCTTACCTTTTTCTGGTACCACACCACAGCATCTTTTACTTTGGAAGCCATTTACATTTCCCTGCTCCCCGCCTAGGGCATCTTAGACTGAAAACACACAGCAGGAGAGGAGGAGAGACAGAGAGCACAGTGTGAGTGACTGAGTAACGAGGAGTGTGAGGGCGACTGAGGTCTATATACCTGCAGGAAGGTGTGTCATGACCACTGACGAGGCAGAGAGGGAGGGGAAGACACAAACAAACACACTGACACACGAGGCAAGAGATTCAAGAGTAAATTTCATTTCAGGCAAACATTCACAGACAATATGCTCCCAAATCACGCACACAAACACACACACACACACAGACACAAACACACACACAGACGCACACAAATCTCAGCGTTGAATCGAGTCACTCAGACAGTCTGCATTGGCATACATCAACAGAGTTTCTATTGGCTGGTCAAAGAGGTAAGACTGTTACAGAGTTGGTTCAGAGCTGGATGTTCCCAATGAATCACGTTCTTACACACACACACACACACACACACACACACACACACACACACACACACACACACACACACACACACACACACACACACACACACACACACACACACACACACACACACACACTCTGAGTACGGGAACTCTTGGAACGGTTGTTGGATTGCTTTCAGTGTTGAGGCATGTAAGTGACTGGCTAGAACAGACAGGCTTATAAAACACACTCTGCCAAACACACACACACACACACGACTCTGTGTTGCTGAAGTTTGGTAAAGTACCAATCACCCTCACCAAGTTTAAAGAGGGGGTATTGTCCTTTTTTAAAAAGTTGTATTTCTTCACCCTGGTGCCCCCTGTAGCTTTGCATGATTTACAGCTCTTTTTTTTCACACTGGTGTTTTTAAAAAAAAGAATTATTCCACCCTCTGTCTAAAACAATTTGTTTTAGCTGTGGTCCCTTTAAGGCTCATCCCACCACAAACACCCATCCCTCTGTCAGAGACAGAGCTATAAGCAGATCTTGGTGTTTGAAGCCGCTCTTTCATCTGGTCATGAATCAGTACAAAGATCTTTATGCCGTGACATCATTTAAATAAGCCTCTCTAAGCAGAGATCTCACATTTTCTTTTTTAACAGAGCGTTTTGATCAGTTTACAGACAGATTCAGCAATTTCTTCAACATATGCAATGTAGAGGTTTGAAAATACACACAGATTTAGTACTAACAACCAGCATCTTTACTGTATACTAGAGATAGACCAATAAGGATTTTTTGGGGCCGATAACGATACTGATTATTAGTAGGCAAGGAGGCCGATAACCAATATTTGAAGCTGATATTTATTTGCAGTCCAAGTGAAAATATTGGCGTAAAAATTTTGAACAATACAAACTCCAACACTTAACTGCAATCAAATGCCTTCAAGCATATGCTTATTAAACAGCTCCCAGGCTTAGCAGCATGTTTATAAAGATAAATGGAAACTTTAAATAAATAGCTAATATTTTCAACAGTAAATAAAGTTTTCCAAAATTTCTATGTAAATGCAATAAAAACTGGACAGAATGAGTTTGTGCTGCCTTTTACAGGCGTGTAATGCAGTTTAATTAATTTTCTGTTTTGTTTAACATGACTGATTTTAAATGACCATCTAGGGCTTCCATAGTGTGGACAGGGAGAAACTCTGTGCAATAAAGCATCAGAGCCAAAACAACACAGCTTTAAATGGGTTTCATATCGACCGTTGGATTAAAAAAAAAGGCTGATGCCGATTTGCCCCAAAATGCCAAATATCAGTCCCAATAATTGGCCTGGCCGATATGGGCAGCATGTTGGCACGCTGGTTAGCGCTGCTGGCTCTCAGCAAGAAGGTCTCAAGTTTGAATCCTGGTTCAAGCAAGTCAGACTTTCTGTTGAAATTTGTGTGGCTCCCCCCCCCACAGTCCAAAAAAAGCTCATCAGGTTAATTGGTGATTCTAAATTGCCCGTAGGTGCGAGTATGGTGACCAGTCCAGAGTGAACCAACCCTTTGACCAAAGACAGCTCCAGCTGATTGAACTGATTGAACCCCCTCTTTAAACATAAACATTGTGTCTGCTTATCAGTTGTAGGGATGCACGATATATCGGTATCAATATCGGTATCAGCCAATGTGTAAAAGTGGGCCGATATTTACTCATTAGCTGCCATTTTCAGAGCATCTTGAAGGATCTTTTAAGACCCAATATTGATATTTGTAAATATCGGTTAATTATCAGTCATAACAGCAATGTTAATGTTGGATATTGGCCAAAACTTTCATATCGGTGCATCCCTAACCAGTTGTACTGTGGTGTTATTGTTATTACGACTCAGGTATTGCAAATACTTTTGTTTACAGTTGTATCTTATCCCATGATGTCTTATTATGAGCCATCTGACCAGTCCCACTCCTGTCCCATGTGCATGTGGAACCTCCCACTGAAGGTCTTCACAAAATTGGTGAAAGGGTTAATAAGTCATTGTAAAGAGCTTTAAATGGTATTCCTTTTACCATTTACAAGTATATCATCACAAAATTCATAGACTGTTAATTTTTTGACTATGAATTGATGATTGAAAAACTAGTGGGGTGATGGCACGACAGGGTGTGTGCGTGCATCCGTTTTGGTGAGCTGTGTTTGAAACTGGATCTTCTGGAGCTGGAGGTGAAATGAGTCAGTCCGTCAGGTTAAAAAAAAAAGGAACAGAGAGCAGAGTTTCATGTCATCTATGTAAAATGAAACTACACTTGAAAAAAATGTCAAAAGTTGCCCAATGTGAGCGTACTCGAGTAATCTTCTTAACACATCTGGCATTAATACAAAGGTTTACACCTCTAGGTTGCTGGAGGTGAAAGAGGAAGAGGAGAAGAAGAAGTGGTTGATAAGAAAGTCTCTTTTCATTTCTTCCTCTCCCTTCTTTACAAGTCTAACTATAAACCTTTTTTTATCTCTGTATTACATAAGTGTAGTGTTTTCCTGCTGTGTGGGTGGGAGTGACAGAGCAGTGAAGAGATGGAGAGTCATGGTAGGTGACGGGAGCGAAGAGCCAGGCTGACTCAGCGGGGGGAGCGGCTCTTCAGAATATAACTGATTAAACTCAATATGACAAAAACACACACAGATTATTCATACAGTTTCTAATATCTCTGTGGCTTTTTTCCATCACTTTTCTTTTTCCTGCTTCTCCACTGAAGCTTTTCACCTCTTGTTTGAGCCTTTGATTTGAGGCAGCAGAGCGCAGACACCCTGCTTTGCATGTGAAAGCTTGTCCGTCTGCAGGGAGCAGGCATCTTCACGTGTCTGTGTCATTCTTTGCAGTGAAGTTGCTTTATCAGCACCATGGGGCTTGGTAGAAATGTAGCTACTTGTGAGACGTTTAAAAAAATGTGATGAGTCAGGGAACTGAAGTAAGAGAAATGTAGGAGCATGAAACCAAAGTGTAGTTTTGACAGCTCTGCAGCTTGTCTGCCAACAGCCAAACCACAACTGTTAGTGTTTGTATGTGTAAAGGCTACACCTCGAACAGATAGAGCAGAGTCAGTGTGCAAATGTTCTCAACTGAATGAAACAGGAAGCAAAGAAAATTGTGAACCTAAAGGCAAATGTGAACGGATGCAGCACATAGATCTGGGCTCCACAGTGCAACAGAAATTTGAGAGGGTGATAAACATTTTTTCCAGGTCCCACTGGTGCATCTGAGTACGTTTCTTTCACAAGTGCATCACTTCTCTGTGATCTCCTGTGACCAAATTCACATTCATAGTTGGATCATATCGTGGTCTTTGCCTCTGATTGGCTGTGGTCCTGTCCACTCACCGTTTAAAGGTGTCTATATTAAAAAGTTGCTTGCAACCTGAGTGCCAGAGCAGCCAACTACAACAGAAAAATAAATTAATGAAGAGAAAAATGAAGAAATATAGAAACACTGAAAGGTTTTTCCTCAAGAAAACCAAGCCTACTGTTGAAACCAGCCCGACTACTGTCATTCCATCTGTCCCCATGACTGAGAGTCCGTCCAGCCAAGACACAGAGCCCTCAGTCCCTGATATGATGCTAAGTCCTTCATGGATAACATCAGACCCAGTACCAAAGGAGACAACTGAGCCCATGATATAGCCTGGTCCTGGGACTCAAATTAAAAAGCCAAAATTTTAATCTTCCAGAAACATTTTCCCTGGCTGGGGTACCACAAAGGACAGGATGCGATACACAGTGTTAACTGTCAGGATTGGGATCAGCATATGGCCGGTAAAACCATATTTGGAGGTAGGTCAACAAAGTTTTGTATCAAAACTTTATAAAAACTGGTTAAAAAAAAAACATACTATGTGCTTTGACAGGTGTAAACTGTTTTTCAGGAGAAGGCAGTGATAATTGGATCTTCTGAGGAATCGGGAATGATAATCAAATTCAATGTTGCATACAACAATGCCAAAAAGGTGTTGCAGTTCACAAAATTTAAACCAGAAATTCTTTTCACGATAAAAACAAAATGGATTAAGGGCGCGGTCACATGGGCCATTCTAAACATGCTTTAGGGCTGAAGCGTGTCTAAGCACGGCACGGTTTGCCAGTGTGACCGCGTCCTAAGCAAGTGACAACCTGCTTCAGGTCAGTGAAGCACTTTAAACACTTTATATAGTTTTGCTTTGGACAAAGACAAACATTTCTCTACATCTTATTATTGTTTCAAAATGTGGTATGTTCAATACCGTTTTTTTTTTTTCAGATCAATACCATGAACTCCCTCTTGAGTACTCACTGACACCGAGTACCAATACTGCTACTTTTGATATATAAAATTTCAATCAACAGTCACAGATAATTTCTAACAAAGACAGCACAGTCACTCTGACCTTAAGTTCAAAATAAAATACAAAACATTCTCTTTGAGTTTATGGTTTGCTTTTAATAAATTAAAAAAAGTCCAAAAAAAGAACTAACATTGGTTAGAGCAGGGGTTGCCAACCTGAGGGTCGACACTTTGATCCATTCATTATCGTTATTATGAGCAGTGGTGTACCAATCAATCTAAGTTTTTGATATATTGATGTTGTGATCGGTATTGATCAATACTTGGGTGATGAGATTGATACTTAAGTTTCAGTTTCTTTTCTCGACTTTTACATGTGCTCATAGCTATATGGATAGATAGATGGATGGAACTTTGTCTCTTCTTCGGTAAAACAGAAACTTGTCTTAGACACGGCTCCAATTTGGAATTGAAGCACGCTTACAAACGCAATAAATGTCACTTCAAAATCTGGAAGTGTATGATTTTTATCTTATGTCCTTTCGTTTATGTGCGAGAGGAAGTGTGTTTTTGATGTGGCTCTTTGTAGTACCACAGTAATTTTTGTGGCTCTTGGTCTGTGACTGGTTGGCCCACCCTGGGTTAGAGTTTTAGTTCATTTTTTAAAGATCAACTTAAGTGTAAAATAAAACAGTTTAACTGTTAACTCTCTCTGGTTCTTTCATATTGTCTAAACAGGACCTGATGCAAACTACAACAATGTAGTGCCAACTACTGGCAGGAGGACCTACTGGATGTAAAATATTTTTGCTTTGAGTATCAGCTGCTGGTATCGGCAGCCTTTACAAATACCGATACCTTGAAATATGGCTGGTATCATCACACCTGGTATTGGTACTGGCCGATCCCTATTAAAAATCATTCACATTAAGACATGGAGAGCCATAAAAAGATGGTCTTATGGCGTGAAAGGCGACAACATGAAAAATTTGGGTCATCTAAATGTTGTGCTGGTGCACTTTAAAAAATAACAGGTGCAAAAACCACCAGCAGACTAATGCACAATACTGCACCAGAGTCTTCTCCCAACATTAATACTGCTTCATGATGCTTGGTGTGTGTGTGAGGGAGGGTGTGTGCGTGCTCTTTTTCTCGAGAAAGCCACAGACATTTTTAGCAACAGGAAGAAAGACTCTTGCTTGCTCTTATGATTACAATCATTACTCCCCTCCTCATTTTTCAAAGTTGCACACTTCCTTTCTGCGAGTACATCACACACACTTCCTTGATACAAACGAATCTGACTTTAACTGGACAGATTGGGCCATATAATGTTTGCTGTTCACACCTATTAATGTGTTTACACTGTCAACAGAGGCCTTCATATCAAAACATCAGTGGTGAGACAGGTAAAGAGGTGATACAGGCAGAGAGAAGAAGAAATACGTCCACTGAGATGGAGAGGGGACGGAGGTATGTAGAGCAAACAGCACATCCAGTGTGAGAAAGGAAGAGTATGTTCTGTTCCTATGTAACATAAACAGAGAGGCAGACACTGAAGAATAATTTATTTTTCAATCAAACATGAGCGTAACACACCCGTCCTGAGCTCAATCCCACACACCTCTTACACCTCAGTTACTCTGAGAAAGACTCAGAGTTTTCAGCTCTGGAGGAAAAGGAGGGTTTTAAAGTTTTAGCTTCATATGATACATGACTGATGTCGACTCTGCAAACCATAGAAGAAGAGATGCTAGTGCTACAAAAGCATTAACCTCAAAATTAAAATGAAGCAACACATTTTTAAAACAGAAAGTAGAGCAGTTTGATACAAACTTTTCACAGCAGATTTCTGTGTTATTTCCACCCTAATTCTCCGAGCTCTATCTTCAAAGAAGGAAATGTAATAAGAAACTGATATGGATCCATTATTTATTCAGTGATTGCTGATGTGATGTTGACGTGTAGTGCAGCCACATGCAACTTTAATATGAATTTTTTGCACCTCAAAGGAACAAAAAGGAAACTTTCTTCTGATCCTGTCCTGTGTGGGCATGAGTACTACTCAAAACAATCTCCTCCTGCTTCCTTTTGACTGACTCAGGTAACACCTCAGCATGAAAAATGTAAACAACGGCTCCTCAGCTGCGTGGGCTCCACATTTCTTGTACAGGTTCAGAGAGTACAGGCAGTAAAAGCCAGTATGGCAAAGTCAAAGTCAGGTCTGATTTGTAAGTCAGACAGCACTGAGGATGCAGATTTTTGTGCTTTCTGTTGACTATAATCCTCAAGGTTGAGCCTTCAGATACTTTAGAAAATACCATGGGTAAAATTCACAACTAAGAGGGTATCCTTCCTGATCAGAAGATAGTGGTATTTACTGTAAAGCAGCTTTAAGACCTTAAGTTAAAGTAGGGGTGCACCAATCACAATTTTCTGGCTGATCACTGATCTTAAAAAAAGCCTGACATGCCAAGAACAGATAAAAAAAGTTGCTTCATTTTTTTTCCGAGGAACAAATGGAAAACATCCTTTGTTTCTGTAAAAGAAGCCCAGCTTCACCTCAGTTTTTTTGATAAGTTCAGGATCTGAAGACTAAAAGAAAGGTTTTCATCCAAGAGAAAACCAAGGTGTTTAAAAGAATGAGCCCATTCAGTCCCCTCATTTGGCAGAGTAAGAAGCTGACATTTATCCTCAACTGTCCTCTTTGATCTAGAGAAGTACATTGATTTTGTTTAAAACCAGCCTCAGCCTGTGATGTTTTTACATAAATTATTAATATATATCGCAAAGAGAAAAGGGCCCAATACAGACTCTTGTGGAACCCCATTTTTTTGTATTCAAGGAGGTAGAAGATAAGCTATCCACTGTGACACATTCCACAGTAGTCCACAGTAGGGGTGCACCGATCACAATTTTTTTGGCTAATCTTTAAAAAGGCTGGCCAATACCAATTTTTATTTTTATTTTTATTAACTGACAGCATATACCTTCAAAACCATTGAACAATACATGTGAAACAATAAAGTCTTTGTGTTTTAACTTAAACAACCAATAAAGTGTCCTCAGTTTTAGGTCTTAGAGCAAAAAGCAACAATGGCTGGCTGTAAGACCTTCCCAGAGGTATATAAGATCAGTTTCATATGTAAGGATGAGCCAATCACTGATCACCCAAAATCAACTAAATCAGCACTGATTGATCAGCCAGCCGATCGATCGGTGCATGTCTAGTTAAAAAGGATGCATTTTTATGCATACGAAGGCACAGTCAGAAGAGTAGTTTCAGTGCTGTAACAAAATATGGTGAGAAATAGAATTTCCACTCTCTACATTATCAGTGGAAAAAAGAACGAAAGAGAAAAATAAACAAAGAAGAGTGGCATCAAGCTCTTGAACGTGGAGGGAATGTGATTGGAGAAGTATTGTAAGAAATTTTATCAACCCAAAAATCAAAGGATAATCCTCACTTGTCCCACAACCCTGCTGGAGACAGTGTGGGGAACATGACATAGACTACACTCATGTTTTGGCAAGTATAAAAATGGATGAGTACTGGGATGAAGTGTGGAAAGAAATAAAAAAAAAATCTTAGGTTATGAAATTCCTAAGACGTGTAAAGAGCTGTATCTGGGAAATTTAACACAAGAAAATATTCAAAACAAAGACCTTTACCTGGTTGGAATATTACTTGTGGCGTCTAAGAAAGCGATAACAAGAAAGTGGTGTAAGGAGGACACCCCCACTCTGAAAAACTGCTTTGACATTAGGCCTGATTCTTTTATGTTTTTGGGTGTGGCGAGTCAATTTAAACTGCAATTCTTTAATATTTTCTGATTTTGGGGATTTTTTGTTTGTTTTTTTAACCAGACTATTTGAAAAAAGTTGAATGAGGATGTCTACAGACTATAACAGGAGCCATGCTTTCCCAAAAATGCACATCACATGTGAGTCAGTTTTTAAGATTTACTCAAGGGATCTGACATCTCAACTTTTTTCCAACCCAGCTTTAAAAAAAGACAGAAAAAGTGTTTTTTGAACAAAATATCACAATTTTAAACCGTAAACAAAAATCCTGATACTATGATACCATGATTTTTTCTCCCAACCCTATTGTACTCTGTGGAAAAATTACATGACATGGAGATCTTCATACACCATTTAAGACTTCAACAATCTATATGTCACAGAAAATCAAGAAAAAGTAAATTGACTTAAAAAAAAACCCATCAGAAAGTCTGAGAAATTTAGACTATTCAAAAAGAGACTATATGAACTTTTAACTGACACCAAAGTTGTTGTATAACATGTTCTTTTCTTATAACTTCATCAAGAAAAGCATACAAAATTGCAATCTTATTGAGGCCACCAACTGATTTCTTAAACGACGAAGGTTTCAATCACAAAGTTTGCACTTGACCTTAATAGGCGGAGTCGTACAAGAATCCTCTATTCTTGTTTTTCTTTTAGAAAAGTTTTAAAAAAGATAAATGCAGGTATTTCACCTTTTCTGCACAAGATAATTAATCACAAGGAAGGAACAAGGAAAACTTTTGGATCCTGTGTGCATTAGAAATTTTAAAACTTGTTGCACAGGTTTAATGGTGAAGATATTTTTTTGTGCACAGAAGTTTTTACCTCTGCAGGACTTCAGGGATTCCATAGAAACCATCTGGTCAATAATCAAAACAGCATGGTGTCCAATTACTGCAGAGCAACAAGTGCTTACAACTCCTGCTGTGATGAAATGAATGTCACAGCAACCTCCAAACAACAATAGAGAGCATGACGAAAGAGTCTAAAAACAGGCGGAAAAACCTACGAGGACGACACCCCATCATTAGTGGACAGCAGCGATTCTGTTTCTGACTCTCTGACTGCTCAGAGTTTCTTAATCCTCTCCATCTGAGACAGAGGATCAGAGAGAAACAGACAGATCCTCCCTGTTCAAAGCCTGAAATCTCTCTATGACACCCCAGTGTGAGGCCAGCAGTGATTCACACTGACATTATCAGACAAACACACGCAGACAGACGATTGCCTCATCAAGCTTCAGGATTAGCTGTAAACTGATGCGTTATTTGGAAAACATAACAAGAAGAAAAACGTTGGGAGTTATTTCCTAACTTACTTTTTCCAGAACCACACGTTCACAGTTCCCAAAATACACTCAGGGTGGATTCAGGAACAGAGCCTAGACAGCAGACGCACAAACACACATTATGTGTCATGTCTGGTCACAGGATTCATTAGAAAACAGAACTTTGATTCTTTGATTCATCGTTTCTACTTCACTTTCATACAAAAAGACTCTGCATGTTAACTCTCGTCAACAAGACGCTTCATTCACAAACATGCTCCATTACAAAGCTCTCAAAGAATTTAACCAAGTAAGTAACTCACACTGACGCACAAATACACACACAGACTGCTTACACAGTCTGTGACCAGTGGTCTGACAGAACTGACCCATTTACAGTCAGACGGGAGAGAAAAGAGGCCGGTCAAGTAGGACTGAGTGTATTATGTGGGCCATAGTTTATATGAGGGCAATTTTTGTGAGTGTGTGTGTGTGTGTGTGTGTGTGTGTGTGTGTGTGTGTGTGTGTGTGTGTGTGTGTGTGAGAGAGAGAGAGAGACAGAGAAAATAAGAGTCAGAAGAAGCAGGAAATGGTTGTGTGTAATTAGACATATGTCTGGTATGTCAGCTACTGAACAGACACTGATGTGTACCAGATCAGATTGAGTGTATGTGTGTGTGTGTGTGTGTGTGTGTGTGTGTGTGTGTGTGTGTGTGTGTGTGTGTGTGTGTGTGTGTGTGTGTGTGTGTGTGTGTGTGTGTGTGTGTGTGTGTGTGTGTGTGATTGCTTCCTTTTGACTTTAACGGGATGTAAAGGCAATAAATAAATAAATATAAATAAATAAATAAATAAATGCTGTCAGGTGCATCTATAGAAGTAAATGATGTTTTTCAGCAGGGGGAGGTGGGGTCTGGCGAAGCTTGTCAATCTAAATCATGCTGGTAATCTACTGTGGGTGAGAGCGGTGTGCTCTTTGTACGAGAGCTCAGCATGGATATGAGGAGAAGATGTGAGATGACAGAGACATAGAGAGACGCTGCAAGTCAGAAAAGTTCAGGCAGCTCTAGCTCCAACTGAGGATGTGTCGTCGTGGTTCAGAGAGAAAGAGCAGCAGGACCGTGAGAAAAGACGACAGAGATCATGGAGAGGATCAAAAGACATAAAAGAAGAGAGTCCACTTTTCTTAGGTAGTTTTGGTGTTTACATAGTCAGAGTAAACAATATTATTTACCATGTAGACCACATCCAGCTATATGTCTTACTAACAGGTCACCCTGACATAGAATATTTATCTTTTTGGATGCAAACAGGCCCTTGCCAGTTTTTAATCACACATTCAGGTCACATGCAAGTCTAACATAATTTCTTAATTTCATTTGTTGCTAGGCGCCGCCCTGTTGGTTGTGGCTGCCTGTTGCAGCAGCTCTCTCTTCTCTGTGTCTTTCTTTTTTTGTCTCTTTTCCATCATCTTTGAATTTGGAGTGAGTCATTACTTTGTATGGCTCATTTGTTGGTCATGGACGCCACACTGGTTTTGTCTTCAGCGATATTTTTACTCCTTTTTCTCCTGTGTTTGTCTGGAGATCCTACTTATGACCATGGCTGCATTGTTTACATGTGAAATCAGCTGTTAGCAGCCTGTAGCATGTCAATGCTAACTGGTGCAAGGCCTGATGTTTCCCCTCAAGGTGAGGAGAAGGAGGTGAGGACGACGTGCTGGTTCTTAGGTGTGAGCTAAGAAGTGACGACATGGACCTGTCCTTCCATCTATCGTTATTGGGAAAGTAAGATCTATCTCCAATAAGATGGACAAGCTAGCTATGCTAACCCAGCAATAGAGGGAATACTAGAAGGTAGAGTAGCGTCATACTATTCACAGACACCAACACCACATTGGAGGAGCTTCATCTGCTGTGAGCAGACAGGATCCAGGAGACAGAGACTGAACAGACTGCTGAAGAAGCTCAGTCCTGGACCCTGTGGAGGTGGAGGCTGGCTGAACTGGACAATGATGGACAAGCTGTCATCGTTTGTTTTCTTATGGAGCTTTTGGCACTTTCTATACACTTTCTTACTTTGTTTTCTTGATTGCTGCTGTGACTCCCGAATTTGCCCTCAGGAATAAACAAAGTATTTTCTATTTTATTCTATTCTCAGAGATTCCAGGTCAATTTATTGAACCTGGTTCTTTTCTTGTTTTTTTTGGTGTGCTTTAAAGGGATATTCTGGGGCTAAATGGGTTACATGTGTGATTAATTACTTTTACTTGACAATGTTAAGACCTATTCTCTTTCTTAAGTTGTTCATCCAGTTAAAGAGTCCGACATTTTTAGCACTGGCTCAAAATGGGTATGAAGACATCAAAGTAAATTCTTGGTAGCTTTGAACGATTCGATGCGTGTATAGAAATGTGATCCGTTCAGAGATTTCTTTAAGGGAGAACCATAAAAGAATCCAGTCACATTTTCACATTTCACTATGAATGAGAGCCTTTGTTTGTGCACATGTAGACACCACCAGCTAGATAAACACACACACACACTGCCACACACACAGCAAAACTCATGAGTGCTGGCTGAGCGCTGAGGGCGTGGGTGTGGTGGGCACTGTGTGTTTGTGAGTGTATCTGATGAAAAGTAAGGTGTGTATGTGTGAGTTTTGTGTGTGTTTGTGATGAGTAGGAGTATTTGTCATAGTTGTCATAACATTTAATTTTTTAGTTATGCAACAACCCACCAGCTCCTGCCTTTTTAATTTGACTCCTTTCAGACAAGCACACAAACACTGTCGATTTGTAACTTGTGACATGATCAAAAATAGCTCAGGGCTGGTGTTTGGAGACTTTGTCCTCTCTGTGCTCAGTAAAAAGTTACAAGATGTGGGGTGAAATTAGAATTACAACAGACATTAAGTTTCTTGGGAAATAATCAGCGAGGCTGAACCTCTCTGATTTCATGGCTGATGCTTCTGCTTAAATAAACTAAAAGATAAACTTGAGAGATTTGATAAGAAACCTGTGATTATCTCAGAGGATCAGTTTCTTGATTGTGACTACATTAAATCAAACTTGCACATGACTGTGTCTCAAGCTGTGACCTCTCTGACTGTCAGATGCCTAATGAGATTTTTCCACGCCGACCTCCTCCGCACTAATTCTACCTTAAAAGGTGAGACGCTGTTTCTATCTCCAGTCCAGCAGAGCAGAGGAGAAACTCATTAACGTCGGTCAGTGTGGTGTGCGGTTCCTAAACCTTGTGATGTGTAACAGAATATGCTCCTTTATCCCTCCAACGGCTGCAGCAGCACCGAGGGTTTCAGAGGCCGGATATACTCTGATATGTGTCAGGTTGTGAATTTAAGGAGGGGGTCATGTGACTTCAACCAAATCTGATGGCAAGAAAAACACACAGGCCTGTAGAAAAGTGATTATTTTGGCTCAATAATGCATCACATCTTAAAATCAATTTGGTAAGAAAGGCCAAAATTTGCACTTAGCCATGTGTAGGTGGGAAAGGTAGCATGAATCAGCACTGCTGACAAATCCACCTGTGATTATCTCCAACTGATTAACAACAAAACTGTTTCTAAGATCACAGAATTATAAAGTAACAGAGACTTCAGACGGTTTTAGAAGAGGATCTTGGAAGTAAAGGCTTCTCTGAGTCTTGAGTTTCTGTTGAAAACATGAGCACATGAGGAGACCTCCTTCATGAGTTGGGTAACTTGTGATGCGTAACTCGAGCTGCTCTCCCTCTCTCTGGGTGCTCCATATTTCATGATGGGTGCAGGTTTCATCTTTGAGCAGGGCCAAAGGGGGCACATGTGTGTGTTTAAGTAAGCGTGCATGCCTTCAGGAAATGAGACACCGCTCAATCCAGGATGCAGGGTCGGAGGTGTCAGAGGGGGCTCTGAGAGTGTGTGTGTGTGTGTATACTGTATATGTGTGTGTGTGTGTGTGTCAGCTGGGTGGTGGGCGATGCAGATCATGTTTTTCCATCATGTTGGGTGAATCCCTGACACTCTCAGGTGACACAAAGTGACACTACACTTGACCTATACAGGGTCTGATTATAGAGCAGCACACTTTACAGTAAGTTAGTTCATTAGTTATTAAAGAGGCTCAGCTCTGGTGAAAGAAACAACAACAGAAATACACGTGACAGAAAAAAAAATGTTTATAACCATTTTCAATAAAGAAATCTAAACACGATGAATGCAGGGTGGAGAGAAAAGAAACTGTTATATTGATGAATGAGCAGATGAAAAGTAGAATTAGACAGTGTCATGAGCAACATACTATCTTGATCTCTGTTTTTCTATAATTTCCTCCACCAAGGAGGTTATGTTTTTGGGTGAGTTTTTTTGTCTGCGAACAACATAACTCAAAAAGTAACAAACGGATCTTGATGAAATGTTCAGGAAATGTTCAAAATGAAATAAAGAAGAAGTGGTAAAATTTTGGAGGTGATCTGGATCACCGTCTGGATCCAGGATTTTTTTAAAGGATCATTTATTATTGTGAGATAGGGCCGTTTTCACCATATGTGTATAGAACTCCATGATAAATGGTCGGATTGCTTTGCAAAACAATACAAGACAAGGTCACCATAATTTCTGACTGATGTAAAAGTACGATCCAAATCCTGACAATATTCTGGACACTAAGATCCATTATATGAAATATGTACTGGGTCATCATAATATTCAACACTGTCAGGAAACAAATTATGGTACAAACCTGCAACTAACACCAAATTGCAGCAGACAGTTTGCTGAAAGGGAGTATAACATTAAAGTAGGACTAAAGTGTTGGTGACCATCACAATATGCTTGGTGGAGGTCTGCGCTCTCTGAGGGCTTTTCTAGTTTTGTTTATGTTACTGGGAAAAATGTATTCCTGTTAACACTCACGGCAGTTTGGGGTGTTTTTATCAAGTGCAACTTTATAAGACTGAACATACCCCTCAGATGTTTCCAGTTTGTCTCCTGCACACAGCTTAAAGAGCAGCGTGGTTTGTTTACATGACGTAACAGTAATGTATACTTGATGGATGCAGTGTGGACAGTGAGAATCTGATGCCCTGCAAGTGTCAGACGCGGCGAGCTGACAGGACTGGCTGCAAGACTGCTGATTCCCTAAACTGCAACACAGATATCCAAACGTTGTGACAAGAGGATTCCTCAGTTTGGTTTTTATCATGAAAAGACTCTTCAGACTGGAAATGAAACAATCAAATAGAAGAGAAATCTGTCCTGACCCTTTGATAAATAAACTAGGGGACATCAGTTTAGGTTTTCCCCTGTCTGCCTGGCTTAATTTTACTTTATGAGGCACTGCAATAACAGAATAAAAGAGCATTTCACTCAAAGCTTCATAAAATAAAGCCAAAGAAAAGGACTTTATACTCTGTAAAAACTGCATCAGACACACAGATGATTCTTGGCGAGGAGATCAGGAAGTGTCTGTACTTCAAGTTCAATGTAGTGAAAAACAGATTTTTGACTTCAGGTTAAATTCTGCTTTAGATTATTTCAGTAACTGATTAATCTGGTGATTATTCTAAGAATCTAGTAGAAAATGTTGCATGTTTGGCAATTTTTGAGTCATTTTCATTTCCATCTGTTGATCTTTCAAACACAATAAACAGAACTCATGAACTACTGTTTCTGTGTGTGTGTGTAGAGGGGGGAGCTGGCACCCTCACAGCAACAGAGGAGGGGTTGTTGAAGCATGCAGCACTCACACAAAACAACAGGGGAGCACACTAGTAAACACATACTCACTCACACACACACACACACACACACACACACACACACACACACACACACACACACACACACACACACACACAGGACTCACCTCTAGTGTGGCTGAGCAGCTGACTGGTGTTGGGTCCTCACAGCCAAATTAGGACAGGAGCTGCTGAGAGAAAGAAAGGGAGAGTCAGACAAGACTGTGTGGCCTGGGATGATTTGAGATTCAAAGCAACAGAGGTCGGGGTGTGTGTGTGTGTGTGTGTGTGTGTGTGTGTGTGTGTGTGTGTGTGTGTGTGTGTGTGTGTGTGTAAGTAAGAAGAAACCAGTCAGTCAAAAAAAAACAAATAAAAGAGACTTCAATTTGGTCACTCAGAGAAATAACTACATCTTTCATCAACATCAAGAAGCAGTTCTGTGTGTGTTTGCTTTGAATGGTTTCACTTACTGATTACAAACACACACAGTTTACTCCCGGAGACACACAACTCCCAGAATCAATAATGAGTAACAGACAGCCGTGTCCTCACAGTCAATTTTCTCAAACAATGAAGTGTTTGTGGAAAATCAGGAGACCAGCAGCGACTCTTTAATTATCCTTTTTTTATCATGTGATTGTCCTCAAACTTGTGTCACCATGAACTATCCTGACAGGTTACAGTGACAGGTAACATGCTGTTAAATCTCACACAGCATGTCACACGTAAGTCAGTCCTCGGGGCAAAAAGAGTTGCTGAGTGCAATCCTCAGCTGTGTAGTGACATTGAGTCACACTGAGTTTCTCACAAGAAAAAAAAAAACGTTTCCATTGGCTCTTTTAGTGATTTCTGTAAAAATCAGTCACTGAGTGTTGTTCGTGCCATCAGTACAGGCTGATGAAATCAAACCTCACCTGTCCCTCAGGTGTCTCTTGATACCAGATGATCAGTGGTCAGTTTTCTGCAGTGTTACAAGCTGCGTAACCATCAGCAAACTCTGCTTCTGACCAAGGAAAATGTTCTCCTTCAGGGGGCGATATAGAGAAAATATGTCAGGCATTTTTTTATTGCAGGATCAGGATCTGGATTTTATCAGGATTGTTTTTCTTGATGTTTTTAAGAGTTTTTGACCTGCAAACAACATTTTTAGCCTCAAATACTTCTTATCCTGCATCCTGAACTATTTTCATGCACCAGTTTTGCTTTTTCTGCACCATTCCACAACTTTAACATTGTCTTGTAAACCCTCACATTTTCACATCATGATAAACAGATTAATTTAAAGACCTGTAAGGGTTCTTGAGTTTCTGCAGAATTGTGGAGCTTTAGCTTTACACAAGTAGCTTTTGCACAGTTCAAACACAGTTTTTGAGACGTTTATAGATATAGACACTGGTTTATTTTGTGCACTTGTCAGAAAATGTAAGAGCACATGATTAATTTCAGTGTCATTATTATAATACATTATAGATTTCAAAGAAACATATTAGCCACAGTCGTTAGCAAACTTTGAGGAGGCCAGTGTCACGCACACAATGCAGTGACTCCCTTTATGTATTATTGTGTAATGTTATCATTAACACTAAGGCTGCAAGCCTGGGATTCCATTCACAGAGCTATTCAGCCACAAGACTTAGACACAAGTATCAAACGAGAAACATATCTACTTGTATTTACATCGATTTTACATGCGAGTCTGAAAAATTGAACACCAAAGCTTTTTCACGCATTAAATACTTGATTTGACATAGCAGAAAAACTGTACGTGTTTCTAACAACATTAAGGTTCCCTTCATGCTCCTCAAGTCTCAGTGAGTTATGTGGAAAAGATCCATGTCTGCACAATCAGATGTACAGATACTGGTAGCTGTGTACATCAGCTGCATTCACACTTTTCTACATTTGAAGGAAAAAGTGAAAAAAAATACGTGCTTTTTTTGCTTCATATTCTATCTGATTGCAAATGATACACCTGGAATGCATTAAAGTCATAGTTATTAGTTGGCAAGCTTAAGCTCTAATGAATTCTTAAATATCTAGTTATTGAGGAAAATTTGGAGCATTATTTTGTCAGCCGTGTTATGGACAAAAGTTGTGACTTTTTTTTCCAACATAAATCCATATTATACTGAATTTAGAGTTATTCAACATTTTTAGGCAAGACTACGCTCCCTAGAAATGTCCCTCATCATTTATATCACAGTTGAGGCAAAATTTAAAAGAATTATGGCACAAACACATGTAAAACAGTTGACAACACATAGTTACATGGTTGACGGGACAAACCTGTCTCTACAACATTAAATGTATGTGATGGGTAACACAGTTGACATTTTCTCCATTTTTTGGACCTTGTACTAACTGCAGACCATGAACATGGCACAACCTAAACATTGACATGAATGGCTCCTGCCTACCTGGGGTCCCTCATCTAGGTCTACTGTCCTTATCGCCCACTACACTCTGCTTATGAAAGACGCCTGGTGCTCCCAGCGCGGCTCCAAATCACTAGCCAGACTCTTCTCTGTTGTGCCTAAATGGTGGAACGAATTACCTAACTCTATGCGATCCGCAGATCCTCTTTGACCTCAGGGGTAGAATGAGTCAGGTTGTCTAAGACTCAGCTCTTGTGATTTTTTAGCGCTTTTACTGAATGTTGTTGAAGAGTGAAGTATACTGTTACAGCATTAATTGTGGTTTCTTGGCCTGTTGATTATTGTAATCCCCCCCTCCCCCCCCCAAAAAAGAGAAAAAAAAGGAAAAAAAAAAAGAAAAAAAATGCACTTAATGGCAGCACCTGCAGCCAAATAACTTGTAGCACAGTTGTCGCACTAACTACGTTTTCCTTTTGTCTAAATTCTTGCTTGTGTTGTACGTTGCTTTGAAAAAAGTGTCTGCCAAATAAAACTGTAGAACTGTAAACCACCTGACCTCCATCACCTCATATTTCCGTGCATTTTCTTCACAGTTTGTTATTTTTAACATTTATAGTAAGAACACCAGAAAATGTTGGTAACACAGTTGATGAACAATAAATGCGCAGACAATCATTCTGATAAAAAATACTGATGAGGAGGAGATTTAAAATGTGCCACACTTTCTTCATTGTTCTCACCAAAAAGGATTTAACTACAACTGATTTAAGTCATGTGACTTTGGAGCAAACCATTGCTGATTTATAGGCCTTTTTTCAATGGGCAACATGGTTGATGCAGATTTTTCAAACACATAGAAAGTGAATAATTTTATCCATATAAATTATTCACATATTTTTTAAACACCAAGGTCATGTTTTAATGATTATTTTAAACAAATTATTCTGAAAATAATAAACACAAACATGCATTCTAGTGGTAACTTTCAAGAGTAAACTTGACATTTGAGAAATTGAACTGCACAAAAACTGCAAATTCCAAAACGGGATTCACATTTGCAGCTAAATAACTTATGGAACCTGTTCACTTTTTGTATTAAATAAAAGTGAAATATCACCCAAATGACCCACTGTAAAATTGGTCATTGTTTAAAATTAATATTTAGTAAACTGATAAGTATATCCCATGGACATGAAATGTACCTCTAATTATAGAACCACTCTCTCAGGTAAAAACTCTCCTTTCTGTTTGTAACAAATGATTTCATCAAGTCAATCTGAGCACCACTCATCCTAACACAGCATCTTCCACCTTATCATCCACACAACCTGTCACTGCAGCGCAGCACAGCTGAGATGAAAACACACTCCTCTGCAAAGCCACTTGACCTTTTCTCTGCAACCCTTTTCCGCGCACTCTCACCACCGCAACAGCTTAATTTCTCTGAATTATATCACCGCCGCACAGGCCACTCTGCAGCTGTAATAAAGGATGATAGGACAGTCTAGTGTGTGATGTAACTACATTGCAGCTGGTGATGTAACAGGCTCTGCAGGCAAGTTCAGCCAGCACAATAGACAGAGCATCGTCTGAGGGAATCAGACGGAGAGAGGAAGAGAGAAGGAGGGAGCAGAGAAGAAAGGGCTGAGAGAGTGAACAATACAAAGAAATACAAAGGAACACGCTGCTCTGACAATAGACAGCAGTCTGGGTCTGTGGATGATGGAAATACACAAACACTTATACACTTCATCCAGCAATCACAACACTTTACCCAGTACAAATGCAAAAATAGAAATAAAAACACACACAAATATGAACTCACTGACCTGCTGTAGCTACACCGACTGGTATTACAAGCCCCTACAAATGTGAAATCAACTAATATGTCAAAGGTGTTAGCGCTGTAAAGTTGTATCTAAGTGCATCAGTGTGAACACATGACAGCAGGAGCGTCCTGGGATTCCCAGGTGTGTATGAAGTCAGCTGGGTGTGACACAACGCTTTCAGTAACAGTGATTTCATCCCTCGTCACGTCTGTCAACAAGTAATAAACAACAAACCTGTTTGTTTCAGCAATCACAACTTACAGAAAAGTGCCTTGCTCAAGGGTATGTAAAGGCTTCGTCAATCTCACTGCATTTACCTGATAGATAAAACCTGCTGTATTTCCCTTACGTAACAGCGGTTAATGTGCTTGAGATTTCGTAAAGCCATTCCTGACACAGACATCCACGTGTAACTTTGTTTACCTGCCTGCCTGCAGGTGAAACTAATATGTTCACTCTTGGCTTCAGTCCAAACACAGTCATGCTTGACAAAAGCAGCAGTAGATGAGGCTGCGTCTTTTATAACCGGATATACAAGTGAAAATATTCCCCTCAAATGACATGATGTGATTTCCAAGAAGCGGGTGAATCATGTCGAAGCTACAGACAGAAAGCTGTATTTGTTTGTGTTATCGTAAAGCTTCTACAGCTGATGCTAGTTTACTGTATTCTTGGTCTTATAATAAACCTCAACCAAGGGTCACTGACGATACAATAAATGTTTCATTTACAGGGAACCATAATACAGCTCTTCTTATCAATTATTGGACAGTAAAATGACAACACAATTCATGATAAATTAAAGGATACAAATAAACATCATGTCACTACTGCCATAAAGTCACAAGAATAGAAAAGAGGGTTTTTTTTTTACATTTGTACATCAATATTTGTTGCCAAGCATACAACAGCTATTTCACACAAGTCAGTAGATGAATACTACACAAAATCAACTCTACATGAGTCTGCTCAAATATGATTCTGATTTTCTTCCTTTGGTCAGAATCGTTCACAAAAGGACAAAAAAACACGTAAATAATTGGTTAATATAAGAGTTGTTTAATGATAGCAATAAAAAAGGCTTTTATTTCAAGAAATGAAATCCACCAAAGCACAGAAATCTTTCTTTTTTGCTATTGTTTATGAATGACTTCCTCATGTTATCACCTGAAGAAGAAACAGGGATTAACTCTTGTTTCCTGATCAATTTAATTCACACACAATACAAATTAAGTATAAAAAAGGATATTTTAACTTGCTTATATTGCACTGCTGGCCTGAGGCTGAATAGCCCACCTCTACTACATAACAGTGGTCAAATTCTTCTAAGAAGATAAGAGTTATTTTGAGCCTTTTCACATCCTGAATAGATGTGTACGCTTACACCCTTCCTTACACTGAGTCATAAAAGAAGACTTTTTTTTTTTGTATAAAAAAAATCAATATTTGGTGTCAAGCATTGATAGTTGCAGAGTAATATAATGCAAAATCAATATTTATTTATAGCCCAACATGAGACTGCTCAAATGTGATTCTGATTTTCTTCCTTTCCTCAAAATCTTTCACATTAAGTCACAAGACATGCAAATAATTGGCTGGCGTGGGAATTATTCAATGATGGCAATACTATTTGCTTTCATTTTGAAGAATTGTTAGCTAGAAAAGCTAGAACTCCACCAAGAAAAAGACTTCTCTTTTTGCCATTGTTTATGGATAGCTACTTCATTTTAAAGGAGACAGAAATAAAGAACTAAACAGGACAATTTTGCATCAAATGTTTCTTTTATGTCCTTTAAAATCTGAGGCTGACTGGTTCGCCCCTAATGCAAAACAGTGAGGACATTCTTCAAAGAAGATAAGATGTTTGGAGCCTTAGCATGTCCTAGGGGTAAGGATGAATTTGTTTTGAATGCAGAAGAAAGAAGACAGAAGGATAGCAAAGGCAGGTAAAGTGTATTATTAAGATGGTTTGGCTTAAACGTGTCATGTCAGCCAGTAACATTACAGTCCAGCAGAGAATCAGCGTATGAAGCAAAGTGTGTTTTCTGTCTTGAGCAGGACATGACCTGTGCAGAGCAGTACATAAATCAAGTGAAGCTAATGTCCTAGCATGAGCATGTAGCCTCAGTGTTTTCAGACAGCCTTCATGGTTCACTTCAAGCAGTCTTCCTCCTTCTCCTCCTCTCTCTGCTGCTAGCTCATTCTATGCTACACACTTAGCTAAGCCACCGGCAGGCACAAAGAGCCCACACAGCTGACCTAACACTGAAATCCTGACTGCTTCTGCTGCTCCAAACACACCATGCACACTCTCATTCTCACCTACTTGACAGCAACGGGAGCTCCGGGTTTCCAACGCAGATCCAAACAATGCCTTTCAGACGTTTTATGTACAGCACGGTGCTGGTTAGCCTTCTGTACTGTCAAGAAGAGATGCTGACTGTCTGCTCATCGATGTTTGAAGCTTTTCCCTTTCAGCGTCTCACTGCAAAAATACAACTTCAGCCCCGAACCGTAAACCACAGCGAAGAAGCGCAGTAGCATTTTAAACTAATAAACGTCACAACGAAGCTGTCAAGTAAGAGAAGATTATACGGCCTTACTTGTCCATCTTAAGAAGTAACGAACTAACATAAAGAAAAGAATAAATAATAAACATTAAAAAATCTCTTTTTATAATGAATCATGACAATAAAAATACTAAACACAAGACGTGTTATAAAGAGAACTCTGCTGACATCTAGTGGAACTTAAATATCCCTACAGGTAAAGCATTTTCTAAGTCGGATAAAATGCACTTTGCTATATAAAAATACGAACTATTCAACGTTTTTTCCGGTCCAAGTGTTTGTCTCGCTGAGCTAGTTTAACAACTCGTTATGTCCACACCATTGATTCATATGTCAATTTCCATTGTTCCATATCACATCTTCCCTGTTTATTTCATCGCTGAAGGGGGGAGGTGTGGGAAAACAAATACTAGAAAAAGTAAATCAATAAGAAGTAAATAAATGATGTACCAAACAATTTATCATCTCAGTCACGTCTGTTGTACTTGCGCGTTATCACACAACTTACGGTTAGCGTGATGGACCGTGACGTAGATTAACTTGGACCAATCACCTCTGAGTACGGGCGGGGGCGAAAGAGATAACGGACCAGGAATCTCTCCGCCTGTGCTGCTTTATTTGGGGCACGTTTTATGATAACTATGTGAAATGCGGGAAAAATGTTGTAAATATTTTATTGTGCCATGCAAGGAGATGAATATGCGTGCAGGGGATCGTGTAATACGCTGAGGTAAGTTGGAGTTTGTCCTAAATAAATCAACAACCGGTGAGCTAGATGCTGCTGCTCCTTGCTACTAGCAGCTAGCTACCAATAAGGCTAAAAACAAACAATATAAACAAAAATCTTTTATATCTACTCTTAAAGAAGCATTTTCTGATCCTAAGACGCTTTATATAGCTACAAATAGTTATTCTTTGTTGATATTCTTGTCAATTTACTCCATAACTGCCTCTCCCGTTTCTGCAGGTGTTTTGTTTGGACATCATTCCTTTCTCTGTTTTCCCTGTGGTCAGTCTCTTGACACCGAGATGTCTCTTGCTCAAAGGGTTTTGTTGACCTGGGTTTTCACTCTGGTCTTCCTAATCATGCTGGTACTCAAACTGGATGGGAAGGTAAATATTTCATCTGTTACTTCCTGTCCCTCTATGGCAGCTCCTGCATGACAGGAGTTTCATCTGAAACACTCCATGTGATTTAGCCATTCACTCATTATTCAAAGTCTCAGCCATCAATTTTGCAACTAATACAATTTGTCATCCCTCCTCACTCCAGGTGCAGTGGAACTGGTTCCTAATCTTCCTCCCAGTCTGGGTTTTTGACGGCATCCTCATCCTCATGTTGGCCATAAAGATGGCTGGCCGTTGCAAGCCTGGTTACGACCCACGCAACGGCTCCCCAGACCTGCGCCTGCGTGCTTGGTACCTGACGGCCATGCTGCTCAAACTTGGCTTCTGCCTGACGCTGTGTGCCAAGTTGGAGAAGCTGGTAGATGTGAAGCTGACGTTTGTGTGCATACCTCTGTGGACCATGCTGCTGGGGGCGCTGGTGGAGCTGGGGCTGAACATCTTTCCTGAAAGACGAGAAGCTTAAGGAATGGATGGGAAGGATGATTATGTCAGTTTAGATCAGGGGTCACCGATCTTTTTGAGACTGAGGGCTACCTCAAGGGAAAGAGTGGTTCGAAGGGCTACTTGTCTAATACAATTCCCAGAAAAACATTGCACGGATCACTTTTTAATAACAATAGTAGAAGTAAAACTATGTTGTTGTGGGCACCCACATTGATGACCCCTGGTTGAGACTGTGTTATTGGAAGACAGGGAAGTAAACAATAATCATCCGTATTATGTAATTATAATGATCATAATATGTTTAGACTCTTCAAATAGCTCCATGAGATGGCTCTTTCTTCTGTCTTAAAAAAAGCCAACTGCAACTGAGATTCGAGACTACTGTGAATTCTACACTGGAAGAAGCATTGTGCATATGTTTGCTTATCTTTTGAATCAAGACGCTCAGTATTGTTTTCTTGTGTTAGTGCACTGTATATAAGCTTGCGAAGAAGGAACTGGTAAATGAAGACTTCCTTTATTTAAGCAAAATGACTTTCACTTTGGTACAGAAATCTTGAAGTGTACCTTCTCTGATACTGTGCGCCTGTATTTCCTGTATTTACACATGAACATCTTTCCTTTTCATTCCTGAGTTGTAAAACATCGACAAATTTTGTTTCATAAGTTGTTGATAAACTACGTTGGTGTTCAGCACAAGGCGAGGGGCTTCAAAGTATCTCTTTGGATCATTTAAGGAGTCTCTCCTTACATAAAAGTATCTTCAAAGAACTCGTGATGTGTTAAACTCCCCCACTGGCTGCCCCTCTGCCCCTTACAAACTCTCTTTTGTACCAACAGATCCTCATGTGCCCTGTGTTAGCTGTTTTTAGGTACAACTGTGTATCTAAGATGATGAACAGTCAGATAAATGTAGGAAAACTGAATTAAGGGTAGTTATTACTGTGTAAATTAAGCCCATTAGAATATGTTTGACCTGCAGTTGTGATGTTTATTTCATGTTCACGGTACAGCTGTCACTACATTTGTTTTGTGCCATTTGATAGTATTTTTTCTGCATTATGTTGCACATTGTTAAAATGAGGAGCAGATGCTGAAGTTGGTGATGATTTCTGCTTGTCTTGTAAAAAATAAACAGTTTCTGAACATTGTACTGTGGTGTTGTACTTCAGGTTGATATAAATCAGCATGCAGCTGCTCAGAAGGAAAGAATTAGTAGTGACCTCGGAAAAGAAAGGGAAGCTGGAGGGAAATCCTGAAAGGAGGTGATCTGAAAGGAAAACAGAGTTCACACCAGTGTGTGTATGTGTGGGGACTGACTGAAGGGTCTTTTATGGACGCTTCTCAGTCAACAACTCACTGAACAGTTTGTCCAAACTGAGACAAAAGCCTTTTCCCTAACTTAGAATATTTGAGCCAGTGGTAAGTGCTAGAACAGTTTTGCTAAAGGTTGATGGATTTTTTTCAGGAAATGTTTGAAAGTCTGTGTGACATCCACTATTATGACCTCTAATATCTATTTATTTCTCGTTGCTCTCTCAAAGGCAGAAAGGTAGTTTGTTTCCCTCTGCACTCAGTCAGCCTCAGTAACCGAAGTAAGTCTCAGTTTTATGATCAAACACATTAAACGGACAACACTTTCCTGATTCTGTTCTCTTGACAGAGGAACTGAAAATGTGAATGGAAAGTATTTGGAAAAGTTTGACACAGTTACTCAAAGCTGTGAGTGGCCTGAGCCAGTTTCCAAACTGGAAACTCTCGAGTCAGACGCCACACCTCAAACTCTGGACATCATCAGCTCAGGGAGCCGGAGATGAGTCTACTGTTGGTGCAGGGACAGAGGCAGGGTGGGTCTGAGGGTGGAGATGGAAAGTTTGCAGCAGGACAGGAAAACAAAGAGCAAGTAAAGCCTGTCATCAAATATGTGTGCTGGCCTGCTCACTGCTTGACTTAACTCCTCATAAGCCACACTGACCTGAAACAGCTGTTTACACACTGATGCTACCCTGTTTAACAAAGTAAACCACTTCTTGTGATGGTTTTACTTTGTAGTTTGATGTCGCTGTGAATAAACCTTTGCTCGATTAACTCCTCTGAATTTGTTCCACAGCTTTAATGCTGGTTTGGTGATCATTAAATTTAGAACAAGCTGTTTAAACTCACTACATTGATCGAACTCAGAGCACATTAAAGTTGTATCTAGCAGGAACCAAGGTTGTAATAGTTTTGGATTTGTCAATACAGTTTAGTTGTAGTTAAGGTTTTGACATTGTTTTTCTCATTACAGTTTAGTTTTAATTAGTTTTAGGGCGGGCATTCTAGTTTTTATTTAGTTTTAATTTTTGCAACAAGGCTTAGTTTTAGTTTAGTTTCAGTTTAGTTTTAGTTTTTTCATACCTTATTAACCAGGTGCAGGATTTAAAAAGGTAAGAATAAATATTTTGTCATACAGTTTATTTTCAAGTCCAACATAGTGCTCACTGCTCAGTCAGTGCTGATACTGAACTGTTGGCTGCTGCCTTAAACAATAGTATAAACCTAATATAAACCATGAACATAAATTATGTAAAAATAATTATAACACAAATTAAATAAAAAATAATGGAAACATAAATCAAATAAAAAATATAAACACAAATTGTATAAAACAATATGAGCTTTAATAATTAGAAACTTTGACTCTGTAACAATAAAGTCAGACTCACATGAAATTAAACTATCACAGATGCTCTGATTCATTGCTCCTCTACGTTTCGTCGCAGCACAGCGCACAGCCAGTCAGTGCAGTAAACAAGCACGTCCCAGTACGTCGCTGTGATGGTGCTGTGCGACACTGACAACTGCCGAAAACTGTCGTAAAATTGGTTGGGAAAATGTCGGATTAATTTAAATCCTAAAGGCTATTAATATTGTCAGAGACGATAACTAAGGACATTTTGTCTATAATTTTGGTTAGTTTCTGTTAGTTTTATGAACACAAGATACAGTTACAGTTTTAGTTTACCTATCGTTTTTGTTTTCTTTTCTAGTTTTAATTCATTTGAGTTAACTGCAATGTATTTCAAATTTTAGTTTTCGTTTTTAGTTTCGTTTTAGTTTACTATTATAACCTTGGCCGGAACCATTCTCTAGTTTTAGAGTCATTATTTTAGACATTTTGATAGCTAATAATATCTAGACATGCACCGATTCCCTTAATTTTGGGGGATCAGTGATCGGCCCATCCTTATGAATGAAACTGATCTTATATACCTCTGGGACGGTCTGACAGCCAGCCTTTGTTGTTTTTTTGCTCAGAGACCTAAAACTCAGGACACTTAATTGGTTGTTAAAGATAAAACGTTAAGAATTCATTGTTTCACAGGGATTGTTCAATGATTTTCAATAAAATAAGATTGGAACATTGGAGGTATGCTGTCAGTTATTAAAAAATACAATAAAAATCGGTATCAGCAGGTCAGGCTTTTTAAAGATCGATGATTGGTGATTGGCCAGAAAATTGTGATCGGTGCACCCCTAATAATATCACAAGTAATTTATTTGATAAATAGCAAAAAGTAAGGCAGTTTGTGTTTTATGCTAAATAATGATACATAAATGCCCACATCACCAACCTTGTCACTAAACTCAGGTTGAAAGTACGTTTCTTTTACAGAACTCTTGCTTCTCCCTCAGAGCACGAAGATTTCTTGAATCCTCAACTTTCCATTGCTCAATTGTTGTGATGTCCTATACATGTCAGCCTCAGCCAAAAGTCTGCAGACCGGTTGCAGTCACCTCACTCATCACTGTGAGCTCTTTAATTTTGGGGACACTCACTGGCTGTCTCTTATTTACACGGCTCTGCTTGGCTGTGTCCCTCTATACCTCTGTACGCTCCTCCAGAAACTGAAAACCTTTATGCCATGTGCTCCCAGGAAAATTTTCATCTACCTGTTCCCTGTGTCAGGGCTGAAATGGGGAAAAAGCATTCAGCTTTGCTGTTTTTTATTCGTGGAATGCTCTACAGACTGACCTCAACCTGTCCAGACTCAGTCCTCTGAGAGCCTTCCATTCCTTACTAAATGAAAAACAAGACACTATGGACCAGCGCCTGTGTTTCTGAACTTGTTGTTTTCACTCACCTCCACCACTTTATTCTGTAATTTATTTTAAAGTATTGTTTTATCGTTCTTTAAATGACCGTACCTATTTATTTATTTATTTATTTATTTATTTATTAGCAAAAGAGATCCAGATCTCAACGTGTTTATATCTGGTAAAATAAAGGTTAAATGAAAAATGAAAAAAAAAAAAAAGTGAGATTCATGTCATGTTTACAACTGCTCCTTTAACTTGGATGAAGGATCTGAGTATTTCCCATGGTGTGGGAAGGAACAGTCAAGAGTTTAGAGACAGGAAAAGAAGTAAACCTGGAAATGATTTACTCCGCTCAAATTGCTTGTAGCTAATCTGCAGCTTTACACTTGACCTTAAAGAGTGAGCACTTTGAGCCCAAACACTGTGGACTGTGTGTGTAAGCCACACTCACTCGGTTCATCAAGATTTTTCCAAGTATTCCCTCCAAAATCCTCCCTTTGTCTCCGCTCCAGCTTCCTGCCTCCCTCCCTTCAGGCGGCACTCACTGTAAAGGTCAGCGCAGCTCTGGTAACATTCCAAGAGAGCTGAAGGATGAAAGAGGCTGTTTTGGTCGTTTCTGACCCGACACATACCAGCACAGGATTATGAGGCTGGAGTGTGTATGATACGTCTGCCACTGTATTAAAAACACCTGTTCAACTGCTCCTTAACACATATATCTGATAAGCCAATCACATGGCTGCAGTTTAATGCATTTGGTCATGTAGACATGGTGAAGACAGCAGCTGGAGTTCAAACTGAGCATCAGAATGGGGAAGAAAGATGATTTAAGTGACTTTGAACATGGCATGGTTGTTGGTCTGAGTATTTCAGAAACTGCTGATCCACTGGGATTTTAACCCACAACCATCTCTAGGGTTTACAGAGAATGGTCCCAAAAAGAGAAAATATCCAGTGTGCAGCAGTTCTGTGGGCCAAAATGCCTTGTTGATGCCAGAGGTCAGAGGAGAATGGACAGACTGGTTGGAGCTGATAGAAAGACAACAGTAACTCAAATAACCACTGGTTACAACCGAGGTCTGCAGAAGAGCATCTCTGAACACACAACACGTCCAACCTTGAGGCAGATGGGCTACAGCAGCAGAAGACCACACCAGGTGACCCTCCTGTCAGCTAAGAACAGGAAACTGAGGCTACAATTCACACAGCAACACCAAAACTGGACAATAGAAGATTGGAAAAACGTTGCCTGGTCTGATGAGTCTGGATTTCTGCTCCACATTCAGATGGTAGGGTTAGATTTGGGGTCAACAACATGAAAGCATGGATCCATCCTGCCTTGTATCAACGGTTCAGGCTGCTGCTGCTGGTGTAATGGTGCGGGGGATATTTTCTTGGCTCACTTTGGGCCCCTTAGTACCAACTGAGCATGGTTTAAAGTCCACAGCCTACCTGAGTATTGTTGCTGACCATGTCCATCCCTTTATGAGCACAGTGTACCCATCTTCTGATGGCCACTTCCAGCAGAATAACGCTCCATGTCATAAAGCTGGAATCATCTCAGACTGGTTTCTTCAACATGGCAATGAGTTCCCTGTACTCAAATGTCCTCCACAGTCCCCAGATCTCAATCCAATAGAGCACCTTTGGGATGTGGTGGAACGGGAGATTCTCATCATGGATGTTCAGCCGACAAATCTGCAGCAACTGTGTGATGCTATCATGTCAATATGGACCAAACTCTCTTAGGAATGTTTCCAATACCAGGCGGGTGAGTAGAAAGTCACTCTCGGATGTTTATGTCTTTCTTATTCTTACCTGATGTAACTAAATATACTCTTAATTTCCCTTACATGTAGTGGTTATGACTCTAAACAAATGTTAGTTTCTCATTTTAAAGTCCTTTAAGTGGTGAACTGATATAATTCATGACACTGTTTTCAGATTCAAAAACCTTTTTTATTAGAACAATACAGCAGATATAAAGGTCTATTGCAATCAAACACTCCCATCAGAACGGAACGTGTGCTTCAACAGACGGTATGCGCTCCCCAAGAGAAATAAATTAGATCAAATAAAAACAGAGGATGAAGAAAAAGAAAAGAAAAACCAAAAGATGCAAAGAAGAGATCACTCCAATAGCAAAACAACTAAAGCTGCTGAAGAGTGGAAACTTTGCAGATTTCTAACAGAGCTGCACAAACGTTTCCATTCTACAGGTTCTGAGAGATTTTGGTATTGAAACACTTCAGTTTGAATCTTTAAAAAGTTTGACACTGAACTCCATCAGATATTAGAGGAGACTTTCTGTTTTGCTATTTTGATGATCTGAGAGAAACCAGAGGTAATAGGAAAGTAAATAAAGTGAAATTAAAGCTTGGATAATAATAATCATAATAAAAGAAAACCAAAGAAACAGCAAAATAAAATGCAATCCAATCAAAATGAAACACGTTAACAGAGTATTGTTTTTTAAAGAGGTGAATCTTATTAAGGGACACAGCGGGGGGAGAAGGCGATTAAATGCATCTTTACTGTAGTAACACTGCAGCAACAAGATACATATAATATAACCCTGGGCCTGATCTTAAAATATCTAGAAGTTCTCTTTGATGTGTTTGAAATGTTATGTATATGTCAAACAAGCACATAATGTGGACAGAAATGAGTTTTTTTTTCTACACAACTGATGATTCTCAAAATAAAAGTAGCTACAGATGTTTAATAAAACTTGGTTTTAACTTTTGGTTTTGGAGTACTAATGTTTAAAGATCAGTTAAAAATAACTGAGCAAAGGAAAGTCTCCTTCATCGCGTGTCGAGGTCAGAAAAGTCACTTACAGGACATATTCCAGCAAGTCTTGACATTGCTGTGTGTTCGATAAGATTTAGATGTTGCGCCTTTCTCCCCCTCAACTCCGCTCATCTTTGCATAAAATAAAAATCGGACTTTGTGAAGATGTTTGAAGCACAAACCTCAGCCTTTAAGCCTTTTCACTGCACCTCCAGCTGGAGCAAGTGTGGATAAAACACCCCTGCTTCCTCTTTAACTGATTTATCCTCTAACATATTTATTTCTGCTTACCATCATTTCGTATTTTTTTGTTCTTTTTTGAATATATATTTCATACAAATCTATAACCCAAAATTTAGAAATCTTATTTACATGGAAAAAGTTTTTTTTTTACTTTTAAAAGTGACTATTACCTCCCTTTACTGCCCCGGTTCCCAACATCTCTCCCTGCTACCTTCACAATCCTGGAACGAATCCAAAGTCCATTTCTTCTTTTATAATCGAAAGCTCTAAACCTGGAATAAACAGCAAAAACAACCCAAAACGTTTGTCTCTTAAAGCCACAATTATGCTTCCTTTTTTGTATCGAACCATCAAACTCTTAAACATCAGAACACAGAAGAGAGTTGGGGATATTTGTGTGGAGGTTTTGAACGCCTCGTGCCCCTTTTCAAACAAACGGGGACACTTTCTGGAAAGAGCAGAGTCTCAGAAACTGGTTTATAAAATGTCTCTGAAGTGAAGCAACAGAGGAGGAGGGTTTGACAGACAGAGGGACAGAAAGAGAACAAAAACCCCTCATCAGTCAGTTTTAACAGCGCCCTCTGGGAGGCCGTCTGGTGTATTACACACAAAAACTCACACCAGACAAGCCGCTTGGCTCTTCAGTCTCGGGGAGCGTTTTTATTTGCTGTGTGTGTTTCTACTTCTGTGCATATTATCAGAACCAGTGCCTCCCTGTAAGGTGTGTGTGACTGGGTGTGAGTCAGCATGTCAGAGTGTGTGTGGGGCGTTGTTAGAGGGCGCCATCTTCTGCGCAGCCGGCGCCCACTGTGTAGCGAAACTCCTGCAGATTGGAGACCCCGTGGAAGTGAACGAAAGCCCCCGCAACCACCAGGATGTGGAACAGCTGGTGTGAGTGGAACTAGAGCCCGAGAAGGAGGGAGACAGAAAGAAAAGGGTAAATACAGAGGTAGAGTGAAGTCATACTCAAACTGTATCATGTTTATCACTATAAACGGTTCAGGAACGAATTCTTCTATTTTAAGAGTCAAACCCATAAATATATGAGCCTCAAGTGTGGTTTTAAACTATGAAACCAACTTTTTCTTTAAAAACTCAAAATCAAAACTGGATTCAGAATTTCTGCAGTTTTTACATTTTTGTGGTCAAATCTGGTTTACTGAGGTTGGATACAGAAACACATTAAATAATAATTCACAGCTACAGAAGTCGCTGGTGTTTCAAGTTGAAGTGTGACCCTGCTAACCGGTGACTTGTCATCAGACCATCACTTAGTTGCTGGTTAGCATGGTCACTTTTTACTCCAAAAACACCAATTCCTGTCAGAATTCAGTGGAACATGAGTCCACGGTGGAGTATCGTTTCTGACAACTGCAGAACGGCCAGAGATTTTTGTGCTGCTTACAGTTTAAATTCAGAGTTTAAAGACCACTATCTCCTCTGTATCTTTTTATTCGTGCTGCCAGATGATTAAAAAACTTAATCTAATTAATTACAGAATTTGTAATTAATTAATCTAATTAATCACATTTTAATCTCATATCTGCTTAAGGTCCCCAAATAAAGAATCTGAGTTTTAGGACATTACAAAATTGTAGTGCATGACAATCTCAATTTGATTACGACTATTTAGTGATATATAGAAGTAAATTGTGTTTTTTAGCAGGGGGAGGTGGGTTTTGTCGGAGCTTGTCTATCAAAATCATGCTGGTAAACTACTGTGGGTGAGAGCGGTGCGCTCTTTGGATGAGAGCTCAGCATGGATATGAGGAGAAGATGTGAGATGACAGAGACACAGCGAGACGCTGCAAGTCAGAAGAGTTCAGGCAGCTCACGCTCCAACTGAGGATGTGTCATGGAAGTTCAGACAAAAAGAGCGGCGCCGTCGTGAGAAAAGACGATGGAGAGGATCAAAGGATGGAGCGCTTAAGACGAAAAAAAATGAAAAAAATTCGCTTTGTCTGTTTTTTGGATCAAAAACAGAAAGAGAGACATAAAGAAGAGAGCCAACTCTTCCTAGGTAGTTTTGGTGTTTACATAGTCATAGAAAACAATATGATTTGGGTCTTGAAAGATTGTTTAAGATACTCTGAATATGGCTGGCAGCTAATGAGTTAATTGTGTTGATTTTTTTTAATGCATTTATTTGCGGCATAATTAATTAATCTAATTAATGATTAAAGAGACAGCCCTACTTTTTATGAATCACTTTTTGGGAGAACTTTGTGCCTGATTGGTTCAGGAGTGTTTGGAAACGTGGCGAGCAGAGTGGAGGAGAACATTCAAAGGTTCAGTGACTGCAGCCTCTTCAGTTTATTCGGCATACATTTCGGCTGCAAAACCAAAGAGGCGCCCTGACCACAGAAAATTTTTTCAGTGCATACATGTAATTTCTTATGCTTGAAAAATTAGCTTTATAACTGTCACATTTTGATTTTGAGAACTTAACCTCCAGGTTTTTGTCAGTGTATGTGTGTTTGTGAGTCACTCACCCAGATGTCACACTTGCCGGGGAAGAACCTCTCAGGGATGCGAGCGGCGTACAAACAGGCTCCTGTGATGTAGAGTGTTGCCATGAGGAGCAGCCAGCCCATCTGACCAATGGTGGTGGCTTTGATCAGACCCTCACTGATGACAAAGTGCAGAGTGGGGACCACACCGCTCAGGCCCAGACCCACAAATACTCCTGCAGACAAACAGAGAAGCAGAGATGAAGTCTTCCCCTTCAAGAAAGATGTAGATACTTGTCACAAAAGTCCTGCTTCAATCTGTCTCTACTTTGATCAGCAATGGCAGCCAAAAACACATGAAATAACAGCAAATGACTCTAAACTGAAAAGTTTAAGGATGATAACCAAAGACCTTGCTGAAATATATAAAGAATGTGGTTTGAATAATTTTTTTTTACAAATCCAAAGCTGGCGCTGCTTCGAGGAAGTAGAAAACCATTGAAATGTGTGTGTGTGGTACTCTACCTGCTCTGACTCCTCTGTACTGGGGCGTGGCAAAGAAGTCACACTGTGAAACAGTGATAGCAGCCAATCCTAGAACACACACCACGATCAGGTAGATAAAGCAGGGCTGAGGGGAGCAGTAGAAGGAGTAGTACAACCAGGGGACGAAGGAGCCCATGATCAGGAAGGCGATTCCACTGTAGTCCAACCTGAACACAAAGAAACACGGAGTCAACATCAGCTTTAAGAATATCCACAAAAATCATTCAGAGAAAATATCGGAGCAGGTCTTACTTGGAAAAGACTCTGGAGACGCCCTCAGAGTGACAATAGACTGTGTGGAAGAGCCAGGAGAAGGAGAGGCAGAGGATGGCGCCCAGGAAAAACATCCCGATCACCACTTTCTCCTGGACCGGAGCCACAAACGACATGTTGGGTCTGAACATGTACATGAGGCCCAGACAGAGGAAAAACAAACAGCCTGCAGAGAGAGAAGAAAGGCGGTGAGGAGTGAGAGATAATCAAGATAAATCACAGACTGTGTGAGTGATGCACCCCGCTGAGGTAATCAGTGGAAGCGTTCCCTCAAGATAATTAAAAAATATTAAATTCAGGGGTTCAGAAGTGCAACATTAGCTTCAACATTACTCTTCTTTTAATCCATCAGAGTGTGATGAGTAGAATTAATGATAAGCAAAAGTGATGCAATTCTTAAAGGATTCTTAGAGCAGAATTTTGATGTAGTTTGTTGTTTGACCACACGGTGGCAGCAGAAACACACAAAACCTGCTTTATGAAGTTACAGAACAAAAAACAAAAACAGGAAACTTCAACAAAGTGTTGAAACAACAAACAGCTTCAGAAAAACAGATCTAAAAGCAAATCCAGGTCATTCTAATTCAAACCTTCAACCCAAACAAAGAAAAATAACAAGATGTGAAATCTGTCGGATTTGAGGGCTTTGTGTTCTTGCACGGCACATATTAAGGTGAGGGAAGGAGATTTTGAGGCTTTATGTTGTGAAAGTTCAAATAAGGTTTAGTTATCCAACAGTTCATTGAACTCTGAGGTTAAAACAGAACAAGTGAGGAAAGAAGCAGATTACATAAACACACAAAAACAAACTCCTCTTGTTAATGTTACTTAACAGAGTCTGCTCTAACTTGTCTGTTAGAGAGAAAACCAGCAGACAGCTAAGGTGACCAGGGTGAAAGTGTGTGTTTAATTCTCTGATAAGACGTTACCTAGCAGATGAGTCCAGATGTTTCCCGTCTCTGTGTGGATTCTGAAGATGCTCTTGAAGCAGGCTCGGAAAGAAGGCATAGGCGGCCTGTGGCCATGAAGCAGGAAGTCGTTGTCCTTCAGCCAATCGGGGAGGACGTCGTGAGGTATGACTCGCCACCTGCCCTCCCACACCTGATTGGTTGAGAAGAGACAGAACATAGAAACATTCAGTTACATAAAGTATTATCTTATTTAGGTAGCAAAAACATTCAGGGCTCTGAGACGTGTGCCGCGTTTGGTCTTGTCTTAAATTTAAAAGTTTTTTCTCAATCGTCATATTATTTTTTTTCCTGGTACCTAATTTATCTTTTCCCTCATGACTTTGAGGCATAAAATCAAATGTGTCCTACTTCTCTTTAATGTCATCATGGCTACCTCCATCGTTAAACTTTAGGTACACTTTCCCGATAAGTGATGATACAACTCTTGTTTACCATTTTTATACTCAATAAAGGATGATAACCTGACTTCCAGCCTTTGACTCTGATTCATTCCACGTTTTTCACATCAGGACCGCTGGGTTATGGGGAATGAGTCACTAAGGAATAACTTTTCATGGCCCAGCTTCTTTTGTTAATCTTGTTTATGAGTGTATATGTGTCCAGACAAATCCAATTCTTGAGGGGGAAAAAGTTTGTTCAACCGTACTTTAATATTTTGAGAGTTTCTATTTTCTGTGAATGATTATGACTTCACCGTAAATATACAAGTCCCTGCCTTCTAGGGATGGGAATTGATAAGATTTTGTCAATATCGATGCCCTTATTGATTCTGCTTATCAATCTGATTCTTTATCGATTCCCTTATCAATTCCTGTTGTGAATTATTTGGTGTAAAAAGTAGCTTTACAGGTTTTCTGTGTCAACATTTAATTGAGTTTATACTGTAAGTGAATAAAATGTAATTGGTCACTGAGTCTGGAAACAGGTAAAAATTGCACACGATGTGACGTTGGTGTACTGTTTTGTAATCTATCAATAATCCAAGTAGGCCATCTAGTGTCTCAAAGTGGTTATAGCAATGGTTTAAGTTGTTTGGAACCTTTCCGTAGTTATAAAGTCTGCCATGAGCCTTTCAATTGCCTGTTAGCTTTTGACATTTAAAATTCTCAGTATTTTTTTTACAAAGAGTGGATGTGATATGTTTCTGTGATGAAAGTTGAAATTCTATTCTGAAGCTGAAGTTATACTGATGTATGCTAACTGCTAGCATATCAATGCAGTTTCCCATATACGTAAGCATCAAGGTTGCGCTATTTTGTTATTTTGGTAAATAAGGTGATTTATACCGTTTTAAATGTACTGAATATGAATCCTGAGAGAGAGTAAAAACATTTCTTTATGAAGTCAGTTCTTCAGAAAAACTTCAAGCTGAAAATCCTGAATCAGCGTTTTCTTGGGAAACATTATCTAACTGCTAAGCTAAGATAGCTGCAGCAGACTAGCCGACGTAAGACCCAGCGGCTCTGGCACAATGTAAAGAATTGATAAAGGAATCGTTAAGCAGAAGGTCTTATGATATCAATGGATTGAAACATTTATCTATTCTCAACAGGAACCAGTTTTTGATTCCCATCCCTACTGCCTTGTATCTGATTACATTGGTTGCAATTTCATCAAGGCGTAAATGCCCAGTGCATACATTAGATTTTAAGGTAATTGAAATGTTTAAATGCTGTTTACTGGTTGTTCAGTGACCTTTGGTGCTCACTGAGTGTGTCTGTTTGTAAAAGGGGTCTACTGTACACGATAATGAGAGCGTGTAGTGTGTGTGTGTGTGTCAGTGTCAGATGAACAGTATCTCGGCCAAGTGATGTAAATAAATAGACTGAAACCTGATCTGGTACACACGCCTGATGGAGAGGGCAGAGGGACAGAGCCTCTCCAGAGATTCATTTCCCTAAGTTACTACCAGCTGGCTGTAACTTTAACAGACTCTCAGTGTGTGTGTGTGTTTATGTACACAAACTGGTTCAGCAGCTTAAAAATAGCCTCACTCTAACTTCAGGTTGGCTGGCTTCTTCAGTTTTATTTGAGATGAGTGATAAAAAAAACATTAGTTGACCTTTACCCTGAGAGCTAGTGGTAAAGACCAAGAAACTAAACTATTAGTCTTCAAATCTAAGCAAGTGTTTATGTCTTACTTTTAGTAAAAATTTAAATTAATATTTTCATTAGACTGAATATGAGCCAATTTCCTTGACATGTCCAGAAAAACGTCTTATTACAAGATATTAAGAGACAGAATCTGAACTGAATTGACCAGTTTTTCAGGACTTGTCAGGTGAACGTGGCTCAAATAAACTCTAATGAGAGAATTCTCTAAAAAAATGAGACAAGCAATTTTCAGTTATCGCAGTTTAACAATGTGTTGCTTATTATTTAATTTTCTTAGCTGAAACTTGACGGTCAAACATGCGTTTTATGAGTAGTGACTGTGTTGCATTTGGTCATTTTCAGGTTGGCTTCTGCTCAAATCAATAAAACATTATCTCTGAGAAGTGGAGCAATTATAAAGTTTAAAAATAAACCAGAGTGTGCAGGAAATGCTAAGTAAACACAGCTGTTTTTATTGTGTTTTTATGGTTTGAGAAGTTTTTTTACAGTGTGTTTTACAGAGTGGTTATAAAACCAGCACCTGTAAAACAAACACAGCTCCAGGGAAGATAAACAGATTTAGTGGGAGGTGGGAATTAAGACGTGTGAGGATTAGGGGGAAATATTTCTTATAAAAAGGGGACGTAGAAATGCAACTCATTCAGAATAACCTCTGAAAGCAGCTGCAGTAAGAGTGAGCGTGTGTTACCTTGTGAACGAACTCCTCCATCCTCTCCATGGCGTGGTGAGCCTGCAGCAGCGGAGTCATCCCCATGAAACCTTCATCACTGCTCCTCTCGTCCTCCTCCTCCTTCCCCTCTCCTCCTCTTCCTCTGTCGTCCTCTTCATTTTTTCTTCTGTCCTCTTCACACTCTGGGACACTCTGAAGAGAAACACAAAACAGAGACAATGTCAGATCAGGTCAGCGTTTTCATGACACCAGAGTAAATCATAAACAGATTTTAAAGCTGTGCTAAAGCAAAGAATCAAACTCAGAATTGTTATTTCTTGGGGATTTCATCTTTGTTAAATGACTGAGCTGAGGGATGAAGACAGGAAGGGGGATCCTTTGTTCGTGCCACCACATGATGAACACTTGAGAAACGTGTCCATTGATCCAGCTGACACGATCCTGCTCTCACATGCAAATGAAATTCGATGTGACAAGAAGAGTTCCTTTCAGGTTCATCACTGATCACTTTGCATCACTTGTACTCAACCTGCGATGTTTGCACGAACACAGGTTGTGTCTGTGAATCCTGATCATGTTATCTTTCAAATCTCTGATTTTCAATCATGACCTCGATGCAGCGTGTGATTGTAAAGAGCCTGCGTGTTCCTGTGTGTGCTGCGGCTAAAAGCAACCAGCTGGATCACTTGATCTTCATGTTGCATTGTGTTTATGAACCACAGCAAACCCACTAACGCTGTGACAGCGAGTGTGGTTCAGGGCGTTTAATCATCTGTGAACTGACGTGCCTGCAAGGTGCTCAGGCTCTTCAGATTAAAACAATTCAAGACACTGTGCACAACATGTCCTGAAGCAGAAGATGCCAGGCTTCTTTGACTTTCAGAGACGTCATGATAAACTCAGAGCCAAACCTCCTCATATGGAAACATCTGAGCTTAGATTTGCCTCATCTTATATCTTTACGCATCTTTTATCTGCTAGGTTACACCGGATGTCCTCATGTACGGACAGCTTTTGTTTTGTGGGATTGTAATCTTTTCTGTTAGGTTGTAATAATTAAGATGTGCAAAACCTCAAAGAAAGAGTGTATTTAAGTAAGAAGGTGCCAATATTTGATCGAACATATGTCAACTAGGGATGGGTAATAAATTAGGTATTTTGTAGTAGGGCTGAACAATTCATCCAATTTAAACCGATATCGCAATTTTCAAATTGCAAAGGCTGCAATTTTGAAAATATATAAATTTTAAAGTGCATTTACTTTGGTCTTTGTTTTGTTACTGATGAGAGATCAGTAATATTTTTATATGATTAATATTTATATTTATGTTCGAAGAGTGTTTCTTTTTCATTTTGTAAAAAAGTGCATTCCACATAATGACTTATTTCAGTGGTTGAGCCAGAAATTTGGTCTTATTTACATTTATGCACTTTATTTGGTGTGATATACATAGAAGAGAGGATTCATATCTATTTTTTATATTATTGTTCTTTCCAGGCCTGTCATTCTGCAGTGCTTTGTTCCTTTCACTGATTTTATTAAAGGCAGTTAATGATAATTTTATTAACAGTCAATATTCTACTATGACTGTAATAGTTAAATCAAGATATGTTAATTGTATCAATTCATGCTTCAGTTCATCTCATTTCATCATAACACGTAGATGTGGCCTACAAGAAAGAATTGTTTACATGTTGATAGTTTCCTTTGTTGTGTTGGTGATAATATGGAACTATTTATTGCTTGTGTTCGGTGAATAATGTAGAAGATAAACATCCTCCCCCCAAATATCGCACGTCAAATCGCAATCACAATATTGGTCCAAAAAAATCGCAATTAGATTATTTCCCAAAATCATTCAGCTCTATTTTAAAGGTACTTATCCCTAGTTGACATCTACATCAAAATTACTGGGCACCGATTCGTGTAAAACCAAAAGGTACCATGTTTAGGGAGTAGTTGATTTTCCATGGACATGAACACAGCATTGAAATATGTTAAATTGAGAAAAATCTATATTTTATTATCTAACAAATTGATATTTTTCACCACATAAACACAAAAAAGTACCAAAAATTGGTACCATTGAGTACCAGTACCAATTACCAGATACCAGGCATCAGTACCGCATCATTTTAAATGTGAAAGGTACCCATCCCTAATGTCAACACAGTACTTGTTAACTCAATCAAACCCAGTAGCTGTCACAGCTGGGGAGCCAGGATCTGAGTTAATATGACCAGTGCTCTGTGATAAACACACAATCATTCATCACAAGTGACACAAAAACAAACGAAATCACACCGACACACTCAAGGAGAATTGATCGTTGTGTGTGAGTGAAGTCAGGTAGGCAGAATCAAAGTGTTCAGGGTAAAAGACGTGATGTAAACACACCATCCTCACAACGCCACTTTCTGCTGAGAGGAAGTGATTGGTAAAGATGTTTCCAGGAGCAGGAGGAGGTGGGGTGACAGAGAGGAAATTCAAAGAAAGCAGAAAGACACACAAAGAGCAGAAGAAAAGGAGAGAAAGAGAAATCTTGTTGTATATATAATGCATGACTAACCCATTTCTGGATACCCAACAGCAAAACACTCCGACTGGATGCATGCTTTTTGCTTTTGTGAGCTTCACGTCTGTTATGTGGATGTATTTACAAATTTCACAGTCACCCAGCTTCTCAAAGTCTTAGCCTGTGTGTGTTTGTGTGTGATTACAAGTGTGTTGATCGCGTTCATTCATCCGTGAAGATCCCGGTCGGCTGTCACGTGCAGTTATAGACACGATTTTGATCACATCTGTATTACCACTCATAAATCTACACTTTGAGAGCCGAGATAAAGGCGACACCTGGCATCGATTATTGTGCGTGTGCGACTGTGTGTGTGAGTTCAAGCGTCAGTGATGGAGTGCACAATGTGAGCAGAGGGTATGTAGGTGACTGCCAAGTAGTCACGTGTGCTCTGCAGTCACTATATGTGTGTGTGTGTGTGTGTGTGTGTGTGTGTGTGTGTGTGTGTGTGTGTGTGTGTGTGTGTGTGTGTGTGTGTGTGTGTGTGTGTGTGCGTGTGTAAAAGCCTCTGATGTGTGTCCATGCATGCACATAATGTAGGTGTAGGCTTAGATTCAGCTGCAGCCAGCCTCACTGTGGACTGTGAGGTTATTCTTGAAGGGTGTGAATACCCCTTTGTGAGTGTGTGTGTGAGAATATGCAGAGAAGTGTGTGTGCATATGTGTGAGTGTGTGCGGAGTTAATAGGTTGACCTCTAAATGTGCAATCACTACAAAGATAAACTCAGCACATTTATGCATGAAAACGGGGTGAATGCACCTCGTCTGTTTCACACATGATACACTAATCCAGAGCTCTGTAACAGTAAACACCAAGGAGAGTGTGACACACACACACACTGCTCGAGCTAACACATTCAGTGTGAAAAAGAAACATAAACAGCGTGAGAGAGACAGAGATATATGGGAGGTGTTAAACACAAACCTTGAACGCTTTGCGTGATTTATGATCAGACGTGTTTTTGTCGGGAAAACACCTAAAAACTGAAACACAAACTGTTATTTTGGGCCTTCCTCTCTGGAAGGGGATTCACACCACACTCATTTTGGGACTGATTTTACTACTCGGAAACAAGTTTCTTCTCTTAAACTAAAACAAGAAATGTGGACAGATCTTTCCCTTTCAACTGTGAGATCAGACAATTCACCTCACCTGCATCAATGCCGTGCATGTGTTAATCAAGGAGTAATTTTCTATTTGCTTATAAAATAAAAAAGTTACATCCATGTAGATGTACAAGAATGGTTCAAATCACTGCAGGAAAGCTGCAGTAGTTCTGTTTTTAAAGCAACAGTAGGTGACTTTATGGTAATGTAGGTTTAAAGAGGGGGTGTGAGGCTTCCTCATATTTCAAACATAGATATAAATGAACTGGGCTGAGTGTCTAAAGTAAGACCTGTGCAGATTTTCTGATTGCTATGTATTCATCTGTTGTTGAAATTCCTGAATACTCCCTCTTTAAAGACACAGATGCAGTTATGCAAAGTAAGAGTTTTTAAAAAATCTTGCATTAGACAAAAAATAGTTTTTGATGTCAATTATGTAAAGCTACTGCTGGGATACCACCAGGGTAGTGCAAAGTCTTTAAAAGCAAAAAAAAGCGCACAATACCCCCTCTTTAAAGAACCCTGTTTGCAGTAACCATGGGCTCAAGAGGATACTCAACACACATGGGTATGACTTTTCACTTTGGTGTTTGATGTGACAGACTGAGAAACACATTCTCACTACTTTAAGCTACCAGGCGTACATTTACTTTGGAGAGGAGATCTTTTCAATTCTACCTTTCTTTGTCCAAGACGACTCCTTGCAGGATGCAAAGCAATGAGATAATGAATCTATTTTTATGTTGCACTGTTTGCAACATGACAGCAAGCAAGTTAGTAGCATAGTTTAGTGTATAGGAGGTGAGCAGACTATCTAGACTATATAGCTTGTATAACAATAACTGACATGCATGTTTGATGTACTGTTTCGTGGGAGGGGCTTAGTGAAGAGGCACCAAGGGGAGGAGTCAAAGTGTTCATGTCACATACTGCTTCTTTAACCAGCAATTTTCTTAACTGTAAAAGCCCAATGCCTACATCTCCCACAAAGCATCCAGACTAGGGATGACAGGTATAGGTATTGGGCCGATACCAGCCTTTTTTCAAGGTATCAAGACTCGTAAAGGCTGCAGATACTGGCAGCAGATACTTAAGGCAAAAAAAATCGTACGTTGAGCAAGTCCTCCTTGCCACTAGATGCTGCTATTTGTTGCAGTTTAACACCACTGCAAATGTGCGCCAGGTCTTTCTCAGACAATATGGATGAACCAGGAAGAGTTCACACTTAAACTTTTTTATTTTGCACATTAGTTTACTTTAAAAAACACTTCAAATCTGACAGTTGTTAGTTTTATTGTGCACTTTTAATATATATTTCTAATATTTATAAAAAAAATTCTAAACTCAGAGAGAGTTGTTTGTGTTTTATGTGGACTTGATGGCAAAGTGACTGTGCTGTCCTTGATCAAAATGATCAATCACTGTTAATTTAAATTTTCTGTATCAAAAGTGCTAGTATTATCGGTACGCGGTATCTGTGAGTACTCAAGAAAGAGTACCTCCACTGGTATCGGTCTGCATAAAAAGTGGTATCGAACATCCCTAATCCTGACTCCCAATTCAGCCTGAGATCTGAGTGCATCTAGTGATGATTCTGCTCCACCAAACCAGCCCAAAGCTGAGAAAAGGAAGCAGCTCAGACAGGATGACTAATATTTGACATCAGATACCGCAACAGATGTTAACTCAAGTGACGTCACCAAAGGGAGTTTGTTGTATTTTAAGCAGTATTCCTGAAACCAAAAGTATTTTTTTCAGTTGACTCACGAATAAACAGAAATAACATGATCTGGAAATTTTCAATAAATTGGGTTACTTAAAAATGAATCACTACATCTCCCAAGAGTACAATTACGTGGAGCTCCCTCAGTAGCTGCAATATTTACAACATGAATATTTTATCATAGTTACAGAAATGCATCAAGATCTTAACAAATACAAACCTTAACACTGGTTAAAAATGTGCTGCTAAAACTATGAAAGGAGTTGCACTTTAGACACCGGGTGATTGTCATAGCACCACCGACATATGATGGATAAAAAAACTCTACCGCAGCCATTTCCTGCTTTGATCTTATAAGTATTTGTGCTCAATATGTGGGAGAGTCTGTTCGGTGGCACCTTTCTGCCTTTGCACCAATGAAACAGAAATGGTTGATGTAAAAAGGAAGTTGTGGGGTTTCAGAGAGAAAGATGATTCTGTAAACAACCAGCTGGCAGCTTGAGAGAGAAAAGAAACTGTGTTTTCTCTCGTGAAACATCTGCTCAGCTGTTTTTAACTCAATCCACGCTGAGAAAACTACAGCGTTGAGTTTTAGCAGCAGGTGATGAATAGTTTGGCTGAAGTTGCTGAAATCATATCTAAAGAGTGAAGTTGCTTCTTGGAATTAAGGGCTATCCCTTACACTCCAAAGTGATCCCACACACACACGCATACTTCTTGGATCAATGCAGCCTGTCCGCCACACGTGACTCAACCTCGGCAGTCCAGGCTCCAACAAGTCATTATAGGAGAGGAAAGGAGTCGGATTTCGCTCAGCGTGAAAGTGCGTGTAAGGATATGATCCCATTCCTCTGGGAAGTGTTCAGAGTATAACAGCTCATCACATATGACTAAAACAGTCTGGAGGTCAGAGCAGCCGGGCTGCCTCTCGTCTGACACACGGAAACAGCCACGTGTGTTTGTTTTTCTCAGATGCTGTCATACTTCAGCAGTCTGGAATTTTCTAGGAAGAGGATTCCTGGGAAACGCTTTTCAACTCAGGATATTTATTCAGTCATTTATCAAAGGAAACATTTGGCTCCAGAGGGAGTGTGGGGGAATCCTGCCAAGCATACTTAGATTGTTTGTCTCCGCTTTGGGCCTGCACATTTATCTGACTGTTATGACTTTAATGCCACACCCTGTGTTTACACCCTGTGTTTATAGTTATGTAACAGAAGCTGATATGTTAAGACATGATCCAGACTTCAGCTGATGGTTGTTTCCTTCTAAAACATATTAATCAAATCCAAAGCTGGACTGGTTTTCAACATCAAAGACTGAAACACTGCAGAAACTGACATCTAAGAAAGAAAAGTTTCTGAAATTAGACTAACTTCTGAATACAAGAAACTTAAGAATTACATTTTAATTGTCTTTTAAAATAGTAAACTAACACATTTTTATGGAGATTTTAGGTGAATGTAACTCATATTAAGTCTAATGAGACAACTTTGACAAAAAATTAGACATAACCACTTGCTTTGATTTCAGTTCTTGCAGTAAAAAATAAGAAAATATTTCCAGCATCTTTTCAAATACCCACTTTCAACATATTTTCTGTGAGAAAATGCAATAAACAAATGCAATAAACAACTTACTGTTTATCTAAGCTCTAAATACACAGTTATTCTGTATATACAGTTTGTGTGTGTGTAGGCTTGTGCAGGTCTTGTAGTGTGTTCATGGCCTTAGAGAGTTCATCTGATAAAGAGGGTAAACATCCTTATCAGAGTGATGCAGGCACACCCTGAGTAAGGGGCACGATAAGATGGCTCGGTATTTCACTGAATCTGTTTTATTCGTCTACTGAAAGAACATTTTTCCCTCATCCTTAGGTGTCAAGTAAGAAATAGATAAAAGGAGAAGGCTGTTTTTACGAGGCATAAAGCAGTCATAAATCCTGTGATGATTTAAAGCTCCAGTGTAAAACATTTTGGACTGAGCAACTTTGGCGCCCCCTGTGGGAGGTCATTAATTTCAGTGAATTTTATAAGCATCTAAAATATATTCGCAGAAGCTTTGAAATGATAATTGTTGAGTTTGGACTAAGCAGCAACCTCTGGTCTAAGAATATGAGACAATGCTGAAGTGCTAAAATCTGCAGTTTCTCCAGTGTCCACTTGAGGCTGGCTCCGGAAGTACCAGAAGTTACATACACACCAAGCCAAAAAAACTGTTTTCAAAGCAGAAATTAACCTATTTACAGCCTGGTTCCAAAAATGTCTCCTGTCTTAATCACTAATTTCACTATCAGCACACACTGGGCTGGGGTGAACTTTTTTCCAACTCAGCAGTTCAGAGGATATTAAGATCACAAGCTTGCCCAATCAGAGGCACAGCTCAGGGTCACATGACTGACAGGCCCTCTGTAGCTGTACTGGAAGCCCCTGTCGAGCCGATTTGCTTTAAAAGTCTGTTTCAGAAACAGACAGATGACGTGAGGGAGACTCCGCTAAGTTTGAACTTTAGTGAATTAGCTAGTTCAAAGATGACCAAAGCACCAAGCAAATCCCCAAAAAGTTTGTTCTTACAACAAATTCAGAAGAACAGAGAGACGTCAAAACATTTCAACTAAACAGCCAGTCCAGCGTAGTTTACAGGCTCTGAAACCACTGCTGTTTGTCTCCTGGTCTGAAACCTACCCCCAGGCAGTGGTTACACAAACAAAATATAATAATCTAGAAAGATGAATAATGATTTTTGACACGTTTCAACCTCAGAGCCAGGAAAACATTATGTATTGCATGTCATAATGATTGTTTTCTGCATTCTTACAGAGTACATGCTTTGATTGTGGTGTGTTAGTTATTGCCAATGTAAAAATTAAAGAATGCAGCTAAGATTTAGCTAATTCAAAGAAGGCCAAAGTACCACCCCTCAGAGAAAGAGTGTTTGCAAGACAAATACAGAAAAGCAGAGAGCCTGCAAAACATGTGTCAGCGAAGCAGTCCGTCCTGCGTGATTTACTCTGAAACAACAAGGGGGAAGGAAATCACTTGAGACACAGACGTGCTCAAGATGAAACGAGGCAGTTTTTCTTAAAAGCCCCTAAAGGCCACTCTCTCCCTCTGTCTTACACAATAACACAAAAACATAAATCCCCCACAGACTCATTATCTGTTCTGTATGTAGACCTGGTTAAGGACTCTCACCTGACTTAACACCTGAAACACTGTGAAGATCTGAGGGAAAAGTCTCTGAGAGAAACAATGAACTTTTGGTTGAGTGTAAATAGAATCACATGCTGGCAGTACGGCGCAGGGAGGAAACCAGGAAACAGCTCTTAGCCAATGGAAGTTTAGCTGAATCACTTCTGACCAATGAGAGCACCGTGTGGACGCCTAATGGTCCAACACTCACCCTTGTACACGGTAACCCCTGCACAGCACAGACGGAGAGATTCAACATGTGACTCACACATGCACAATGCTCTCTTGGGACGATAACAAATTGGAAAAGACGCCAAAGCCTTCAAAAACAAGACAGTATGTTCCACACACACACACGCACACACACACACAGCAAGACCTTCAGCATAGAGCAGACCCTGTGCTCAGGCTACAATGAGACAAACTGTCCTCTCTGATGAACCCATGACCATGGAGCTGGCACAAAATATCTGTGTTAGCATGGCAACCAAATAGCAGGGTTTTTTTTATAGATGGAAGGATCACCAAGGATATTCAAGAGCCAATCTATATTTGCTCCCTTTTTTTATTTAATCATTGGATTAGCTGATGAGTATCAAGCTGAGACCGGGAATCACAAGGCTGGAGAATTTTAAGAGTCAAGGAGACAAGTGGTCTTAGACAGATATGTGAATCCTGATGGTTGGTGTAAGAATTCCCCTTATACGCTGCTTTGCACAAACTCGATCTAAGACTGGTTTTCTTAACTGATTTAACATTAATGTGGAAAAACATCAGTAAAAAATATATATGTTAAAAGATATAATTTAATATTTAAATGAAAAGTTCTTCATTTTTGAACCTGTCCCTGAATTTTCTCTCTAAGACTTAAAGAGGGGGTTATTTGATTTTTTTAGGCTCTTTTTTATTTCTTTGGTACCCTGTAGTAGTAACTTTACATGATTTACAGCTCACAGAAAAACACTTATTCCAGCCTCTGCCTGAACCGCTTCTTTTAGCTACTGTCTCTTTAAGACTCCCTGCTCCACAAACCCCCAACCTGTGATTGGCCAGCCCTCTGGATACCTGTCAGGAGTAGAGGTTTGGGCTGACCATGGTGTTTGAGGCCTGCACCTTCAAAGTGTCAGTAAGTCTCATAAAGATCTCGTGCTATTTTTAGCATGGAGCGTTTTGAGCAGTCTATTGACCGTATATCTCCTCTTTAAATGGAAACATCAAGAACAAATGCTCTTGTTTGGCCTTCTTGAAAACCCATTTAATATTTTCATACTTGCAATTAATAGACAAAAGCAGATTAGCAGATGGATTGGCTGCACGGTGATGATGATCATAGCAGTGTAAGAAATACAATAAGAGGAAGTAAAATCCTGATGTCAGATCCACCTGAGGCTGAATGTCAATGTATGAAAGCATTAAAAAAAGCCTGACTTACAAAGAGAGGATGTACAGGACTCAGAGGAAAAAAATCTCCGCCATTGTTCGCTGGTATTTGTTTATCGGTATTTCCCTTGTTGGTGGTTAAAGAGAAGATGTGCGTGATAAAATTCTGCTCCTTGCATTTTTGGCTCAGTGTCTCCTTTTTCATTCCTCTGTACACAATATTGATCTGGTGTTACAGACTAAGGGAGACGGTTACAGTGAAATTTCTTCTGTCTTGGTAAAACAGAGAAAGCTGATCTATCTATTTATTGTCTGGTAAATCTTTAAATAAAGGGATGAACGAAATCTGATGTTTCAAGGTTTTGGGGCAAGTTTGAGTTTTGATAAATTAATTTAATAATAATAATAATTATACTTAATTTCCTGGCAAAGTTTGTCCAGTGATTGCACTCTGTATACAGAAGCTATTTTAATTGTTCCAAGCAGTTGTTGGTTCTACTTCAAGCCATGACCATTTGCTGCATTTATCCCCCTTTTCAAGTCCCTATATTTTCCATCTGTTAAGCTATCCTATCCAATAACAGCAAAAACTAGAAAAGCGCTCAAAGAGCGCAGACCTCCACCAAGCATATTGTGATTGTCACCAACACTTTAGTCCTACTTTAATGTTATACTCCCTTTCAGCAGACTGTCTGCTACAATTTGCTGTTAGTTGCAGGTTTGTACGATAATTTGTTTCCTGACAGTGTTGAAAATTATGATGACCCAGTTCATATTTCATATTCCAGATCTTAGTATCCAGAGTATTGCCAGGATCTGGATCATACTTTAGCATCTGTCAGAAATTATAGTGATCCTGTCTTGTATTGTTTTTCAAAGCAACCCGACCATTTACCATGGAGTCATATACACATATGGTGAAAACGACCGTATCCCACAATGATAAAGAATCATTAAAAAAATCCTGGATCCAGACGGTGATTGGTATCACCTCCAAAATTTAATCACATCTTCCTTATCCTATTTTGAACATTTCCTGAAAATTTCATCGAGATCCGTTTGTCACTTTTTGAGTTATGTTGTTCACAGACAGACAGTCAAACTCTCCCAAAAACATAACCTCCTAGGACGTAATAATGTGAAGATATAACTTAAAAAAAGAAGCATAAATCTAACTTTTATTCAAACCTGACAAGTCTTACAGTAATTTCGCAAAAACTTTGTCCTTAACTTCCTTCTTCTTCTGAAAAACACACATTTTAACCTGAGTGATGTGGCAATCACTGCAAGTTTATGCTGAAAATTACATCAAGAACTGTTTTCTGGAAGTATTATGTGTGATCAGGAAGTCTGAAAAGGAAAAAAAGCATAAAAACTGTGGGAAAAAAACGTAGTGAACAATATCAAAGAGAGAAATACATTATCCCTGTAGCTTGGTAAAAAAAAGTAATAGACAAAAGGAAGTCATCAAACTGTCAGAATACGGGACAGATGATCCAATCCAACTGGAAACAGGATGTGTAACGTCAGCCCCTGAGCTAAACCGCACCCTCACATTTTGAGACACATATGCTAACACCTCACCATAATGCTGAAAAATTCAGAGGGGGCCCGGCAGGGTGTAGAGACAGCATGGCCTCTTTGGCTGGGGCAGGGGCCCCTAAGCCTCCTCTCAGGTATCAGTGTTGTGTTGCAGCAGGTAAAAAGGCAGACACCAGCCGGATCACAACACAAGCACTATTGTGTTTCAGCTTAACGGCTCTGTGCTGATTGCATTTGACTCTGAACAACAGAGAAGCAGCTTTTGTCTGAACACACACGCGCAGTCAAAAGGCAACACAAGTGTGCTGTTTGATCAGCTCGATAGCTTGTCTTCATGGGATGCTCTTCACACAGAGTTTTGGCAGCGTGTTTGCTCTCCTTCCTGGAAGATGTCTGTGTATAAAGATCACAGGTCTATTTTTAGGGAGCACATTGAATATCCATATCGCTGTAGACAGGAGGGTGGATCTAAAAGTGAACCCAGCCCTGATAATAACGCAGCCTTAATTACTAACGCACAGAGTGACTCATCTTCCAGTGTGAGGAGCCTTGAAGGTGGTGTCTATAATAATAAATGAAGGTGTTGTTCTGCCTTGAGCGAGGTACTGAGAACACAACAGACGGTAAAAATTGAGCTTATTTCTGATTCTTATCAGCAGTGTTTGTTTATAGACGCAGCATCTCTTTCCCTTAGTTACAACTTCAGCTCTTAAACTGTGTGAAAAATTAAACCTCACATATTTCATGCTTGTTCTTGCAGTCACGAGTTCATCTTTTCTGCATTTTCCCGCTGTTCCCCCTCAAAGTGTGTCACCTGAGTTTTTCAATGTTTTGTGCTCGAGGCTCTGAGGATAACTCGATTATAGAGAAAGACGAATGAAAAACACCACCGTGTGATTCTTTTGTTGTTGGCTCAAAACTTTTCTTAACCAACTTTAGTTAATCTGTGGCTCCTTCTCAAACGGAGGCCGGAGAATCTTTTAATGTTTAATTAACTTCAGTGTTTATCCACTTTGTTGATCAGTGGGAAAAAATCCTGGCTTCAAAGAGAAACAGATTCTGACACATGTGGCACACACACACACACAGACTGTGCTGGAGTAATTAAACTGCACACTAATTAGTGTATTTAATGGACACAGCAGTGTGTTTGTGTGTGCTGCATTGCTCACATACTCAGAGCTGTGTGTACTGTCAGAGATGCCTCCAATCAGGTTTTGGTTTTTAAAAAATAAAACTAAATAAAAATTAAAGCTGCAAGCAGCGTTAGACGGGTCCTCGGGCTCCTGCCGGTTTTCCCTCCAATGTGTCCAACAAAATAAGACGAACATTTCGGCGTTGGTTTGATCTGTCTACGACATTCCTAGCCCCAGTTAGGGCTGTTTTGGTGTGTGTAGGCTTGAAGTGAGCCTTATGGCTCTGAGAGAATATTATGGGATGTCAGGGAGTCAGTTGATACCATGGCAACGTATCCCTCTGCTAGGCTGAAGGACATCACCAGCTGCATGAGTGGAACTCTAATTAGCGTGACAGAACCCCAAACAGAGTGGAGACTGAGAGTTTATCAGCCATCTAATGTAAAGAAATCCTCACAGAGTCCACAATTTTACCCCAATCTGTGTCAAAAATATCATGTTGATAGGAATTTTTGTCAGGAATCCATTTTTGGCATTTTTAAAGCTGTACGAGTTTTACTTTTTTCTCTAGAAGCACAAATGCGTCACAAGACAGATGGAAGAGTGCTGGAAATGGATTTTTTATTTATGAGAAACGTCCAAACTACTTGTCCTGTAGGTCACAATGTTGGCTTAATCTGTGTAAAAATATCATATGGTTGTAGGGAATTTTGTCAGGAATCCAACCATGTAATTTTTAAAGCTCTATGACTTGTAGTTTTTTGTCTAGAGGCCCAAATGCGGCACTAGTAGAATGTGTGTTTTGACCTGAAATCGGTTCTCCTCATCTGCTAACATGGAGAAATCCTAAATCGGCCAAAAGCGGTCGGCGGCTTTGAGGGCTCGCCATTCGAAAACCGGGCCAGAAATAACAACTTCCTTCACAACTTTTGGAGAGCAGGGTCTAGTCTGTCATGTGATGGTAGTCTCAAACCTGTACCATTTTTGGTTTTAGAGGAGAAAATTTTGGCAGAAATGGTTAAAAAAAAATTTTTTTAATTTTGTGAGGCAAATAGCCGGCTTCCTGTTGGAGATAGGTCCAGGGTAGCAGCGTATGAATTTTGCGTCTCGATGACACGAGCGTTTTGGTGTTGGTTTCATCTCTCTACGACATTCCTAGCCCGAGCTAGGGCCCATTTAGTTTTTTTTTTTTAGGTTTTTTGGCTCTAGAGGGATTATTATGGGATGTCTGGGGTCATGTTTGGTATCATTACGCAATTTTTCGCAATTGTAAGGTGCGTGCCAATTTTGGTGAGTTTTTGAGTATGTTTAGTGGGTCTAATTTGCGTTCAAAGACGGTGCGGAATAATAATAAGAAAAAATTAAAGCTGCAAGCAGCGTTAGACGGGTCCTCGGGCTCCTGCCGGTTTTCCCTCCAATGTGTCAAACAAAATCAGACGAACATTTTGGCGTTTGTTTCAACTCTCTACGACATTCCTAGCCTCAGTTAGGGCTGTTTTGGTGTGCATAGGGTGGAAGTGAGCCTAATGGCTCTGAGAGAATATTATGGGATGTCAGGGAGTCAGTTGATACCATGGCAACGTATCCTCTGCTATGCTGAATGACATCACCACCTGCATGCTTGGAATTCTAATTAGCGTGACACGAGTGTGACTGGAGGCTGGAGGGGGAGTTTATCAGCCACCTAATGTAAAGAAATCCTCACAGAGTCCACAATTTTACCCCAATCTGTGCCAAAGATATCATATTTGATAGTAGGTTTTGTCAGGAATCCATTTTTGGCATTTTTAAAGCTCTACGAGTTATACTTTTTTCTCTAGAAGCCCTAATGTGTCACAACACCAGTGGAAGAGTGCTCAAAATGGATTTTGGTATTTTAGAGACATGTCTGAACTACTTGTCCTGTAGGCCACAATGTTGGCTTAATCTGTGTAAAAATATCATATGGTTGTAGGAAAATTTGTCAGGAATCCAACCATGTAATTTGTAAAGCTCTATGACTTTTAGTTTTTTGTCTAGAGGCCCAAATGCGGCACTAGTAGAAGTACTAGTAGTGAGTGTTTTGACCTGAAATCTCTTCTCCTCATCTGCTAACATGGAGAAATCCTAAATTGGCCAAAAGCGGTCTGCGACTTTGAGGGCTCGCCATTCGAAAACCGGGCCCGAAACAACAACTTCCTTCACAACTTTTGTAGAGCAGGGTCTGGTCTGTCATGTGATGGTAGTCTCAAACCTGTACCATTTTTGGTTTCAGAGGAGAAAATTTTTGCAGAAAGGGTTAAAAAAAAATAATTTTTATTTTGTGAGGCAAATAGCCGGCTACCTGTTGGAGATAGGTCCAGGGTAGCAGCGTATGATTTTTGCGTCTCGATGACACGAGCGTTTTGGTGTTGGTTTCATCTCTCTACCACATTCCTAGCCCGAGCTAGGGCCCTTAGCGTGTACCTAGGTGGCGCTATTGAGCTTATTATGGGATGTAGGGGGTCATGTTTGGTATCAAATTGCAATTTCACGCGATCCTGATGTGTGTGCCAATTTTGGTGAGTTTTTGAGCATGTTTAGGGGGTCAAATTAGCGTTCATTGACGGGGCGGAATAATAAGAAAAAATTAAAGCTGCAAGCAGCATTAGACGGGTCCTCGGGCTCCTGCCGGTTTTCCCTCCAATGTGTCCATCAAAATAAGACGAACATTTCGGCGTTGGTTTCATCTCTCTACGACATTCCTAGCCCCAGTTAGGGCTGTTTTGGTGTGCATAGGGTGAAAGTGAGCCTAATGGCTCTGAGAGAATATTATGGGATGTCTGGGAGTCAGTTGATACCATGGCAACGTATCCTCTGCTGTGCTGAATGACATCACCTGCTGCATGCTTGGAACTCTAATTAGCGTGACAGAACCCCAAACAGAGTGGAGACTGAGAGTTTATCAGGCATGTAATGTAAAGAAGTCCTCACAGAGTCCACAATTTTACCCCAATCTGTGTCAAAAATATCATATTTGATAGTAGAGCTTGTGAGGAATCCATTTTTGGCATTTTTAAAGCTGTACGAGTTATACTTTTTTGTCTAGAAGCCCAAATGCGTCACAAAAACGCTGGAAAAGCGGTGGAAAAGTGCTAGAAATGGATTTTTTACTTTAGAGAAATGGCCGAACTACTTGTCCTGTAGGCCACAATGTTGGCTTAATCTGTGTAAAAATATCATATGGTTGTAGACAATTTTGTCAGGAATCCAACCATGTAATTTTTAAAGCTCTATGACTTTTAGTTTTTTGTCTAGAGGCCCAAATGCGGCACTAGTAGAATGTGTGTTTTGAGGTGAAATCGGTTCTCCTCATCTGCTAACATGGAGAAATCCTAAATCGGCCAAAAGCGGTCGGCGGCTTTGAGGGCTCGCCATTCGAAAACCGGGCCAGAAACAACAACTTCCTTCACAACTTTTGTAGAGCAGGGTCTAGTCTGTCATGTGATGGTATTTTCAAGCATGTGCCATTTTTGGTTTCAGAGGAGAAAAATTTTGCAGAAAGGGAAAAAATGCAGAAAACTCTTATTTTGAAAGGCAAAATAGCCGGCTTCCTGTTGGAGATAGGTCCAGGGTAGCAGCGTATGATTTTTGTGTCTCATTGAGCTGAAAATTTTGGTGTTGGTTTCATCTCTCTACGACATTCCTAGTGGCGGCTAGGGCCGTTTTTGTGTGTTTTTGTGTATTTTTTTTTTAGGTTTTTTGGTTCTCTAGAGAGTATTATGGGATGTCAGGGGTCATGTTTGGTATTTTCTCGAATTTTTTGGCGATCCTGATGTGCGTGCCGATTTTGGTGAGTTTTCGAGCATGTTTAGGGGGTCAAATTAGCGTTCATTGACGGTGTGGAATAATAAGAAAAAAATTAAAGCTGCAAGCAGCATTAGACGGGTCCTCGGGCTCCTGCCGGTTTCCCCTCCAATGTGTCCAACAAAATGAGACGAACATTTCGGCGTTTGTTTCATCTCTCTACGACATTCCTAGCCCCAGTTAGGGCTGTTTTGGTGTTCATAGGGTGGAAGTGAGTCTAATGGCTCTGAGAGAATATTATGGGATGTCGGGGAGTCAGTTGATACCATGGCAACGTATCCTCTGCTATGCTGAGTGACATCACCAGCAGCTGCATGCTTGGAATTCTAATTAGCGTGACACGAGTGTGACTAGTGCCTGGAGGGAGTTTTTATCAGGCATCTAATGTAAAGAAATCCTCACAGAGTCCACAATTTTAACCCAATCTGTGTCAAAAAATATCATATTTGATAGTAGAGCTTGTGAGGAATCCATTTTTGGCATTTTCAAAGCTGTACGAGTTATACTTTTTTCTCTAGAAGCCCTAATGTGTCACAACACCGGTGAAAGAGTGCTCAAAATGGATTTTTTTATTTTAGAGACATGTCTGAACTACTTGTCCTGTAGGCCACAATGTTGGCTTTATCTGTGTAAAAATATCATATGGTTGTAGGGAATTTTGTCAGGAATCCAACCATGTAATTTTTAAAGCTCTATGACTTGTAGTTTTTTGTCTAGAGGCCCATATGCGGCACTAGTAGAATGTGTGTTTTGAGCTGAAATCTCTTCTCCTCATCTGCTAACATGGAGAAATCCTGAATTGGCCAAAAGCGGTCGGCGACTTTGAGGGCTCGCCATTCGAAAACCGGGCCCGAAACAACAACTTCCTTCACAACTTTTGTAGAGCAGGGTCTGGTCTTTCATATGATGCAACGTTCATACCTGTACCATTTTTGGTTTCGGATGAGAAAATTTTTGCAGAAAGGGTTAAAAAAATTTTTTTTTAATTTTGTGAGGCAAATATCCGGCTTCCTGTTGGAGATAGGTCCAGGGTAGCAGCGTATGATTTTTGCGGCTCGATGACACGAACGTTTTGGTGTTGGTTTCATCTCTCTATGACATTCCTAGCCCGAGCTAGGGCCCTTAGCGTGTGCCTAGGTGGCGCTATTGAGCTTATTATGGGATGTTGGGGGTCATGTTTGGTATTAAACGAAAATTTTGGGCGCCCATAATGTGTGTGCCAATTTTGGTGAGTTTTCAAATTTGTTAAGAGGACCTAATAAGCGATTTACTGGAGTGCGGAATAATAATAATTAAAGCTGCAAGCAGCATTAGACGGGTCCTCGGGCTCATGCCGGTTTTCCCTCCAATGTGTCCAACAAAATGAGACGAACATTTCGGCGTTTGTTTCATCTCTCTACGACATTCCTAGCCTCAGTTAGGGCTGTTTTGCTGTGCATAGGTGGAAGTGAGCCTAATGGCTCTGAGAGAATATTATGGGATGTCAGGGAGTCAGTTGATACCATGGTAACATATCCTCTGCTATGCTGAGTGACATCACCACCTGCATGCGTGGAATTCTAATTAGCGTGACACCAGTGTGACTTGAGGCTGGAGGGAGAGTTTATCAGCCATCTAATGCAAAAAAAAACCTCACAGAGTCCACAATTTTACCCCAATCTGTGTCAAAAATATCATATTTGATAGAAGGGCTTGTGAGGAATCCATTTTTGGCATTTTTAAAGCTGTACGAGTTTTACTTTTTTCTCTAGAAGCACAAATGCGTCACAAAAACGCTGGAAAAGCGGTGGAAAAGTGCTAGAAATGGATTTTTTATTTATGAGAAACGTCCATACTACTTGTCCTGTAGGTCACAATGTTGGCTTAATCTCTGTAAAAATATCATATGGTTGTAGACAATTTTGTCAGGAATCCAACCATGTAATTTTTAAAGCTCTATGACTTGTAGTTTTTTGTCTAGAGGCCCAAATGCGGCACTAGTAGAATGTGTGTTTTGACCTGAAATTTGTTCTCCTCATCTGCTAACATGGAGAAATCCTAATTCGGCTGAAAGCGGTCGGCGACTTTGAGGGCTCGCCATTCGAAAACCGGGCCAGAAACAACAACTTCCTTCACAACTTTTGGAGAGCAGGCTCTAGTCTGTCATGTGATGGTAGTCTCAAACCTGTACCATTTTTGGTTTCAGAGGAGAAAATTTTTGCAGAAAGGGTTAAAAAATTTTTTTTTAAATTTTGTGAGGCAAATAGCCGGCTTCCTGTTGGAGATAGGTCCAGGGTAGCAGCGTATGATTTTTGCGTCTCGATGACACGAGCGTTTTGGTGTTGGTTTCATCTCTCTGCGACATTCCTAGCCCGAGCTAGGGCCCTTAGCGTGTGCCTAGGTGGCGCTATTGAGCATATTATGGGATGTCGGGGGTCATTTTTGGTATCAAACGAAAATTTTCGGCATCCATAATGCGTGTGCCAATTTTGGTGAGTTTTCGAATATGTTAAGAGGACCTAATAAGCGATTTACTGGAGGAGGGAATAATAAGAAAAAAAAAAAAAAAGAAACGCAGCAGGAACAATAGTGCCCTCGGCCTTCGGCCGAGGGCACCTTCTAGCTCTTGCTAGAAGGTGCCCTGGCTCAGGCCGAGGACCCTAAAAAAAGAAACGGACGAAATACAATAGTGCCCTCGGCCTTCGGCCGAGGGCACTTTCTAGCTTGCTAGAAAGTGCCCTCTTCCGTTGGCCGAGGACCCTAAAAAGAAACGGACGAAATACAATAGTGCCCTCGGCCTTCGGCCGAGGGCACCTTCTAGCTCTTGCTAGAAGGTGCCCTGGCTCAGGCCGAGGACCCTAAAAAGAAAAACGGTAACTAAGTTGATACTAGAATTTACATTATTTGGGGCAGGAGTTTATATATTCATCACCTCTTCAATAATTAATGTAAAGCTGTGTGTGTTTGGTGGGATAGGTTTACTGCCTGTTAACCCTCGCCACGCCACCAGGCTCTAAACCAACCACATGACAGCGTGCGTGTGTGTGTTCCAGTGTGTTTCTGTGTGTTAAAAACTCACTCCGTTGTGTGACGGGCACTCTGAGGTGCTGAGGTGACCTGTTGAAGAACCTGAGGTGGGCGTGTCGTCTTTCTCCCGGGGACTCATGGGATCTGTCGGCGTGCCCTCTGTGGTGTGTTCGATGAGGTTGGAAGTTCTGTGTCGCAGCACGAAGGCTGGGCCCTCGGCCCCACTCGTCTCTCCTCCGTCCAGCTTGGCACGCTGGACCGACCCCCCAGAGGCAGAAGGCTCAAGGGATGAATGAAGATGGTTGAGGCAAAACCTGGATAAACTGCGGAGGAGTGGAAAAATATTTACACATTAGTAGAGTTATGGACACAAAATATATATTTTTTTCCATTTCAAGTTTAAAAATTGTATGAACCAACTCTTGAATTGTTTTATCTTTCCTTTTTATTTTGATTTAAATTCATACATTTTTGTTATTTTCTTTAAATCATAACTTTGTACAACATTCAATTTTTTCTTTATTTTCTTTTAATTTAGAAAACTTTCTTTAAATTCTTTAATTTTCTATTCTATTTATCTTTCCTTTTAACAGTAACGCCAGCAAGCTAGTCCAGGCAGATTCCTAAACACAGGTCACATGTCATACTCATCATGACGATCTTCACATCATGCCCTAGGGATGGGTACCTTTCACATTTGACACAACACGGTACCGATGCCCGGTACCTGGCAATCGGTACCGGTACTCAACGGTACCAATTTTTGGTACTTTTTTGTGGTTATGTGGCAAAAACTATCCATTAGTTCAATAATAAAATATATATTTTTTTACAATTTAACATATATATTCTTTTATATATAACCTTGAAATGCTGTGTTCATGTCCAGCATGGAAAATCGCCTACTCTTCCACTCCCTCACAGTCACAAGGATGCGTTTAGGTACCTAACCATGGTAACTTTTGATTTTACAAGAATCGGTACTTTTGACAGAATTCGGTCGGTACCTAAAGAAGTACCTAATTCGGTACCCATCCCTATCATGCCCTCTGCCCCTAAATTTGGTGGTCTAATTAAACTGTAAAAATCTTCCATCTCTGCGTCTGCTGCCCTGCATTTGTATTGCTGCAAGTTCTTAAAGTCTGAAAATGATGCTGAATAAACAACATGACCAACCTGGACTCCACTGAGCGGGGCTCAAATTTTTGGTCTGGTCTGAAATCTTCTTGAATGGGATGAACCTGAGAGAAACAAAAAATGGGAGGAAGCAGAAAGAAGATTTAGAGTTAGTTTTGTTTATCATCAAATAAAAAAAGTGAAACCAAGAGAACAGCGAGTCTTGAAACACCCAGAGAGCCCTGTGAGACTCTCTACGTAACAACACAAAGCCATTAGAAACTGAAATGGTCTTTCTACCCATACAGTGAAGTGCAGCATATATATCACAGCTGAAGCATCAGGAAGTCTTCCATTTGGGCCTGACTGTCCAGACTAAATATAAAACACTGGAGGCATTATCTCGCAGTTAATAGGCCACAGTTCAATCCCTTTACAAGACAAACTACCCTGCAGATATATGTCTGCTGCCCTGCAGTTCATAAAGACAGAGTGGCTCTGCAGGAGAGCTCAGGATGCTATTTTACATCAATGCTTCAGTGCCTCTGAAATCAAGTAAAAGCTTGAGATTCCCAAAACATTAACTCAGGTCCTGCTCACCCTGTCAAGATTCTGATCCTCTTTCACAACCTGATCATTATTCACTTCCTTATCTTTGAAGGCATTTTAAATCTGAGGTGTTATAAAAATTCAAGCATACCTAGAAAAAGTTTGGCGTGTCCGGTTAAGAGCAAACGAAAGACCACAGATTGAAAAGCTGCAACACTTCGAAACAAACCCTGAAATACTGACATGACATATCATCCCTACAGCCTTAACTTTGGTCCAGTTAAAACAGGCCTTCTCCTGAAGTCCTTGGTGGCGCTTCCTCAAGGATACACGCGTGTGTATCTGACCTTTTCATATCTGCATGTTTGGAACAGCATCTTGTTTTCAAACACTCACGCGACCTAGGCCGTTAATGGTCCATAAATGATGAGGACTACAGCTGCATGTTCGAATCAGCATGTCTTACATTGCTGAGATCAGTTTTCCGTGTGTGAGTGTGTTACTATCTCTAACACACACACATACTCACACACACACACAGCACTCCAGAGGGGCCCTGAGCACTGGAGCGCCTCATTTAAACCAGCTTCCACTAACATACATTAGGGGATTGAATACTCAAGGGGGAAGAGGTACCTGAGCATGTCGTTGTAAACATATACACACACACACACACTCTACACACACACACACTCTACACACACACACACACACACTACACACACACACACACATCGTTTTTCATAGTAAGCATATAGGGGACAAAAGAGCTTAATGCATCTGAGAGAGGTGAATGAATCATCCTTCAAAAATACCTCTGAGGTCAATTTATGTTTTATTTAATAAAAACTGCTTCAATGAAAAAGCTCTCACAACTTGCGCTACTAAAAGTCAGAAGTTACAAAAGAGAAGTAGAAAGTACAAAGTTTCCGATAATCTTAACTCATTATGATCAATATTATTTAACTTTTTGCCCTATTTTTGCCCTTTTTGCTAGGCGCCACCCTGTTGGCTATGGCAGCTCTCTCTTCTTTGTCTGTATCTTGCAATCTTTTCATCTCTTTTTTGCAATCTTTGTATTTGGAGTGGATCATAACTTTGTATGGCTCATTTGTTGGTCATGGACACCAAACTTTTTGTGTCTTCAGTGTTATTTTTACTACTTTTCTCCTGTGTTTGTCTGGAGATCCTACATGTAACCATGGCTGCGTTGTTTACATGTGAACTCAGCTGTTAGCAGACTGTAGCATGTTAATGCTAACACGTGCAAGGCCGGATGTTTCTCCACAAGGTGAGGAGAAGGAGGTGAGGACGACATGCTGGTTCTCAGGTGTGAGCTAAGAAGTGACAACATGGACCTGTCCTTCCATCCATTGTTATTGGGAACGTAAGATCTATCTCCAATTAGATGGACAAGCTAGCCGTGCTGACCCAGCAACAGAGGGAATACCAGAGAACAGAGTAGCATCACACTATTCACAGACATGGCTAACGGGGCTAACATCAGAGACTGAACAGACTGCTGAAGAAGCTCAGTCCTGGACCCTGTGGAGGTGGAGGCTGGCTGAACTGGACAATGATGGACAAGCTGTCATCATCTATTTTCTTATGGACCTTTTTACACTTTCTATACACTTTCTTACTTTTGTTTTCTTGATTGCTTCTGTGACTTCAATTTCATTGTACTTGTTACATTGACAATAAAGTTCTATTCTATTTTTATTCTACATAAGGGCATGGCTGACTTGACTCACCAATGGTCACCATGTAGCTGTCTGTAAAGAAGCTAAAGCGCTGCCTCTTTATAGAATAGAATAAAAGAGGATAACTTCATCCCAAACTGGGAAAATGTGGTGTTACAACAGCAATTTTTATCAGAGCTAGTAGAACAATTAGTACTTCAACTATAACAAGGGTTGTAAGAGATATACACCAAGATTTGACCTAACATAGCTACTGGTTTTGAAATAAGAAGTCAAATACAACATTGACTCAACTTAAACATGTTGGCTAAATGAAATGTGCAAACAGTTGCTTCATTTAAAAGGTGATGCTTGTAAAATAAAACAGAAGGTGTCCTCAACAAAAGTAGAGCCAAACCAGGTTTGGTTCAGCTTAGTTTAGGCGACAGTGTTCAAAACTCTGTCAGAGACAAATGAGTGACATCACAGATACTACATCCATGTATAAAACAATCTATCGTCAAGCAGAAGATTAAATTTGAGGGCGGGGTTGGAGGCTGCTAGATGACACCATTAATATGTTTACTGGTATGTATTTCTATATGTCTGTTCTCTAGAAGGCATTTTCCAAAGTATCAGTGTTATTTTTGTTTGGCTGGTCTAGCTACACAGTGTGACGACAACCCACACAACTGTCTGTGGTACCACACCCTGTGTATCTACAGGAAATGCTTACTCATTGGAGAACTTGTGATTGTGAGACTAAAAAAATCTTTAATGTAACAGTATAAGAAAATTATTTCTGTAGGTTTACATGCATCTTTTCACCAGCTCTGCATAATTTTGTGTACATATTTTCTTCATCCAAGCTACAAGTGTTCCAGAGAAGAAACCTCTTTACACCAAGATGCCAAAAAACCCAGGGATCCAAAGGGCAAAGAAACAAATAGACAAGAAGTTTTCGACAAGATAACAAAGAAAATCATTGAGAGAGCCACGGGAAAAATACAGTTTTATAACCCGATGGCATCGACCAGCAGACAGTAGAGCTTTTCCTCGCTGTGAAGATTAGAAAGAAGAGCGTCTGAGCTGAACTGAGACGACTGGCCTGTGGGCACGAGCCCTAATCGAAATCAAACACTTCTACTCCCAGAGATTGTCCGATCAATCTCCCCGCTTTCCCTCCCTCCTCTTTCTCCCCAATCGACTATTTTTGAAACTCCTATCGACGCTCTTCTTTGAGTAACTGCACCCTCATCTTCCATCATGATGGCAAGTGAGATTTCAGGCTGGTTTCATATTAACTCGGGAATAAGAGGAATGAGCTACTTCTGATGTTTTTGAAGGATTTTTTTTGCAGCTGGAGTCGATTCCTCAGAGCACAGTCTCGTGGCCTGATTGTCGCACAAGAACAAACATTTCTCCTGACAGCTGAAACGGCCAAGAAGTTTTGTTCTGAGCCGGGCTGATAAGAGTCTGTCACCGAGAAGAAGTGAAATCCATCCATCTGACTAGATTATGTTGTCTTTTCATAGTTCAACGTCTGGTCAGTCATGTGACTTATCGATCGTCAAAGATATGTGGGAGACATAAGTTTCTGAACATCCTATTTAGATTCACTGTCATCTCCTCTGCTACAGCCAATTATCTACAAGAGCAGAAAACATTACGCACAAACATACTCATGTCTTCGAGCCCAGACAGCAACAGAAGAAGAGAGTGAAGAGAACAGCCTGACCCCACACTGAGATAAAATGGCATCATTATGACGGACGTTACATGAGATAGAGAGGGAAACAAGGAGAAAGAACCTGATTCATACATGCAAGCCACACAGGGCTTCTCAGGGTCTGAGCCAACCCCGGTTTGGAGTTTGAGTTCTAGGAGAACAGCCGGCACATTATGAGCGTCAACAACAGGATGTACAATGACTCAAAGACGTTTCGTGCTGGGGAACACAGTGATCAGGGGTTTCTTGGCACATAAGAGCCTTGAAAATGTCAGTCTCCTTCCATCTATTACCGTCTTTGTGTGATGTTACTTTTCCTTAAAAACTAAACCTTAACGTGATACTTTATGGAACAAGTTGGGTCCTATCACAAGGTTTAGGGCAGAAATTACCCCTACAGCAGTGTTTTTGTGCAGCAGAAGCCCAGAGCGCTCGCACCAAACACCCCCTCACTGCTCCTCTGCCGGTTTCCTCTGCACTCAGACAGGGCCATTTTTTACTTGACCAAAAACACAAATTAACGGACTCCCACCGAAAAAATCTGATATTGGTCTGCATTCACGCTTTATTTAGAGAATTTTCAGCGTGTTACTTTCACACAAAAACACCGCTAAATAAGGCTCTAGTTCTCATAGTGTCTCTTCGTCCTGGCAGACTACCTGTGTTTGTTTATATCTGGCACGCCACGTGCGCGGACTGATACACTAAGCGGCGAGCGCCTCATAGCCAGCTGTGGCTCTGCAGCGGAGGTAGCGCCGTTTTACGACACGATGAGAACTAGAGCCTTATTTAGTGGTGTTTTTGTGTGAAAGTAACGCGCTGAAAATTCTCTAAATAAAGCCTGAATGCAGAGCAATATCAGATTTTTTCGGTGGGAGTCCGTTTATTTGTGTTTTTGGTCAAGTAAAAATTGGCCCCGTCTGAGTGCAGAGGAAACCTGCAGAGGAGCAGGGAGGGGGCCTTTGGTGCGTGCGCTCTGGGCTTCTGCTGCACAAAACACTGCTGTAGGGGTAATTTCTGCCCTAAACCTTGTGATAGGACCCAACTTGTTCCATCCCGGAGTATCACTTTAACTTGGAATAAAGATCGAGGTAAAACTGTATTTTTTCCATGTCATACATTTTATAATTTCTATGATCATGTAATGGTATAACCATAGCAAGGTTCAATCAACACCTGCCAACATAAAAAAACCCAAATCCACAATAAAACTTCAAATGAATCATCATGATTAGATGTCTGATAGCTTCTTTAAAAATCTTGTTTATGCCAGTAAAAAATTTAAAGAATATCCTTCAAAGGCATTTTGGAGAAATGTAAAATCAGTTTTTTACATAACATGAATCAGAATCATGCAATACGAAATGTACTCAGAGCTAAAAAAGTTAATATTTTGTGATAAACTTTATGATAACATAATTTAAATCTCATTTCTTTCAGATCAGGGAAATAATATTTCAAAAATAATCAAAATTTTGGATTTGTACCTTCTTATTTTGAATAGTTGTGTCAGAATTGTGTTTTTTAAGTAATTCCATTTTCTTTTTTTGTAGTTTTGCCTTTTTTATTTTATGATGATGCCTTCTTATCTTTAAAGGGGCCTCCTTATCCCAGTATTGACTTCCTTTGTAATGTCCTTATATATCTCATGATTTAAAAATTTTCTTTGTTTCACTTCTTTCAATGTAAAAATTATTAACAAACAGCATTTTTTTTTACTTTTTAATCATCAAAACTAAGTTTATTTTTTTCTTTAGCTTCCATATTTCTTTATATGAAATCATCAAACTAACATTTCAAAACATAGTGTCAATAAAGAGTCAATGGCAGAATAAGGTGTTTGGCATGAGCACATTTTTTATGAGCACAAACCCACATACTTACCCCTGCTGTTCATCCCACAAATACATGTTCCTTACAAATGTGGCACCATTTGAAAGAGAAATAAACATGAATAAGATTTAGTGCCAGAAACATTGTTACAACAAATAAAAAAAAATCTGACTTCTTTACTTTTTGAGGTGGATTTATTGAATTCTCTTTCGTCGGCACCATAAGTCGTGGTTACCTCATAACAAGCCAGGTATGTAAGTGAATTCTGACTGTAGCACTACCCAAAAACTACTTAGATTACTTCCATTTAAAGTTTTTCTGCAGCAAAACTTTCATCTGTTAATGATAGCAGACATATGTAAGATTGTAATTGCTGAAATGTTTAACATTTGAGTCAAAGCTGCTCAGTGAAGGAGTGACGTCAGAAGGTTTAGAGAATTGTTTTCAGTCTTTGCTGATGTGCCCTTGAGTCACACTGACTAATCAAACCTATTTTCAACCTTTGAATGAGCGGATAAAACAATATTGATGCCAGCAGAAAGCCAACCCTCTTTCTCCAGTTATTGGATGACTCTGTTAATTCTCAATATTTTTCCTCTTGACATAAAAATCCAGCCCTGGAGCAACAATAGGAAAGCCATCAATAAGCATTATTGTTCTTTAACTATGGGTGCTATAGAGCTTTAAATATTGATCAAATTGATTTGACCCAGAGGTCAATTTCACTAATTCAGTTTGAGAGTGAACCCACTGCACTGTGTATGTTGGCAGCTTTTTGAGACCTTTGTAACTTTGTCATGACTCAAGGGACATTACTGATCTGAAAATATCGATGTCAATAATGTGACCCTGCAGCCTGGTGAAAATGTGTCTTCAAGTTGGAGGTTATGTACTTAAGACTCACCAAAACAAGGACAAAGAAAGGATATGTGTTAAACACCTCTACGTTTGGGAATGATTCAGCTCTGACTTTTGTTTCTAAAGATTTTTTTAATACAACATTAAGTACTCTCTACGTCACGCCACATACCGTCTGATCAGCGAGTCCAAGGCTATCTACGCCTCAAAAGGCAGAAGACAGGGTGAGGTTGAGTCACTGTGTTACAGTCTGTACTTACAGGTGTTTCTCACAGTACCTGCAGGTTTGTGGCATTTGAAAGCTGCTGTTATCCTCACGGCTGGTAATTGTTTCCGCAGGATCAAACCTGTGACCTTCATTTCAAAGAATAACCTCTCTCACCTCTACCGTCACATCATAGATTTTGAGTGTGTCCTGAGGGGGTTGATGAAACTCAGGGTCAATATGAAGCCAACAAAAATGTAAAATTTTATCGAACGAGTGGTAAATTGTGAGGGGGTAGTTTGAGGGAACATTTAATGTTTGGACAGAACCAAAGTCTGTCAGTCTTTATGCTAAACTATGCTAATCAGCCTCTGACTGTAGCGTAATTCTTCAAAGATGGATGAAAGTAGCGCCGTTGGATTTTTTTCAGGATGTTTGGATAAACTAAAAGTTAGACCCTGTAAAGGCGTAACAAACCAGATGCAACACGGTAACAAGTTTTTGGTGCCTGTAAGACCACATTTTGCAACAGACTGGATGTTTTTGTCTACTTCTAGACTTAATGCTAAGCTAGGCTGAGAAATTTCTAGCTGTTGCTTAATGTTGCCAAGATAGATTCAGGTATATGTAATGTGATATACATCTTTTAAACCAACTATAGGCAGCAAAATTAAAAAGTGCAACTCCTAATTCCTGCGGACCTTTAAAATATATATATATATATATATATATATATATATATATATATATATATATATATATATATATATATATATATATATATATATATATATATATATATATATATATAATGTAAATGACAATTTGTATATTATAAAACCATTGCCCATCCCTACAATAGATGCCAACAGTATCGTGCTAACATACCCTGCACAAGGTCATCTATCCAGATCCACAAGGGCACTATCTTTCTATTCGTCTAGCTTTCACTTCCCCCCATCCACACATCCACACACACATCCACACACACATGCACAAGCAGAAGACAGCTGACTTCACTCCAAAGTAATGATTGTCACTGCAGAGCCGTAAGGAGTCTGCTCCAAGACTCAGTCCTGTCAATGCTTAGACAAACCCAACAGGACTTCAGCAAGAACAAAATAAACAAAACGGCAGGACAGAAAATAATTTATGAAATCTAAAAAAGAAACGTCAATGGGAAGTGATTTGCTTTCCAGTTTTCTCCACTCTTGAGGGACTGAGGGAGAGGTGACTGCTGGCAGAGGCTGTAAAAAGCAGAAGAAAAAAGATGCTGAAGTACCCGCTTCTGGTTCTTTAACTGGGAACTGGGGATGCACACTGGGCTGAGGGGACCATCCATCATGAGTGTGACTGTACTATCAAATCCACGCTGGGTTTAAATCATGTGTAATGGAGGAGGGAGACTGGTAGGGGAGCTAAATAACACCGAGTGCTGCCTGAGTATGAGGTAAATACACTGGGTTTGGGAGCCAAGGGAGAAGATAGGAGTTTTATGAGGAAGTTAACAGCACGTGAAGGCAGCAGACAGAAGTGGGTGAAAGCTTTATTCCTGTTCATAAAGCAGGAAGGCGATGGTACAAGAAAAAGAACAAGGTCTGACTGACTAAACCCGCTCTGCAGCATCGTCTGGATGTGTGAGCAGCAAACACACACGAATACTGCACGGGGGTTCAGATGTTTGAGAGCTGACGTTAAGTCATAGGCCATGAGTGACGAAAACGCTCTGTTTGCCTCAGCAAATATGGGACAAAGGTCAGACAGTTCAGCATTGTGTAACAGCCTCTTCAAGGAAATAAATCTATGACTTTTTAACACATGCCGACAAGATGAAGGATTCTCTTCAAAATATTCAGCTGGAGTTTCTTTAAAATATAAAAACAAGGGTAAAAAGGAGAGGCTTGGTGAGCAGCTGCAGACTTTTGCTTGGATATGTAGCCCAAAACACCCTCTCTAATTTCAAAGGACGAGCTTATGAATCTGAAAAAGCATACAATTCTCAAGGCTTCTGGTTGATAGCTGACCTGCTAACTCAAACACGGCTTCCAAGCAAATAAAAAGCATGAATAAACCACAGAGAGAAAGTCTCCAGTTGAAGTCATGGTTGACAAGACGGATTCAGCATGGACACCAAGGCTGTGTTCACACAGGCACTACACTCCAGATCAGCTCTGTGAAATTTCTGAGAGGGCTGCATGTGTGAACCCAGTCGTCACCACAGATAAGTGAGAGCAGGTGAGGAGGCATTTATAGCATGCAGCCCATGCAGCTAACCAACACATAATGAAGCTGCTTCAGGCTCTTTCTTGTATCAGAATCTGCTTTGCATGGAAGTCTTTGCATTTAAAGATGGCCGCCAGAGTTCCCTTTAGAGCTGCAGCTATCGAATAATTCAGTATTGGAGTATTCTACTGAAAATCCCATCAATTAATCGAGTAATCAAATAAAATACATTTTTGTTTAGTTAAAGAGCAGTTATTTTTCAAATGAAATTTTTTCTCTTTAAGAAATAGAATTTTCTGATACAGCATGTCAATAAGAGCACTTGCTTTGGTAGCTCCAGAATTTGTAAACACACTTTGACACATTTTTTGTGCCTTGTACATCTCATCAAATGTTGCAGACCCAAATGGCACCCGTTTCGTAGATTGACCCATTAGTCTCCAAACTCCAGAAAAGAAGCTAGATTTGTTGCTAGCTGCTATTTTCTATAAGAGGTAGCTTGAGGGGTCTGAAAACTCTCTTAATATGGCCTCAGCTCTATTTGAAATACCACTCTTTGATCTTTTTAAAAATTAAATGATTCCTCGAGGCAGAGAAAATTACTCTAGTAATTTTTGTAATCGAGTACCTCGAATCATTCGAGGAATCGTTTCAGCTCTAGTTCCCTTTAAACCTGATTAATTCTTGCGTTGTAAGTAGTGAGCAACATGGTTGTGACCACAACAAACATATACGTTGTTGTTTCTGTGTTGCTCCAACAGACTGTTTAATACATAAATGTAGTGTCCATGACATCACCTGTTTGTTTCTAACAGGAAATTTTGAAGCCTATTGTCAACAGAGGCCTGCTGGCTTTGTTCAAGTTAGGATAAGGTATAGAGGTGGGCCTTTAGCCTCTTTCAGCTACAGGGTGCTAGCCAGACAGACAAGCCAGTCATGTCAGCCATGTTGTTAATGAATAACTTCAAAATGAACAAACCATGGGAATGTGGTTTCTGGTGTTTCGAATAACTGCAGTTTTTGACACTTCAACAGGCCTTGTGTTTTTAGACCAGAGGCTGATGCTTGGTCAGATCACCTGTTTCTGGTCCTGATAGTTTTCTGCTTGCTTCTTCACAGGACACTACAAACATTTTAGGAACGTATGTTAAACAAAAGAGAACAAATGTTGTTTGAATGTTTTTTACTAAATCAAATGGAAAGGAGATCTCGAAGGAGATGAAATGTACTGCAATACCAGAAATGTTTTTCTCACTACACTGCCTCCTGAGACTTCCTGTGAGGCCTGTGGAGAATGCTTTGCGGACAGTAAACACCTGACATTTTTTCAGGGGCAGGATGTCCTGAAATTTTTCAGAAACTTTTAGAAGCACATGTTGAAATGGCTCCAGAACTGGCCTTGATTTTCCATTTCACCATTTCGCTCTACAGGATTTCCCCAATACCAGTCTGACCAGTTCTGAGAAACAATCTTTTAAATTTAGGAATGGAAAAATCCAACCAAAATTCAGGTCATTGGGGTTTAAACACACTCTGTTGTCTGACACTGCAGTTAAATTAAAGAGGCTGAGGCTATTTACTACACGTCAATGTTTAGGACAAAATGTTCACCCCACTTCGCAGCAGTGTTACAGTATTTCAGTGAAACCTGCTCAGTCCAGGCTCCAAGCTTCTCTGCTGTGAATGAAAGTGTCTGACAAGCAGAGCGACTTTTCCCTACAACATGTGCTCACTGTCTGAATCACTCTGCCAGATATGGCCTGTGGCCTGTCACCTGCTTTTTTATTACACTTCCTTACAGAATCACACACACACACACACACACACACACACACACACACACACACACACACACACACACACACACACACACACACACACACACACACACACACACACACACACACACACACACACACACACACACACACACACACACATACTCCATGGAAGAAGTTACTAAACAAACTGTGTGTCAGATAGGGGGGCAGTACTAGCACATTTTTCTGCTCTTTCCAGTTACTCACACATTTGCACCACATGTTGAAATATTTCATCAGAAGCCAACGGTTGTAACGATATCTCAAACCTCGATAGACCTTATTAGTTGTAGTTAACATCACTCAATTAAACCAGACTCAATTAAATACTCTACTGGCTACGTTTTTTGAACCTTCAGAGGCAGCAGATCGTCTGGTATCAAAAACATAAACATCTTTGTTTTCAAGGTGGATAATTCAGACATGTGCTGCATCCAGTGAATGCTGAATCAAAACCAGTCAAACATGTAAAAAAATACATAAAAATCTGCACTAGTGGTCAAGATCAAAACTTTGCTTGTGCTAGATAACGGGGATTCCCTGATCCGATACAATGATCGATATCGGGGCCCTACATGGCTACTTTTGGAAGACTGTATACCATGGGATTTCGTTACATGATCGAGACTGATCCAGTTTTCATGTATTTTCAGCACCGTCACACTTTACGGCAACTGTAAATCAAACCATGTTGCACACATGTCAGCTGTGTGGGACTACTTTTCTTTGGAAAGCAATGATAGTAAAATAGCGTCCTGTAAAATTTGTAAAGTGAGTGTTCCTCAAGGAAGGGCTCACTCTAATACAACAAATATGATTCGTCATTTACAACAGAATCACCCAATGGAGTACGGGATTTATCAGAGAAAAGCATGGGTATCGACAAAACATATCATGAAAAAATTGGATCGGATCGGAAGTAAAAAAAAATCTGAAGTGTGAATCTTTCTTTTATGCTGTAAGCAAAGTTTGCTAGCAAATAGATAATGGTTTATTTCCACTATGTGTATCATAAGAATTTACTTGGAGTCTTGTTTTTTTGTCACATTCTCTGAGTTTTCTTCTTATAGCTCTGATTTTGGTCTCCTCCAGTTTGAAATGCCTGACACTTAGGCCTGAACCATACGTATATGGATATATTCCTAAACGCACATTTTTCTGTCCAATTGGGCCTCTCAACCACACAAACATTTCACCCACATAAATGGAGATTTTTAAAAATGGATAAAAAAGTGAAGAAATAAAAAAATATCCGTTGAGTGGATTCGTGTAGCGGTGTTAAACGGAGCTGGTGTTGACTGCGCATGCTCATAACGTTCTTCTTCTATGGTTTTCACATTTTGCTAACCTGCCACTTATCAGCCAGGCATGGCATTGCAGGCTTCAGAGGCGATCATTTTCAGTTTGGCCTCTTCGTATGGACAGAGATATTTCTGTGGTGTGGACGGAGATTTTTTTTTTAGACGAGGACAAAGATATCCGATCAAAAAAATATCCATATACGTGTGATTCAGGCTTTAAGTTGCTTAATACTTCACCTTGGCTGTTTCCACACTACACTGTACCACACTACCAGTCCACTCCAAAGATTTCTACTTGAGGTTTTTGGTGAAGCAATGAGTGAATGCAGAGAGTTAACATCAGGAACTCCAGCTCTAACAAGTGAGAGGTGGTGGTACTGTTTGAGATGTGTGACTGGTGTGATTTTGATTAACGCTGTTTCTGTTTCTTCTCACTCATCTTGACACTGTGATGCCTTGTTACACTAAGTTCTTGCCTCCTTGGCTCCTTTTTTGCACTAATACACTGCTGTGAAGATATGATTACAGCTGTTAACAGTAGGCCCATGTGTCTGACAGAGGCCTTTTACTTTTCTGTGAACTTTTAACAGATGAGGTATTTGGGACATATCAAAAGTCACCTGTGACAGTTTGCCAGCCATGTTTACCGAGTGTTACTGAAGCACTGAGACAGCTAACACTGGAATACAACTGGAGCATGACCTTGGTGTTTCAGGAAGGATGGCAGAGTGTGTGAAACAGGTTTTACGTGTATCTCAGTTTAGAATCAGTCAAACAGGTTCAGTTATCTGCATCTTCGTTTTACCTCATCCAGTTTTTCATGTTAACAAGAGATTTCCCACCCTGATACTCTAAGAAATCAAGTGAAAAGCAGTGTTTCCTGCATGGACACTCTTGTCATGAAACTGGCTTTTACAGTATAATCCGAAGAAGCCACGTCGACTATCTTGTCAAACCAAAGGTCAGTCAATGCTCGGTGAGATAACCACGACTTCCAGGGACAACATGTTTTGTACATTGCTCTTTAAACAACACGGTAGACTCAACTGTCTCATGACCTGCCGACTTGTCTGCCACTCCTTTCACTATCAGTGTTAGTCAGACATACGATCTATACGTGTATAAAAGCCAGGATCAGAGTGGGATGCTTGTTGTAATGAGTATTGGGTTAGTCTGTTTTCTTTTGTTGAAGTGTCAATAGTGAAACTCTTGGGTTTGCTAAGTCAGGTAGAGAGAAAGTAATCCTGATGTCAATACCAGGTTTTCCTTTGTGTATAAACGGAACAAAGCTATTAAGGTGAAGAAAATGAGCCTCTGACTTTTACTTTTTAGAGAGATTGATTGCAGTATGAGTTGACTTTTGTACTCCCTGCTCAATACCAAATTTGGCGGGGGGAAAGCTCTTTACTTACAGAGGGGGTATCATACTTTCCTGTGTTTTCAACATGGATGTGAGGTAGGCCTGTCACGATAACAAATTTTGCTTGACAATAATTTTCCAAAATATTATTGCCGATAAACAATATTATTGTCAATATCATTTTGATTTTTTTTCCCATTTTTTCATTGATGTAATTATGATAAATGGGATAATAAAGTGAGTACACCATATCAAAAGCAAGAAACTTTAATTTTTTAAGAGTATTTAACTGTAATTAAAAGGTCAGGATCTTTTAAATAAAATAAATTAAACAAAAGGCTCCGCTGCACCTCCCTCTTCTTTTTCTTCGTCGCCACTATTTTCAAACAAATGCGACATATCAGCTCGTTGGTGTTCATGAGCTCACACTTTGTTCATTCTGATAAAAAACAAAATATTCCCACACTGGGACTGTGGCAGGCGGCTTAAGAACCATATCTTTCGTGCCATCACTCATATTAGCGTGTGTTTCCTCCTTACCCCTCAGGACGCTTGCTTCAGCTCTCTCTGTGTGTACGCGCAAGCAGCCCTGTGTTCACCCCAAAGATTGCATTTTTAACAGATGCTCACTCCGCTATAAATCCGCCCTAGAACCTATGCACCCGGATGTTAGGAAAGATAGACGTAGTGAGCCATCTTCTCATTCAGCCTCTTTGGTTGAAAGAGAGGAGGAAAACAAACATGCATGCACGTGTCAGTTTATGGAGGCTGGCAAACTTACCGAGGACGTTTTTACTAATCGTTCGGTTAATTGATTTATTGATTATCGCGACAGGCCTTATGTGAGGTAATAATACTGGATGTTCACACTAAATGTGTGCAGTTTTACAAACTGCGAAATGCCTGAATCTGTCTGGGAGCCTCAAAGACACATCTGGCTAAAATAACTGCAGTGTGAGAAAAACAGTAAGATTTTTGAGCTGTAAATCATGTTGAGCTACTACGAGGGGAACCAAGGGTATAATTTAAAGACAGAAAAAAAAGGACAGCACCCCTCTTTAAATCAATTGGTGCTAATAGCTCAATAAAACCCTTCCAGCTTGTTAATTTGTTAATATTGGTTATCTGATTTGGCTGAGAGTTGGCAGAGCTCTCACATTTCTTCCAAAAAACTGGATCAGTTTCTCTGGAGTACAACTCTTGATGTGGCGCTGCATTCACTGAGCGCTGTGTGCTCATGTGGCAGCGGGACGGTGAATAGGCCTCCCTTTGTATTTAGAGGCGCTTTACGGTGATGTAAACCTGCTGTTGAAGACCACATGACTGCTTTAGCTGTTCGCTGGAACTGTGTGGTGCTCCTGAGACCTGTACTTAGACCTAACCACACACATACACACACCCACCCTAACATGATATTAGTGAAAACCTTTGATTGTCTGCCTTCATGCAAGTCAGTGCAGAGAGCTGTGTTGTTAAAGTGTTTACGTTTGGGGGACTGCTTTGTATCAGTGTCATTTAAAACAAGTTTCTCTTGATTTTCTGCGACAAAACTCGATGCTTGTTTCCCTTTAACCACTAACTACAGCATCTGAAAAAAATATATAAAACAAGAGGAACAGCTTCATATTTTGTGATGAGGTTTGTGTGTAACAATACAGTAAGCCCTCATATCTAGGCTGTGTGTGTAAGAGTGTGTCCCCCAGTGATTGCTCAGGCCTGGTACAGCAGAGAGTTACTGATGTGTCTGCCAGCAGTCTTATGATGGAGAGACAAAAACAAAGAGCAGCAGTGTGAGGGGAAGAACACACACACTCACACTCAGGCTCTGTTCGCTCTCATTCATAGATAGCCACGTAGCAAAGGTGGAAGAAAAAAGTGCATACTCACATAATTCACTGTATAGAAAGCACAAATAAAAACTTTGTCCCTATAACGCTCTGTTAATGAAAAATACCATGACAGGTTTCACACCGTCGACATATGCTAGATGACATTCAGTTGTCCTTCTGCAGAGGAGATAGGCCAATTTGTCACAGTCAGCTGTTTGGACTGAAATGAAAGGACCACCTCACAACGTGTGTAACACACAGTCACACACACACACACACTTTAGTCCCCGTTTGACACTGTCCCTTTCTCTAACTCCCATAGCTTTAGAACTTCTCAGCCCCTTTCAGCTCAAAATTACATATTATTTACAAGAGTAGGCCTGTCAGGATAACAAATTTTGCTAGACGATTTTCCAAAATATTATTGCCGATAAACAATATTATTGTCAATATTATTTTGATTTTTTTTTCCATTTTTTCATTGATGTAATTATGATAAATGGGATAATAAAGTGAGCACACCATATCAAATTAAATTAAACAAAAAATATAATAAATTTAACAAACAAGAAAGAGAAAAAAATACAATGAAAATGAAATGGACTCTCTTTTAAAAAAAATGCATGTCAATGAAAATAATTAATACTAATCAAAAACAATAAAACATAAACCCTGTCTCTAAAGAAAAAACGAAACTCCAAAAAAAAAAAACAACAACAATAAAAACTATAGCCTCAATACAAGGGAGTTTCTACAGTTCCTGAATTGTTTGTAACATGTACTTTTTCCCAGTCAATCCGTACTGTCTGTCAAACATTTTTAACATTTCTGGCTTTCAACCGTATTGAAGGGCTGCATTTCTTTGGCAATGTAGCTGTCTTTGAGCGCCCATCATTTGGCGCTTTTATTTCTATTTACTTTGCCGACCAAAAGCCTCAGTAAGAGCGGATTGTCAAAGAACAAGGCTCCGCTGCACCTCCCCTTCTTCTTCTTCGTCGCCACTATTTTCAAACAAATGTGACATATCAGCTCGTTGGTGTTCATGAGCTCACACTATGTTCATTCTGATAAAAAAAACAAAATATTCCCACACTGGGACTGTGGCAGGCGGCTTAAGAACTGTATCTTTCGTGCCATCACTCATATTAGCGTGTGTTTCCTCCTTATCCCTCAGGACGCTCGCTTCAGCTCCCTCCGTGTGTACGCCCGAGCAGCCCTGTCTTCACCCCAAAGATTGCATTTTTAACAGATGCTCACTCCGCTATAAATCCGCCCTAGAACCTATGCACCCCGATGTTAGGAAAGATAGACGTAGTGAGCCATCTTCTCATTCAGCCTCTTTGGTTGAAAGAGAGGAGGAAAACAAACATGCATGCACGTGTCAGTTTGTCAAGGCTGGCAAACTTACTTATTATTATTTATTGTTCGGTTGATTGATTCATTGATTATCGTCACAGGCCTATACAAGAGTATTCCTGGGAAAGTTAAGTGATTTCATTGAAAATAGAAGAAGCTAAAATGTCAATAAATTAATAAAAAGATGGCCCAGTTCAGCTCCCACAATACAAACTTTCCTCACAGACACATTGCCATCAGATCCATGTGCAAAAGCAGAAAAATCCACATAAAACATTCATGTAACAGACTGGCACTGCCTGCTAGCTTCACGAAGTTATCAACTCCTCACAGTTTGTGGGTGGTGAAGGCTGAAAAAATCAATCTGCTGGGTTTGTTTTCTCTGTGAAGAAACCCCTGACTTTTTTTTTCTACAAGAGCGAGGAATCCCTGATCCTTAAACAGCTTAAACTGTTTAAGTTAGTCTATAAACGTGCCAAGGTTTGCTCAGAGAGGCTGTGTTTTTGTCTCTGAACATAAAGCCGACACAGACCACAACAAGGTCAATGCGCTGCTGGCTCCGCTGGTGAGACCATGCAAATGCAGTGGTTTTCAAGCCTTGGGTGGTGATCTGAAGGTGGGTCACATGTGGATAAAAATAACCCCCCTAAATGCTCCAATGAAAAGGAAACCTAAAGCTACTTACTATATTGAGACACTCCAGCTTTCTGTTTCAGTGCCATGAAGCTGTGAGGCTGTCAAATTGCCAAAATGCAAGTTTGGAATTTAAATTGGTGGATTTATTTACATTTTTACTGCGATGGCGGTATGAGAAGAGCAGTTTGACAGGAATTAAATCCCACACACAAACACCTCATGTCTGTTGATATACTCACGTATTTACAGCTCATATTAAAATGTACAGGTATGTGCAAACGCTGCAGGAGCTGGCAAACTTCCTCAAACACACAGGAGCAAACATTTCCAGCTCAGTGTTTGGGGTGCTGAAGGCGCCCTGCTCCTATAGACAAAGTCATTAACTATTGACAGGATTATTTAGCGTAGCGTTGTTATGTGGCCACATATTCAATAAGGCAGTGAAATTTAAGAGAAAGGCGCTTTGTTCTCTCCCGTTTTTAATGCGTGAGAGGGAAGAGAAGAAAACACAGAAGGACAAGTGGAGGATGATATAAAAGAAAAGCATGAGAGAGAGAAGCAGCTACTCTTTTCTTATGATCAATCAATTCTGCACTGACAGGCTCTCTACTATTCTCAGACGCTATGTTTAGCTGCCCTCCTGCCTGGCATGCTGTCAAAAAGTGACTTCATTATACATTAAAATCTCTGGAGAGCTGTACATCCAGTAAAAATAAATGACGTATTGCTCGATGGAGATGTCTAGGAGAATGAGCTGGGAGCTGAATTTGTTCTTAGTAGAACCACAAAGGGATATCTTGGAAGAGGAAGCAAGTGAAAATTTCCTGGTAAGATGAGTGTCAGATAAACGAACTTCTGTGTTGTGGGTATGAAGCTGTGGTCTGTGTAAGACTTTTTTTTCCTGCAGGTTGTAAGTGATGCACAGATCTGCTTTGCATCCCTACAGTATGTGGGCTTTGTTACATGGGAGCAAAAAATTGCACAGGAATACTGACACCGTGAATCCCTTACAGGTCAGACTGCAAAAGACATAAACTAAACATGAGCTCCGCTTCATGAAATATCCACGGACTAATCACAATAGAGCTGAAACGATTCCTCGAATGATTCAAGGTACTCGATTACAAATATTACTTGAGTAAATTTCGCCGCCTCGAGGAATCGTTTGATTTTAAAAAAGATCAAAGAGTGGTATTTTAAATAGAACTGAGGCCATATTAAGAGAGTTTTCAGACCCCTCAAGCTACCTCTTATACAAAATAGCAACTAGCAACAAATCTAGCTTCTTTTCTGGAGTTTGGAGACTAATGGGTCATTCTACGAAACGGGTGCCATTTGGGTCCGCAACATTTGATGAGATGTACAAGGCACAAAAAATGTGTCAAAGTGTGTTTACAAATTTTGGAGCTACCAAAGCAAGTGCTCTTATTGACATGCTGTATCAGAAAATTCTATTTCTTAAAGAGAAAAATTTTCATTTGAAAAATAACTGCTCTTTAACTAAACAAAAATGTATTTTATCCGATTACTCGATTAATCAATGGGATTTTCAGTAGAATACTCGAATACTAAAATATTCAATAGCTGCAGCCTTAAATCACAAGCAAAGGGACAACTGGGAGTCTTTTTGTACATGAAGTTTGGGTTCAAGACAAATGGCCTATCAGCTACCCTGCCTTTAAAATATTTATGAAATGACCTCATGCCTTGTGGAAAACAGAGGATGCAATCCTGTATGTGCATGGCTAAAAAAGAAATGTCAAGAAGCCAATAACATCTTACAGGATAAGCAGCCTTTGTATTTGCAGAAAGCATTCAGTTCAGTTAAAGAAGCTTTTAAATAAAATTATGAAGTTATAATTATAACTTAGTAGCACGAGCATGCATTATGTCTCCATAAAACAACAGTGAAAACAGTCAATTTTTTTTCATAAAAGTGCATCTGCATCTTCTATTAAAGTTGCAGAAGCAGTTTTGTCTTGTTTTTTAAAGTTCAAACATACCATTTATGTGTTTGGAAATAAAAAGAAAGCAAACTAGTCACGACAGGAGCAGCAATCGAGCCTTAAAAAAGCTGCAGCTTGCATTTCATAATGTGGTAATAAACTTTTAAATATTAATATTTCAAGAAGTCAAAAAAAATAGAAGCCACAAAGACGAAAACAACAAAGCTCAAGACTGGCAAACACAGAGGAGTCAAAGCAACACTGGCGAGGAAGCAAGACAAAGAAACCCCAAAACTCCAGCCTGACAGCGATAATTCCTCAACGCTTACTACAAGACTTACAGAGGAGCCTTTTATTCTTCTATTACTAAAATGTTTTGATAGTTTTTTGATCCAAGATGTTTTTGCCAAAGGCAAAATAAGAAGCACACTGCAGCCCATCATCCAGGCTCTGATGATGGGTTTGTTTACACCGAGCTAGCGAGCGGGGCTCTCCGCTAACAACAGCAGCTACACTCGAAAAAAAGCCAAATAACTATTAAAAATGGCTTTCGTTTCTTTTGACAGCTTACTGCATTAATGTATCTGCCTTCAAATGCCTCATAAAGAGAGTAGTCCTGTGCTTTGTGACTGGCTAGCAGATTATGCTCCTCTGTTGTTTTGACAGACTGAATTAGCTGGATAGCAAAGCTGCTAGCTGGCAGGTTACATTCACAGAAGAGCTAACAGCTAAGAAAGTCCTGGGTGAATTCAACAGTATGACACAAAGCAAAGGAACAATGTAAACGTTGAACGGTGGATGTTCTGGGGAGTATGACTCACCTGGTCTAAGTGTGTGAAGAGGAATCAGCCCTCAGGGTAGTGTGACACAGTTGACACAGAGTTGTAGTCGCTGCTGAGTCCCCTTCCACTCTGAGCGTTTTCTGTCTGACGCTTCACCAGACTGCACTCGGCGACGTCAGCCACGTGACACTGCTCGCATGAGCGCTAGATAGCCAATCAGAGCACGGAACAAGAAAATAGCGACCAATCAGCGGAGACAAGGAACAGAAAAGAAGGTTGTAGTTTCAGCAACTTTTTTGTAGTTTTTAAGTCGTTTAATCAATTTTGCTGTCAAAAGAGCGTTGAATTAGTGAATCCAGCTGAACTAAAGAGCTGAAAGAAATATAAACATAGGATTATGAAAATGGTGAGTGTGATAGGCTATTCTGAAATGTTTTTAAGTCCTAAAGAAAGAGGTGCTCAAAAAAACGTGTCAAGCAGACAGCTGCCATGTGGAGGGTCAGCACCTTTTCTGACTTTTAGATGAGTTTAAATTACATCAAATTGTGTATCTTTATCTAAAAAGGGGGAGAGACACTCTTTAAGCTGTTACATACATCTAAGAGTCTACAAGTGCTGATTAGTTCATCAGTTTCTCAGTGAAACACACCCTATCTTAGTGATTTAGAGGAAGTCACCTTCAATGATAAAACGCCCAAAATGTTCTCAGGCAGCTCGTTTCATCCCAAAAACCTTCAGTTATTCGTTTTTTCTAATTAAGAGCAACTGCAGCAGCAGATCCTGACATACAAGAAATAGTTTAAGCAAAGAATCTCGGTTTCATATGTTTATCAAAACTGTTAATTTCCAGCTTTGGCTGCTGGATCTATTTTTTTCCAGCATTATTACATACCATGTGTTAGGAATGCAGTGCCTTTAAAATAAGATATTTTTCTGCTGCTTGAAAAGGCCTAATGGGATAATCCATTATTTACTCTTGTTGGGAGGCCAGAAATCTCCATCACATGCGATGAGCAACTGTCCAATACAAGCTAAACCAGTGCAGATGGCGTGATAATGCAACTCCACCCCTACATCTCAGCTGGGAGCATGCAGTGACTCTACGCTGAGAATCACCCCATCACTGGATCACCTGCTCCTCTGTGGCCTCTATGCTCCCCTTTGCCTGGGGTGTGCATGAACACTCACATAAACACACCCCACTGTGCTCCAACTGTGGTTAACTCTTATTGCATGATTGTGCAAATGGATTTATTGTGATGCAAGTCTGTGGCAGCAGGGTGTGTTGTTACATTCAGCACAGTTAGGAACAGTTTTCTGGTCAGGTTGATCAGGTTCTGAGGCTAAGAGTTAACAAGTTTAACAACTTTGTCAACAGATACCTTTTGTTTTAAAGAAAGAGGCCTAGGATGCAAATTCTGTGACTTCAAGAATGTTGAAAACCTTCATGGTTTTGCTTTGCCAATTCTTACGACATAGTTTTGTTCTTTGGCCCTCTCTTTTTGTTATCTTCCGTGGCAACTAGTTCACATAATCATATCTTATCTCTATGATAAGATCTATGATATCAATAAATGTGCAGCTGCATTTTCTTTGCAATAAAAGCGTAATTTAACAACCACAGTGCATGTTTGTTTATAGAGGGAAATCAGCAGAACAAGATAAGTTTTAAACCTGTTATGTAATTAATATATAAATAAATCACGTATCGCCATAAAAAGAATCACGCTTAGAAACAAGAGTGAGCAACCATACTTTGACGTTAACTTGGCTGTAACTTTTCTCAAATTGAACAGGCGCTTGCAATTATTCTTTTTCTAGGCAATATCTTACCCAATTTTGATAACTGTGGTTTCTACAGAGATCATTTTGTACCAGCTGTGGTTATCGACCTGGCTGAAGGTTTGTTAGGCTGACGTAAAATCTGCCTGTCTGTCAGACAAAGTCCTCTCTCTTGATTCTCAATGTAAACAATGTTTTTTTTAGACTTGGGGCCAAATGGACATGATGACGACACATGGAGGGATCTGAACCTTGTCTGGTACTGATAGTGATGTTGCTTCTGTTGGCAAAAGCACACGACTTGGAGGAGTTAGTGAAGTAACATTACATAAAATTGTCTCATGTTTCAATAGTTTTCTCAACAAAATGAAAAAAGTAAAAGTGAAGTTTGAGACCTGTGTTATGTTAGCTGATGACCTGATGGTTAATGAAGGGAGTCCTACATTTCCACAGCCCACCCAGGATGCACTGCAGGTGGTGGAGTGTTTGCATAACCCCGATTTCTGATTGCACCATGCTCTCATTTCTAATCCAGCATCTTAATGTTGCTTTGTCCCTCTTTTTTCTGAGTGTATGTGGAAACTTTTGGGTGAGCCCCTCCTTAGATAACACATCCTTTTAGATAATCTTTCACTGCCGTACCAATCGGGGCAACACGACAGAGCTGGTGCTTTAGAAGTGTGATGATTACTTAAGACTTGGCTAGACTGAGTCAAAGATTATGACCGCATTTCTAACCCTGGATGATCTTTTAACTGAGAAAAAACTCAAGAATTATGTCTAATGCTACTAAATATGTACTGCTGTATTGGAGTACAGTCCAAACAATATCCAATCTGGTTTAAACAAAGAAGATCACAAAAGTATTTAAACTCTATCTTTTGCAAATTACAGAATGTATCTGTGAGTTGTGGTGAATTGTTGGAAGAAATGAAGTGTTGTGTTTGTGTTGCTCCGCATCCACTGTCTTCACAAGTCCCAACAGGTGGACCACACCTGTATTAAAAAGGTGAACTCCTTCCACCTATAAAAAATAACAAATTAAAAAAATCTCTCGATCATTGATAGTTCAGAGTTTCGGTGTAGGTCTTGCCATGCAGATACAGTTTGGTGACATTCAAGGCGAAACAGGCTTGAGCGTCACTCACATGAGCCAAAGCGTGATCCGAACATCTTGATCTAATAAAATCACATACTCGCACAAACACAAACAGGGTGTGACAAAGGAGAGGGTTATATAATTCTTCAGACTCAGCACACCTCATTCCCTTAATCACAGGTCATGGAAAGATGGATCACAGTATTATCTAGAGTTCAGATCAGCAGAACACCATGTAATTGATTTTTTTATAGGCATTGTGTAAGCCAGTGCAGCACTCATATTAAAATGTATACTGCATAAAACTCCCTGTTGTTTACGTTTTCAATCAGTATTCAGCTAAGACTCCATCCTGTCTGGGTGCAGTGAACTTTCATGAAATGACTTTGCCTACTTTACAGTCATTATAACTTTTAATAAAGCTTTTTTCAAGGCCACTGCCCTGACTTTCAAACGCAGGACAAAATGTAAGTTTGGTAGATATGTCTCTGTTTTAACAATGCTTCTTGACAGTAAATCTTATGCCATTGTTAAAGCATGTCTATTTCCCTTTTAAATGGTGACACAGGAAGGAGCATGCATTTAGGATGTGCAGGGAAGCTGAGTTTGTGGGTTCAAAAACTGGCCAAAACTTCTCTGCCAATACCAAACAGCTTTTTCTGCTATTGCTACTGACTCTTGTTTCGAGCTTCTGATACACCCAGGTACGGTGGACAATAGGTGTCAGCCGGTTCACAAATGCAAACACCACAACGTGAATGCAAAAGACACAACACAACGGAAGTATAGGCATAATGGAAGTTTGAGGACAGTTTTCCTAATGGACACAGAAAAGTTGTTAAAGTAAGTAAATTATTGTTTTTTTTTTGCAACTTAAGCTATGATAAATATAGCTCTAATACAGGAGTGGCCAACCAGTCAGAGACCAAGAGCCACAAAAATTACCATGGTACGACAAAGAGCCACATCACACACAGGGTCTTACTAACACACTTCCTCTCACATATAAACAAAACAACATAAAATGAAAATCAATACATTTCGAATTTTCAAAGCGAAATTTACTGTGTTTGTGTGTTTAAATTTGTATAAGAGAAGAGAAACTGAAACTTAAGTATCAATCCCAACTGATCCCAATGTTGGCATATATATATATATATATATATATATATATATATATATATATATATATATATATATATATATATATATATATATATATATATATATATATATATAAATATATATATATAGTCGACTGATCGGCACACCACCACTCATAACTATATATATTTATTTATGAATGGATTGAAGAGCCATACACCGAAAGGCAAAAAGCCACATGCGGCTCGCGAACCACAAGCTGGCCACCCCTGCTCTAATGCTATCATAAATAAAGAAATATAAGTACTATGAAGGATACCACAAGGTGACACCCCTACAAAGCTTTATTTATCATAGATGAAGTTAATCATTTACTTACTTTTACAGCTTTTCAGTGTCTGTTTGGATAAGTAACCTCTGTTGTGGCTATACTTCTGGTACCTTGTCACTTTTGCATTTGTGTTGTAGCTTTTGCAAATCGTCTGCCACCCACTGGCCACCGTACCCAGGTACCGACAGTCAGGTGTGTGATTTACATCAGAGTCAATAGCAATGGCAGAATAAGCTGTTTAGCGTTGACAAAGTAGATTTGGCAAATTTTCATGAAGCAACCCCATACTTAACTCACACAAATACAAATGTGGCACCATTTCAAAAGGGAAATAAACATGCTTTGTAACAGTTTAAGGTTTATTTCATTATTACTGCAAATAAATAATCCACCAAACTCAAATTTCTTAACGCTTCATGCAAAGTTAATACAGGTTATTAAGCTTCACACCTTTCTTGTGCTGTTTGCTTGACCTCCTTTGCATATAGTTTTGCAGTTTTAACCACAAATCCCAAAGGATCAACACAGATTTTCAGGTCATTAGATTCAGTGCCACATAATTTTGAAAAACACAACTGAAAACGAAGTGTTGATCAACAAAAGTCCCTTTTTTATCCTGCAGCTCTAGTCTGTGTTGCATCATTAGTCTGGGATTTGCATACTTGTGGAAACAGAAACCAGTCATGCAGATGAAACTCTGTCAATCACATAACATGTTAAGACAAATGAGGATGTTTATAAGCATGGTGTGTCTCTGAGAGGACATTAAAGAGAGGGATGGGGGAATTAGCAGGTTCAAAAAGGATGACAAAAGTGGCACTGATGTAAGAAATATACACTCATAACTCTAAATGTGCAGCAGCACCCCACTGAGATGAGGTATTTCAGTTTATAGTGTCCTCTCTGCTGCAGCCACAGCTTGTAGAAGCTCATGGATGAATGAGCCTACAGAAAAGTGGCGTTTGATGCTTTCACGTTGAGCTCTGAGCATGTTTGAAGATGAAAGAAGGAAAAAGGCACAAAGGGAACAATGAGAAGAGTCAGAATATGAGTGTACATCTGTTTACTGTATGCCTGTGTGTTTAAGACAGAATAAATGAGGTGTTTGCTTTCCCTGGGCTAATCCAGATCAGAGTTCGCCTACGGATGTCTTAACAGCTGCTGGCTAATCTCACACATGCTAGGAGCAGGAGCCCATTCTATCGTCTGCTTCAGGCTGTGCTGCTAGCTTTGTCTGTCTTAGAGAGTGTAAACAAAGACTGGCTGTGTTTTAGTAGATATTCTGCTTACTTTCACACAAAGATCGGCCTTTAAAGGGAACTACATGCTCAAAATAACCTCACATCTTGGTGTCATTTGTTTGGAAACATTTCTCTGCTTTAGTGTTGTTGTTGTTTTTTCTTTTTGCACAGAAAGCCCTCCAGCCTTGGCAGTTTTCCCCAGTGGATGCAAAAGGTGCACCGAGGAACAAGCAGAGCCTCTAGTTCCTCCTCTCCTGTACAGACATATAAAAAGAACAGGTTGTAGAGGAATTATCTTCTTTCTCAGTGCCAAAACATCACAGACAGGAGGAAAAAAAGTGAAGACAAATTGCATTCCAACAGCCAAAAGCAGAGTTCATGCCTCCAAGCAGGTATGGCTTTATAATTAGACAGCTGGCAGTCGGACTCTTGGAGTTCCTGCAGGTGAAAAGCAGAGACTCAGATCAGGTGTCATTAATGCCATCTTTAAAACACTGTTCTCTTGTTTCAGGCCAGTTTGCGTGCACATGCATGTTCAAAGATGATTTGTTTGCCCTTTCAGAAAGCCCGACAGCTCCTCTAACATCCCCCCTCTCTGCTGCATCTCTCAGAGGAGGAGAGTAAGCTGTGGAGGGGAAGATAAGAGAACCGTGGATAGAGGAGTGTAAGTTTCAGGACAGATACCTGAGGGGACAGAAGTCAAATGAAACAAAATGAGAAACTCTGAATTTGTCTTTTTAAGTGTCCCCTCAGGGAGTCTGGTGCACATTTGGGAGGGAGAAATGTGGAATCAAGTGGAAAAAGGTTTGTGGGATGGTGATGCTTTGTACCTGAGAGTGCTGCAAACTGCAAAGCTGCAGACAGACTCAAGGTATCAAAGCTGAGACGAACATTCGTCCTTCTGCATGGACTCAAAATAGGCAAATAAAGTTTTAAAAGTTTTCCAGAATGCAGCTCAAAGCCAAAGAAGGAGCCTCCTCTTATATGATCGCAGCACCGCAGCAGCAGATGGTTGTCAGGTGACAGGGATTAGAGAAAACACAGAGCACACTTTTACTGCTCTAATCTGCAGCTATAAACACAAACACGCACTCTGTCACACCCTCCAAAATCTTTCAGTCAAATCATGGCCTATGAAGGAATAGTAAGAAGAACAATAAACACAGAGGCGTGGGAAGATGACCCACACGCACACACACTCAGATGGTACAGCATGTTATTCCTACAGCTCTGGTCAGTGGTCTAATTAAATTAGCTGTGAGGAGCTAAAGGTAATGGGCTTGTAAGGTACGTCACATAAAGACAAGCACAGCTGCCGAGCACTTGAGTGCTAAAACTTGTTCAGCTGCTGGAGCATTTCATAGAGCTGTATTAGACTGATTCTGCCATTAGAGAGTCAGCCCACAGGGGAGTCTGAGTGAAGACACAAACCTGAGGAGTCTAAAGCAGCTGGTGAGCCATGAAGGAGACAAGCTGTTTGAGACCATCTGATGGAGTCAGGTCATGGCAGGAAGTAAGGAAATTAAGATATTAGCGCAGAGAACATGACCACAACAAATGATGTTTTTTTTTTTTTAAGTGAGAAGAAGGTGATAAAAATAATTCCAAATAGAACAAGAACTAGAAAAGCCCCCAGAGAGCACAGATCTCCACCAAGCATACTTTGATTGTCACCAACACTTTAGTCCGACTTTAATGTTATACTCCCTTTCAGCAGACTGTCTGCTACAATTTGGTGTTATTTGATTATGATGACCCAGTACATATTTCATATTCCAGATCTTAGTATCCAAAATATTGGCAGGATCTGGATCATACTATTACATCTGTCAGAAATGATGGTGACCTTGTCTTGTGTTGTTTTGCAAAGCAATCCGACCATTTATCATGGAGTTATATACACATATGGTGAAAATGGCCCTATCTCACAATGATAAAGAATCCTTTAAAAATGTCCTGGGTCCAGATGGTGATCCGGATCACCTCCAAAATTTAATTGCTTCTTTCTTATCCCATTTTGAACATTTCCTGAAAATTTCATCAAGATTCATTTGTTACTTTTTGAGTTGTTCACAGACATACGGACAAACTCTCCCAAAAACACAACCTCCTTGGCAGAGGTGAAAATAAATTTGATTAAAGAAGATCATGTAATACAGTATTCAAAATAAATATATTGATTGCATTATGGTGTAGGTAGCATGGATCAAGCCATTTTAATTGTAAAACTAGAATTTGATATTCGTTAAACTGAATGCTTGAACTGGAGCATGGGAAAACTTTGTCTTCAGTAACATGTTTGGAAGATCTGCTATTCTTAACATCCCCCCTTGTGGTTTAAATCCTACTTTTTCAACAGATTTCACAACCCAGCTCCTCCTCTTGTGCTGTGTCTGATTTAACCCGCGTCATATGTATCCTCACTGATGTTCGCCCTGCTGTGTAATCTGGGGCTCTTTGCTGATGCTCTCTCTGCCTCTGCTTTATTGATGAGAGTATTCTTAGGTAAAATGTTTGTTATAGCTAAAAGTTGTCACTGGAAAGTACATTAGTGCAGTGTTAAAACAGAAGATGCAAAACGCTATGGATGATACAGTGCACAGGTATAGTTGCTGAGTTTAAATGGCCAAATATACCAAAACAAGAAATGTGACACATCTCTCAAGTTGTAAAAACTTGCAATTCATCAGTCGGATGCTGAAATTCGACAGCTTTAAAGATCTTTTTTTCGGCAGAAAAGCTGCTGTGAGGATTTCCTTTTTTCAGACCCCAGAAAGCAAACTAGACCTTTGATGACAGAACAAAATGTCAGGGGGTGTCAGAGGGAGGAATTAACGGCAGCTTCAAGAAACTAACCTTTGACTGCATCTTCAACAGCAAATATTCACAGGTACAGGAAATGTTTGCCAAAAAGATAAGATGTATAACTTCAACAACAAGAAATGCAAAATCCAACTGTTCCCTCGACGGTAAAATAGTGTAACCACAAAAAGTCTCACACAGCCAGAGCTTCAGTCGAGTTTCATGAACTTTCCTCACTGTGGATGCTAAATTCCTTTAATTATGTTCTGAAAGGCACTGCTGTCCTTCAGTTGCTTTTATTTCTTCCCTTTGAAGCAAATTATCATCATTTTCCAAAAAATCCGTAACAGGACAAAGAATTCTGTGTTGTTAAGATTTTTTGAGAAAGTCTTACCAGAGTTTCAGCTTTCAACAAAAAGCAGCAAAAACAGGACAAAGCCTCGTTGTTGTAGACTAGTTTATCAAAAGAATACACAATAATTGTCATGTATAAAACATAGAAAACAAGAATTACAAACCATATCAAAATATACCTTCTTCTCTGATCTACTACTTCTTTTCAAAGTAGCTTAAAATTAATTGCAGTCCTTTCTGATTTTTCTTCTTTCCCCAGCGTGCTCTTCGTGTTTGTGCATTTTTTCGACTGGATTACATTTACACTTTTACAATACGCTCAATGAAGCCCGTACAGGTCGCAGAATTCATGGTAAAACAGAATAATAAGATGTTAAATTGTTGTCAAAAACAGACACCTTCCTGCTGGCCTCTGGTTGACATAACAAGCTGCATAACATGAGATGAAGAGGTCCACTCAGTGTCTGTTAGTGCAGCTTCATTAAGGCGGACACGGCACATTAATCTCACTAATGGAGGCTTCGCTCGCTTCACTGTCACATGAAGGTCGTGGAGTTGGACTACTGATGTGAGCTGCTTGTTTAAACGGACGCCATTGTCAAGATGGCTGAAGATGGGGGAGCCTCATTAAGCGGAACAGACGCACTTGTCATCTCCCAGGTGCTGTGAATCTAACAGGAGCAATTACACAGAGACGGGTGGGGAAAGAGTGATCAGTGGGTCGTTTGCCCTATTTGATGCAGAGATTAAGTGTTTTCACTGCACCTTTTTACACTTTTATACAACAATCGACTTTTCCGTGCTTGAGTTTTCCAATTAACTGTGAAATTTGTTGCACAAAGTTTCGTTTTTTGTTCCTCTTCATTGTCGATTGCCTCCCCTTTCATCCCGCGCTCGCTGTCGTCCGTCTGTTTCACTCTGCATTTCTGGTGTTCTCCGTGTTGTATGAGCAACGTCAGCACAACTCACGCATGCCAGGATTCCTCTTTGTGGGGTTAAAAGGTCAAAAGTTCGGCATATGGCGTGATGATTTGTGGAATTCCTCCAACACACAACGGGTCCAAACTGTGCCTTTGCATCTGTCTCTTTAAATAACAATCAGAGCTGTATGTTTATTTATTATTTAATTATATATTTATTTCATTTCTCATATTCATCCTCCAGATCTTCCACTCTCATGGTCCATTCATCCTCATTGGATTTTTTTGTCCGTTCTTTCCATCCGTCCTTCATTCAGGGATTTGATCAGGATCATTTACGGGAAGTGTTGAGAAACTGGTACCAGAGTTGTCCAGAAATAAAGGATGAAACTCACTCTTCTTGCTTTCAGTGTCCTTCATCTTCTGTAGAAATGAGGAGATTAGAATCGAAACCTGTCTTAGCTTATCCTGAGCAAAACTCTGAAACCCCTCCATCATCTCATCACCTCCTTCTTCAGCATCCTCTTCCCTCCACGTGTCAGCCCTCACTTTGCTATTTGCACACAAACTGATCCACCAGCGTCGTGCAGCGCTTGCACTTGACGTAGCAGCACCAGTGGAACTTGCAGTGGCAGCGCTCGTGCTTGTAGGTCTTGAACTGGTCGTATCCTCTGCCGCAGCACATCAGCTCGCAGCCGTCCATGCCCTCTGAAGTTTTGTTGCAGAGGCGACCTTGAGTGCCCAGCGAGCCTGTTGTCTCGTTGCGGAGGCAGTAGTCTGGGCTGGGGTCGATGTAGACCAGATCTGATGGGGTTGGCGTGTTGAAGCGCTTGTCTACCAGCTCCAGCTTATTCTGGAAGAAAGGAGAGCAAATAAGCACGAGTCTAAGGACTATTTTCCTGTTCATGGAGTGTGGTGTTTGTTTTTTCACACTTTGCTGTGAGTTTAATACCTTCCGTCCGATACGCATCGCTGCTGCACTGTCGTACTTCTCCTTCAGGAACTCTCCTACACGTCTGAAATCAGCCAGCTGGAGCCAACAGGTCTTCAGACTGCAGGAACCGGAGACGCCATGACACTTACAGGCCACATTAGCGAGGTTATAGACCGCCTGGAAGAGAGAATAAAGAACTTGGTATTCAAAACAAAACTACAAGATAGTTTGACTGTGGAAAAAAACAAAAATACAACAACAACGAAAAAGACAATTATATATTATATATTTTGTATGTTAAGATGATGCTTGAGTTCAAACACTTTTTTCGGTTTGTCAACATTCAAAAAAGGGAAAAAACAAAAGCAAAAAGAAAATAAAAAGAGTTTTATCACTGTATCAAATACAGGGAGTTAAAATAATACTGTCTTACCCTCAGTAAATACTTCTTTTTAAATGAGAAATTTAAAATTAGCTCATTTTTGTTTCTTATTGATCTTTTTCAACATAAATAAAAGTCAGTCTAGAAAGTTTACACTTTTTTTAATAAAATGTGTTGCAGAATAGACCTTATGACCATGATTTATGACCTTTACTCCATCTAAAACTTGCAAGTCTGACTTTAAGCTCAACTGTTGTAATTCTCTGCTACCATCTAGTGGTGAATATGTATAATTGCATCTTCCTGCAGCTAATACAGCATGTGCAAACACAGCTAATCCTTGAAAACCTAGCTTTACTCATATAAAACAATTACTTTATCTATATCACCAAACAAAAATGTGCTTTGGAATTCAAAGTTGAAATGAAAAAATTGAGTTTGGAAAAAATAAGTTAGACCTAATAAGACTAAAAAATAGCATGTGAACTAAATGACAAAGACACAAGCCCTACACATTAATAAGGGAGACATTAAATGCAATTATCCACACATCAGCCCTAATGCCTGATGAGAGAAGTAAAATGTAAATACTTTGGGCTATGGTGACATTCAGCATAGTGTCCTGGTAAAAAAAAAAAAACCCTGCAAAATCTTTATTCTAAAATAAATATTTGAAGACTACAGGCTGTTATTTGAGCTACAAAAGCAATGGCAGCTAGTACAACTATACTACTCTTTTAGCTATTTCAATTTACATTTTATGGAATCAACAAATGATGAATTTGACAATGCCTCCTTTGAGTATCCTGGCACAAACCCCAATCTGAACTCCTAGATTAGGGTTTTAGCAGAACTGACTGTCTAATTCTATGCTTTATCACTGTGTCCTTAAACAGCTTGTAAGGCCTAAGCTTTCCTGAGCTTTTTAAACACATGGCTTAGTTTGACCAGGAAGTAAAGTTTATGGTTCCAGCAGTCGCAAACCTTAAAGTCCTCTCAGTCCAGCAGTGTCCAGTAAAGAGGTGAAAACCAAAACTGACACAGATGATAGTCTTGTACCACCACGTCATTAATCAGTCGTTGTGAGAGTCTTATTCCTGATCATCGATGTGCTGTAACTGCTGACTCAAGTAGTCCTGGACTCTAATTTCCCTTCACACAAATGAGACCCACCTCACCGTCTCCTCTCGGCCTGATCTCAATTACCTTCTCACCTCTGTTAACCCCTGCATCCCTAACACAACCCCGACCTCAACCTCCCACCTCCTGCTCCCCAATCCTCTACTTTACTACCCAGCAGGCATAGCACTCGGCACCCTCCAATCCTGCGACTCGACCCCTGTGACCCCCTCCGACAGACCCAGAGAGTGAGGACAATGACATTTTGTGAAGGCAGAGGCTGAGCTCTGAGACGTTTGGGGTTGTGTTTGAGGTGATTCCTCACATTTTACTCAAGTGAAGACAAAAATACCAAAAAGAAAGATGATCATACTCATTCTCCCTTTTTTCTGTGACAAAAGAGCTACCAGGAGGTTAAGGATTAGTTTCATTTGACAGCACCAGGAGGACATCCTGATATTTTACGGCTCCTTGTGGTTTTACGAGCCTTCATGTTTACTCAGATCCCCCATGGTGGGGTTTATTAGAGGTTAAGAAACAAAGTTATAAGGAAATAAGAGACACGCCTCTTCTCGCAACCATGAAAATACTTCAACAATGAAATATCTTGCAACTATAAGCCAGAAAAAAATCAGTGATTAAGTATATTATGACTTTTTTAGTTGACAAACTTAACACTTTCATTTCTCTCTCAGTTGTGACTGGCTGTGATTAATTCTACAATCTGCCAATTGCATCAAACCTGTGTCTGCATGAATCAAACATCACACTGAGCTATCTGGTGGGTCTGTAGTGACAAGCAAAACACACACACACACACACACACACACACACACACACACACACACACACACACACACACACACACACACACACTGACACACACATGATTAGTCATCCATGGTGGGGACACGGTCTCTGTGTCAGGCACAATAGCTGCTGCTCAGACAGGGTTAGGGGTTAGGAGCCGTGTGTGTGTGTGTGTGTGTGTGTGTGTGTGTGTGTGTGTGTGTGTGTGTGTGTGTGTGTGTGTGTGTGTGTGTGTGTGTGTGTGTGTGTGTGTGTGCGTGTGTGTGAATTTTGTGGTAGAATGAGGCAGAAATAGAGAGGATAGCCTGTTTTTTTGTCTGTAGTTAGAGTAGCCATATAAGGGGGCACATTTCCCTGCTTGATCTTCTTTCGCATTTGTGTTTCATGTTAGGGTTTCAACAGTGATGTTTCTTTTTTAGGTTCTTGTAATAATTTCTTACTCTCATGATAAAAACTTATGTAACTTTTTTTTTTTTACCACACTGACAAAACAATGCGTAATTTGAGTATTACTTTTGATGGACACAGTCTTCTAATCTAAGACCACCAAAGCTTCTTGAAGTTATACTCTCTCAATAATAAAAGCTCTTCTTGATCACAGAGAAGGAAGATACCTTGCGTTTACGTTGCCAGCTTGCTTGACAGTGTACAATTGGTTGTGATCGTAACGTTTGCAGGATCGATATTTAAACCTTATGTTACTTAAACTCCTGTAACTATGATTAATCTAATTATTCTTAGTGTAGCTGTAAGACCTTTTGGAGGACGTCTGCCCGAAAATTTACAAATTAAATTTGAAAAAAGTAATCAATTTATGACTTTTTTGATATATTGTAGACTCTATAATATATAGACATGGTCTCAGTGATGTCACCCATTTGTTTGAGACACAAATAATGAAGTCTTTCATTGGCGGGAGTCAAACTGGAATTTCTGACTCAAAAGGTGGGCTGCGCCTCTGCTGGGCCAAACCCATGATCCAAATATCTCCTTAAAGAGGCTCGTGTTTTTCTGGGATAAAGACTTCATTTCCCATGAGCTCTAGCACCCACTGTCGTGGGGATGTGACTCTTTCAAAGATGTGTTTGTTTTGGATCAAATGGATGGATACTGAATCTTCTTTTTGACTCTACTCAAGGTTACTTTTTACCGGACACAGAGTGAAGAGGAAATGTATTTTTTCACAGTTATATAGTGCTATTGTTTGAAAATGAAAACATTCAAACTTTGTAAACTTGGTTTTTAGCGTAGTTTAGTAGGCGGCTATATTTACCTCTAGTCTCAGCTAGGTGCTCTAAGACATGTCTGTAATGTGTGACGTTAGTGAATCCTGGTTCTGTCCTGCCAGTCATCTACCAAGCAGAGCTGACATAACCTCACTCTTCATTTTATTGATAGACTCTCAAGTTTGAACAGACCACTGCAGAATAACTGCTGCAAGTGGGATGGAATAAACATTAGCACAAACAGATTAAACTGAATTTCTAGCAGTCTAGCTCCAGTGTCCACCATTACTACAAATTGAATCCAACAAAAATCGTTTTTAGCAGAGAAAAACACAGATCTCTCTTCTCTCTGCTAAACTTGACATGCCCCCTACACATGTCATCTTTGAAAACTGTGCACCGATGTTCAAAAACTAAAAAACCTGACTCTTATGTTCAGACTGATCCTGTTTCCCACCACAACATGAGATGCTCTGTTTACTCCAACAAGCCCTAAAGGTCTCCACGGGCTGAAAGAGACTCCTGTGAGCAGAGGTGCCCTGGCCCTGTCTTCAGAGTGGGAATGTGCATCTTGTTGTGTCGAGCTCTGCCTCATTTGATTTGTGTGAAGTGGAGACAGTGGACCTCGGAGGCTGTTTACTCTTGTGTAAAAGTGTGTGTGTGTGCAGGTCTTTCAGAGTCACAGGAGTGTGACGGAGGTCCATCCCTCACCCTGCGTCTCTGTCTCCAGACGCTTGTACACACAGGCAGTCGTGTTATCCTCCTTACACACAAATCAAATGAAGCTAAGCGAGCAGAGAAGCACACACACACACACACACACAAACACACACACAAGCACACACAGAGTGGCACGCCCCTGTCACCTCCACAAAAGCCCTGCGGTTTGCCTTGTTCACCCAAGCGAGACAAATCCCGCTTAGGACAAACCGGCGTGTCCACGGAAGAAAGCCAGAAGACGGGATAAAGAGGAAGAGAGAAACTGCCTTCCTCCCGCTTGCTCTCCTCCTTTTCATCCTTCTCTTCTCCTCTCTTCCGTTTGGATGGACAGGCGACAAAGAAAAACAGGGATCAAACAGGCAGGAGGTGGAAAAGTCATTCAAGAGAGTGGGTGTGTGTGTTGCAGAGAGACAGTATGTGTGCTCCTGTGTGTGTGTAATTCAAGGCTGTAGATCTACCTCCTTCACACACTCTCCTACAGCCCCAATGGGATCCTCAGCAGAAACACAAGCTCTCCAGACCCTGACCTTTGACCTCTGATACACAGGCACAAAACCAGGCTCACTGTCTCACACACAAATCAAAAAGACACACACACATACACATACACACACACACACACACACACACACACACACACACACATATACACACAGTGTCTCTGTCTTGCAAACAGCTTGAACAAAGCTCCCCTAACTGAAGATAAACACACTCTGCTAATCCAGAGTGTACAAGCTCAGGCAAATGGACTTTTTACGAGCAAGGTGTGTGTATGTAACTGGTGTGTGTGTGTGTGTGTGTGTGTGTGTGTGTGTGTGTGTGTGTGTGTGTGTGTGTGTGTGTGTGACGTGTGTGTTTGAATATGTGTCAGTGAAATATATACCAAAAAAAGCCACTTGTAAATACTTTTAGTTGCTCTACTTCCACACTTAAGGCTTTGAACTGTGATGTATGGTGTCCAATAAGTGTCAAAAATGCAAAAATTCAAACTTCAGTTTTTCTTTTCTTTTCCTTGCTCAGTTTTTGCACGTTTTTTTATTTGAGAGTTTTTACTAAAGTAAAGAATTTTCACTCATCTTCGGCTCTAATTTCAAGTTTGAAAGTATTAAAAGTTACTGTATGGCAGCCTTAGAGGGACAAAAATCTCATGTAGCCTTTAATGCTAGCTCAGAGTGCGTTATTTATCCATTCATCCGTCTGCCTTTTAGTTTTCTGTGTAGCATTAGAAAGTTTTTATTCTGCAAGATGAGACTTTATGTGTTTAACCGTGTATGCATGTGTGTGTGTGTGTGGGTGTGGGTGTGTGTGTGTGTAGGGTAAAACACTGGAATGTGCAATGACCTGGTGACCTAGCCAGACTCCAAGGGCGTTAGCGCTTATGCCATTTGGACCCTCCCAATAAATAACTTGCACACACACACACTCTCACAAAAAAATGCCAGGCTGGACATCAGGGGCCACACACACACACACACACACACACACACACACACACACACACACACACACACACACACACACACACACACACACACACACACATACACTCATTCCTTACAGACATATCGTGAGGTCAAAAAGACTTGATGTAAACACTCTTATCTTGTCTAGGAAGTTTCATAAAGATGTTTTCTTTTCAAAATAAAAGCGTGTATATTTTCAGTCTCATACCTGTCTCCCCGCTTCGTTGTTCTGGAGGTTCATCAGTGTCCGAGCGTGCTCAATAGAGCCTCGTGGGTAATTCTTCTCCCTCTCCCTGGCATCTACAAACTCCCGGGCAAATCGGTAGCCATAGTGCACGTTGTCGCCACAGCCTCCCCACAGCCAATCGCGCGGCAGGTCACGAGGTCGGGCGGCTCGGCTGCAGCCACAGGTGGAGAGCTCGCCCTCACGGCACGCCCGGCTGATGGCGTTGACCACTCCAGCAGCGCTGATGGAGTATGTGAAGGCTGTTTCCCTGGAGCCTGATGGAGAGAAGATGGTTTTTGAGTAACTACAAATTTAAATCAGGCGAAACAACATTGTTGATTAAACCTTGAGCTCACACAAGAAGAATAATCCTTTTTTATTGTGTTCTTATTCAGGCCTGCAGTTAATTTGTGTCCCCTGACAGGAAACACAGCCAACTGCTCAGGTTAACACACACCCCCACACACACACAGCAAACAGCCCCACACCCACTTGACCCAACAATGGACAATAGACGTCATTTTAGGCTCTAAGTCAGTACCTGGTTAAACTCAACAACTTTAAATACCAGCTCAGCCATCCATGATACACACGCTGCATTTAATGAGCGAAACATCTCAGTTTTCACCTTCAGTCAGCCTCCCAGTGTACCTGTTTCAACTGTGGCTGCTCGGCCTTTAAGTTAAAGACAGGGTTCAACGTTTAAAGATAGCAACATGGATTTTTACAAATGATTTCTGTTCATTTGTATCCAACTTTGTGATAATTTTTTAACATTTTCTATACAACTTGATACAAGTAAATGGAATCAAACAGGTGGGGAGCAAGCTTTGACAGAACTGTCTGTTTTTTTGTTGATTATTAGAGTAAAAATAAACATTTTAGAAAATGAAATCTTGCTGTTTGAAGAATTAATTCCAGCAATGTACAAAATTCTAGGTTAGAGATTTGTCTATGGGTTTAATGTTCTTCAAAACGGATTATATGTAGAGGGGGAAGTACTTTTAGACACTACTATAATCTTTAATCCTAGTTACCGTTCTCTCCTCCGGCACACTGACACCACTTCTGAATACACAAACACAAGCTGCAGGTCTATTTTCTGCATTAATACACAAACCATTCAGAGGAGAAGGAAGGACAAAGGTGATGGATATCCTGACAGGTAGGAGGTTAAGTGCTCTGAAACTGGACATTTGCATGTGAAGAGCGAAGATCCTTGTAGTATTTCAGGCTGATACCGGATCAACAAACTACAAGCTATTCAAACTGGGTACGAGGTGAAAACTTCTTCACTTAGATCTCCACATCTTGTGGATGCTAATCTTTCTCTGTGATGAGTTTACTGACCATATACAGAATGTGATTTTACAGTTTCACTCATTCTTTTCTGTTTCTACCGAAGAGTGCTCATTTTAAGCACGTAATATCATGTTTTTGTACTTTTATTATTCCACCAATTTTTTTTTATTAATTCAACTTTTGTAGAATAGTATTAAATGAAACATCACTTTGAAAAAAAATCAAAATATATATTTTTTGCATTATACATTTTTTTTAGCCTTTTTAAAACATGTCATGATTAACATATTGAGCAAGAAACTCTATTTGGTTACCTTTGCTCACACTTAAAAAGGAAAAAATTCTAAAAGAAAATTCTCAAAAGCAAAAAAGTTTACTTATGTCCCCAAAAAACACTCTAGGGTTAAATTTTGAATACTAATTTATTCCAATGAGTGCCTTATGAAGGGTTAAAGGCAAGCTCTATTCTTTTTCCTGTCCATAAAAGATCAAATAAATTGCAGTATAATGATAATGTTTGTAATAAATGAATCTTTTTGACTTCGAGATGCTAGGACAGTTGGGGTTTATGTTTTTTTTCGGACTGGGGCCTTTGAAGCCCACTGGAGTGAGTTTTCGTGTGAACTCTAGCCCCCAGTATCACCCATAATATATTGCAGTTTAGCCTGGAATAAACACCGAGCAGCCAGACAGGCAGGTATGCATACAGAGCTCCTCATTCAGGTTTTAGTTGCAGGCTCACCGTCAGGGAGGATGCTCGCTCACATTATGCAGCAGGATAAAGAGACAGAGGAGAGCCCGAGTGCTTTATGAGACCTGCGGAGCCCAGACTTCAAATAGCGGGTCCGGATCTGCCGGCTCCGTGTCAGCTCATCAGCGCATTTCAAAAGAGGAGCCGCAGGACAATGGAGCCACTAACACCTCGGTATAAACCTGCAGATAGACCGACTGTCAATAGAGAGACAGGCAGCCACAGAGGAGCTGCGAACACCTCGTCTGACTGCCCGCAGCGGATTTGACACTTACTTGTTGATGAGAGGTTTCCCACATCGCCTGCTGGGAATTAGACGCACATGAAACCGACCCGGGGTCTGAGCTTCTTGTAGACATTTACTAAACGTGCTGCATGTTGATGTTTTAGCTCTTAATATCGTGTTTTGTTGCGTCTTGTTCACGACTTAGCCTCACCGCGTCAATTTTGACTGAACAAAGTCACTGCGCCTGCGCAAGATAACCTGCGTCATATAAATTAATGCATGAAAAATTAACGAGACAACTAAATTTCTTAACTACAATGCTTAATACTGAATGTTCAGGTCTTCTCAGTGTTTACATGTCCGCTTTTTATATGTTCCCACTTTACAGTTATTCTGTTCAAGTGTTTATTTTATATTATCTTAGTGTTTATAAATGTACATAACTTCTTTTTTCTCTTTTTTTTTTTCATTTTCTTCACATTAATTAATTCATACTATCTGCTTTTTAAAGTCTTTGCACCAACAGATCAAGACAAATTCCATGTAACGTAAAAACTACTTGGTACCAAATTTGATTCTGGTTCTGGTGTACCAAACATTTGCTAGCTATACTGTGTGCTAATTCTCAATATTTAGGGTGTTTAGTATCATTTGACAAACTTGACTTCCAACTTCCTAGATTTAAAGCTTTGTCTGATTATCAACCACATATACACCCAGAATATGGAAGTTAACAGGCTACAGCACGGTAGAAATGTAAAAATACACAATCATTCTTGCAAAGTATCAGGAAATTCACAACAACTTTAAGGATGAATATAAAAAAAGAATCACCAAACCAACCAAGTGCACCATGCCCAATTGCTTTTGTAAGTCTTTCCTTGAGTGTATGACCCTATCACAAGTCCAAGGCCTATAGGAAATGTTTGAGAATGGTGGGCCGCAAAGACATTATTTATTTTCATTTTGCCCAATACTATTTGTTTTTGCCCTCAGCCCCAGGCCGTACGACCTGTCCACTCTTCAGACTGCTAGTGACTCCACCAACCCACTGTTCAACTCATATTCCTGTCCAAACAGTGATATGCGGCACACTGTATTGTTATTCCAGTCTAATATATGACTGTCTGGCCTCAGATGACCTCTTCTGCTGGTCAAACATTCAACATGGCAGCTCTGCACATCCTGCCTGAACACTCGCTTGGTTAAAATCACAACAACAATCAAAGGAAAACAGTGAACTTGTGCAGTACTGATGAAATCTGGTTGAGACTGCTGTTTAGATTGGAAAGATTGATATGAAAAACATGACTGATTGCTCTGCTTGGTTTTAGCATGGACTAATTCTATGTATGCCAGAATAGTGTCTGTCATTACTGTCATTTTAAACACTGATGTTATCCTAGAGATTTCTTTCTGGTTTGAAGTCAAAAACTTCTCAACATCTCTCAAACTAACTGGCAAAACTTTCAAGCGAACAGCAAAAACATTTTCTTGATTTCCTAAATAAAACGGCATTAATTTACCAATCTGCATGACCCGTCCGAACACAGATGTGTTGTCCACAGTGCTGCAGTTCCACCTCCTCTGTCTGAACTGGTACTGGCACTCCTTGATGCCAGTCTTGGCTCCATCTCCAATATAAATCATGTGGTCCTGGTAGAGCTGGCACAGCTTCCTCTGGCCCTGCAGACCGCACAGCAGCACAGGAGGAGATGTGAATAAATTAGTTTTTGTACCTTTTTTTCTTCAGTTTCCAAACTCATGAGAGTGGTATCAAGACTTTTTGTAAACACAGAGAAAAGACGAAAAGTTACCTGTGAGAGACCTGACAGCTGACTGCAGAGTGGCTGAGCTCCGATGATGTACATCTCCGGCCGCTGGATCGGGGTCAGCGCTAGTGACCTGAGACACAGACCTCATATTAAGTCTAAATTTAAAACCAATAAACTTTATCTACACATTTATCTTTACAGCCCTCAGAGGAATGGCACAGACAGTGAATCTGTGATCTACGACTCTCTCCCTCTTCCTCTCAGAGAGAAGGCCAGCACTACAGAGGACAAAGTTCAGACACAAGTTTATTAGTACGACTGGCCTATAAAGCACAGATAAATGGGTTCTGGTGTCCCTCACTTAAAACACACTCCTTGAATTTTCTTCTTTGACATTTTATCCTGTGAAACCCTTCAAAATATCTGTAATTTAAACATTTTGAATCAAATTTGCATTGAAAACAAAACAGGAAATTTGTGTTTTCCAATCTAAAACTCTTATAGCAAGATTACTCCAACAGCTCTTTTTGTTATTAAAGTTACACACACAATGTTATGTATGTTTGTGATTGAGGCAGTCCTGAAATAATGGCATGATTTGTGCCAGCTGTCCTTAAACAGCAATCGAATGACTGATGCACTACAAAAGGGAATTTACACAAACTAAAATTGAAGCCAAATTGAGCAGCATTCTTCCGTCTTGTATAACAAGAAGTTTGGTTAATTGAAGGGTCCTATAGGCTCAGCAGCAGGCAGCCGTGCAGCGCCATTTGGAGCCAGGCCAGGGTAAATATTGTGACAGAGCCCTCACATTTGTTGCACTCACTGTTGGGCTTCAGAGTGAAGCATCACCCCCAAAACACACACACACACACACACACACACACACACACACACACACACACACACACACACACTGAAGGCAGCTAGAGCCTGTATGGCTCCTTTTTCCATGTGTCATTTGTTGTCAATGGATTCTGATTAAAAAGTTTTTAAAAAATCATTTAAAAGCTGATTTCAAACGCAAATTCAGAAGTTAAAACTTAAAATCTACTCCTGAAACTTCTTCTGTCCATCTGTCAACAGTTGCTGCCATCAAACCGACTCCATCCACTTTTCATGCGCCATCACATCCTCCAAAATATCAATACACCACAGGGATCGTTCATTTACTCACCACCATGAGTTGGCATCAACTAGCAGCAGTTGGGAGCTGCAGGCGAGGAAAGCGGCTGCCAGCAGCAGATGCCGCGCAGCACCGGTTCTTCTTCTCCGGACAGGCCTGGTGTCCATGATCCGCCGCGTCACCGCCGCACAGCCGGAGCAGAAAGAGCTGAAGAAGGTGCTCTGCTGTAGGGACATGGAGAAAAATCAGGAGGCGTCCTGCTCGGTCCTGCTGGGTCTGCAAATCCCCGCAGTGCGGGCAGGTTCGAGTCCAACACACGTGTGATTGGTGTGCTTTGCAGCACGTCTGCTACACTGTTTGAGTCCACTTGTCTTTTACTCTCTCATGTTCTGTCCAAAATACTTGAAGCTACGAAAAGAAACCTGCCATCAAAAAATCCACAGTTTGTTTCACTGTGGATTAAAGTGCTGAAATGACAGGAAAAAAAGTCTCAAAATAACTTCAGGAGCTTCTTGATAAGATCCAATTAACTGGTCAACATTCCGTGCGTAAAATGTTTAGTTTGGTTTTACGCACAGTACTAGACCCTTATCCACGCTCACACTTGTCCCAAAATGAAATAATGACAAAAACTTTCACTACAGTGTGCAGTGTGATCCAAGGATTGTTAAAACTTAATCTCTAATTGAGCAACAACGCAACTCTTCCTTTCTCTTTCTGAACCCTTGCAAACACTACACATCTCCTCTCTGCTTCACACTGTCTTTAGAACTGCACTCCTCCTCCAATCACCCCCACTTTACTCCAGAAGCCCCCCACCCATTAACCACCCCTCTTTGCCTGGTCGTTGCGCGCATGTGCGTAGAGTCAACTATGAGCGTTTGATGCTAGGCCAGGACCAGACGCACCTGTAATGCTGCGTTTAAGACTAGTAGATAAAAACTAAACACGTTAAATCAACTGTTCACTGGTACATTATGGTAAAAAAAAAAAAAAAAAATAATAATAATAATAAATAAACCAAGTATTCTACCTCCCTGAATAACTCAAGGCCTTCTATGTCACTTTAAGCACCAACGGTGTGTAATAATGTAAACAATTTTTATGTAGTATTTTTGTGAACGTATACAAAGTTCCTTAGTAAATACAATCAAGAGAAGTTCTTCAAAATAGAAAGTGCTCAATCGGATCGATCAGAATGATGTTGGGGCATGAAAGCGAAACTGGGGACCTCAAGAGACTTACGCTCACTAAATTCCTCTCATCAGCTCAAGTGTATAATTTGTTTAACCAAAAGGTGAATGGCTCAAAGTCGTGTAATCCCCTCTTCTTTAGTCTGCAAAAATAAAAGAAAGAAGCAGACCACCCCCTTCCACGAAAACGCACAAAACACGCGCACATCAGAGATGGTCTATGATTGAAGAATAGCGCGAGGTCTTCTTTATCCATATACAGAGAACAACAGAGTAGGAAAGTTTTGTTTTTATTTTTCTGAGCTTTTTAAAACGGTTCCTCACAATCCTGGGAATGGCAAAAGAAAAATAAGAAGCCTAAAAACAATCTTTTATTTATTTAAAAACATGTATCAATAAATAAATGTCGACATTATCCGTATTAAAATGTCTTAGAATGCATAACTATCACAGCCAAAGCGTCTTCTAAAGGGTGTAACAGTTTGTACGTTACGCAGAAAGTGTTTGTTGAACCACACAAAGAAAGGATCTGTTTTTTCCCACTAAGAATGAGTGAGTTGAGCGAATCCATACTGAACAGTTCAGGTCTAAAGTCACTCGAAAGGCCTGAATATGTTTACACTGCGTTATGTTTCTAATCTTGTAATTTACATTCCGCTCAATCTCATCTTCACAGGATTTCCGTGGGTGTTTCTCGTCACGTAAAGTCGGATGTCACTCGTCTCTGCATGATAATAGTTCCGAATGTTAAGCAGAGGGGTTGGGGGGAGCGCACACCTTTAATCTCCCAGGGGCCCTAAACTCTCCCCAGCGCGCGCACAAATACACACACACACGCGCGCGCCTTCAGAGCTCTGTGAGGTGATCTAACAGGCTGCTTCAATATACAAGTGATTGATATTCATTCTGCAGACAGGGCGGGTGCTCGGTTGGGTCAAAGTCAGGTTGAGCGGGTGAATCAACAGTGAAACAAAGCGCTGCAGAGGTCATTGGAATATAAAGCAGCGCTGCAACAAGTCCACCCGAATACAAAGTGAGCCGAAGACTCATGAAATCAGCTTCACTCCGTCAAATATGACCTCCTCTACATGTAGTAAATTCATCTCCATGGACAAAATGCTAGGCCAGAACACCTCTTGTAATCGCTGAAGAGGTTTGTGAGACAACAGCGCCCCCATCTGGTGAAGTCTAACATGAAATTATTCTTTAGTAGCCTCTTTGATTCAGCAGTGAACTTCAGTTAGCTTTGACCACTAAACTGTTAAACTTAACATATCTGTGTAATCTTGTTGGAAAAACATCATACCTGAGTGCCTGAGGTCCCAAACAGTAACTTTTTTATTATAAGATCTTAACACCAAAATATATTATTCGAACAAGTTTTTATCTTGTGCGCACAAGTAGTTGTGTTTTGTTGTTGTTTTGCACAAGATAGTAACCGGATATTACACACTTAAACTATTATCTTAATTTTTTTTTATGTTTTATGCTCATTTTTTTTCAATAATCACTTTTTTCAATCCTGCAGAACTCATATTTTTTCCACCACTGAAAATGACAACACTTGGTTGAAGATCACAAGAGCTACTGAAAACCCTTTTTTACCTTGAAGCTGCTTACAAAAAAGCTGTCTCTTACAACACCAGATGATTTGTTAGCACCAGACATTTTTCCTTGAGAAGCTCATTGATGGTTTCACATCCCTCAAGGATAAAATTGTGTCCCCAAAATTTGTGATAAGAGAGAGTCAAAAATCTAATTTCTCTCTTCTTAAAACATGACTGCATTTAAAAACCAGTGAAATAATACTAAGCCTGTAGGTCACTTGCAGTCTACACTAAATTGAGGAATGTGCATCAGGTGTTGTTAAACTTGTCAGCTGAATGGTCCATAATGAATCCTGATTCTTGTGACTTTCTGATGCTACTGCTCCAACAGAATGAATATTCAGTTATTTCTGAAACATAAAATGATATATTTTTTCATGCATTTTTTCTAAATTTTATTTTATTTTCTATATTTTTTATGCTACATGTCCCTCATTTTCTTGCAGGCATCTGGCTGTTCTGATCTTCCACTTCAAAATAACATCAAAACAAACCATTGGCAACAAAATCCAGATCCTTACCATGAAAATTTAAAGAGTCATTCCCCAGACCTATTTTTTATACTTTATCTTTAAATTGAATTTTTATTCTAGTAAATATGTCTTAATTCTGATAAATCCTCCACTTCAGTTCCTGAAGTCTCTTTTCTTTTCTCCTCTGCAGCAAACTGTCCTACTGGGCCCTCAGTAGCCAGTCCCCACCCCATGCTGGTTGCCTCAAAAGAAACATGCTGAGGATTTATTTTTAGGACATGATATGTAGATTCAGAGGCTGCCCTGTGATAGCCTGTGATTTGCTTGTACTGCGACTGTTTGAACACAAGGGGGCGCAGTTCAGCCACATGAAACAGTGAAGGCAAAAAGGGGCAAAAAGAGGCAGAGTGAGGTAGAGAAGGAGGGAGGGGTGAGAGCACAGAGACAAAACTTTGAGCAAGTGAGATGAAGCAAAGAAAGGAGGTGGGAGGGAAAACAGAGGGAGGGTGAAAAGAGAGAGGGAGTGTCCAAGTAATGGATACACAGAGGGAGGGAGGGAGGGAGCAGGAGAGGACTTGTCCCCAGAGGATATGAGCAATAGCCGTGCAACAGGGAGCAATGCCTGAGAAAGTCGGTAGCTCTTCTGGATTAACGGCAGCCTCCTTCACTTCTTTATAGCCCACGGTGCCAGAGTACAGCCAGCGAACGCAGCCTGATAACTCCTGCAGGGAAAGTAACAGCTGCGGCCGGCTGATCATGTTTGAGCTGATCCTCTGGAAGCTGCTCGGGCCAAAAATGCTAAATAACAGTATCTTAAAAATGACTGTCACTTGAAAATGTATCACCCTCGGGTTAAAAAAGAAGAATTTAAGGATGAATAGAAAAAGAGGGGATGTGTGGCACTCGAGATACCTGAAAGGAGACTCAGTGTGTCTCCTAACTTAGGGAAATATTATAATTACTGCAGATTTTTACATTTCAAGGCAGAGTCTGGCACATTTACTCTTTTGAACTCCCTTTTAGGAGCAGATTCTTCAAAATGCAGGCAAATCATGGTTCTTATGCTTCTGGAATGTCTGTGACAGATATGTTATGGCACATTTAGGTCTGATATCTGTAGGCCATTGCTTTGAACTCTTGTCATCAGTGTTTACTAAAGAGGAGTTAAAACCAGGAAGGATTAATTACTCAAAATCTATCAATCTAAAATATAAATATCCACAAGTAATGATGATAAGAAAGGCATGTAATCCAAATCTAACAGGAAAGAGGATCAGATGTTGTGGTGTCAAAGCACAGAACTGGAGATGGAAACGTTGACAGGGACCAGGCTGGAAAATCTCAATCAGGTGGACTCATGGAGTTCTTTTCACCAGTTTCACCTCATGAAGCGCTATAATCCTGTGAATTATTTAATAACTGGACAACAAGCTGTATGATGTACAGTAAGCAGGTTGTTGCAGCACTTCATGCTATACTGTGTGTTGATTAGTCAAAACTATGGAAGCCCTAGAATGTCATGATTAAATACATTAAATTTACTCAGTTTTCTTGTGAGTTTTCTCAGCTTATTTTTTGTGTTATCTTGAGAGAACAAGCCTTGTTTTCTCAAGATCATGGAGTAATCTTGAGATAATGAAGCTTGATTTCTCCAGATAATTTTGGGCAATCTAAAAATCAAAACAGGTGAATTGCTTTCATCAGCAAAAACGGGCCAAGGAAAAGGCAGACACAAAAATGTCTCTGAAGGTTTGCTTATGGAAACCTTTTTACTCGTCACGTCCTCTAGATTTTCAAGTTCAATTGTTTTTTCAGCGTTACATCGAGGCCATGACCTGGTTCTTTGTACTATTCATAAAGCACATAGAAACACAGAAATAGGCTTGATTTACTTCAGTAAAGAAAAAAAAAGCTTGGCACACCATCCTCTAGCTAACAATAGTGATCAACCAACAGATTTGATTTTTATATCACTAGAAAATGGTCTTGTTATCTTGGTAAAACAGCCTGTTTAACCAAGAATACAAAATAAATTATCCCTAAATCTTAAGAAAACAAGACTTAATTTTTCAACATACAGAGAAAGTAAGTCGAGACAGCAGGAAAAAATATTAAATGAAAACATTCATGAAAATGGAGAAAATAAAACATATGGAATCATGACTTCTCAGGGCTTCCATACAAAAATCTAAAATGATGATAATTCTCAAAAAGGAAGAACTCCCCACATCACACCAGAGTTGTTTTCTTGTTTGTCTTAGATAATTCTCTGCTGATCTAAAAATCAAATCAGTAAGGTAATCATCATCATCATTAGCCAGGAGACGTGTCTCTTTGTTCTGACTAATGATGGTGATCAACCTGCAGACATGAATCTGAAATTGCCAGAAGATTATCTTGGTACCTTGGGGAAACAAGACTTGTTGAATTTAAACAATGATGAATTAGTAGCTCATTCTTTCAAAAAATTGAAATGATAAAACATACCTGATCATGACCTTTAAAGACTCCCATACAAGCACCTACAATGACAATAATTAAGTGGTGTGACCATAGACTGTAAAAAAAAAAAAAAAGAATTTCATCTTGCTCGGCTCGAAGTGAGGTCTCCACAAAAAACTGCTCCCCCTGGTGGCTGGCTGCAGTGTAGCCCAAAAAAATCTGTCTCTCCAGTCATTCCAGATGGGCTGTGGTCAAACTTTAAAAATTTATTCCACCTCGTAGAAATGTTTCTCACGTCCCACTGTTGTGATGATTTAGAGATAGTATTTGGCTGCCTTGTATTCAATTCCTCTTTTTTCAGAAAAGTTTAGTTTTCATTAGTTATAGGAGGTTAGAAATGAGGGTTTACGTTAGATAATGTATATGTGCGCAGACTCTGGCTGCACAACTGCTACCAATGGCTGCGCCTGTGGCGGGGGTGTTTTGGTTTTAAAACTGTCCGATGATAAATGGTGGAGCCACACTGTCCACTCTATATACAGTCTATGAGTGTAACATGTCAGTAGACCCCACACATCACACCAGATCAGTTAACAGAGTTTGCATCTTACATGTGATTTTATCACTTCCTGTTGACACTGTTGCTAAAACGCTGGTTAGCAACACAGCCATGGTATATGAATAACATGGATGATAGTTCTACTTGTTATTTGGAGAGTAGAGCATTTTGGATGGTGGTTAAAGGCGTACTTTACGGTATCTGTTACATGCAGGACTTCTGTTGCTATGGCTCATGTATAAGTTGCATTGCACTGATGGTACTCCAATGATGTCAAAGATAATCTATTAATTGCCCATAAAACCAGTTTAGACACAATTCTTAATAAAAGTCTTTCACTTAACTCAAAGAAAACCTATTTCTAATATAAACACAGCAGGAAACTCTGTCTCTACTTAATAACATGTTTATTTCCTCTGAGCATTAGTCTTTAAATTAATTGTTTAGTTCACCTTCTGTTTCTGTTCTGTCACACTTTTATGTGACAGCAATTAGTACATTTTCCTATCTGCTCTTTCTCATCTTACCCGCTGCTTTTGCTTTTGAAAACCTACAGAAAAACAAGTTAGAACAGAGCAAACCAGGGAATACGTGCCAACACTTTACCGGCACATGGACACGTTTGTGAGAAGCGAAGAACTCAAAAGGAGAAATGCAGCGACAGAAAGCCCACGGGATGAAGAAACTACCTGCTCCATTTACTGGAGATGTACTTCTTCTTGCTCTGAACGACACTCATACGTATGATGCAGCTACACACACATGTGCAGCAACTAACTGCCAAATGCAGCTGGTATCCAGCTCACACACACACACACACACACACACACACACACACACACACACACACACACACACACACACACACACACACACACAACCCAGGGGAAAAGATCAGGGACCTGAGTGAAGAGGAGTGACCTTAAGTTTTTATCTCCCTCTCCTCTCTCCTGCTTCCTTACTCTTCTCCTGCTTCCTTTCTCCCCTGACTCGGCCCGTCTCCTCCCCTCTTCCCTCCATCCATCCTTCTGTCAGCTGGCAGAAGATGAGTCATGCCTCTCGCTGCGAGGCTCAAACTCTACCCCCCTCCCCCCTCTAAATATATCTTCTCTATACTCTTCCTCCCCGCTCTTTCTACGTCTCCATCTCCTCCCACCCTCCCTCCTCCTCCTCTTCACACTCTTCCCTCCGCTCCATACCGCCATCTGTTTCTCCACATCTCTCTGCTTTGTTCTGTTGCTCTACCTTCTTCTTCTTCTTCTTCTTCTCTGGATTTCATTTCTCTCGGAAAAAGTCGGAATAATCAGCCATTTATGTTTCTGTCTTTCTCTCCTTCCTTCTCTCCCCCATGGTGCACACAGCTGTTCTCATGCTCCCTCGTCTCTTAACTGTGATGCTGTGAACACACAATCCTATTTATTCTGCCAATGTTATGTGTAGACAGTGAATGATATCGTCTTTCTGAGCTCATGTGAGTCTTGGTCAGTCCATCATCACAGAAGGACATTTAATGGCACGATATAGTTATTGCATACATACTATCTGTGCTAAGTAGCTGTGAGTAATGATTTCTTTTCTTAGCACATCTATTTTAGCATCTTCTACCAATGACAATCCTTAGGGTTTTGAAAACTAGTTTAACATAATGATACCAATAATGGCATCAGATGTAGTTCAAAGTAAAAAACTGATGATTAAATCAAGAAGCTACTTTGTAAATGTTTACAACATAAAAAAAACACTCAAAAGCAAAATCACAGCTGACCCAAGCATTTAAACCAAGCTGTAATCACAACAGAGGTTGTGATATAGAGCAATATGTTTATAATGAAACATTAAAGACTGGAAATTTGGTTTAAAGAAGAAATTGCAGCAAAGCGCGGGTTTAGCACAGGGGTTAGATTGTGTGCCCTGAATGCACAGAGTTCATTTCTTGAAGAGGGTTCACTGGGTTCACTGGGCGACCTTTGAGTCATTCCACACTCTTTCTTCTCAGATTCCAACTTCATTTCCTATCATTCCAATAAAGGCATGAAAAAAGATCCTATTATGAAAGAAATGTATATTAAATCCAAATCCAGTGTCACATTAAAGAGGGGGTATTCTGCGTTCCCATATTTTACACATAGATATACATTAACAGAGCTGTGTTCATACTAAACAAACTGCTATTTACTTGTTGTAGAAATCCCTGAATCTGTCTGTAAACTTCTAAGAAAGCTCTGTTTACAAAACAAAAAAAAGCATGAAAGCTTCATGGGATATTCACAGGATCTTGAAATGATGATGTCATCACATAAGGGTCTCCTAGCTGGTTCATGACACATTGGAGGTATGAGACTCAAACACTAAGGGCTCCCCATAGCTCTGCCCACAAAAAGGCCTTCAGAGGACTGGCCAATCAGGGAGAAGGGGGTTGTTTTAAAGAAACAGCAACTAAAACAAGGCATTTTAGACAGAGGCAGAAATAACTTTTTTGGTTTTCGTCTGAGCTGTAAATCATGTTAAGTTACAAAGGGAGCACCAGGGAAACAGTATTAAGTAGGGGTGGGAGAAAAAAATCAAAAATTGATTCGTTAGGATTTTTGTTTGATGATACCGAAATTGTGATTCTTTGTCAAAAAATCATTTTTTTTCAAATTCATATTCATCATTTCAGTCTTTGTTTATAAACTGGATTGGAAAAAAGCTACCACTTTTCTCCAGCAGAGGGTGAAATGTTTCTCTCTGACTCATGTGATGTGCATTTTATGGGAAAATATGGCTCCTGATATAATCTGTAGACATTATCATCATCTTTTAACTTTTTCACATGGTTTGGTAAAAAAGCAAACTAAGAATCGCAAAAATCGTAAATACAGAAGAATCGCAATTTGAATTGGCACCCCAAAAATTGTAACAGAATTGAATCTCCAGAATAGCATAACGTCCCAACCCTAGTATAAAGACTAAATAAAAGGGGCAATACCCCTCTTTAAATTGATTCTGACTGATCAAAACCTGATGCCACCTGTGACTGCTTCTTAACAAATACAGCAGCAGGAACAACCTCATCACGCCTTATATAAAATCACTGCAGGGAGCATGTGCCAACCTTGCCTGGGGACACTCTGGGATGTATATTCTGTAAACACGCTCTAGGATCCGTCCCATCTGGTTTAGGAATATATCTGGACTCTTTTGGCCTGGCCTGGTGCGTCGGTGGAAAATAATTAAGCTTTGGCTGGCCCAGCGAGGCACCTGACCAATTCCCTCAGAGAGGCCAAATCCCTGATCAGGGAGCCCAGGGAGAAGCCACAGAGGCTGGGAAAGCTCTGCGTGGCGCCCCTCTGGTGCCCTGGAGCTGAGCTCTCGTCTATCTTCAGTGGTGTTCTGAGAAATAATCACACGCGCACAGACTGCGGAAATACAAAGAGTCATTAGCTGATACAAAAACCTGAATAGCAACGACAGATTTTGCTCTCTGCCTCACACACTTAACAGTTTCTTCATTTCAGATCTGAACAACGCATGTCAAAAACATCCAAACATCACAGTTTTCAAACTTCAGACGAGCTGGTTTCCATTTTTATGTCACAATCAGAACACGCAAGAGTTAAAACCAACCAGATAACACACAAATATACACACACATATAGACACTTTCACATACACACAACAATACGCAGCCTATTCATGCCAGCAGATGACAGAGCGCATTGAGAAAATGCCAAAATGCTGACTACTGAGGGAGAGAAAGCACGCGGCAGAAAAATCTCCCATGTCAGACTGCAGAGCTGGCAGAAATGAGGAGCATTGTTGAGGACACACACTGACACATACACACACACACCTAGGCAGCCTGTGTGGTCCAAAAACGGGAGCAAGGCAGCAGTGCATAACACACATGCGTATCTACACACATATACACACACACACAGGCTGTGAAGTGTTGCAGAGATACTGAAGTACAGTCAAGCTGACTGAGAACGAAAGAGAAACCCAACGAAAGGATAAGATAAAAGAAAACTGGAGGTAGGATAGAGAGATGAAAAAGAGAAAGAGAGATAGTTTGTACATCTCCTGGCTGTGACCTTCTGTTATCACTACTGCATACATGTGCTCCATCCGTCTCTTTCCCCCACTCTATCATGGACTGTCTTCCTTTCTCCTCTTCTTCTTCTCACATCCATTCTCGTAACGACACAGACCTCGAGGTCCCTTAAATTTTCAGCAGACAGGATGCAAAAGGAAGAGGGAAATCTTTAGAGAACAGACAGGTACGGGAACTAAATATTCTGTCTCTACTTAGAGTCGGATGAAACAATAATGGAGGAAGAACTTCAAGTTCTCCTTCTTTAATTAAATAAGAAAATGTTTTGTAGCCCTTGCTAACTCTATGAAACTTTAACAAGCCACTGCTGAGAAAGAAAGTTGCTCTGTAGAGGCAGTTTTCTACAATTCAAGCACATTAATGGCTACATTAGGCTTTGGAACAGATCATAATTTGAGTCAAATGACTGGTTTGCTGAGTTAAGCTCTCCCCTAATAGGGCAAAAACCTGTCAGTCCTAAAATTTGATCAGAATTATTGGAGTCATGAGAGGCTTCTCCAGCTAAATGTGACATGCAAGTCCTAGAGTCCCCATAATATTGACTCTCATCAGAGGATGCATGTTGTAAATATCTCTTCACATAGACAGTACCCTGTGTACAGCCTGTTCAAGGTGGTATTGTTGTGTCCTTTTTATATCTTTAAAGAGGGATATTATGCTTTTATAGGTGCTTATTCTGTCTCTCTGGTACCCCTGTAGTAGCTTTACATATTTAACATGTAAAATAAAATCCCTATTTTTTCTCAAACTGGTGTTTTGGAAAACCCTTTTTCAGCCTGTCTGAAAATTGTCTCCTTAAGACTTCCTGCTACACAAACCCCTCTCCTCTGATTGGCCAGGCTCCTTGAGGCCTGTCAGGGGGAGACATGGGGAAAGACCTTGGTGTTTGAGGCCCTTCCCTCCAGCATGTTATGAACCAGTTTGGGGATCCTTCTGTGAAAACCTTATCATTTCAGCAAGTGTCTTGAAGATGTTGTACCATTTTTTGAACATATTATTTTTGATCAGTTTGCAGACAAATTCAGGGATTTCTATAACATATCAATATGTAGAGATTTGAAAGTCTGCACACGTTTAGTGTGAACATCCAGAATGCTTCTTTATAGTCATGTTTAAAGGGTGGGAGAGCAGAATACCCCCTCTTTAATGTTAAATGACTGGAGCACAACGTTGAAGCAAAGCTGAGCCATCATTGGTAGTGTTTACAGGTATTAACTGAGGCAAAACTTCCCCCTGTAGAAATCAGTTTAGAAACAATAACCCTTGGATACTATCATTATTCCACCTTGATGTAAAAAAGCAAAGTGACAGCAGAGCTATGTCAGTATGGATTTCTGAATTTAGACTCCGATGTTGCTCGTCGACCAACTGACGAAGGCTGTGTCCACACATGCAAAAATTCACTCAGATATTCCAGATGAGCTGTATGTGTGAATAAACACTTTATAAATAAATGTCTTTGTTCAGTCAGGGTGATTCCATGTAGGAGTGGAGCAGAACATGTATGGGAAGAATCACCCTGGCAAGTTTGCTGGGTTGACGTTAATTACCTCCGCCAAGGAGGTTATGCTTTTGGGAGAGTTTGTCTGTTTGTTTGTCTGTGAACAACATAACTCAAAAACTAACGAATGGATCTTGATGCAATTTTCAGGAAATGTTCAAAATGGGATAAGGAAGAAGTGATTAAATTCTGGAAGTGACCTGGATGGATCCAGAATTTTTTTTAAAGGATTCTTTATCATTGTGAGATAGGGCCGTTTTCACTATATGTGATTATTTCTCCACGATAAATGGTTGGATAATTTTGCAAAACAATACAAGACAAGGTCACCATAAATTCAGACAGATGATAAAGTATGATCCAGATCCTGACAATATTCTGGATACTAAGATCTGGAATATGAAACATGTACTGGGTCATCAAAATTTTCAACACTGTCAGGAAACAAATTATTGTACAAACCTGCAACTAACACCAAACTGTAGCAGACAGTCTGCTGAAAAGAAGTATAACATTAAAGTAGGACTAAAGTGTTGGTGACAATCACAATATGCTTGGTGGAGGTCTGCACTCTCTGAGTGCTTTTCAAGTTATATAATGTGACCAGTGTATACAGTAGTGCTGCACGATTTGGGGAAAAGGTGCAATTTGCGATTAGGTGGACAATATTGCGATTTAATAAATAAAAGTTGTGTCATGATGAGTTTACAGACTTGCTTGGTTATCATGGAGAAAAATTTGAATTGCATGTGCTGACATTGCGATTGCGATTGCGATAATCGTGTAGCCCTAGTACACAGACACACCAGTGTCTAACAGTAAGAAGAAAAACCATCAATGTCAAAAACAATTTTCACACTGAAATGAATGAGAAAGTGTTATCTAAGGACTGTTTTAAAGAAGGGGTACATGGGTTTGTGAATCAGGGAGACTTAAAGAGACAGCATCTAAAACAAAGTGTTTCAGCCAGAAGCTGAAATACGGGTTGTTCTAAAACACCAGTATAAGAAAAATAGGGATCTTTATCATCACGTATAGCTACTACTGACTTACAACAACAACAACAAAAAACCCACAATACCCCCTCTTTAAACATTACCCTGCAGTTAATATGATACCCTACTTCATTCCCCTGCCTAATGATTATGTGAAACAGGATTGGCCACAGAAGTAAATTGATAAGCAATGAACCCACAGGTCATGCCAACTCTGTTGTTGTTACATGACTTTGCAGTGAAGTGAAGTTAACCCTTTGAACTCCAGCATAACCGCAGCCTGACACGGCTCATAGAATCCTTTAGTGATTAACTTTGTGGTCATTCAAAGTGATGTGCTAATAACTGTTTCAAAACATGCCTGACCCCAAGCTCTGAGAGAAGACAAGAGGAAGCTTTGAAGGCTGGCACAAAGACACAACACACACACACACACATGCACACAGGCGAACAGACCATGTTTCACAGCCGTACAGGTGAAGCCCCGGTGAAGCAAGGAAACACCTGAAGGAACATAAAAGATTCATCACTCATCGGGTACAATGAGAGGGCCTACACACACAGACACACACACACACACACACACACACACACACACAGATACACACACAAACAGTCTCGTATCTCAAAGCATCATTACTGTCTGCTTTCTTCTCTGAGCTTAAGAGAGACAGAGAATTCACAGAGTCATGGTAATATCCATTCAGGAAGGTGTCGTCTTTCGGGGGGGACGTGTTGACACACGCCCACGTAACCTTGGCAACGGGCGATTGCTGTGGGTGCAGATGAAGCGAGTTGTGGAGGCGAGCAATTATCCAGTAAGAGCCCTCCCCTGAATCATCAAATAAGGACACTCGAACACACACACACACGCGCACACACACATCCACAGGAGAAAACACACATGGGCACCAAATTTCTAGAACACTTCATTTCTCTCTCCTGCTCCAAAAACACTCCTCATCTCTCCTCTCCTCCCATCCTTTCATTTATCCTTTACTTTCCCTTTTCCATCCCTCTCTTTCTCCTCTTAAGCACAGCGTGAGTGTTAGCTAGGGCCCAGCAGGTTTTCCACAAGATGCACGACACACACACACATACACACACACCGTACACAGCTATGATATGAGGCAGACAGAGAGACAGAAAAACTGGAGGAGGAAAAAAAAGCATGCTGAGCAAATACGCTGACACACACGGGCAGGTCATGCAGCGAGAAACTCAGCAACTGCTCCTCCAATCTCTGCTCTACGCATTCTCTCCTTTTCACCTGAGACTGTGTCACTATACAGACGATACAGTTACTAAACAAGCACATGAGGAACACGCTTATCGTACTGAACAGTTTCTAATAATTAATCTGAAAACACAGTAATATGTGATGATGTTAAGAAGCATTTTTAGTGGGCTATCATTTTTCTTTTGGAACTACCAATCATAAATTTCTCTCCAAAAGCTGTTGACAGGGCTGAGATTAGAGCAGACTTTGGTTAATGGAAAATATGGGTGAGATAAACCTCATGAAGCTTCTTATACAGTAGGTTTGTAGCAAACTGGTACCGTGGTGTAGAGTTTAAAGCTGTTGAATTACAGTGAAAAGGTTCCTGGTTATGGTATATATGTGTATACCATATACTATATGGCATTTGGTGTATGATAAAATAAAAATAAATAAATAAATAAATAAATAATTAAAGGGGTCAAATCATTGTATAAACCATACAAACAGAAAATGTTTGATCTGTTTTACTCATTTTTTGTTGCCATAAGACCCCAGAAGTGACTGAAGCCCAATTTCCACCAAGCAGGTCTCTTCTTCTTAGCATGGTACGCATTTCCACTGACTAATCCTGGGACAGACCCCCAAATAACCGAGACAAGCCGCCCCAATTTTTTGAGACCCTTCTGTAGGGGTGCCAGACTAAACCGTTCCGATTCTGGAGGGTGGAGCTACACCACTGCAGTCTGTTGATTGGTCGAAAGAATCGCCACTTACAGTGGGACAGTGGCTGTATTTGTCCTCACAGCACACAGCCTTCTGAAACAAAACTTGATTGCACTTTGTAACAAAGAGTCACACGCCAATCACAAAAAAGACAAATTGCTGGATATCTCTCATAGTTTCTCTTTGTTTACTGTGTCGTTTTTTTCTTCTTTGCTGGATTTATTAGCGGGATACACTGTGTTGCGCTATCATTTAGCAGATGCCGCTATTGGTATTTGGCTTACACGCTGCCTACCACAAGGGGGCATGGTTGGATGTGGAAACACAAACAGGACCAGGGTTAACTGAGCCAACCCGTAACAAACGGTACTGACCTAAACTGGACTACTTGGTGGAAACAGGGCTTAAGCTAGGATAACGACAGTGTCAGTGGTGGCAGATTAAGTCTACTTGTCAACTTTTCTACCTACCAGCTAAACTGAGGATCTCCAGCTGTTTTTATTTGCTGTTGTCTGCGTATGGATTGGTCTGTTGATGTGTTCCCATGGCAGGGGGTCGCTGGTTTGTGGCTTGCCATTTCGGGGGTAGTGGGCTGAAAAGTTTGCTAAACTCTAAGATATGGCATGGTACAGTGAGATACACTACTCAACAGTATTGTAAGGTCAGATGTGGTATGGTATGGTATGGTATGGTATGGTATGGTATGGTATGGTATGGTATGGTATGGTATGGTATGGTATGGTATGGTATGGTATTAGGTATTATGTCATATTAGATTGAGTGATTTGTATGGTACAGTTATAATAGGCATGGTATTAAACATATTTCACATTTTAGGAAATGGACATGGTAGGTGAGGCTTCTTAGAATGGCACTAACACTCTTTGTTCTGTCTTTGACTTTTATAGCATAATTGTTTGTTTTTTGGCCTTCATCCTTCTAAATGATACAGATGATTAACCCCATCTGCTGTCACAGAACTTCAGCTTCTCTGCATGCAGACTAACACAGCCACAGTCACCATTTAGCCACATTTAGCTGAAAGCTGTTGTTAATCACCCACTCTGTTTATAACTCAAGGTGTTTGCACGATCATTATAAAGCTTGGTATTCATGTCAGGATTTCTATTTTGAAAATGCATGACACACTCTGCAGTCCGGGGTACCAAGGACACACCGGCTCTGGCAGCCACAGGGGACGGTGCAGCTAACTGCTTTGTCTTTGTCCTTGATAAATTTATGGGATATAAGTAAAGAAGCTGTGGGACATTAAAAATAGCCACCAGATTGATGCTTAAGATTAATAGATCTAGTGTTCAAGTTTGGACCATTTAGACATTTACCTGAGAGACCTGTATAACTTTGACTGCCTCATAGGACCCATTTGTGGAGGAGCTTTCATCATGGGCTGAAATAGCAACCATGCTCTACCAAGACTGTAAAGAAAGAATTTGAATCTTTCTAGAAAATATGTTGTGAAGATTAAGTTCGCTGTGTAAGAGATATAAAACTAGAAAAGCACTTAGAAAGCTCAGACCTCCGCCAAGCATATTGTGATTATCACGACTTTAATGTTATACTCCCTTTCAGCAGACTGTCTGCTACAATTTGGTGTTGGTTGCAGGTGTGTACAATAATTTGTTACCTGACAGTGTTGAAAATTATGATGACCCAGTACATATTTCATATTCCAGATCTTAGTATCCAGAATTTTCCCAGGATCTGGATTGTACTTTTACATCTGTCAGAAATTATGGTGACCTTGTCTTGTCTTCTACTGTTTTGCAAAGCAAGCCGACCATTTATGGTGGAGTTATATACACATATGGTGAAAACGGCCCTATCTCACAATGATAAAGAATCCTTTTAAAAAGTCCTGGATCCAGACGGTGATCCAGATCACCTCCAAAATTTAATCACTTCTTCCTTATTCCATTTCGAACATTTCCTGAAAATTTCATCAAGATCTGTTTTTAAGTTTTTGAGTTATTTTGTTCACAGAAAAACAAACTCTCCAAAAATATAACCTCCTTAGCGGAGGTAACACACTAAATTAGTAGAAGTACATTTTTGTTCCAACATGTAGTGGTGTTTGTAGTTGGTCAGTGTGAGCAGAAAGCATAAGTACAGCAAGCTAAATATGCCAACATAAAGGCAAATAAGCACTGATTTAATACTGGATTGGAAAATGTTCGAGGAGTGTTGATAAAAGGGAGGAGTGGAGGAAAAGGGAGCTGCTGTCAGCTGTGCTCGGCTGCATCTGTCCATGTAAAACCGCCTGTTTCTGCAGCTCCTCTTCCTCTCTCTTATCCTCACCTGATCACTGATTCCCCCTATCGCTTCCTCTCTCTGTTTCTCATCAGCTCTTCCCCTCTCCCTCTTTCTCAACCGCCCTGCCACACTCCACTGGCTCCAGCAAACAGCTCCCCTGTCATATTATCTCCCACACACACACACATACACCAGTAACACACACGCACATACACAACTCAACACAGAGAAGCCACAAACTCTTCAAGGGAAGGATACAAGCATATGAAAAATATACTGTTTACCCACAAAAAACACATGTGCACATGTATTTTCTTTCCTGCTGTGCACAAATACACACACACTAACATATGTGTAAACTTAAACCACACACACACACATTCACATTCACACCAAGGCACTTCAGGGTTGAAAGAGGCCCACTACAGGGTGTCAAAGTTGCACCTTAAGAGTGAAAAATATCCCGTCTCCTCTTCCTGTCCTGATTTATTTTGATGATTTTCAGCCTTTGAAACATTAAACGAGCAACTCTGAAAATATCTCTAAATAAAGCAAAGTATTATTGACATTCACTAATAGGCTTTGACATAAATGATTCTTCAAATATCAACACAATAAGCAATGCCAGATGCTTCGGTTGCTTCAAAGTGATTATTTTAGTGCTTTATGAGACAGAGAAAAAGCATTTTGCAGATTATTTTAGCTTCTCATCACAGTCATTTAAGGATAACCCATCCCTTCATGGAAAAATATATTTACTCTCTTTGTGAACACAGAGTAGTAACTAGCAGATGTAACACAGGCTGTTTTATTTTGCTTACAGATCTAAGACACTGTGTTTATGGATGTTCTAACAAACACTGGCTCAAACAAATACCAAGCCCAATTAATTTAACAAAATGAGACTTCTGTTGTAAATCAGGGATGTCAAAACTTTTTTAAAGAGTGCCACATTTGATTTTGCAAAATTGACCAAAGGGCAGCGGCTCTTTCTGACATATTTATTAACTGTGAAAGTAACATATGAACGCTCTACTTTATATGTATAATATAAGAGTCTCTAAGTGTGGTCAAACATCCTTATACCATTATTACAGACTTATGAAATCAGACCTCACCTGTCCCTAAATTGTGTCTTGATACCAAATGATAAGTGGTCAGTTTTCTGCAGTGTTACGTGCTGCGCAAACATCAGCAAACTCTGACCAAGGAAAATGTGCTCCATTAGGCGGCGATATGGGATGAAAAGACATCAGAAGTTGTCATGGCAGGATCAGGATGTGGATCTTATCAGGATTATTTTTCTGCAGATCGTTTACCTGCAAACAACTTCTTAAAAAAAAAAAAAAAAAATTACAAATCCTTCTCCTTAAATCTATTTTTGTGTCCTCTAATGTGTCTTTTGGACTCTCACATATTCACACCATGATAAATTCATTCCTTTAAAGACACCAGCTGTAAGAGTTATTGAGATTCTGTCGAATAAAAAGTGCTCAAGCTTAGCCTGTGCACAGTCCAAATGTACTTTAGTGAGATATTACTAAATCTACTTAGGTTTTGTTTGTGCACTTACCAAAAAATGCAAATGTACTCATAATTTGGCACATGATTCATTTCATTGCCAGAAAGTGCATTTTTGCACTTTCTATACTCTTTCTTACTTTTGTTTTCTTAAATGCTGCGGTGACTCCTGAATTTCCCCTCGGGGATAAATAAAGTATTTTCTATTCTATTCTATTCTATGATTGATAACTTGTAAGATGAAAACTTGGGACCAAATGTAAATAAACTTCAGGTCATCAACTTTAACTAGTAAAGTTTTCAGGTGGACAGTTAATCCTCTCAATATTGTCTCAAAATGAATCAAATTATATAATCTCCAAATCTATTATTATCATTTTTTTATCCGAGTGAAAAATTAACAGTTGAGACCTTCTGAAAGTAGTTGAGGACTTTCTAGGCTAAAAGAGTCCAGAAGAAGGCTACATCTGGCAGTTATTGAGGCCCTCTGATGCAATTTCCACAACAATAAAAACAAAATATTGCAATAAAAAAACTTCTAAATGTTCCAGCCAAGTAGGCAAACTCAAAAGGGCTTCTCTAGATTGGCTTCCTTGTGTTTCTTGTGTGGTCCGCTCAAAGGGTTAAAGCCCAAAGTGAACTGAATTGTAAGAAGTTGGTTTCCAAGGGAAACTGTTCGCACCGTTCCAGCTGAGGCGGGAGAAACCAACTGCCTGACACGGCGGGGGTGGGGAGGATTCGATATATGTTGGAGTTAGACCCACGTCGTTTATTGAACTAAATATCTGACTTCTTGTTTCAATTATTTAAAATATCTTAAGAACTCAGACAGAACTGTTTTGTATTTTTTAACTCAATTTTTCGAGGCACTGGCTGTATATAACTACGTGTTGTCACCCCTCTCGTACTGGCACAGTGCTGGGGTCCCTGCCAAGTCGGTTTGAAAAGAGCAGACAAAGGCTTTGAGCTCAGGACGCCCCTCTCTCGCTCACTCTCCGCTCACAAAGCCAAACCAGCTCAATCGTCTCCGCTTTCACACCATGGAAGTATTTCTTAATATGTGGCGGTAAGAGCTCTGGCTTTATTTTTACTCTCTTATTCTGAAATGTACGACCGTCTGGATCCCCGCTCGGCCGAGAGAGGAGGGCTTTTTGTGGGTATAATACAAGGAAGCGTCGTCTGAGAGAGGGAGCGAGAGGGGGAAGGATTGACGCTTTTTCCTCCTCTCCTCCTCCTTCTTCCTTTAGCCCCCCTCTCCTTCTCTTTTTGGCGGAGAGAGGGGTTGAGGCAGGAATAAACGCTTTTTTTTGTTTTCCTTTCTTTTTCTCCTTTTTTAAATGCATTTGAATCCTGCTGCGCAACCAGACCGGATCACGTGGGTTAGACAGAGTTGGATCGATTTTGCACAGTTCAGTGTGAGAAAAGAGAAACAACCAACTCCTGCTTCTTTATTTTACTTTTGTGGATAACTAGGACTGTTGATACTTCTGCATAATTACAGCGGCAGGAGGCGTTGGGCTGGCTTCTTTTTTCAGCCTTGGAGGTGTGGAGTATTAAGTCTTATATGCCTGGGGTTTGAAAAACAATGGAGACGCACATTTCGTGCCTCTTCCCGGAAATTTTGGCAATGATTTTCAGCTATCTGGACGTGAGGGACAAAGGCAGGGTAGCCCAAGTGTGTATAGCTTGGAGGGACGCATCCTACCACAAGTCAGTGTGGAGGGGGGTGGAGGCCAAGCTGCACCTCCGCCGGGCCAATCCCTCCCTGTTCCCCAGCCTCCAGGCCAGGGGCATCCGGAGGGTCCAGATCCTGTCTCTGCGCCGCAGCTTGAGCTATGTGATCCAGGGTATGCCTAACATCGAGTCCCTCAATCTGTCCGGCTGCTACAACCTCACAGATAACGGTCTGGGTCATGCGTTTGTGCAGGAGATCCCATCACTGAGGGTCTTGAACCTCAGTCTGTGCAAGCAGATCACAGACTCCAGTCTGGGCAGGATAGCTCAGTATCTGAAGAACCTGGAGGTGCTGGAGCTCGGCGGCTGCAGCAACATCACCAACACTGGGCTCCTGTTGATAGCCTGGGGCCTCCACAGACTCAAGAGCCTGAACCTGAGGTCCTGCAGGCATGTCTCAGATGTGGGGATTGGACATTTGGCGGGCATGACTCGCAGCGCAGCAGAGGGCTGCTTGAACCTGGAGTATCTGACCCTCCAGGACTGTCAGAAACTCACAGACCTGTCACTCAAACACATTTCCAAGGGGCTCACTAAGCTGCGGGTGCTGAACCTGAGCTTCTGCGGGGGGATCTCGGATGCTGGGATGATCCACCTCTCCCACATGGCTTCCCTGTGGAGCCTCAACCTGCGCTCTTGCGACAACATCAGCGACACGGGGACTATGCATCTCGCCATGGGCACCTTGAGGCTTTCAGGGCTGGACGTTTCATTCTGTGACAAGATAGGAGACCAGACATTGGCGTACATCGCCCAAGGGCTGTACCAACTCAAGTCCCTGTCCCTGTGCTCGTGTCACATCTCGGATGACGGGATAAACCGGATGGTGAGGCAGATGCATGAGCTGAGGACCCTGAACATTGGACAGTGCGTGCGCATCACTGACAAAGGGCTTGAGCTCATCGCCGACCACCTGACCCAGCTGGCGGGCATCGACCTGTATGGATGTACCAAGATCACCAAGAGGGGACTGGAGAGGATCACACAGCTCCCCTGCCTTAAAGTGTTGAACCTGGGACTCTGGCAGATGACAGAGAGTGAAAAAGTGAGGTGATTGGAAATGATTTCTGGTTGGTTTTGATTTTGTACGGGGATCCGAGAAGGGGTATGAGTAGAAGGGCAGGGTATTTCTTTTCTTATTTAAATAGAGATCTCCCTTTTTGCCTCCTGTGTGCTTGTGTACTGTGTGACAAGAATTTTACGTGCAAATGTTTTATTTTCCATCCATGGGCCTTGCAGGATTAAAATTAGTGTTTGGTATGACTAAATATTCTGCCTGGTAGAAGCAATTTAAACTTACTTTTTTAAGAGCTCATGATCATCTCTAACAGTTGAGTTGTGACTTGTCGCGAAGTCTGACGCCGGACAGGAGTAACATTGATGCAAATCGCTCATTTCACACATTTTTAAGAAGTAAAGTGTCATTCTCACGGTGAAACTAAAGCTAAATGAGGTCTAAAACTCTTAGTGTGAGACATTTATTTTCTCTTTTACAGTGCGTCTGGATTTGATACATTTATGACTAATCTCCTGCTACAGCCATCACGCCTACAAAAACATTTGGCTACCTCGTATGTGGTTGTTTTCAAAGGGTGTATACTGTTGAAAAAAAAACAGAAGGAAAGCGAGAATGAGAGACTGGGAGAAAATGTGCCTAAAGGGACTGTGTCTGCCCCCTCCCCCCATCCCCCTCCTCTTCCTCCCTCCTTCCCTCCCTCCTCACACCAAGAGCAGAGCTGGAGAAAGGAGACCAGGACACACTCTAACTACCTTTGTTAATTTAACCCTATAAACAGCAACAATTTCCCAGAGAGAGGAGGAGAGAGAGTGCGAACCCTTTATGCAAAATACAAAACTGATACAAAATCAAGCACGTGGAAGCTTTTATTCATCTTCTAGGGACAGAGTCTCAACTTAACTCGCATTTTCAGAGAAATAAGAGTCAAAATCTTCAGCTAAGTCATTCCATGATGATAACATCACAGTGAGGGATTATTATGAGAAATGCACCATCAGTCTGTTAGAGAATCTAACATTGGCTAAGTGCATGGAAATGGGAAAATAAGCTGTTTTTGGTGTTGGATCTAGTGGGAATAAATCCCTCAGGATGTTTTTCAGAATGCCGTACTTCAAATTGAAGTGATTTCTACGTCTTATATCCTCAGTATCGATCGAAATGCATCAGGGTTCGTCTCATGGCTTTATTTTCCCACGTTAATGCCAACGCAGGTCGCATTCATATTCATGCTGCTCTCGCCGGTACGATGGTGAGAGAAAGGGAGTAAAAAGAGGAGAGGGATATCTGTTTTCCTCCTCTTTCTCTCCTTCTGAATCAAAATACCCTGAATCCATTTGGAGACATGCTCAGAATAAGGAGCAATCGATTATTATTTCTTTCTTTCTTTCTCTTTTTCTCCCTCCGTCTCGGGTTACAAGCAGGAATGCGTCCTCTCCTCTCCTCCTCTCTTTCCCTTCCTCTCCCACACACACACACACACACACATTAACACACATGCACACAGAGAGTGCGCACACACACAGAAGCCTGCGTGCGCACGCGTCTTAATGTAATGCAATGACCTGCTAGAAAATTAATATACGGATGTGCGTCCTGCTGACAAAGCTGTGTGTGTTTTTGAAAATAAAGAGATGTACTGTATATTATGTGTTTGTAAAGAAGAAAAGATGCAGAATCCCAAATTAAATTGTTTTATATTCTTACGGTTAAAACAATTAAAGATATTTATATAATGAACATGACGTGTGGACTACTTTTGTGTAGGTGTAGCTTCATTGTTGTCATCATGTTTGTTTCCCCTCCAACAAAAACATGAATATTCCTCCAGTTTGGTGTTTTTTGCTGTTATTAGTTCAAATTAAGGGTTTTATTGTGCTGCATTGTTCTTAATATCCACCCACACTGATCAGCCTCGTCCTGCTGCTCAAAAAAGGGCGGAAAGAAAAGAATCTGTTGTGTTGTTTATTATTTACGAGGAGAATCAAAATGGATGCTTGCCGTCTTGATTTGGCTGCAGTGTCTGTGTAATTAATTATCACCAGGGCGTTTATTACAGGAAGCTGTTCTAGCCTGCTGACTTTTTTAATCACGGTCTGTTTTTGCGTCCTCAAAATACGACAGAGGAGAAGGTGCAACTGGTGGAGCAGTTTGAGTCTCAAAGGTGAGAGTTGAAACGTTTAGTTTTTTTTTTTCTGCAGGGTTTTTATTCCACATGTGGCAGCGCTGCATCTGTGCGGGGTAATGAGATCTAAAGTTGCTTCAAGTAGATTTCCCTCTCTCTGCTTTCCATCAGGACGTGTCCTGTGTGTGAAGTGACACCACACACACACACACACACACACACACACACACACACACACACACACACAGAGGGTTGCCAGACCAGTCAGTAGCCATTGTCTGTCTTTAGAAGTTAGGAAGGCAGGTTTTGGTGGGGGATTTTTTTTTCTTCTTTTCCTCTTTTTCTCCTCTTGTTCAGTCACGCATACCAGATCCTAGACCAGGCAGGAGACCCCCCTCAACAACTCCCTCACCCCTTCTTGCTCCCCCTTGCAGCCACACACACACACACACACACACACACTTTTTAGCATTCCACACCATCATTCAAACCATTTAAGCATTCTCCCTCTCCTGACTCTCCGTCCATGGGGATTTCAGGGATAAAGGCCAGTGGAGGGATTGTTGACCACAGGGACAGCGAGAGGGAGCGTTTGTGTTTGCTGTTTCTTCAGTTTCTTGAGCTGATTTTTGGTCTTGCGCAAGAAAACTAAAACAAAAGCGCACTGAGATGTTACATTTCATGCTTCTTAAAAATCCAGCTGGAAACAACAGAACAAACAGAAGCTACATTTAAGCTTGAAGCAACAATTTCTCAGGGATTTTGCAAATTTTTCTTTTGGCTCTAACTAAAAGATGATTCTACTTCGAACAACGAAAGAAACAGACGAAGATTTCTGTAAATCTGATCTGATTGTTTCTTTATCATATGACATTTAGGACTTTTCCGAACACATACAGGAGACGCACTGTGACAGGGTCATATCACGCGTTTCTGACTGAGAGGTCTGCAGCCTCACAGCGATACACTCAGCTGCATTCAAATGATAATGTGATACTTTATTAATCCCCACAGGGAAAATCTCTCATTGTCCCCGCAGCCGTCCTCAGGGAGGTCAAAGGTCACGCTCAGGGAACCCACTGCTGCAGCTATCAGGGATTTTGCTGTTTTGCTCAAGGACACTTGAGCAGCGCAGAGTGTTGCCAGGTTTTTACATCAGGTCACCTTTCCTCACTGTTCTCTTCCGCTGTTCGCAGGCCACCTGTGAAGCCGCAGCTCTTTCTTTCTACTTTTTTTCAAACAACCTGTGAGGGGAATACAAGTTCACTCTTATTGTTATAAGTTGGAGACTTAATTTGCATTTTGAACAGAGGGAGCAGAGTGTGAATTGAGCTTTGGAGTGCTCAGCATTATATAGTTACACAGCATAATATAGTGCTCTATTGTATGCACTGTACGCTTGGTATGAAAAGAACTACGGACTAAACAAAGGTGTTACCAAGGTTTACGTTGCACAAGAAGATTATTTCCAAGAAGATATAACTGCAGAGCACATTATTATTATTTTTTTAAATCTACACTCTTGAGCTGATTTTAGCATGCAGGCTCAGATATTATTGTAATTTACTCTTACATGCTTCCCTTTCCTCTACTTCACAAAACTGTTTTCCTCATTGTGCAAGTGAGACAAGCTACAGCCACAAAAAACTTTACTGGGAGTTTTACATCTATATGATAAGGATTATCACTGACAAGAACATTTTGACCGTTTTAAATAAAAATGAAGTGGTATTTTGGAGGAGAGGTGGCTCATGTTGGATGAGATGACTCGTACAGCATACGGCATAGGAGGTTAGTTTATTTTAGCATTTAAACGAACAAATAGGGAAAAGCTAGCCTCACCCCGTCAAAAAACAAAACTACACAAACTCAGTCTTCACCATGTTTCTTTCTTTTTTTTTCTTTTTTTTTTTAATCTGTTTTCATAACTGGGATGTCCTTTGGTTGTGTCATACGATTTAGTAATGTCAAAACTCAGCCAAGAGAAAGCTGAATTTGAAACTCAGTGCAATAAAAGCTTTATTCACAGACGCACAACATTCATGAAAGTTTTACCAGATTTTCAAGTTATTTTTTGTCATTTTTGCCTTTTCTTGATAGGATAGCTGAAGAAATACAAGAAATATAGGTGGAAAACACACAGTAAAGGGCTACTTTGCCCAGGTTTTTTATCCCCTTTTGCAAAATTTCTGCAAGAAGCAAGGATGAATTGAAGTTTGACTGCAGCAGAAAATCTTTGTAGACGTGTACAAAATCATCTAAGTGAACTTAGCCTGTCATATGCTATAATATGCTAATGTGCAAGCTTTAAAGCTAGCAGTTTCCATATGTTCCAATCTTAATGCTACTTTTAGTCAACCTGTAGCTTCATATGTACCATACAGATGTCAGTCAGTATAGTCTTCTTCTTTCAGTGTCTAAATGGATCAACTGAGCTAAGTACTGAACTGGTCTTGGCCTGCAGGATAATGAAGATTGATTATAGCAAAAGTGTGATGCAATACTATGGACAGGTCTGTATTAAAGCTTCTTGTTTAAAAGAGAAAAAATCCACAAAATTGTCACAAACCCCACGCACTCACACACCAAGTTTTCTGATATTATGTTGCTGTAAAACGCTACAAAAGAGAAGTCAACACGCTGAGAGTGGGACTAAAAGCTGCCTCTGTAAAACCCCTGCTTGGCCCACTTCCACGTGTCAATGAACTCCTCACCAGACTGAGCAAGCCGCCAACACTGCCAGATTTTGGGGTTCATTTTCCCAGACTTAACTCAAAGCATTTTCTCTGTGGCAGCCATGCTAAAATGAGCGCGCTCTTTGCACTGTAAGGCAGCGGGGATCAAAGCGCGCACCAAACGGCTTTATGTTAAGAATATATCTCTGTGTGATTCACTCTTCAAACCTACACATCCTGTCTGTCTGAGTGACTGACAGCTTCCAAAAACAAGCGGATTCAGAAAAGCTTCCTTAAATTAGACAAAGAGACAGATTCCTTTGTCATATAGGTCACTGGGAAAGGAAAGCGTCTTGTTCTATAAACGTTTCTTTTTCAAGTGAAGTTTGCCGTGTGAGTCAGTTTGTGCTTTTGGCCTGTGAGTTGTAAAAGTTGAACTGTGACTCTGTGAGTTGTGCTCTGAACCACATTTCCTGTCAGGCTGAGAGGAAGAGTAGTGTGTGTGTATATGTGTGTGTGTGTAAGAAAGAGTGTGTTTTACTGCTATCATTAAAGGGATAGTTCAACATTTAAAAGGGGAACTGGGGTTCTTTACAACAAAGCAGCAGGGGTATTAGCAGCAGAGCGTTACTGCCCTCCCCCACATGTCTCTGTCTTTGGCTGCGACTTCTTGTCTGCTCTGTCTGTCTCTTTCTGTCTGTCTGTCTGTCTGTCTCTGTTTTAGGTCTCTGTCTGTCTGCTGGTTGGCTTCCGTCCTAATCTTTTCTTCCTCTTCTATTTCTGTTACTGATTTTTAAGCTCTGTTGTCCTCTTCCCACTTTTCCCTCCTCCTTCTCTTATCTAGTATTCAACTCAGTCTTCTTCCTCCTCATCTCCCGCTCCTTGTCTCCTTCGCCCTCCTCCTCACCATTTCCATTTCTTCCCTCCTTCCTCCCCTCTGCAGCACCTGGCGTTGAGGTGTCGCTGAGGTACAGTAGACGGCTCTTTGAAGTCCCAGGGGCCCTCGGGGGGCTCTGTGTATGTGTGGGTGAGTGTTGTGTCAGAAAACTTCTTTTTTTTTTCCTCTATCAGCAGCTCCAGTCAAGAACATTTGGCGTTGCTTTTGATTTGGGCGCCTCTGATGCTGAAACGACCTTCTTTGTGCACGTGTTGGTGTGTGTGTGTTTCCTGATAGTAAAGCAGGGGAATTTAAATTGCAGCAATCACTTCATTTTGGCTTTCATTGACCTATCAATGAAGAGAAGTTACTGGGACAACTTGGGCTGTTTTGAAGGACATTTTTTGAAGGACACAAAGATTTCAAATAAGACATTTAAATGAACCACTAAGGGTAGCATTTTTTTTACAGCACTTAAGATGAGAAAACAGTCTGATGCGGTGACTTGAAATGGGAACTTACTGGATGTGAGGCCTAGTACGGTCAGGAGAAGGAGAGGGGGCAGGAGCAGAGGAGAAACACCTCTGTCCTAAAAGTCTGCTATCGTCAGCGCACAACCTGGAGAAACAGAGCACAACAGAGAAAAAGAAGGGGTGTTAAGGCGGAGAAAGAAAATGAAAAAGGGTTTAAAAAAGGAGAGAAAGGTTTGAGGGTTGAGGGTGGAACAGATGAGAAAAAGGAGAGGGTAAAGAGGGAGAAGGAGAGAGGAATCTGTGAGTCACTGTTTAACTGTGGGCTGCTAGAAGTCAGCTAGCCATGTTAAAATACCGTCTGGGCACACAAACACACACATACCCACACACAAGCACACACATCGAAACCTTTACAAACTACAGAAATCTGCCTAAAATTCAACAATGGTTGGCATAACCCTTCATACACACACACACTCACACACAAACACACACATCAAAAGTTTATGCAAAACTTCTGCTCAAGCCTCTCTCAGACTTTTCTGTCCAACAGACCAGCTAATTATTTTCAGTTGGACGTCAAGCATGTGCACACACACACACACACACACACACACACACACACACACACACACACACACACACACACACACACACACACACACACACACCTCGGCTGCACATTCCTCACAAAGTAATGAGCTGCTTTTCTACTAAGGTAAGAATTCAGACGAGGGACAGAATCTCAATTCCAGTCTTTGGCTTTGTGGGAAAAACAATGAGCAGTGACATATTTTCACCTCTGAATGATTCATTATTGATGATATCTCTGTTGATGGATTACAGACGGCTCTTTTTTCCACAAGAGCAGCCCAGGCTGGATATGATGTTATGGTTTCAGCCCTTTTTTTTTAAACATGTAACACCGCTGATCTGTTTGATGGGGACTTTCTTGCTGTGTTATAGTTTGGTTTGTGAGGCTGCTACAAGCTACATGCTAATGCCATCTAACATGCTGCATAAATGCTCAACACTGAAACACAAAACATGAAAGAGGGGCGAATTTCTAGGCTTCACACGGTTCTTCTGCTTCCCCCGTAGTAGTTTTACATGATACAGCTTTAAAAAAAAAAAAACCCAATTTGTGTCTCACTGGTGTCTGCAGCCATCTCTTTTAAGCTCTCTGCTCCTCAAACCCCCTTCCTCCTGATTGGCCAGCACTATGGAGGCATGTTTGGGGCAGAGCTATGGGCAAGCTTCTGTGTTTGAGGCCCTTTCCTCTACCCTTCCCTCCCATTATTTTAGCAAGTCTTTTGATGATCTGATGCTATTTATTTTTTTAACAGTGTGTCGATCAGTTTACAGACAAATTCAAAGATTTCTACAACATATGAAGATGAAGAGTTTCAAAAATCTGCACACATTTGGTATGCAAGGATTGTAACTTTATGATGGCTAAATCATGGTCCTTGCATGGACGTGACGCACAGAAATGAGACGTGCAGAATCAGCATTAGAGAACATGTGTGGCTTTTATAGTTTACAACATATTCCCAAACTGCAGGGGGCGATGTAACGCAAATGCCTGTCTACCACAGTACTAAACAAGAGTAAAAGAAGCTTTTCATTTGTTCACAGCGTTTACAACATTTTTTTTAGCCGATTCCTCTTCTCTGTCGAGCGTGGCTGAAATGTTATGCTTGCAGCTGTTTATCACACAGAACTGTGATCTCTGTGTGATGAATCATATGAAAGCTAGTGTTTTTATCCTGCGTACACAAGAAGCTTGTCCACCACAAAGACTGTAAAAAAAAAGGACATCTGCTTGCTCGCCTCGAAATGAGGTTGCCACAAAAACTGCTCCCCCTGGTGGCTGGCTGCAGTATAGGTAAAAAAAAATCCAGCTTTCTAGTCATTCCAGATGGGCTGTGGTCAAACTTAAAAAAATTGATACACCTTATAGAGATGTTTCCCACATCCGATTGTTGTGGTGATTTGAAGATAGCATTTGGCTGCCTTGTATTCAAGTCCTTTTTTTTAATGAAAAGTTTCATTTTCATCAATAATAAGAGGTTAAAAACAAGGCTTTACGTCAAGTTTAACGATGATTGACAGCTGCTGTTCTTGTGTATTTCTGGGGGGAATTGTAAAACATGTCGGGAGGTAGAGTCAAGAAGTGATTAGACTCTCAAATGAAAAAAATGATTATTATTTTTGTCACCCAGCTTCACTCAGATTTTCCCAGAATCCCTCACAGTCTTTACTGCGCAGACTCTGGCTGCACAACTGCTACCAATGGCTGCGCCTGTGACGGGGTATTTTGGCTTCAAAACCGTACAATGGTAAAAGGCGGAGCCACACTGTCCATTCTATACACAGTCTATGGTCCAACATTTCGTCTGGCAGTCAGAAATTTGCAGATGTGCTCACCACAGAAATGTTCTGCATGATAAGGACTGCGCGAAGGGGTGGGGCTGCTTGAAGGACGTCATTCGTGGAGCTGTGTGGACCTTGTGGGCACAACCAAGCATAGCCATGTTAAAAATATGGGGAAGCAGAATACCTCTGCTTTAAGCTACAAGGTTCAAGATGATTAGCTTTATGTTAGCCAGGTAGCATGTTAATGGTAATGTAGCTATATCCTGACCTTAAATTACCTTTTACTTTTCTTTCTTTTTATTTGACATTGGCTATGTGCCAATTCATGGTCTGCACCCACTGAAGGGCAGATTTGAAGGGGTTCACAACAGTGTCCCATTTTGAAGTCTTCTTTGAAGACAGCTTACCAACACTTCGTACTTTTCCTAGGTGACAAAGGATTAGTTTGAGCATCCCCTCAAGTGGCAATTAACAGAGAAATGAAGGGCCCTAAAATTGCTACCAGCTACACTTCTAAATGTAAGTATTTGGTTTTAACTCACAGTTAGCTTGCAATGTTAAATAATTCTAAAGGTGCACATCCTGGATTGCCTTGCTCTAGTAGGACACATTGTTAGCTTTAGCTCAGCTAGCCATGCTAAAAACACAATCGTGTATATGTTTATTCGGATAATTTCATGACAACAATCAAAATCAGATATATTTACAGAACTATAATCCAGAGAAGAAGAGAATTGTGAAAATAGAAGTATTGAATGTTTATCACATAGAGGATGGCAGTGTGGATTATTTAGAGAAATTGTTATTATTTTATTTTTCATTGGCATACTTTACAGCATCTAGACAAGAAAGCCCATCACTCAATAGCTCCTCCGGGTGTTCAACTGCTTATTAATTTATCACATACTGTTATCAGGTCACTCACTGCTGTAGGCCTTTTGCTCATTAGGCAACAAATGCATAAATTAAATCGTTCACTATGTCTCACTCTGTTATCAGAGCTGTGCTAGCACTGGAGATTATACTCTGCAAATGCATTACCTCCTAAAAAATGCCATAGATTCTGTTTTTAGTATGTTTCCTGTGAGCATGAGCTGTGTTAGTCAAAGCATCACTGCATTTTCAACAGCTAGCATCAGCCATTTGAGGCAGTTTTGCTGTATGCATGGCATATCCAGCGGAATATATGAAAAACAACATCTTAAATCTTTGATTTAAAACCATAAGAGCTCACTTCATTCACAATCAAACCATGGACGATGATGCTGAATCTTTTATAAAAGCCTCAGCAATTATAATGGGAGACTGAGAATTATGCAGCATGTGATGTTGACTTCTGCTCCATATTCCTGCTTCGTTCGACAGTACCCAGAGGAGGGAGACGGCAGAGAGGACGGACAGAGAGGGAGGGAGAGGGATGACATGTGGGTTCATTTTGGATTTCTTTGTCTCGATGTGAAACCACGTGAAGCCCTGACAGAAATGTGACAGATTCCTGCAATGTCAAACTCCGGCAGCCTCACACTCTTTCTAATTTGTCAGGTGAGATAGTGTTTTGGTAGCGTGGGAGGTGTACTGCGCTGGTGTGTGCTTCCTGTCTCTGTGCACATGTGATTGAAAGTCTATGTGCATAATGCATGTACGTAGACAGCTGTGTCTTCACATCTCTGCCAGGCCCTGCGTACCTGCCTGTCAGTTCAGCCTGTCATTCAAGCATCAGTGTAGAGAAACTTTTTCCCTTTTCTTTACTCTGTTTAAGGTTTGTCCTGCTTTTCTCAAACAGGGGAAATGGGCAGAGGAGGAAGACAGAAAACCGAAGCAGGCGGTGGAGTTTGGTGTTATCAAATGTTTGACAGGAAGCGCTGTGAAACGGAACAAAGATTCTTTAACGCTAACAAGAAGCATTTTTTCAAGGAGGGTGTGGAAAATATGTGGAAGCAAACTGTGTGAAGTTAAAAACATCAAGCTTTAAAATGTTTGGATCTTTGTCTGTATGTAAATATGAACAGCATGCTTCAGTGTCCTGGTGTAAAAAAAGTGAGGACAAAACCACTTTCATGGGGGCTGACATTTTGCGCTGATGTCAGAGCTAAAGGATGACTTGAAGCTTGGTGGTGAAGCAGCACCAGCTGGGATTGAAATCTAACCTCTTCAGACGAAACATAGACACACATTCAATGTCAAGTTGTTGAATTCCACAAACCAGACCTTTGTTTGGTCTGAGGCAGACATTCATAGTTGAGGAAAGCTCAAGGCTCTTGTGTTTGTACTGTTCTCTACCCTGCTAGTCTAGCAAAGAATGTTAACAGAGCCGCCAGTCATGAGGTCACATCCCCTTTTTTTTCACTTCAAATACCAATCAAAACTTCTTTCAGAAAGAAACACTTGCATAAAAATAAGCATGATAAGAACTGTCAAGGATAAAGAAAATATGTTTGAAGAAAAAATATTCAATTTGTATTTTAAATGATTAGTTTGACCAATGTTGTTGAATCTGAGCCAAGCTGTGTGACAATTTTTTTTTTTTTTTTCTGAAGAGTCTAATCACTTCTTGACTGTACCCCCGACATATTTCACAACCCCCGAGAAAAGTACACGAGAACGGCAGCTCTCAATCATCGTTAAACGTTACGTAAAGCCCTGTTTGTAACCTTGTATAATTCATGAAAACCAAACTTTCAGAAAAAAAGAGGACTTGAATAAATGTTATCATCAAATCACCACAACAATTGGATATGAGAAACATTCATTCTTCAAAGTTTGACCACAGCCCATCTGGAATGGCTGGGAAGCCGGATTTTTTAACCTAGCAGGTGGACGTCCATTTTTTTTTGCAGGCTATGGGCCCAACCAATCAAGCTGCTTTTTTGTTGACAAATCTGTTATTATCCAAACATCTTAATATGTTGTTTGCACTGTTTATTTGTGTATTTCCTCATGTTCCTTAGAAACTTCATATTTGTGGTTCGGGTTTCTACACATGCTGTAACAGATTAGATTTTAAAAATGCAGAGACAAAGGGGTAGGCTAGAAAAGTTTCAGGTGAACAAGGTATCCAGATCTATGTTAGTAAAGTTGTTTCTTTAATTGTTTTTTTTTCTGTTTTGAACATTGTAAATCCTATTTATCTCTCTTCTGTTTTTGCTTTGTTTTGTTATGTTTTTAGCCTGTTCAAATAAACAAATAAAAATATTAACAAAGACCCATAGATTACCAGTTTAAATCTTTGGTAATCCTTGCCCTTACCCTTTGAGTAATTTACATCACAGTGTCTCAGTGGTAAAGCGGCTAACTTTTTACTTCTTATGCTGTAAAAGAAGAGGCATGTGCTTCAGGTATATCACTCAAAATGAGAGGGACAAAACACAAACTTTATGGAGCTCTTGCTATATATGATTTATATTGACTTCCATCATCAATATCTCTTAAAGCAGTTTTCTGTTGAAGCAGATTTTACATGTCTGCTTTAAATCTGGAAGTCTGACAGCCTTACAGATATAGTATATAGAAATATACTTGTTTAAAAAGTTATTTCTATGACAGGAGAAAATATGGAGAAACTATGAGTATTAATGCACTATAGAAAAATGGAGGCACCAACTATCTGCAGTAAAAGTTGGGATACTTCCAGTTCAATCCAATTAAGAGGGAAGTGGACATTCAAAGCAGAAGAAAATCCCCATCAAAACAGTTATTTAATATTCAATCTATAAAAGCATTATTGAGACCGAGCGCTGCTCTTATCTCCCTGTAAATGAATTACAGTTTCAATTTGCATGTTGAGTGAATTGAACTGAAAGTGCCTCAGACCCAGAGCGTCCCACAGAGCTGCAGTGTGCCTGCTGATAACCAGGCTGGGAATTCATGGTTTGGCTTCAGCTACATTTACTAATATGTAAAAATAAGTTTAAAGAATGCTCGTACTTAATTAAATGTTAAGGGTTACTAAAAGTATAGCAGGAGAGACATTCATAGACTGCAACAATCCTGTTTTGTTGCTTGACTTTTTTCAGATTTTCCAGAAGAGGTGAATGTCTTGGAGCAGTAGAGGGCTAAAAATGTATCAACCCCACAGAAAAACTGAAAAGCTAATTACTCACTGACTACTATCTATTGAATAATTTATGCTGGGATTAAAAGTATCTCTCTGTTTAGTAGTCTTTGGTGAGACCTCTGGGGAAAAAGTTGCAGATGCAGCTTTGGCAACAGAAACTTTTTACTCTTAATCTGAAAAACAGAAAAGCTGGCGCTCTTTTCACATCCCCTTTAAACCAACAACTGCTGTGTAATGCAGCAGTGTAACATGTTACTGCACACTACAACACACAACACTAAAGGTGCTTTTCAATCCCCAAGAACTAGGGACTTTTTAAAGAACTATTTGACCACAGGAACTATGGTCTAAGTTTAGTTTAAGGCCAACTGAATTACCCCTTGAAACAACTCTGTCTGGGGTGGATGATACTTTCCGGAGTACCAGGAACTATAGGGAGCAGGGCCTGCAAGCTGAACATTTCTAATTGATAGAGCATGCACAGTTTTTATGCCCCCTTCCCCCATCCAGAATAAGATGACCCCCAGCTGTGATTGGCTTGCTTTAATAACTCCCCAACAATGACTTTCCTTGAACCTGATGTGAATGTGTCTCTGTCAGCTCCTAGTGTTACCGTTTAAAGAGTGACCCTGTAACCTGAAGAGCTGAACGTTTCAGGATAGCCACTTTACAACAGCTGTAGGAGCATGGAAGAAGTCTTTGGGAATTTATCCTACTTCGGTTTTTTATAGATGTCAAATTCTTCATCAGATAAGTATTTAATGATGATCTGAAGCTGTTTGAGAAGGAACATACAGCTAAAAGTCATCGATCAAAAGAAGCACAGGCTAGATCTCCTCCATGCTAACAGGCTAACAACAGCGTTGTACATAATGACGTCAGCATGTTTGCGCCTTCAATAGTGTCATCTTCATTGAAAGGCCTCTTTCGTTGCCTTTCTGCCCTCTACTGGTCTGAGAGGGCAGTGCAATTACTCTTATTTTGTCAATATTACTTGCCTGATTTGCATAATCTTCATGGGACTTCAGGCCTTGGTGGAAACACAGACAACAAAAGGCCACAGGAACCATTTAGTTCCTGCAAGAGTAGATCTGGGAACTTAACTCCAAAAGCACCTGATGTTTCAATAATGCACCTTTCATATCTTTAGTCACAACCAGTCAGAGACCAAGAGCCACAAAAATTACCGTGGTACCACAAAGAGCCACATCACATACATGGTTTAACAAGCACACTTCCTCTCACACATAAACAAAATGACATAACATAAAAAACATTATATTTCTGACTATCTATCTATCTATCTATCTATCTATCTATCTATCTATCTATCTATCTATCTATCTATCTATCTATCTATCTATCTATCTATCTATCTAGATAACTATAAGCATTTGAGTGATTGAGAGGAGCACATGTAGAGAGGAGAAACTGAAACTTAAGTATCAGTTTCATCACCCAAGTATTGATCAATACTGATCCCAACATTGGCATCAATATATCAATTGTTTAGATTGATCAGCACACCACTACTTATAACAATATCTATATATTTTTTTATGAATGGATCAAAGAGCCGCACACCAAAAGGCAAAGAGCCACGTGCAGCTCGCGAGCCACAGGTTGGCCACACCTGGGCTAAAATAACATTTTGGTACCTTACTAAGGGGTTAAGTATATAATGAGACATACAATTAAATTTAATGTTAGAGAATACCTCTTTTTATGAAATATTGCATTGACATTTTTTATCATTAATGTTCTCTTATGTATGTGCAAACAGTTTTTAGCTGGTTTTAAAGACAACTGAAACTTATACGAATGCCTGTTTATGGCCAGTAAATCCAAAGACTTATCGCCCCTTTAAAGATGTTTTCAATGTCCGATTATAGAAAAAGATCTGTGAGCCAAACTTCTTGATGATTCAGCAGAAAGAGACTCTTTAAGAAACACTTCTCACATAGAAAGATGCCACTTCTTTTAAGTTGTGTATAATACAGCACATATTGTACCATTTGATAAAAGATTCAAAGATCCATAAAACTTCTAAAGAAAAATGATATCTTTGCTCTAAAAGAAGAAGAAGAAGCTTAAAAACACATAAACTCAGCTTGTTTTCAAATGATATTAATTATTCCTTTTTTGCTGCCATACATGTGTTATGATTTCTGCTGTATGTCTCACCCTGACTTCAGCACGTGGCTGCTTTCAGAAGTCTGCCAGCTGAACTTCTCTCACGAGGAGTGGCACAGACCTCACCTTTCCTTTGCTGCTCCGACAGATGTGATAGGACTTGAAAAAACCTGCAGCGCCTGGTTTGTTTGCTACCTGAGCGCAGCGTGTGTCTAATATTGAGCTGCGGTTGGAAAGTCAGAGAGGGCCTCATTGTATCGCTGATATAACAAAAAGACCGAAACGGGGAACTTAGTCTACTATGCAGCAAGCTTTCACAAATCGAGACGATAATACAGGCTTGGTTTTAGGTTCAGAGAAAAGCAAGAGCTGGAAAATAAGGCAGTGAGTTACAGACAGATTATGGAGAAAGAAGAAGATTGGAAAAATAAGTGTGTTTGCATGAGAAAGAGATGTTAAGAAGAGAAGAAATAAAGAGAGTGAGAGGATGGAGAAAGAGACATGGGAGGTGGAGTGAGATAAAGAGAGAAACTGAGGACGGAATACAAAGAGGGGTGTGTGTGTGTGTGTGTGTGTGTGTGAGCACACCAGGTGTGTGTCTGCCGTCCCCAAGGTCCTTCTAGCTGTCTTCTCCTATTGATTAGTTCATATTGATCTGGCCTGACACACACACATACACACACTCTAACACACACACACACACACGCACGCACACACACTTGAACACGAACACAGCATGGTTGACTTGATTTAGCCGGGCTCTGACACAGGGGGACATGAGGGGACATTGTTAACACACATGCAAGCATGCACACACCCACTCCCACAATCCTCCTATCAGTATACCTCTTAAAATGACAACCATCATCTCTCTGACACACACACACATGCACACACACACACGCCTGCACACACACAGCACACACACTTGTCAAACAGAAAACACTCACTCTGCCTATTTGCTCATGTGCTCTGGCTGTCTGGAAAGCAGGCAGGAGAAACAATGAGAACGTATGAGACAGACTGTCAGAGGAAAACTCAGTGTCCTGTACAAAACAGATTCATCGTGTAGTTTCACCGTCTACTGCACAGAGCACTGTACTGTACGCTGTTACAGAAGGGTCCAGAATGAATAAACTGACCTTACTTCAGCTTAATCTGCTGTAATTAATATTTCTGAATATGTTATGCTCACGGTTCTAAGCTCAAATTCTAACGTATTTCTTATATGTTTGAGGCTTCAAGTTGTGTAAAGGAAAAGGGAAGAATAATGACATACAGTGCCATACTGCAAATTAAAGACACAATGAGTAACTTTCATGATGTGTTGATTCTGGTGACCCCATCTATAGGAATGAAGACTGTAGTAAAGATGTGGAGCATATTTTTTTATTATTGATCTCTTTTTCACTGGATGCAAAGTGATGAGCGAATTTGTTGGCTTGAAGATTAAAAAAATGATCAACTTCAACAACAGCACTTTGTAAACTCTGACTTATCACAGTTAATTAGCCTACAAAAGCCTATCAGACAAAAACAGACTTTACGGTATCTATCACAGCCCCAATATCATGATCTATGCTCTGATGTCCCACAAAATGTCTGAGGAATTCACAGGACGTCACAAATTCTAAATCCTGTTCATCGTCAATTTGATAGTTTAACCGAGCCAAGTCCTGCTTTGTAAAGTTTATCTTTTGAAAACATTACTTTAATAGAAACTGTACACCTATTAGCTAATCCTGCTTCAAAATCAACCACAAACACAACAAACATGTGCTGTACATCGCTTTGGACAAAAGCATCTGCTAAACTGTAGAACTATGAATAACAAACCTACTCTTTACTGCTGAACTCTTTGTTGCTAATAACCTCATTTTTCTCTATAGGTCATGAACAGGAAACAGTATGTAGGTGAGACCATTTCAAAAACACTAGTAACAGTGCAATATGGCACGTTTGGTTCTATCATGCAGGTGTTTAAAATTACCTTGCAAACACATACATTTTTAAATGTGGCCCATCTGTGGACTTGGATGTGATCAGCTCTAGCTCCTAAAGTGAACTGCATGCACAGTCAGACTTTAATGATGTCACACACAAAACGGAAACGAAAATAGGGCCAGCCAGTAGTCTTATTTACCGCCTTATGTTAAAAACCATGTATGTGGTATGCTGGCAACAGCAAGTTTGTGAGGGGGTTATGTTTAAAAGGAGGAAGAGCGTCATGTTTGTTTTGATTTTGTGTGACTCCTGCCTTCTTTTTTTTTTTGGAGGTGCAAAACTGTGACATAAATCCCTCCGGAATTACATCAAAGTCACATTAAATGCACCTGGCTTTCCTAAAAAAATGTATTTATGTAAAACGGCCTGAATCTAACTCAAAGTTTTCCAATTCAGTTTTACTTGAGCTATTCACACTGTCAGAAACAAAGCAGATGTGGGTCACATTTGAATGAAAAAAAAAAATCCAATTTTGGTCACTTTTATTTGCAATGTAAACATAGCATAAGAGGCATAAGCATAAGCTAGCTTAATGCAAACAATTGCTGTTTTCTAATGATATCTTGTTAATTGTAATTTATGACGTTTTACCTTTAAAAATATGGCCCTTATGTTTTTATTTTCACGTTCTCATATTAAAGGGCAAGGACAACAGATGAACTGAGTTTTGACTGGATGCTATTTTTTTTTGCTAAGCTACCCTGCTAGTTTGATCTCTTTTATACTTTTTTTTTCTTTTTTACTGTTCTTTGTAAAAATGCTCTAAAAGACCATTTTTTACAGCTAAGCACCAATCAGCAATCTAATTAACAGAGCTAAGTGGAGTTAGTACTGGGTTATCATTTGTAATTTCTCTCCAGTTCAATGCTAATGTTGCTATTTCTGTAGCAGGTAACTTTTTGCTAATGTCAACACATTTTATCCTTTTAGCACTTGCAGATTTTTTCCAGCCACAACGTGAAAAAAAATCTACGGGAACGGCTTCTACTTTCTCAGTCATCATTTTCCTTTTCTGGTGGATTTCGAATGTCCAAAATCTGCTCTTTCCAAAACTTCAGGGTCACCAACACTTTCAGCACAAGACAGACACACACAAGCAGTCGATTATAGACAGCTGCTACCAGCGAGAGAAGCCTGAAGGCATCAACCGAAAAGTAGCAGGAGTAGAGGGTCAATGGTGCAAATCCCAGACTGGTTAGGAAAGTGCAGGAGAGGTGAGTTAGTCTGCCCTCCTTCACATAGAGGAAAGACAAGGTGCCTCTGAGCAGTGACTCCTCACCCCGAGCTGCTCCTCGGCTGCTCAGTGGCAGCTGCAGGAGTTTGTTTAGGGCAGCTCCCTGTGCGTCTGTATGGAGCTGTGTGAAGGTGAAGCAGGGCGGGGCTGATGAAGAGTATGTGAGCCTTCTCTGTCTGCAACAATAAGAGGGATAACACTATAATATGGCTAATAAGGAAACACACAAGGAGGGTTTACGTGCTGTGACCTGGACGGTGCATGCTGGGACCTGATGCCTCATTTCAATTTGTGTACCAACATTTACAAACACCACACAGATTCGGTCTCCCGTGCTTCTCCACTTGTCCTTCATCCAGCCTCTGTGCTAGACTTTTTTTTCCCTCTTTGTCTCTGAAATCAGAAGAAACGTCACTGTCTGTCTCTGCCTTTAGTCTTTTGTGTGCATGCAGACCGGCTCGCACATACAGTACGTGCACAGACACACAAACACCTGCACCCACACACACACACATGCACACACAGAGCCTGCCTGCTGCTGCTGTGATGGCTCTGAGCTGTCAAAACATCCCGGCTTTCTCTGCTCTCTCTCAGCAAAGCAGCCTGACTGAGCTTGTCTATGCAGGTTCACAGAGACTGCTGTCTATCCTCCTTCACACTCCTTTCTTTCTCTCCCTCTTTTCCCTCTCTATGTGTAGTTCTTGATTTTATTTTCCCGTTGTCCTTTTTTGTTTGCCTACACAAAAATCTGCATTTACATTAAAATGCTCCTTGGGCTTCTCTTCGGCTAACTCTTATCCTTAATGTGTGCATGAAATATATCAGGTAGAGCTGCTTCCAGGAGTTCAAACTGGCTCTAAGTGTTCACATTAAGGTGGGTAAAACCCCTGATGTGACATTTAAATGTGAGCAAACTTCCTCTTTTAGCCGGGCATGCACTACACCTACGATAAGCACACTCAGGACTCTTTGTACCCTCCAAAATGAATCGTGCTTCATTGTTCTCAAGCCAACAGTGCACTTCTTGTCATTATTATAAGCAGTTTTGTATATAAAGCTGGGATTTGGTTGCAGCTTAGTAATGCAACCAAATCCTATACAAAGTCCTACAATCCATTACTCAGCATATGGATCATAGAAATGTTCATGTCGGAAAAGTCTTCAGTGATCCGTTGCATTAGCTCTGTATGAGTTCTGTCTTATTCAGGGTGCAGAGTCCACATGAAACCAGAAGTTGCAGTTTTTAGTTTATAGCCTGAGTCACTTCTATGTTTGTTGTGTTGCAGAAGCAGAAATGATCATTTTTGAGGGAAAAGAAAATGTTTATCAGTGTTTTGGAGGTGAGGAGAGGTCTGATAAAATGGGAATATAAATGTTGAATTGAATGATATTAATGATTTTATAACGTGATTTGAATAGTGAATTTGTGTTAAAGACCACACCAGGATATTTAAACTAAATCAAAATTGATGCTCACAAAATATTCAAAAACAGAAACAGGAGAAGTTGATTTATAATTTAAAGGTGCTGTGAGGAGTTTGAAAGTGATCTTGAAAAAGTCTCCCTTCTAGATATATGCCTGATCGTAATCCACACTTTAAAATAAGATTATCAGCACCAATATTACTGGTTACAGGTTATTTTAAATTGCTACTTCTTAGCTTCCAGTTTGGGTCGTCCAGGACCAGATTGATTTACAGCACGTCTAGGTCTCTATGACGACATCATGCAGGCTAACCAAGTCAAGTAGCAAGAAAAGATAAAACACAGAGATCTGTGTTTTTCTCTGCTAAAAATGATTTCTGTGACTAATTTTGTAGCGATGGTGGACACAGTAGCCTAACTGTCGGACAAAAAAAGGACAGAAGAGCAGAAGAAAGATAAAAAGGAGAGGAATACAGCCCAAGCTAAAGGCTAATTAGGCTAATCAGACTATAAGACAGGGGCTAAACTGTTTGTGATAATGTTCATTCCAACCCACAGTCAGCAGTTATTTTGCAGTGGTCTGTTCAAACTTGAGAGTCTATCAATAAAATGAAGAGTGAGGTTACGTTAGCTCTGATTGGTAGATGACTGGCAGGACATAGCTAACCAGGATTTACTAACGTTACACGTTACAGACATGACAGTGTTTACCTGTTGTCACGTTAGCCTACAGATACACCAGAGAACTGGGCTAACATATAGCTGACTGCTAAAACATTTGCTTGATGTCACGTTCAAACCGTTGCGCTACCTAACTGAACTGATAAGTCCCTTACCTCAGTGTGTTTTGTCCAGTAAAAAGTTGTCTTGAACAAAGAAAATTTGTTTTGATCTGATCTCCATTTAATTCCAAATCAAACACACACCTCGCTACAGGTAATGTACAACAGTGTGTGTGACAATGTGGCAAGGGCATGCAATCAAAACAGATCCTCCTCATAGCATCAACATATAGAAAACCATAAAGACAAACAGATTGCCTGAAATTGGACAGCAGATTTCTTTGTTGCCACAACACCCCTCAGAGGTCAGGGTAACAACGATATCTATTGCTGAAGATTAGTTTAGCAAACACAGCAATGTGTGAACATAGGTGGTCTGATTTTCTTAAGTATCACTGACTTTTTTTGCAGAACTATTACACATGAGGCTGAGCTGAAGCTACTTTTGAACGGTTGGTGCAACGCAGTGGTGGCAATTTCAACAGATTCAGAACAAGACATATAGCCTAGGCAGACAAAACATTAATTCAATATCAAGCTTTCCAGCCACAAATATCTCCATAGCTGTTGGTCCTACATGCAGAACAAAGATGCCTTTTTGCTACGGGGAAACTTTCTGTGGCCTCTCACACCCATTAAAAATGAAAATTGGTCTGAAATGAATTTTCTGCTCTAATATTTGCTTTACAAAACATTTCTGAAAATTAAATCAAAGGAGAAAAAAAAGGAAAAGGGAAAACACATCTACATCTGAAGTCTGAAGTAAGTAAGTGTAGGGAACAGTAACAAGAATCCCACAAGGATACTTTATCTGAACACTTCAGTCTGTGTCAAACAACATGGTTTTTAACTAAAATGACCTTCTGGGACAACATGGTACAGTTTTCTTCTACCAAACCTCACTCTCTCTCTCTCTCTCTCTCTCTCTCTCTCTCACACACACACACACACACACACACACACACACACACACACACACACACACACACACACACAGAGTGCAGTGTTTGGCCTGCAGGGTTTGCACAGCGGGAAGGAATCAACCGTATGGCAGACATGAGGACAGAGCCAAATCTGGCTCATACACATGGTGTGTGGTCATGCAGCCCTGAGTGTTTGTCCGTGTGTGTGTGTGTGTGTGTGTGTGTGTGTGTGTGTGTGTGTGTGTGTGCCATACTCAGAGAAGCCTACGCTAAAATATATATCAGGGGCGGCGGTTGCCTAAAGGTGAAAGTTGTGCGGGTTTCACTGGAAGGCTGCCGAACAAACGAATGAAAACCACTCTCGGCTCCCTCTCCGGCTCCTCTGTGCCACTGTGCCCTTGAGCCAGGCACTTACGCTGCTACTGCTACAGAAAACACAAGAGCCTGCACATATGTACAGGAGGGATGATAAATGTGCTGAGCAGTTCAAGTGGGAAGATATTTACTGTACAGCACACAGGACATGAATAATTTGGTTCATTATCAACGTTACATCATGTGAACGCTGATCTCGGAGCTGGAAAGCTGAAAAGAAGTTTACTCACATTAACAAACATGATGTCCAAGCTTTAAGAGCTAGTTGATGGCTGCAGACAAAACTTAAGTTATTTCTGATGCCTCTTTGTGACACAAGAACAGGGGGAAATATAATTAGGACCAGATATTCACAGTGAAAAACACTTCTTACATATGAAAGACAAAGATATGAGACACAACACCCTGTACAGGGGGCGCCAAAATCAACATAAACATAAACCAAAAGTTCCTCACAGGAGCTTTAACTTCTTTCTGCAATTGATTACCCAAAAAGTGTTGGTGGTGAGTTCTCTGTCTGCTTCACAGTACAGGAAATATTATGAGACTTGACCAAGTCTCACACACAGAGACTTGGGACTTGATTTGGACTTGCAAAAAAAGACTTATGAACATCTCTAATGTCTAATGCTAAAGAGTCAACACTAGAAAAACTAAAGGCATGGAGAAGAGAAAGATGGAGCAGACTGGATGAGGCTTGTTCAAAGGAAAAGAAACAGAAAATAAATAGAATCAAAGTTCTTTAGTGTAAATAGTTCACATGAATAGTTGCTAAAATTCCAGACGTTTGTACTAAATGTGTCATTGAGAAAGGAACTCTAATCAGCTGTATAAAAGTCCAGAGATTCAGGATCTTTGGAAAGATGTTATAAAATGTTTGACAGATGTTTATAAACAAAAAAAATCTTTAAATTTTAAACTCAGTGTTCTTCACACAAACACACAAACAGAACAAACGTATGGACTTTAGACTTCTCCAAGCAAAAAGAGCTATTGCACTATGTTGCATAGCCTGTAGAAGCCAGGAATAGAGAGTTCCCCTGAACAGAAATCGTAAAATTTATTCTTTTTTATTATTTCATTATTTTCTGTATCTAAAAACGTTAGCATGTTGAGTGTGGGCATGTGAGTTTGTGCTATTTGTTGATACATGTATTGGTCTAAGGTCTGAAACTGTTTCACTCTTACTTTTCATTTCCTTTGTGTTTATAAAAAAATGCCAACAATTTTTTTTTTTTTTTTTTGGGGGGGGGGGGGGGGGGGGGGGGGGGCTATTTGGGGTTTCACAGTCGTTTGTCATGTGAGGGGTTTAATTTCATGAATTCTGCGTTAAGTTTAGATTCAGTTGATAAGTAAGCTGTATGTAACATTTGTAGCAAATAAACCATTATGTTAATCCTACTTTAGCCCACTGTTTTTATTGCCATACCTGCCCCCCCAAGGAAAAAAAATCTTGACACGCCCCTGGTTATCACTAGAACCACAGGAACTTTACCTAGGAACTGTATAGACTTTTTGAGGAGCTAAACCTAGCACAAAAAGTAGGGCAATTTGTGTTTGGGAGATTATTTCTTTTTTGTATCAGTGCTTCTTGGTAATAATCTTCAACAGTTGGAAAGCAGCGCTGAGTATGGAGGTTGTGCCTTGAAATAAGTTGCCAGATCCTCTCTGCCAATGTCAAACAGCTGATTCTGAAGTTGCTATTGGATTTTGTTTTGAGCTTCAGGTGCCCCCAGATGTGAAAATTAAGGTACATGATGCCACATCCCTCCTTCATCCCTTCTTACTTTACTCTGTTTGCTTCTCCTGTATCAATAGCCATGGTTACATGAGGAGTTTTTCGTCTTTCCGAATGGAATCTTTCTGCATGACTTTTCCGAAAACAATAGTATACATGGAAAGGAATATTCCAATCTCTGGGGGGTATTCCACGAAGCTGGCTAAAGAAGGCTGGGCTATCGCCGGTAAGCGTGGCTTGAATAAGCGGCCACTTTAATCTTAGCTGCAAGTCGTTCCACTAACGAGGCTCAGCTGATTTTCAGAGACGCTTATTCAAGCCAGGCTGATCTAAGCTGCGGCTAAGCGCGCGTCCGCGGTAGATAAAAAGCCCCGACGTGTCGATTGTCGAAATGACCAAATCATGTCAAAACCGAGAGCGGAGACGTTTCCCTCAGCGGAGAAAATACCCCTCATGGAGTCGTATGATGACTACAAAGTGAAAATCACATAAAAGGGTGACACGGTGGCAATTAACAAAGCCAGAGACGCTGCTTGTTCAAGAATATCATGCTTATGTGTCAAATCAACACTGACTGTTTCTGCTGAGTTTGATTACCCTTTTTCTTCTCACTCTGAAGCTCCTCACACTGCTGTGGCCCAGAGGAGATTGGTCTTGATTAAATTAAAGCTGTTCATATATATAGGCCTATATACTTCATGGGGTGATGTTTCATCAAACACTGACTAAAACAGCAGAAAAAGACATGTAGATGAGATATCTTTTTTTTTTTATTAGAGATGATTCAGCTGTCAGATGAGATGTGTCAGTGATACAGTGCCCTATATTTAAATAAGGAGGAAGACACAAAGTTATCTCACCATGTGGAATCACCTTTACATTATCATCATGATCAGAACGGACCGCCGGTAAAGGAGGGTATTTCTATGGAAAATTGTGGCTGTTGTCACCTTTTATATCATAAGACAATTTGTGCCTTTATTCTGTTATATGTTGACTGTACTTTCAGGGTGACAGAAGAAAGAAAATCAGTTATTTCAGATACTTACCACAAGTGGGATCGAACCCACGCCGCAAATAAAACATGCCTCACCGTGCGTCTGTGCCCTACTCTCTAACCTCTCAGCCACCAACTTTCCTACCATGTGGACAGACAGTCTAGTATCTGACATGTCTTGACTCACGGTTATTCCAGTCTAGTATAACTGGGGCAGTTCACCTGTCAAAGGATCACGCAGGTGTCCTAAAGCGAGCTCAGGGAGGACGGAAACCTCCCGTGGAGCTGAAGGACAAAAGCTCACTTGATCTTGATTTTCAGTATGAATACGGACCGTGAAAGCGGAGCCTCACGATCCTTCTGACTTTTTGGTTTTTAGCAGGTGTCAGAAAAGTTACCAAAAGGTCTCAGTTTATGTTTCTGAACAAGAACATCATCTATTACAGATATAGATTAATTTAATGTTACACCTGCAGTTCACAAGGCGTCTTTTAGAAGCCGGTCGGACCTTCTCTGAGACGCAGCTAAGGTAAGCCTGACGTTTAGCCTGCCCGAGACCAGGCTAGTCGCACTGGCTAATTTACCATGGTTACCAAGCCACGCTAGCCCTAAGCCTCGTTTGTGGAACCCAACTCTCGCTAAAGTTAGCGCGGCTAACCCAAATAAGCCAGGCTTTGAGCTAAGCCAGCTTCGTGGAATACCCCCCTGGTCTACATGTGCAGCTGTAATCAAACAGAATAGTCAATGGGGCATGCGCAGAAAAACGTAAACATCACGTGATTTATCAAAGATGGAGGACGAAAGTTTGTTTATCACGATTGTTGGGACAGTTGCCGCGTTTTTTTTAAAGCAGCAACTTGAAACCCATGCGATCAAAAACAAACTTTCAGCAGCAGTCTAGTGCTGACGGCCCGCCGCCATTTTCAAAGTTGAGGAACGTCTCTAGTTGCATCTTACGTCATATCTGAGCATGCGCTGAGAGAACGCACCCTGACAACTTTCCATTTGAGTGGATACATGATACCTCAATCGGTTTGGGGAAAGGAATATTCCACTCCTATGAAACCGATTATAGCTATGGTCTACGATTTGAAGGTAGGTAATTATTATAAACACCGTTTTGAGGCCATTATAGTCTGATAGTACGATCTACGCAATACGAAAATCAAAAAGAATGAAAAAAAATTAATCCTGTAAAGCAGCTGCAAAATGGCTTAATAATTGACCAATCTGAACCGCCGTTTCCCTCATTTCGGATTTTTGCGTTAGTCCATCCAATTCCCTGTCTCCCCTGCTCCGCCCCATACTGCCCATGGTCCCACCTCGTCCTTCCCCACTACCCCTATCACGTCAGCTAGCTGCTCAGCTACCAAAGCGTCACGGAGCCAGAGAAGACCAAAACCAGGAAGCTGTTACTGTTACCCTCCACAGGGACAGGGGCTCTGTCGGGGGTGCGTGTTGTTAGGAGGTGAAGAAGGGCGACATGAGCTGGGGGACAGGATCTTGGAACACGGAGGGGAGGGGTGAGTGAGGCTGCGTTTTTAAAATGAGTCTCATCAGCCAAACTGGGTTTCAGATTGTAGACCATAGCTTTAAATGTCTCTTTGGATTGGCACTTTTCTTTCAGACTGAGGTTTATACAAAGGTTAAATTCTTTCTGTTTGAGCAAACAAACCGAATGCAAGCGGAATGTTTGGGTCCATGTATACGTGGCTACTGTCTAACCTTGGGTACAGTCTGGGTCAGCCCTGGCAAGGTCTTTGCTTGTCAACATCTAGTTTTGCAGTTTTGTAAGGTTTAAGTCTTGATTTTAAAAGGTCAAAGGCTCAGAACAGTTGGGATAAGTGGCATGTATGTAGACGTGTTCAGGCTCACAGGCTTCACTTTGTAATCTCAGCATTTCAACGTTATATATACGCTCATGTGTCAGTTGTTACGACATCTATCACTTCAGCTGGGGAAGCAGTGTTCCTGCCTGTGTTCACGCCTGTGTCATCGCAGGCTGCACGCATGAAACGTGCATGTAATTTAATCAAACGTGCATGTATGTGTGTTGTGTTATTTGCGAGCATGTAAACACACATTTGAGTGCATGTGTGAGAGCTTGTTGGCTCGTGGTGGCTTTGGCAGTGCATAAAACTCATTTATTCATGTATGAGCCTCTGTGTGTGTGTGTGTGTTGGGCAGAACACAGAGCCATTTGTCCCTTGCATGCACACTCTAATACATACTCTTTGTTAACACGTGTACACGCTAAGCTATCAGGCTTCCTCTGAACTCTTTCTTTTTGTACTCCTTAAACCTTCTTCTCCTCCTGAACTTCGCCTCCCTAAATATCTGCCCCTCCTCATCGTTTTCCTCCCCTGAGCCGTGTGTGTGTAGCGGTTAACCCTCAGCGCAGCACCTCACAGGCTGTGTGTGTGTGTGTGTGTGTGTGAAGGAGGCTTTTTAAAAATGCATATATTCTATAAGAGGGAGGAGGAAACAGAGCGTGCTGAAAAGAAAAATACGGCCTCTGTGTGTGTTGTGTCAGTTGGGTTGACATCTGATCTTGCTGAGTATGGTAAAGGAGAAAGTGCTGAAAGTACTCTGTGTGAGGTGGGGATCCTGTGTGTATGTGTGTGTGTGTGTGAGTGTGTGTGTGTGTGTGTTTTGTGGGCTCTATGTGTCCTCGTTTCTGTGTGGGTGGTAAAAGGAGGGAGTAATGGAATAGGGTGTGTGTGAGTGCACTTAGTTTAAGTGTCAGCATGCCTTAGTGCATGTGTGTGTGTGTGTGTTTTTGGTGCGTGTGTGTGTGTGACTAGAGAAAGAAGGAGTCAAAGTTAAACGCAGGCTGCCAAAGATGGATGGCAGGAGAGGTGATGAGGGAGGGAAGGAGCCAAGGAAGAATTAAGAGTGTCAAAAAAGGAGAAAACTGTAAGTCTCTGGGAATAAAAAGAGAAAACAGTGAAAGAAATCAAAAGAAAGAAAAGAGGCTTTGCCTGATCTCATCTTTCTTTTCTGTCTCATTCCAATTTATGTTTCCTATTCTTCGCTCGTAATAAATGTTGAATCAAAGCTCTCTCTTTCTGTCCTTCCTTCTCTCTGTCTTTCTTCATCATCTCTCCAGAGATTTCCTGACAAATAGACCAGTTTGATCAGCCTCACATATCCAGACACACACATTCACATACGCACGCACACACACGACACGTGACTGGGAGCTTCTCCAGAAGTCTTCTACCTCTTTCTTCCTTCTCTGTGTCCTTGTGTGTGTATTTTATGTTTCATGTTTTGTGTCCTTGGTGTACGGTTACATCAATAGGGAAGTGTGTCCCTGACAGAAATCTATCAATATTTCATTCCATAACTGCTGAAAATGCAAGATCGACAAGCGGGGAAAAGGCGAGGCGAGAGGAGCTGGGCTGGAACAGGCGAGTCGTAACAACTGAATACAGATCCAAAAGAAGAAATGGAAAAAAGAGGAAGAGAAAGAGCAGGTGCAGCAAAATGGATTTGACTTTGGCAAAGAGCGGGTTTACTGTTGTCAGACTGAGAGGACGACTGAGAGGAGTCAGGAAGTGGACTATGGTTTAATCACACCTAAAAGTACAGACACAACAAACACTTTTCAGAAGAAACTTTTCTGTAAATTTGATGACGGGCTACTCTCTGTGTCAGAGCTGAGGATGTGAGGCTTTGTCCAGCAGGGGTCCTAAAACTTCACAACTTGTGACTCCAGAAAGAAAAAAAAGTGGCGCCAGACACCAGCAACCCCCTTCTGTGATGATACAGATGAAACATTTTCTGTTTGCATGTTTTCATCTAAACTCTAACCCTCAGTTTTGTTTATATATTTTCACAGTAATGGATGAAACATGCAGTTTAAATCAGTTTTTGTAACTCCCACCACTCCCACTTTGGGAACCACTGACCTAAACATCACAGCTCAAAATTTAAGGAAACTTCTTGATTTGATGAACTGTTCAAACACTACAACAGCAAAATATCAAAGTGATAGAAAGTATCAGAACATGTTACACAGTTACACAGTACTGTCAGTATATGATAGTAAAGGCCTGAAAACAGACAACAAGGGAGTCAATGGGCTGATGATTAACTGTCAGGATGGCCGAGCGGTCTAAGGCGCCAGACTCAAGGACTGACTCCTTCCTGGGTTAAGGGGACTTCTGGTCTCCACATGGAGGCGTGGGTTCAAATCCCACTCCTGACAATTAGGTTTTACCTGCAGTTCAGCATCTCTGAGTTTTTGCATAGATTTGGTGGTCCAAAATCAATTATGAAGCTTTGTTAAAGGTCCTCTGAGTCCAATTTTAAGACATTTTTCTCAACACTTTAACAGTTCCTTTAGGAATAAAATTTGTCAGGAGTGGGACTTGAACCCATGCCTCCATGTGGAGACCAGAAGTCCCTTTAACACAGGTGTGAGTCAGTCCTTGAGTCTGGCCCCTTAGGTCGCGGTCACACTGGCAAACCGTGCCGTTCTTGAGCATGATTCACTTCTCTGCTTTGGCATGGTTTTCTTCATGCATGAGCACAAGCACGCGGACAGAGCGTGTGATCCATGATGTATGATCACCGCAAGCACATCTCTGGACAATCATTTTAAACAAAATGGGGGTGTTAGAGGGCTGTGTCGAGCCCAAACGACTTACTATAAGTCCAAAAGTCTCTAAAGTTGTAGCAGTGCTCTCTGTGTCTCATTGTGCTGACTCCGATGAGATCACGTAAACAGATGCTTCATGATGATGTAGGTGGACCATACGCGTGTGTGAAACCCGCTTAAGTCTGGTCCATATAGAAGCAGTGTGACCGCCGGCCATACTCTCTAGCAGGGGAACGGCGCTGCGGAGGGGCAATCATGCTTAAGCATGGCATGGTTTGATAGCCAGTCTGACTGCGGGCTTAGGCTGTATTCAGACCAGAAAAGTCCTTTGGTCCACTTGTTTGGTCCGGACCAAAAGCGGACTTTATTTTTTTCGTTTGGTGCGGTTTGTATTCAGATTGTACTTTTTGCAAGTGGACTATATTCTGTAAACACATCCACGTGTGTGACGATCAGTGCTCTCATTGGACAGCACTGACAAAGGTGACACACAGAATACAGACCAGGAAATGGAGGTAAACGTGTGTTTGTGCTCTTATTAGAGCTGCTGAATCATTTTCAGTTTCAAGAGCAGCTCCTTCAAAGCAGGCTTAACAACACCGTTTACAATTTTGGAACAGCGAAGACGAATGTGCGCAGCAAGGAGACGCTATGCTCTGCATGTCCTGACCCACAACATGCGAGCAACAGCGTGGTTACACAGAAGACGGAGGATCAGGTATGAACCAAAGACGGTTAGGTTACGGTGGCTTTATAGGCCAAAAAGGCACATATATCCTGTAGTTAGTTTGGATGGACCTTGGTTTGTATTCAGACCTGCACCGGAGAACCACGAACCGCACCAGAGTTCGTTTGGAAGCGGACCGAGACCACCTCAAAAAGTGGGTCTCGGTCCAGTTGTTTGGTCCGCACCAGGGTTCGTTTGTGTCTATTCACACCTGCATGGAAAGTCCGCACCAGCATGGGAAACAAACCCTGGTCCGTTTAAAGTGGACCAAACGGTCCAGGTCTGAATACGCCCTTAGACTGCTCTGCCACCTTGAGTGAACTGTAGCATGGTCTTCAGCCTGGTCTTCATGAGACAAAAACCTCACATAATTTGACCATGTTTCTCTAAAATATATGAAATCAACAACAAAAAGTCAGCCAAGAAAAAAAACAAAGCATATAAGAGATTTTCATGGTGGTTTTGGTCCATCAGATAAGATTAAAGAGACTTTCAGACCTGCTGAGCTGCTCAAAGCATGACTAATCCTACAGGTAAAAGAGTGTGTCAGGAGTGTGAATTGAGCCCACACCTCCAAGTGAAACCACAAGTCTCTTTAACCCAGTCCAGGAGTCTGAACCTTAAGACTGCACCACCATCCCCACAATACTTTGTGCAGGGTCTTCTGGTCTCAAGACTGAGGCCTGCGTGTAAATCCCACTCCTGACACACTCTTTTGTCAGCAGCCATGACCAAAGGAGCCTAACTTTTTATTTATGATTTTCCTAAATTAACTTTGGGTAAAACATATGTGTCAGGAGTGGGATTTGAACCCACGCCTCCATGTGGAGACCAGAAGTCCCTTTAACTCAGGAAGGAGTCAGTCCTTGAGTCTGGCGCCTTAGACCGCTCGGCCATCCTGACTACCTGTAGGTGCTACAGTTTGGTGAAGTGTCAGAATGGCTTTCTAAGTTAAAAGGACTAAATCTGATGCAATATGAAAAGATGAGGTAAGACAGGGTCATATGAGGTGAAATTCAACACAAGAGAGGAACTTTCTTTGTGTGGTCAGGTTTCTTCCTGTTGGGGTTTTGTCATGGAAAATGTGTTTTAGAAACTTTTGGATCATGACAACATGAGACAATAACACAATAACATATGGTATCAAATAAAAGAATAGGATTTGATAGGATTTAAGACAAGATAAAATGTGGAATGATAAGGTTTGATACAATACAAAAAAATTTGTAGCTCAAGAGCAGATCATTGCTGGTTCAACAAAGTCATAACTTTAAATGGGAATTCCTTGTAAAATGTTGTAAATGCAGTATTTTTAAGTGTATCAGGTTTGCCTGGCTTTTAAAGAAGAGGTTAAAGGAGAGAAAGTCGGAGAGAAAACAGCTTTTTTTCACTCCACTCTGGTACAAAAGAAAGATAAAAGACAGACAATAGCTAATTTGGAGACAAGCATGTTGACTCGCAGTAAGTTTCAAAGACAGTCACATTGTGTCTCAAACAAAGCTGTCACTCACCAATCCATCATGAAACTCATTTGCCTAATCCTCACAGTCCCTCAGATGTTGTGGTGTAGAGGGAAAAGGGTTTTTGTTCTTTTGGCTGAATCGATACATGATTCTGTAAATTCTCACAGGGATTCACATGAAGAAGTGTGTGTTGGAAGGAGAAAGTGGGGCCCAAACTAAAAAAGAAAAATGTTTGCCTTGGCACTCATTTGAACATTTCTTTATGGATAGACTCTTCAAGAGATAGCTCTTTTTTAAGTCTGTTATAAATCGAAGGATGAGGAAGAAGAAACAGAACTTAAAGAGGGGGTATTCAGCTTTCCCATCGTTTAAAACATGGCTCATGACACGGCTCGGTTATGCTTTTGGCATGAATGTGAGACACACAGAATCAGCATTTTATACTTTTTAACACTCTGCTTGGTCTGTACCCCAACTGCAGGGGGCAGTGGACGCAAATGCACATCTATCACAGAACTAAACTAGAGTCGAATAAGCTGTTGACGTTGTTTCCTTTTTTTTTGGCTAATTCCTCTTCTGTGCCGAGTTTTGCTACGTCAAGACAGGAATTGTTCATCACACAGTTATCACAGTGATCTTTGATGAAAAATATGAATGCCAGTATTTTTGGACACTAGGAGCTCCCGTTCGTCTGCCCATCTCTAAGCAGAAATTATAAATTTTTGGAGGTGTGTGACGCAAAACTTTCCCACTTGAATAGAAAAAGGGTGCCTAAATGATGTCATTCGTCAGCACAAAGCTTCATGGACTTCTTGGACGCCTCAAGCATAAACCAAGCTTTAAGGTCTGCCTTCAGTTCTGCCCAACACAGGTCTCCAGACGAAAGGGGGTTTGTGGAGTGGGGAGACTTAAAGAGGCAACATCTTAAATGAAGTGTTTCAGACAAAGGCTGAAATGAAGGTTTTCTAAAACACCCGTAAGAGAAAAATATTGTGAAACTTTGGAGCTGAAAGTTATGTAGAAGTACTACTGGAGAACCAAAACAACAGTACAAAAAAAAAAAAAAGACCAAAAACAGAAATCAAAACATACCCCCTCTTTAAGGCGGAATGTTTGACACAGTCAGCAGAAACCCTACTGTAGATACCTGCTGATCGACACATGATTGGATGGATGTGATTTTATCTTTTGCAGTGAAGTTGTTGAGTGGCATTTTATTTCTGCAACACTCTAAGGGCCGTTTACATGACAACGGTTTTAGGCTGAAACGCAAAAGTTTTGTTGCGTTTCAGCCTCACATTTACTTGGAAACTGCGTTTCAGCCGACCTAAAACGCAAACTTTTGAAAACGGCCTCCAGAGTGGGATTTTTCTGAAACGCTCTCGACACCGTTTCCGTGTAAACAGTAAGTTGGCGTTTTCAGTGGAAATGCTGACACCACACTGCCTTGCACGTGCGCATACAACAGGACAACAGTACCGTTGGTACAATCGTCGTGAACTACCGTGTTGTGCTTGTGCTGCTCAATCTGCTGAATCTGCTGACTGTCTTTCAACAAAATGAGCATCTTTTGCTCTGTGTTTTAACTTGGTATTCTCCAATACACCTACAGGCCTGGCATGCTAACTACAGCGTTTTCAGTCCATCAGCTTTTTCGTGTAGACGCAGATTTTTTTCACTGCGTTTTTGCGGTTTTAGATAAAGCGTTGTTGTGTAAACGGGGCCTTAAAGACATCAGAGAAATCCCTTCTCATCCACAGCAGCACAAGCTATAAATCCATCCACCACTCTGTTGTAGTAAAGCTCAAAATCCATCATCTGTACGATGTTTTAATTGTTGTATCATAGCAAAAATATGTCTGATCAAACAGAAACAAAAAGAGCTGTATGAGCTTTCTTTAAAAATGTTTTTGGACTATGTTCAAAGTTTTTTTAGAGTGGAAAAGCAGCTTTTATGGAGGAAGAGGAGAAAAGGAGGGATGTGTTTTAATAAGGAACACTGTGAAATACAGTGGTATGATAGAATTGAATATTTTTTTCCGTCTTGCTTTTATTCGTCTGAGCTTCCTTCTTGGTACCCGGAGCAGTAAAGATATGGACAGTAAACAAAACGAGGGAAATCTCAGAGAACAAGGCACTCCTTGTTACAGAGGTGTACGTTAATGTTAATACAACGAATGAACATCCCATGGTCTCTGTTGCTATAACACCGACACAAGACTTCAATTAAAGCTCTGACTCACTGGCCACACAAACACACACACACACACACACACACACACACACACACACACACACACACACACACACACACACACACACACACACACACACACACACACACACACACACACGCAGACAGGGCTATTGATTTCTGTGGTAACACCGTCCTGTCACCGCATACAGCGCCAGTCTACCTCTGTGACCTCCCCTCCCTCCCCTCTTATCCCTCCCCTCCTCACCCCCATACATGTGTAAATGTGACACTTGACGCCTCGTCTCACCTCCCTGCAACCTCCCCCCTTTTCTTATCGTCTCTTATTACCACCGCTACTTCCCTTTCACCTCCTGCTTAAATGTTCCTCCTTCCTCTCCTCTGATTCCTCCACTTTCTCTGTCACTAACCTCTTCTCCTTTCCTCCCCCCTGTTTCCCTTTTTCCTTCTAAAAGGATTCTTGTCAGGATGAGATAGACTGTTAATACTTACATTCTTGCCTTTTGTGAAAACGCACTTTGGGACAACAGTATTACATCATTTTGGGGGAACAATATGTAAACACAGAGATGTAGTAATAAGACGTGGTAGTTGGACCTTTCGTTTCATCACTCCTGCCCAGGAAATGCATACTCATAAAAAAGCAGAGAACACACAAGTGGCTGCATACACACATGAAAAAGGACAAATAGGCTGATGTCTCACCGAGTCCCCAGAGAGCGAGGTAGAGGAGGAAACAGAGACACCCCGCTGTGTTCAGAAGCTTGCTCCACAGTCAAGCCCGAACATGAACAGAGGAAAACAAGAGAGAAAGGAAAAACAGAAAACACAGACATAAAGATGACCAACAGAAGGGGCCAGAAAACAATAAGAGCTTCAGATCACCTAAAAAAACTGAGTATTTCTTGGCGTAATTTTAAAACAGAAACAGTAAACAGAAAAAAAACAAAGCGAACTATGAGCTAGCTCCCTTACATAAAGCCCCTACGAAGACCATACTCCTGCTCTGTTTCCCTGTGAATCACTCCATTTTTATATTGACTGAACTTCTGGTTTTATGCAGATGACACAATGTTGTTGTTGATGATTCTTCACTGTTGTTTCAGGTCTATATGTTCAACTTAAGTTCAAGCAACACAAACATGCAATTTTCCTCTTAATCAGGGAACGTTTACACAACAACAGTTTTAGGGAGAAATGCAAAAGTTTTGTCGCATTTCAGCCTTTTAGCCGTTTCAGCCGACCTAAAAAGCAAACTTTTGAAAATGAAATTTTTCTGAAACGCTGCCGGCCTTTTCAGTGGAAACGCTGACGTCACACTCCTCTTCGCAAAGATTAAGCACACTTTTACAATCATTTAAAATTATTCTGCAGACTCCCAAGCCATGGTTCATGGACCCCTGGGGGTCTTAGGACCCACTTTGAGAAGTGTTTCTCAAAGTGCTCGCTCTGTTTCATTCGTCTAAAGACAAGTAAAACAGAGCTGAAAGTTCCACAAACATCTTCTTCAGGGTCTAAATGGTTTCTGTGGACTACATCACTGATAAATTCAGGGAGAGATTATGCAGATGCAAACGGTGACTAGTTGCACTTCACTGACAGACCAATAGAGGGCAGTAAGACAATGATGAAAGCTGTCCGGAAAAAATAACACCACACAGGAGGGGTCATTAGGAAAACGCAGAGGTTTTGTTGCGTTTCACCCTTACGTTTACATGGAAACGGTGTTTCAGCCAACCTATAACGCAAACTTCTGAAACAGCCTCCAGAGTGAAATTTTTCTCATACGCTGCCGACACTGTTGCCATGTCAACGGTAAGCGGATAATTTCAGTGGAAACGCTGACGTCAGGCTCCACTTTGTACAACAGTACAACAGTACCATTGATACGATCATCACAGACAACCACGTTGTGCTTGTGCTGCCAAATCTGTGACTGTCTTTCAACAAAATAAACATCTGTTGCTCCACTTCTGCTCTCAGCATTCTGTGTAAACGTTTTTTTTTTTTTATTATTGCATTTTAGTGTTTTCAGACGAAACCGTGTGTAAACAAGGGCCAGAGGCAAGACAGGTTATGTGCAGCACTGTAGTTAGCCTGTTAGCATAGAGGCTATCTAACCTGTGCCTGTTTTGATCGTGCTTCATTGCACCGCAGGTGGATTCACAGAATCAACCGTTGAAAGGAGATTGGTGGCCGCCATATCAAAAGCTTATACGGGCTGTGGAAATACATTGACGTAGTATCTGTGACTTCTTTAATCTGTGTCTGAAGTTTTGCGGTTTGTCATCAGGAGCCATATTGGAAATGCCAAACTTTGGTCAAACTAGCATTAGCAAAAGAAGTGGAATCAAGGTAAACTTTTAGCCTTGTTGCTAACAGCTACAAGACCAGTCTGTCAGCGAGGTCAGCTGTGCCTCTAATGACGTTAAAGTCATAATTTCCAGTACACAGGAGCTGCTCTTCTAGAAGCTCTTTTATTTCAAACCTGATGCTCATCTTTGATAGTATAAGGGAAAACAATGAACAAGCCAGATCTTTCTTATTTTACATTTTCTATGGTCGTATGATGTAAAAATGTAAGTTAAAGGAAACTAACAATCACATGAAGCCTGTTGACAGATCTGGATTCACTGAAAGACTACAGTGCTGCAGTTAGCAGTACCTCAGGTCTCCAGGATCCCTTACCCTCCTAACTCCTCCCCCTCCACCTCTCCTCTCACTTTTTTTCTCTCTCCAGCCAGAGGAAAACTCTCCATTCCCTGAATTCCTCTCACATTCCTGCTCTGGGTTTACCTCCTCTACCTCGACATCACCTCCTCCTCCTCCTCCTCTGCTGCTTCATCGCCCCATGGCTGTCTGTCAGGCTGCCTCCACCTCTTTCCCTCTACAGCTTCTCCCTTTCCTCTTCCCCACTCAGACTCTCCTTCTCTCTCTTCTTCTGTCTCTATCTCCTCTCCCCCTGATCCCTCTCCCCCCTTTCCCTCCTCCCTCGCTCTTACCCAGCATGCTCCAGTAGGCCAGTGGAGGCAGGGGGCTCGCCTGAACCCTCCACCCCCAGCAGGGGCCCTCCAGCTCAGCCTTGCTGGCTGGCAGGCTGCCTGGCACACCTCCAGCATACACACACACACACACACACACACACACACACACACACACACACACACACACACACACACACACACACACACACACACACACACATTTTTTCTCCTCTGCTTGCTCTCTCTTTCTGGCTTTTCTCTTTTCTCTTTCAGCTGCAGCTCAGTCTTTCTTTCCTTCATTACATTTTTCCCCCATCAATTGTTTTTTCTGTCCATAACACCTAAATAAATGTATGTTATTTATCCTTAAGGGCCATGAAATCACACTCATGTTACCACACTGTAACAGTAAACAACACATGAATACGTCCTTTAACGGCTAAACTGATATTCCTACAAAGAGGAAAAGGATGTCAGACCAGTTTTGGCCAATTTGTTTTATCATGAAAATCAGAAAAAAAAAAGCTTAAGATAAGGGATGTGGATAATTGAAGCCCATCTCCTTTTCCTTTTTTTGTATACATCTGCAGGTAACTTTAACCTGTTTTAATATATACTTTAAGTAGTGGGTATTGATCCTTTCTTTGGTGTCACACTGTCCCTCTGTTGCCCTTTGTAGTAGCTCTGCATGATTTACAGCTCAGAAAAATCTGTATTTTTCACACACTGGTGTTTTAGGCCCTGTTTACACGGATACTCCCGCAAAGATTCTTCCTTTGCGTTTCCAAAAGCCACTCGCTTTTACATGAGGACGGCGTGAAAATGATCCGCGTTCATACGACTCCAGGAGGACAAGTCTCCTCTTCTGTTCTTTCTTTTTCTGCCGTTTTGTTGTGTGAGACGGTCGACAATCCAACCATAATGCGCATTACCGCACTGGACCGGAATGGCTCAACTGGAAATGTGGCTGCGCGCAGAGCCTTCACCTGAAACTGCGAGTGCGCATGCGGTGATTCGGCGTTTCACCCTGTAACACTCTGCTCTGTGTATACACAAGGCTGGATGGAGGAGCGGATTCAAATCTTTCCACTCTGGGGAGCGTTTTCAAAAGTTTGCGTTTTCAGTGAAAACGCAACGTGGTCTCATCTAAACGGAAGGCCAAAACGCAACGAAATGTTCGCGGAATTGACCGTTTTCGGCGTCATGTAAACGGGGCCTTAGAAACCCCTTATTTCTGACTGACATGCTTTGTTTTAGCTGCTGTCTCTTTAAGGGGTGGTCACAAAGCGTCTGTTTACATGAAGCGCGATCTCATCAGACTCAGCATAATGCAGAACAATGGCTATGACTTTAGAGACACTTTAGCCTGACATGAAGTCGTTTTGGTCTGACACAGCCCTATAATATCCCCGTTACTGTTCCAAATGGTTGTTGAGAGGAGCAGTTGCAGCCCTTATACGTCAAAGATTACATGTCATGCTCACAATGGTCAAACGAACAAGCAGTCCGACACCTCATACTCCCGGAGAACCCCCCTACAGGACTCCCCCAGGGACACGAATGCCTTCTCCAAGTCCACAAAACACAAGTGGACAGGTTGGGCAAACTCCCATGCACCCTCGAGGACCCTGCTGAGGGTATAGAGTTGGTCCACAGTTCCACGGCCAGGATGAACACCACATTGCTCCTCCTGAATCCGAGGTTCAACTATCCTACGGACCCCCCTCTCCAGTACCCCCAAATAGACCTTACCAGGGAGGCTGAGGAGTGTGATCCCCCTGTCGTCGGAACACACCCTCCAGTCCCCCTTCTTAAAAATAGGGGCCACCACCCCAGTCGGCCAATCCAGAGGCACTGTCCCTGATGTCCATGCGATGTTGGCGATGAATCCAATGAAGAAAAAAAACAAAAACGTGACACAGGAAAGAAAGAGCAACTGTAGGAGACATCCAGCAATTTGTCTACTTTGTGGTTGGCAGGTTTGCTACAAAGTGAAATCAAGCTTTGTTTCAGAGCAGACTGTGTGCCACAAGGAGAAATACAGCCGCTGATGCACAGTAAGTGATGACTCTTTCGACCAATCAACAGACTGCAGTGTTGTAGCTCCACTTTCCCGGATTAGTTGGGTTTAGTCTGATGGGTTCCAAAAAGTGGGACGGCTCTTCTTGGTTATTTGGGGGTCTGTCCTGAATGAGACAGTGGAAATTCTGTAAAATGCAAGCCGTGTTGAGACAAACTGAACTGAACCGCTTGGTGGGAATGGGGCTGAAGACTCCCTGCTCTCTTTCCTCTGATTGGACAGCCCTTTTGGAGGCCTGTCTTGGGAGACTGAATGGGCAGACTTGGTGTTTGAGGCCTACCCCTCCAACACTTTAAGACTCAGGTAGGAGATCTTCATGTGATGACCTCATCACTTCAGCCTCGTGAAGATCTTGTAGCACTTCGGTTATTGTAACAAACACCTTTATGTTATAGTCAGGGATAAATGTCCTAAGCTTACTTATATATATATATATATATATATATATATATATATATATATATATATATATATATTTTTACAATATTCAATTGAACTTACTTATGAACAGAGCATGTGAGCGGAGTGAAGCATGAGTGAGGGGGAGCGGCCAAATTTGACCTATTTGGGGTCTAAGGCTTCAATTAAAGATAAGTTAGACATGCAGGCACATATTTTTGGAGCAAGTGTGGAGCGGAGATGCTATCTTGGTTAAGCACTGAGCAGTAATGGGTGTCACGGCAGGTGGGACTTAAAGCAGGGAGCGACTGAAGTGGGCACCTTGGGTAGCGAGGAGTGGAAACTTTTGCCGCTTCACTCGGCTCACATGCTCTGGTTACGAAAGAGGCCTGACTGCTTACACTCACAAAAAAAATAACCTTACAAACAAATAAAGATAAAGCAAAACAGAAAAAAATACAGAGATAGATAATTTCATGTATTTGAAGTTGAGATTTTGCTGCACATCATGTGACCCTAAATGAGACAGAGAAAGAGGGATAGAGGGAGAAAAGAGGCCTCAGTAATTTGGTATTTCCTTTTAAGCATTTTAAATGGGGAAATGTCTAGTGCCCTCTTTTCTGTATGAAATGCACACACACACCCCAAACACACACACAAACACAAGGAGCTCCTTTAATGACCCTCACATCCGGCCCTGGGCTCTGGGGCCTCAGAGAGACAGCGAGGGAGAGAAAGGAGGAAAAAAAGAGAAATATATAGATAGTGACAGCGGGATAAGGTGGGAGTTGAGCTGTAAATTCACACAGGTATGCACTAAAGGTCAGAGGTGAGGGTTCACAGCCCTGACTGACACACACACATACACGTGTGTGCACACAAAGCTACACACACAAGAACACACTGAGCTATGGGAGTTCAACCGGGGGTTAGACCTTCAGGCACCGCAGCTCAAACACAGAGACAGAGAATTCATAAGCAGCTGATTCAGCGTGCTACTGGCCGGCGTGGTTTCTGCACACACATGGGGAGAAAAGGGAAGCTGTAACTTTCAGGAAACTGATCATTTGGAAAAAAAAAAGGTACAAAAAGTGAGGTGGTTTTCAGGAGCTTAAAGGAGTCTGTTGAGATATAAAGGAGGGACAAAGAGAGGAGACAGAAAGTTCAGAGTGGGTGATAACGTCTCTTTTACAGCTCAAAGAACAGCTGAAGATGTTACTGTGTCTCCAGACCGTCTCTCTCACACACACTCACACTGGAGGCCCTGACCTTGCTGGTGGCAGCTGTTGACGTCACTCTGGGCCCCATTCAGAGCTACAAACTCCTCAGTATTCACTCACACCAACTACTCAGTCTGTACAGTGAGCCAAAGCAACCAAAATCCTTAAATGACCAACTGAATGAGATCCATTCATTCATCCCTGTTTAACATGATAAAACAATCCTGGAGGACACAGGTTAGCAGATGCTTGACACTGCAAAGCCCTGAGAGAAATCTACTTTACTATCACAATCAGAGTCAGACGCACTCCTTTATTTGCTCTGCAGTTTTGTCCATGTTCATAGAGCTGAGATCAGAGATGTTCAGCATACACCAGGAACCAGGTAGCGATGACATCAGAAGTGTTGCTTAAAAGCACTCCGCCCAACGTGGGGCTCGAACCCACGACCCTGAGATTAAGAGTCTCATGCTCTACCGACTGAGCTAGCCGGGCTGCTTTTATAAGAAAATACACTCAAATTTCGGAGCTGCACAAGGAGAGTGTCCTTAATGGACTGTTTCCAGCCCACACCAAAAGTCTAGAGAGTGTTTTCTGTAACGACCCATGTGCGCTGGGTTTCCTTTTGTCCCCATGGTTTGAAGAAAACAAACTCTCACCATAGTAAAAAGTTTTCTCTTGGTCCTTGTTTTCCTGCATTCTTTACTTCATCATGAGGAGAATTCTTCCACTGGGATCAATAATTTATAAAAAGTGACATGCTTATGGGTAAAATTAACTGTCAGGAGTGGGATTTGAACCCACGCCTCCATGTGGAGACCAGAAATCCCTTTAACCCAGGAAGGAGTCAGTCCTTGAGTCTGGCGCCTTAGACTGCTCGGCCATCCTGACTGCCTACACTGAGCGCCCACTTAACAGAAAAACCAACTCCTAAAAGATAAGAATATCAAAGTCCATTTTACTGCCTCTTACAAGACGAGCTTATCAAAACTCTTTGTGAGGAGCAAACAGGTTTAAAGAGATGTGGGAAGAACTCGGGAAAGTCACATACTTCCTCCTTTAATTCTATTTTCTAATCAGATCTTACAGCTGTTGGTTTGTCTGTAACGTTAATGAAACATAGCAGTACAATGTTGAGCCAGTGTCAGGATTGTCTTAAGATGGCACCAGAAAATAAAAATTCATGTCAGGAGTGGGATTTGAACCCACGCCTCCATGTGGAGACCAGAAGTCCCTTTAACCCAGGAAGGAGTCAGTCCTTGAGTCTGGCGCCTTAGACCGCTCGGCCATCCTGACCTTAAGATCTGTAGGTTTTTCACCTGGTTTTTACCAAGCGGCAACCTCCGGTCTGAGAATATGAGACAATGCAGAAGTGCTAAAATTTGCTGTTTCTCGTGTGTTTGCTTGAGGCTGGCTCTGGAAGTACCGGAAGTCACATACACACCAAGCAACAAAAAGCCGTTTTCAAAGCAGAAATTAACCTATTTACAGCCTGGTTCAAAAAACTTCTCCTTTTTTAGTCGCTAATTTTACAACCGACACCCACTGTATGAGGGGGGGGGGGGGGGGGGGGGGATTTTTTCCAAGTTGGCTGTTCAGAGGATATTAAGATTGCGAGCTCCCCCAATAAGAGGCACAGCTGAGGGTCACGTGACCAACAGGCGCCCTTTGGCTGTAGGCTAAGCCCTTGCCACTACCAATATGGCCGCTATAGCCGATCTGCTTCATTTTCCGTTTCAGAAACAGACGGGTGACGTTGCCAAGACTACGTCCATGTTTTATACAGTCTATGGTTTTTTTTACACATCAACAAAATCACTAATTATGAGACAATTGAAAAGCCAGACAAGTTCCTGAAACCAGGACAACATTAAATCCGACCAAATTAAAACATCTTTGCATGGAAGCTGGGAGAAAATGAAGAGAAACGCCAGCATAACCCCAAACCTGGGTGTTGTCCATCTTTGAGTTTTTAATTCAGTGAAAGGACAAAGGTTTGTTTTAAATTATTGAAAAACAGAAAACACAAGAGCTATCTTTCTATCCATCTATCCATCTATCCATCTATCTATCTATCTATCTATCTATCTATCTATCTATCTATCTATCTATCTATCTGTCTATCTGTCTATCTGTGTGTCTGATGGATGGAGCGATGGACTACAGAGCAGACAGACAGGTGAAGGATGGATAGATGGAGGAGGGGGTTCGACGTCTTTGATCCTCGCAGCAGAAATAATCAACAAAGCCCTGAAGCAGGCCAGAGAGACGCACGTGTGTGCATCTGCCTGGTGTGTGTGTGTGTGTGTGTATGTGTGTGTGCCGTGGGGTTTTCTGGCTGCGTGCCAAGACCAGCTCCCACCAGAAGAGAGATCAAAGGCTCGCTCTCTTTCTCCCCTCCATCTCTATCGACCTCGCTCGCTCATATTTCTCACACTCCTCCCTCCCCCTCCTTCGCTCCCTCTTTCTCCCAAACACTTGTTCCTGCTCTTCTTGATTTCTTTGACATTTCCTCACTTCTTTCCCATTATTTTACCTGACGGGTAGGAGGACTGTTTCCTATGCAAAAGAGAACAGAAAAAAAACAATGAGAAGAGAGAAGATTTTTAAAAGATATAATCACACACTCACACAAAACTAGTATTGTTTCCTACAAAGCACTCTTCGTTGCCAGGTAGTCATGGGAGCGACTGTCAGGTGTGTGTATATGTGTTTTCCTGCCTGTGTATAAGACTGCTCTTGTTTCCCTAAAATCCAGATGAATCCCATGACAACAGGAAGGTTTCTCGTGCAGAGTTCAGATTGAATTTACTCATTAAAAACACGCTGAATGTTTGCGGTCTCAAATTAAAATCCAGGCTGTGGTTGGAGCAGACAGTCCACTTTTTATCTCTGACTTTTCAGAAGAAAAAAATTGTGTGAATGACCCTATAAATCACAGATTTCTATGTTTTGTCGTTGGTTTCAGATGTAGTTGAGAGGTTCTTCAAATTAGGCAAAGTTCATCATATGTGGGTATAGTCCTGTGGTTCAGTGTACCTCTTTGAATAAAAAAACAAAGGCCTGATTGAAATGCTGGCATCCTAGTGCGTAAGATAACTTAGCATTACACAGTTTTATGTACAACAGGGGCACCACATCTCCTTAAAAAGTGCAAGCCTCATATGCACATAGTACTGGAGACAAAAAAGGGACTAAAACTCTTTAAAGAGGGGACATTATGTGTTCTCTTTATTTTAAACATGATGGATATAAAGTTACAATGCTGGATGTTCATACCAAACGTGAAGATTTTCAAACCTCAGCATTTTCATGTGATGCATAAATCTCTGAATCTGTCTTTAAACTGATCAAAACACTCTGCTCTTTAAAAAGCACAAGACCTTCTCGAGACTTGCTATAATATGTAAGGTCATCACATGAGGATCTACAGAATAATTCACCAACTCCACCCTTAGCAGGCCTCCAGAGAGCTGGCCAATCATAGAGAAGGGGGTTTGTGGATCGGGGAGCCTTAAAGGGCCAGAAGCTAAAACAAAGCATTTTAGGGGCTGTTTACACACCAATGGTTCTAGGGTGAAATGCAAAAGTGTTGTTGCATTTCGGCCTCACGTTTACACAGAAACAGCATTTTAGCGGACTTGAAACACAAATTTATAAAAACGGCCTCAGAGTGAAATTTTTCTGAAACACTCCCGACACCGTTGCTGTGTGAACAGTAAGCCAGAGTTTACAATGAAAACACGAACGTCACAGGCCGCTTCGCACAAGCGCATACAGCAGTACCATTGTTACTATAGTCACAGACTACCGTGTTGTGCTTGTGCTGCTCAATGTGCTGACTGTCTTTCAACAGAATGAGCATCTGTTGCTCCACTTCTGCACTTAGCATTTACCAAAATATCACGTGATCAGCCCAACTTAGCTTCTGGACAAGACATTTATAGCGCCAACTACAGGCCTGGCATGCGTACTACAGTATTTTCAGTCCCTTAGGGTTACTGTGTAAACGCTGATTTTTGTCACTGCGTTTTAGCGTTTTTGGATGAAACATTGTCGTGTTAAACAGGGCCTTAGACAGAGGCTGAATAAAAGATTAACAACACACAGAGCTTTAACAACGAAGGTGTGATCACACCGGGCATCTGTACCGTGCTGTACTCAAGCATAATAAGGCCACCGCAACAGAATTAGACTTAAACATGATTGCTTCTTGTACATACATCTTTATGTTGATATACGACACGCATGGCTGGCCTATGTCATCGTAGGCAGGCGCCTGTTTTTAAGAAGCACAGTCTCAACAGAGTCAGCACAAAGAAAATGGTTGCTTTTTGGCTTTTGCTGAGTTGTTTTGGTCCAACACAGCCTTCTACCACCCCAAATTGATTGATTATGGAAGGTGGCGATTTTCAAGTAACTGTTCTGTACGCATAAGATTAACACAAGTGGTCGCAGGGATCATACGTCATGTGCTTGTGCTCATGCATGAATGGTGCAGGCTGTGGCATTTGCTTAATTTATCTTTAAAGTCTCCAGACTTGCTGCCATCAGGAGAAACATGTATTTACTTTAAAGAAAAGAACATTCTGGATGATGCATTAGCATGCATTAGCTGCAAAGCCTAATAGTATCCCATCAAAAATGTCCTGTTATATCTAAACTTATGTGGCATCTAGTGCGACAATGTGCTTATTAAAAGCAACAAAAAGAGAGTGCGTGTAAAGAAACAGCATCTCATAGCTCCTCCCTGCTTCCTGACGCTCATCAAAGCTCTTAAAACATTTTCCTGGAGATTGTTCGCTCCCCGTTCTGGCTGTTCTGGGAATTGAAGCTCATTCTGGCTCTGTGTTCGTCTGTGTTCTGCATAACAACATCAGCTAAATGTCGAAAAATGTAAATGTAATTGAGGAGATAATGTTACTTTTCTTTTGAGACTTGCCGAACGCTGCACGGCGTGAGCTGAGCCTGTCGCTGTTTGTCATTAAGGCGACTCACAGGGGTTCGTTCACACGCAAGAACTCAACTATTCCTCCACTGTATCTCTTCTTCATCCATCCATCTTTTCCTGCTGGCTGCAGCTTGGAGCATGGTCATATTTCCTGTTTGACTCTGTTATTCTTCTTATGCAAATAGGCAACTTAATCCCAATCCCACAATCCCAATCAGGCCCCTTTCTGGCTCCTTTCCTTTCCTCCTTCCCTTTGTGCCTAATTTCCTCTCTACCTTTGTCATTCACCTCTTCTTCGCATCCTCTTTTTTCTCCTCATCCTTCCTTCCTCCACTCCTTCCTTCCTTCCTTCTCTCTCACATCTGTCCTTTTCTCTTCCTCTTTTCCATCCTGCTCTGCTGTTTTTTACTCTCTCTCTCTCACACACACACACACACACACACACACACACACACACACACACACACACACACACACACACACACACACGCGCGCTCACTCCAGCGGTAGTCATTCTACTTATAGCCTCGCCATAAATCAACCTGTCATTCTCCGTCATGCTCGCTGGATCTCACTGGGGCTTGTGGCAGACACACACACCCACACAAGCACGCACAGACACACACACACACACACACACACATACACACAGAGCGAGGGATAGCGACGTGAGCCCACACATACGCTCAAACACAGGCGCAGACACACAAACGCTGACGAATATAAAGACTCAAACTCACTCCAACAAATGCAAAAACAAAAAGTACAAGTGTGCGCTGATAAAACACACACACACACACACAAGCGCATACACACACACACACAAGCAACCCTGCAAACACCCTTTCTGTCGCACACACACAAACTCCGCTTTGCAAACTAAGATGATCCAAAGACAAGATTGATGGAGAGCTGGAGGGAGGGCGAATGATTTAGAGAAACAGAGATGTAGGCAGGGATAACAGGAGCATGCCCACCTGTCCCTTTAACACACACATGAATACACACACACAGCAGCTGAAATAATGTCTGCAGAACCTCAGGGCCTCAAGCTTCACCAAACCATCTACTTAAACTGAGCTGCACCTCCTGCTCGGTCTCTGTCTCTGCTGTCTCTTTTGTTTTTGGAGCTTAGAGCTTTTGTTCTGGACAAACATGGAGGTAAACTGATATTAGTTAAACAGCATCCATTCTGCACGGGGATTCAAGTTGTCAAACTACGACTTCTCTAAAAAGAGAAACAAACAACCTAAAATAACAAATGATTTTGAGCCATGTAAAGGTAAAAAGTGCCATCTTTACGTTTCATTACCCTGACACTTGTTTTATCTCCAGTATGAAAACTGAAAGTCTGTCCAGACGACACATGCACCGTAAAAATGAATGACTGCTATTTAATCACAAAAACACTCAAACATGTCTGAATCATCCACTGGGTAATATATGGATGTAGTCTCTGTGATGTCATCCATCTGTTTCTGATATAGAGTTTTGAAGCCTATCGTTGACAGAATTGAAGCTGCTGGTCCTTCAACCATAGACTGTGCGAAAACATGGGCAGCACAACAGCTCCCCTAGAGTGAAGCCACCATATAAACTCGGTCTAATATATGGTAAAGAAAATTAATGTTTTACGAGACTTAATATGAATAACATTCATCTGATAAGTCAAAAAAATTGTTTTACTTTAAGAAATGAAGAATAAAATGGGAAAAAATGACTTATTTTCATTTTCATATTTATTTCAGGAAGTCATTTTTATTCCATTGGCAGATTTCTTTTTACCCGTTACAAGCAACCCAGCCCAGGCTCCTTATACAATGTTGCTTTGACTTACAATTTTAATTTATCCCATAACAGAGCTCATAGCTCAAATTACTTGTATGTCAAATCAATTTGCCCCATTGAAATGAATTGAAATGCCATTAATCCGTTCCAGACCCTCAAGAAACATGTTTTTAAATAAAAAAATGTAACTACAAATAAGGAGTGTTGTATAAAAGAAATACAATAGAGTGTACTGCAATAAATTGGTTTCATTAAGTATGATGTTTAGCATTTACCTAGGAGATCAGACAACAAGATGCTAACAAAGGCAGAGGGGAGAGGCTGAAATGAATAACTGAAACTTATTCTCTGATTTTTGCTCTTTTCGCCACCCTTTACTCTCTTTTCCACCTGCAGGTGTTTTCCATAAAAACCTGACTAATGAGGTCTGTTTCTTCTTCTCTTCTGAATGTTTCTAAATTGAGTTAGGGTAGTGTCATTAAATAACCTGCCACACAACCGGTTGCAACTTTTTCTGGATGTTTCTTTTGGATAAAGTCTGAAAGTTTTGCAAAAAAAATGTAAACACAAATGTGAGAACATACTGATGCTTCCACTGCGAGCTGAGTGCTCAAAGTAAATGAGTGAGACACCAGATGCTGTGGCGTTTACTTGTGGGATATTTGAAACTGGTTCTAATCCAAATTTTAGCTCTCAACTCAAAGCAAAAAATCGTCCTGGAGACGGCTCATACCCCCCAAAAACTCGATAGTTAGGACAGCTGTAAGTCAAGGTAAAGGTAGTGTTTCTTCACTTTGGGGGAGCTGTTGTGCTGTTCATGTTTTTATACAGTCTGTAGTTGTAGAGCCATAAAACCTACGCCAGTGTATGGCAGCTACGCATCATGACCCTGTTACTCTATTCCTTTTTTCTGAATAACAGATTTCCCTTTTTTTCTCTCCACATTTCCCTCTTTCTGCTCCTTCTCTTCTCTTTTTTCTAACCAGATCAACATTTCCTCTCCTCCTGACCTCCTCCCTCTTCCCCCCTCACACCTCCTCCCCCCTCTTCTCCCCACTCTCCATGACCAATGTGGGAGCCTCATGAAGACCTTCAGGAGTCAGAGGATTTCATGGGGCTTTGTGTTTGAGTGAGTTGGAAGACAGCACATGTGGCATGCAAGGTCACGTAATCCCACAGCCTCCAGATACTGTTATTGACACACACAAATCACACACACACACACACACACAAACACAAAAACACGTACAGAGAGCAATCTTTGACCTGCTCTGCCCTTACACACACAGATTGAGGATGACCACACACAGGCAACACAGACATCTTCATACAGCCCACAATGCCCTTGGTATTACTGAGAACAGTTAAGGAAAGAGCTGAAACTTGATGTAAATTTAAAGCTCCTGTGAGGAGGCAGGAGCAGAAGGAGACATTTGGATAAATAAAATAAACTCTTAACATGTTTTGATCACAAATTTGTAAGTGTGTGTAGATTTAAACCCACATGGAGGTAAAAACCCCTCAAACCAAGTTTTCATCAGAGGAGCTTTAATGTTATTATTAGTAGTATTAGTTGTTCCTCAGGAAGGATTATGCAGGTGAAATGAGTGGATGGACTCAAATGAGGTTAAGATTTTTCTTACAAAAAGTTTCAGTATGTTCAGAGTTACAGCAAAGGGCCAAATGTTGTGCCCATTATGGGCTGTTTCAGTTAGGGAACTACTTGACCAATCAGAGGAGAGTCTGTGGGTTTAAAAGTGAATTCACACAAGTCTGTCTCAGAAAATAATACACTTAGCTACACAAAGCCAGTCAGATAGCTAAAAGCAGAAAGAGCAAGAAAATTTTGGAAGAAAGGTAAAGCAAGGTTAGAAATAAACAAAATTTTAAGGGGAACTGATTTATGAAAATTAGACCCTGATAGTTCAGGATCATTCACACATGCCCCTCACAGCGAGAGAATCTCTGTAAGATGCAACAAGAATCAACTCTGTTAAGCCTGGCAGGATTCTCAGCCCACCTTTAAGCCCCATGATTGGCTCACAGACTCATCAGTGCAGGTTGATATTTATCGAGCTGATTACGCCACTCATGGATGACATTAGCCAATCAGAAAGAGCCACCTGCGAGGGACCGGAAATGATTGGAAGTTATGAGTCTAAAACGGTGACCACGAAGGAGCAAGATGTATGAGTGCGTTGGACAGCAGAGATGGAGGACATTCTCTTAAACCTGTGGCAAGAATTCAAATGTCTATAAAAAACACGCCCTGCAAGAATTATCACAACCGCTCTGGTAAATAACGGAAACTACAGAAAAATCGATATTGTTTACATCACATTATAAGTCCCTCCCTTTGGTCTGACAATCTTGAAGAAACCCTGTAGTGTATGTGCGTGTTTAAGATTTGAGGGAAGATGATCTGTGGAGATTCTCTTTGTGTGTGTAATAAAACCCAAGGTTTAAGTAGCTGTCAAGAAAAGGTCACGGTAAATTGAGGGGAAAAATTCAACCATCCGTTCACACATGCAGTCTCCTCTGGAGAATGGTGAAACTATTAGTTGAATGGTTCATGTGTGAACAAGGCTACAGGTGTGTTTACTGTACACAAGTTGAAGCAGAAAGAACTTAACTGCCTCCGTCAAGGAGGCGACGTCTTTGGGGGAGTTTGTCTGCTTGTCTGTGAACAACATAACTCAAAAAGTAACAAACATATCTTGATGAAATTTTAAGGAAATGTTCAAAATGGGATAAGGAAGAAGTGATTCAATTTTGGAGGTGATCCGGATCACTGTCTGGATCCAGGACTTTTTTAAAGGATTCTTAATCATTGTGAGATAGGGCTGTTTTCACCATATGTGTATATAACTCCACCATAAATGGTCGGATTGCTTTGCAAAACAATACAAGACAAGGTCACCATAATTTCTGACAGATGTAGAAGTATGATCCAGATCCTGGCAATATTCTGGATACTAAGATCCAGAATATGAAATATGTACTGGTTCATCATAATTTTCAACACTGTCAGGTAAGAAATTATGGTACAAACCTGCAACTAACACCAAATTGTAGCAGACAGTCTGCTGAAAGGAAGTATAACATTAATGTAGGACTAAAGTGTTAATGACAGTCACAATATGCTTGGTGGAGGTCTGTGCTCTCTGAGGGCTTTTCTAGTTTCTGGAATAAATGCTGTGTTTTCTAACAAAAGGATTAAGACTGCTTTCATAAACAGAAAATAATCTATAACACAGAGTGTATATATAATGTATATATAAAATCAAAGCAGCCAGCACACCCAGAGTTAATGACACAGACTAAAGATTTCCAAGGTTGCATTTCAAGCATTCAGCCTGTTTCTTATACAAGTCCTCCTCTCTGTCTCTGCGCTCCACTGCTCCTCCTCTGTATTCTCCTCCTCCTCCTATCTCTGCTGCTGTCTTCACACAAACACACACACACACACACACACACACACACACACACGTCTCACACACACAGTCTCTCCAGAGATGTGTCCACTGCTCTGACCTCTCTCCCCCTCCTGGGAGCGCTGGCTGTCGGCCCAGCTCTCTCCTCCTTTCCCCTCTTTCTGCCTCACACTTTCTGTATCTCTTCTTCTTCTCCTCTATCTCTCTCCATCTATTGATCTCGCTATTTTCTAATCTCCTTTTGTCTCTCTCACTCTTATCCTCTCCTCTGCTGCTCTTGCATCTTCTTATCTCTTCATCCTCTCTCCACTCGATTCCTCTTCACCTTCCCTCTCTGCATCCTTCTCTCCTTTTGCTTCTTTGCCTCCTTTTTCTTCTCCTCCTTATCTCCTTCCCTTCTTTATTATTTCTTTCTTGGCTTCCTGGGTGTTGGCACGGCTGCAGGGTTTCTGCCTGGGGCTCATGCTGTCTCTCTACGGGCACGGTGCCCACTGGGGGTGAAGCTGGAGGAGTGTGTGTGTGTGTGTGTGTGTGTGTGTGTGTGTGTGTGTGTAACAGAGATCTGAGAGACAGGGAGAGATGGGGGTACAAAGAGTGTAAGAGAGGGAGGGAAGGTATTAAAAATGTGAAGGGGTTGTTGACGGAGATAAAGACAGGAGAGAGACGCTGTCAGGGAGGAACAGATTTTTGTTGAGTCACTCTTCGCTGACGTGTGATCGTGACTACAACAGCAACAGTGTGAATGCTCCTCCACCAGTGTTTATTTTTTCTACCATTACTCTGAACCATGAAGCAACAGGCAGACAAAAGATTATTGTTCTCTCACAACAAAGCTCATGTTTTTTATTTCTAACCATCTTTCATTTGGCTTATGATGAGAGCTGAATCTAATTTTTATAAATGTTTCTAAAGCCAAAGATGACATCTTAAAGTGAGTCAGAACAACTGTTTAAGAAAAGACATCCTTCGTGAATATCAGGAGAACAAATAAACCAGTCAGGAATACACAGAATATGACAAATACCGTAATGATTGGAATAGAGGACAACCGTGACGCTGAAGCAACTCCATTCTCTTAAGTCCACATTTTGAGGAAGAGACCATGTGAATACCAAACCTTATGTTTCAAATGAAAAGAAAATATATTCAGCATCTTAAATTAATATCATTGAGCTAATAATGATACTAAATAAAGATAAGTTTTCACTTTGTTAAACCCACTGGTTTGTTGCAGTGTCCTGGACATATACAGTGAGAACAAATAGAAAAATTAAAGACAAATAAAGAAGAATATGAATGAACTAAAAGTCTAAAAAAAACTCAATTTAATGAAATAAATCTAAACGGAAAGCCAACAAGAAGTATTGTTGTTACAGAGGGCAAAAGAATTTCAGTGGTGCTTTTTTATGCACTGCTCCTTTAAATTGAATCAAATGTAAACCTAACACATTGATAATCAAAAGTAGCAGCTCTACAGTTAAGTATAGGGTTGGGTACTGAATTAGGTACATTTACAGGTACCGACCGAATCCTGCCAAAAGCATAAACCGTAAAAATAAATGGACGTCCGCTTGCTCGGCTTGAAGTGAGGTCTCCACAAAAACTGCTCCCCCTAGTGGGCTGTGGTCAAACTTTAAAAAATTAATATACCTGGTAGAAATTATATACAACGTTAAAAACAAGGTATTACGTAACGTTTAATGATGATTGACAGCTGCCGTTCTTGTGTATTTTTTCTGGGGATTGTAAAATATGTCAGGAGGTAGAGTCAAGAAGTGATTAGACTCTCGAAAGAAAAAATATATATATATATTATTTTTGTCACCCAGCTCCACTCAGATTCTCCCAGAATCCCTCATTATCTCTACTGCGTAGACTCTGGCTGCAAACTGCTACAACGGCTGCGCCTGTGATGGGGTATTTGGGCTTCAAAACCGTACCATGATAAATGGCGGAGCCACGCTGTCCACTCTATATACAGTCTATGGTCAAAAGTACCGGGTACCAATTCACATAAAATCAAAAGGTACCATGTTTAGGCACCTGGACGTATCCTTGTGACTGTGAGGGAGTGGAAGAGTAGCTTATCATCCATACTGGGCATAAACACAGAGTTGCAAGGTTCTATATTCAAGAATAAATATAATGAATTGAAAACAAATTATATCTTATTATTAAACAAATGGATATTTTTACCACATAAACACAAAAAAGTACCGAAAATTGGTGCCGTTGAGTACCTGTACCGATTGCCAGGTACTGGGTATCGGTACTGTATTGTTTCAAATGTGAAAGGTACCCATCCCTAGTTACGTATACCAATGTCTGCATCTGACCTTTTTCCTTTTTAGGGGTCACCGCAGAAAATCACTTGACACAACCCTCCCCATTCATCAAACTGGCCCTAACAAAAACTCTGGCCTGTGACCTCTTAGTGGCTCAGTAGGAACAGCGCTGAACAACTGCAGGAGCAATCTGAGGTTCAGTGTCTGGCTCAAGGACACTTTGAAATGTGACTGCAGGAGCTGGGGTCAAACCTCTGACCTGCTGATTGAGAGACAACAACCCTGCTGCTGTGTTTGATATTGTTTACTGTAGCTAAGATAAAGAGGCATCAAGAAGCCAGACAGAAAATAAAATTCATGAATCGTTATATGTATCGAATTTTGTTTTGTCAGTGTTTGCTTATTGGTTTATAAATCATTATTGGTATGGACACTTTTTTGAAATTAACAGAAAATCTACTGAGCTGCATTTACCTGGTTCAACATTTTGGTTTGTTATAAACATGCAAACATGTCTGAAGTGATATTTTTTACCCTTGCAACTCTGAACCTTCTCTATAAGTTTAGTGTCAGTTTGTGTCAGCCGAAATACAACAAGAGAGATTCAAGCTGGAATTACGCAGAATGATCCTTTTTGATTATTGGAAAAAAAGAGCATCTGTGTGTCTGTTAGTGTTACTATGCTGAAAGTGATGTAGTCAGCAGCCACACACACACACACACTCACACACGTATGTGCCCAGCTGCATGCAGAGAACAACTCTTCCCCTGCTGGTCAGTAATGGTGCAGCCCTGCTGGAGAGGGAGCAAATGGCCCGGACCCAACCAGGCATGATGGGAGGGAGAGTGGAAGTGGTCAGATGGGGGGGAGAAAAAGTGAGAGACGGCTTGGGAATGGGGGATGAAACAAGAAAGAAGAGAAGTTTTCACAAGAGAGAAACTAATAGTTGAAAATGTCTTCTTTCACGGCTCTCTGAACATTTATCTCCTTCCTGAACATCCCTCAGCTCTTCAGATCGGTTGTTGTTCAGTTCTCATACTTACTCCTCTCATTCCTCACCCTCTCTGCCTCTCGCTTTGTCATTTTCTCCTCTCACTCAACTTGTCCAGCTTGTCAGGGGTGAGCCCCAGTGATTTAGCGCCCTCTGTCTGTGTCCAGTCTTACTGCAACAGCACAGTTAAATCTTTAACCTTGTTAGTTAATAAAAAGCAAAAATCATCATAGAATAGACTGAAACTCAAAAGCACTGTCCATTTTCCTTTACTGGCTGTGTCTGTCTGCATCTATTAAATCAGAAGATATGGAGATATATAAATACTTATTCAACATAATCAGTGAGTTTGACATTTAGGATGACATGGGGAAATACAGAAAGGATATAAAAAATGTGAAAAGTAAATTCTATTTATTTCATCCTATTCATACAGTTTGTCCTCGCACTAGTCAGACAGACCTCTTTACATTTATTGAATGTAATGAAAAACACGTCTAATCAGGATTCAAACGGCGTGCATGTTGCACAGCAGCAGCAGCAGACACTGATGTGAAATACGTGCGTTCTGAAATGATGATGATCCTGAAGTGTTTTTAACCCTTTCAGTCCAAAACATCAGCAGGCTGCGGGTGCTCTGACAGCCGCAGCCCGGAGACGCCACAGTCTGATCGCAGCCACTGAAGGATTTGAGAGCATTGTTGATCCAGCGCTCAGATTTGGAATCCCAGACTCAAACAGATTTTGTTTCTCTTCAAGCTTCTCCGACTGATTCAAACACGAGCAGACAGAGAGATTCAGCAGCTTTGTGGAGACGAGGCTGGTTTGAGGCTCAAAGAGAAGCTGGGAGCTCTGTGTTGCTGAGACGAAATCAAAAACTGGCACTTTGAAAAGACAAGAGTGAACAAGAACATTCAGTGTCTTCTTCTTCTTCTCTCTGATTCAAGTGAGGCTATAAATGAGTGTCCACAAAAAGCTCACAACGATTTCCCCTCAAGGAGAAAATATTTGCATCAGACCATTGAAAAGCAACATTTGGCAACTAAAGATGTTTCATTTATGGGAGTGAAAAATCTCTTTATGTTGAATATGTGGTTGTTTGAGATCATCTAAGGGCGTTTGATCCTTGATCAAAGACAGAGAAACAAAGAATGAGAAAAAAATGCTCTTTTGGGCAATTTTCAGTCAAAATCTAAATTTGTTGACACAAGACTTGTGATCAGACTAATACAGATAAAAGGAAGGAAATCTAAGTTTGAAGGGGGATAGCAACATCTCTAGAGCCCTACTCTCTACCAATGAAATGAAAGGGTTGAATGTCGCAGATTTTTCAGTTTCAGCCTTGTTCCTTATTCATATGCACTGATAAATGCTGTTACCAAGATATCCAGCTGCTGACAGAACAACACACTGTCCATTCACACGTCATTCAACACAGGGGTTGACAAGATCTGCAGCAGTTATTTCTTCTTTTTCCAGGTGCTTCTGTAAAATACTTTATCCAAACCCTCCATGAAGTGAAAACAGGACATCTTATAACTTTCTCTGTAGCTGTAGCTGCTTCTTGGTGAAAAGAAAGAGAATCTTTCAACACAATATTCGTCGTTTATGAGAAAGGTAAACTCGCTGGGGATCGATAAAGCCTCCGGATCAGTCTAGAACAAGTAAATGTAAAACTCAGGAGATGCTCCAGTGGAGGGTCATACTTCAAGATCAGTGACTGGCTCATTTCACTGTCAATCAAAAAGGGATTCGGCCTCAGACAGATCATCCAATCATCATGCAGAAGTCGAGCGTCCAGGCCAGACAACTGCCTCATAGACCCCCAGAGACGCTGAGCGCCCGATGGGCGGGACAAAGCCCAGCGTTTATCCAATGACCATCCTGTTTCCACAGTGAAACAACTCACTCTACGCTTCCCCGCTGAAGTCAGAAGACGCTCAGCGTCCGACTGTGTTAAAGTGCTGAGATGCTGTGGAGATGAATGAGAAGGTGGTGGAGCCAGTTACCCGTGATAGGAGCTGATTCTGAACAAAAGATGAAGGAAGTCAAGCGTATATTTTGTCAATGAAATGTACACACAGCAGTACACATCACCACTTTTTTGGGGGGACATTTTAGGGGAAGCTGAGCTTCCCTTGCAGTCTTAGAGCAATCACCACTGCTCCAAACCTTCAAAAGCTACCCACACTATTCACATCTACTTCAGCTTCTAAATGAACCCTGACACAACCTAATTAAACTTAACAAAGAGACAACACTCAAATCGAATGAGCTTAACTCTTTAAAGAGGGGGCATTCTGCTTTCCCATCTTTCAAACATGCATATAATCTGTGAGCTGATCAAAATTTGAAAAACAGAATGAAATCTTCATGACTTACGGAAAGGATGAGGTGATCACGTAAGGATCTCCTAACTATAATATATGAAATGTTTTAAGAGCAGGCCTCAAACACCAAAGTCTGCCTGTAGCTCCCTCCACAGCAAGCCTTCAAAGCGCTGGCCAATCAGAGGGAAGGGAGTTGGTGAACAGGGGGCTTTAAAGAGACAGCAGCAAAAACAAAGGGTTCAGGACAAAGGCTGAATGAGGGGTTTTTCTAAAACACCAATGTGAGAAAAAAAAAATAAAGACGTTTTCCAAAACCGCAATTTAGAATAACAACAAAAGAAACAGTTCTACTTTGAAAGACAAAAATCTGTTTTAAAAAGAAATTCAAAATATCTGACTTCAATATAAGTGTCAAATAGCTAATCAGAGTTTTAAGGTTTTAAAACCTGGTGGCCAATCAGATTTCAACCCACACCCTAGCTCTGCTCCTGGAGAAAAAAGGTTGAACTACAACTGCATTGAACACATTTTTTAAACCCCAGCAGCCAATCACAGATGGGTTATCTTGTTTGTACATACATTAATTTTTGTTGTCTGCCTCCAAAACCACTGACTGATACACTGTCAATTCATCTCAGACTCTTATTGAAAACAAAGGACAGGAAATCAAAAGACAGTGGTCACATGGACAAGATTAAAGAAAGGGAAGAAAACAGCAGTGATGAAATTAAGCAGAATGAAGGATCGTAAAAATAAAGATAGAAGAGAGACTAGTTTGTAATCAGAAACAAGAGATAGAGGGAATAGATTTCATTTGGTGCATTCTCCTCTTTGTGTGTGTGTGCGTGTGTGTGTGTGTGTGTGTGTAGACAGACTTGCTGCTGCTTCAGTTCAGAGATTTGAAACACACTGAGTAATTATCTAGGAAGAGCACCTGGGCACTGAGAATCTCATTTCAATTTAAGCATCCCTCACACACACACACACACACACACACACACACACACACACACACACACACACACACACACACACACACACACACACACACACACAGCGTGAGGGAGATGGAGGGGAGAACAGATGAAAAAGAACAAAAGAAAGAAGAGGAACAAATGATTCACAAACATCTAAACCACAGAGAGCCTCACCGCTGGTTTTAATAAATGAGGAGTGACTGACAAACATACAATCAGAGGATTCATGAAGGGATCACGTTTTCCCTCCAGATCTTCCTCTCTCAGGAGTCTTCCTCACAAAACTTTCACACACCATCTTTAAAAAGGATGTGATCAGGAATGATAAAAGCCATGAGGCATAATCACAAATAAGATAGTGACAGGCACTGTTACAGTTTTCTTTCTCCTCTCTGCACCTCAGGTCTTTGATGTGTTGTAGTAGCAGACAGTGACCAGTAGGAGGCAGCGTTTCCACTCATCAGACCTTTCAAAAAAATGTTCTGTCACTCTTTCATGACCTTCTCTCTTTCCTTACACACACACACACACACACACACACACACACACACACACACACACACACACACACACACACACACACACACACACACACACACACACACGATACACTATGACCTCTTTTTGACAAACTTGTTGTCTTTGCAAAGACTACTCATGCTGCACAGAAGTGTGAGTCAGCAGGTATGCAGATTTCTGTGTTACTGTGTGTGTGTGTGTGTGTGTGTGTGTGTGTGTGTGTGTGTGTGTGTGTGTAGCGATACGGAGGACCACCCTGCTGATTTACACAGCCTCATTCATCGCCGTGTTTTGATTGGCTGACAGTGTCGTGGTGAAATGATTTACAATGGGTCAACATAACAGCGGGAGAGCTCAGGAGACCAAACCCTGTAAAGACAATCTCAGGTCATGTGACAGGAAGTAGTTAACAGTGAAAACACATGATTCTCATCACCTCTGGGTTATACGCTCAGATCCTAGGAGTTCAAACAAAGCCATGGTGACTGATTTGTTATCCCATAATGTGCTGCAGGTTGGTGGACAATGAGCACCAGGACTGTAAAAATCTAGGCAAAAACTGGGTTTCAAAAAGTTCTCCCTGAACTGGTCCCAGTACCAAGTGTCATAAATACAGGACAGCTTCAGTAGTTCTTGGGTTAATCTGTTTGGCAGATGCAATTTATATTGCCACAAGATCATCATTGATTTGGGGCTTGATACATTAGAGGGCGTCTATAGAAACACAAGAACCACATACGCATAAAGCCAGAAGGCTAATTTTTTACAGCAAAAATAAAAAGCTTGGTTCAATAAATGGCTTTTCCTAACTCCCTGTTTTCAAGGTTGCCAAATATATGAGTCATGCCCATAAAAGGGCACAGTTTACTTGACCAATAGGTGGGCACCTCGTAGCTGTCTGCAACAAGCCTAGAGGCCCACCCTTTTTGCTTCATCCAAACTCAACTCAAAGCTATGTTGAGCTCAGCATTTCCAATATGGCTGCTACCAAAGGCAGGCTTCAAAACTTTGCATCAAAAATAGATGGGTGATGTCACTGACACCACTTCCCTGTATCATATAGCCTATGGGTTCAACAAAATATCAGAATATCTTGCCAGATTTTCTCCTGGGTGAAGCATGTCAAGAGCCATGTTACTTTCTCAATTTGCTCTGGAGAAATACTAAACATATTCAGAGTCAGATTTCATGGAACAAAGTATTGTTTCAAAGCCTGGGGCCATCAGAGCATCTGTAGATTGTGACACGAAACAAATTCAGAGCCAATCAGAGGGAAGCTTAACCTTGCAGAGCAGATGGACCTGCCTGATTCAGTTTCTGAACTCCTGCAGGTCCATCTTGCCAGGCTCCAATGACCAACGAATTCACTTGGCTAAATTCTGACCGGCCCAATCAGGGAAGAGAGGCGGGAGCTGTGGGAGCAGACGTGACATCAGCAGACTTTCGTACTTGTCAGCGTTCCTTTGATTCTTAAGTTAAATTTATAAAAACAGAAGCTGTTGCCTTTTTCACAGCTGTTTCTCGTGATTCAGTAGTTGTTCATCTATTGTTTCTTAGAAGCATCGGCTCACATAAGCAACGTCATACCGTGGCTTGATGTGGATTGGTCCGTGGTGAGTGTGTTAATCAGAACGGTCGTCCAATCACCAGCTGCTGATTTTTTTCAAAGTCCCACCTCTGAAAACAAATCGGAATAGCTGCTTCCCGGATGGACTAGTGAAATATTTCCGTGGCGGATATATGAAACTGTCTGGCGTGTCAGGTTAAGGGAAGCTGACTGCAGTAAGGACAATAGCAAACACAGAGCAGTCTAATGGACGTCAGAGATAGAGGGCCAGCTTGCCACTCTGTGGCAACAACACGTTCGTACATTTCATTTAAAAACAGACAAGCGTTCAGAAAACTGACAATGAGAGCTGATCAGAATACGCTGCCTGGAGGTTGAGCTTAGCTTGAAAGTTGTCACAGCTTTCTGCAGATTGTCCTCTATTAATAGTCTGAGATTTCAGGATATTTATAGTTTAGAGAGACTGGACCCTGGAGGTTGGTAAATGGCCTTAACGTATCAAACAAGCCGTGGACTTTTGGTGTGGGTTGAAAACAGAGTCGGCAGAGTAACATGAGTTAAACACTGCCAAAGCAGCTCCGAAATCTGAGCACATTTCTTGCAAGGAGCAGCCCGGCTAGCTCAGTCGGTAGAGCATGAGACTCTTAATCTCAGGGTCGTGGGTTTGAGCCCCACGTTGGGCGCTGATGTATTTTAGGAGGAAGCAGAAAGGGTGTGGGGTTGGTATTGTTAGGCATCTGTGCTCAGCTTCCACCAAAACCTTGACCTCTGATAAAGACAAGGTTGCCCAATATCAAACACACTTCAAGCTTCTCCCATGAGTCCAACCACCATATCTTCTATCAAGGCACATTACAACAGACATTTTATAAACCTTAAGAGTAAACAAACATGGCGAATGATGAGCAGGATGAAATGGCAATAATCCAAGGCATTAAGGTGATGCAAAATCTCTTTGAACAAACTTGAACAAACCATGGCAATACCTTGATGCAATTAAAAAAACACCACTTTGGTCAGGAGGGGAAATCAGGTTCCAAATCATCTTGAGTATGTCGTAGTGTTTACTGATCAGGTGCTTCATGGGAGAGCCCAAAGCTCAACTTGACTCCTGATAATAGCAAACCTCTGCTTACATGAATCCTTAGACTAGCGGGAGTCCAGTTCAAGTTTCTTATTTCTACAAATCTGCCATCCTAGAAGCAGCACAGCTCTGCTCTGCTCTTCCAAAAATAAGCCTCATGTCTATTTTTGCTGTTGCCGCAGTTTGGCTGCACAGAGCTGCACAGAGCAGATGAGCTGGGCAGGAAGTCAAGCTTGGGGCTGGCATGAGGGATCGAGTCTCTGCAGTGCAGGCTGTCAAAAGATAAGAGCAGGAGCAGTAAAAATGACCGAATCAGACAGACGTGACGCCCTCCTCCTTCTTGAACGCTCTGTGGGGTGTGAAGTCATGGGGAGGTCTGAAAAAAGCCACTTGGTAGAAGTGATTTCAAAGATCTGTTGGTCTGAGGTGTGAAGAGAGTCAACAATGTGACCCTGAAACTTTCTCAGAGCAGCGTCCAATTCTGAGCACGATTTCACAAAAAAGCAGCCCGGCTAGCTCAGTCGGTAGAGCATGAGACTCTTAATCTCAGGGTCGTGGGTTCGAGCCCCACGTTGGGCGGAGTGCTTTTGAGCAATGTGTGTGAAGTAAGTATCACAAAATCACTCTCTAGTAAGAGCTTCATAACTCTGACACAAAGTATACAAATGCATGAGTTCTGCTGATACTCAGAAGAGATCGATGCAGATTACCCATGTCGTCATGCATCTGCAGAGTTACATCCTTCAGACATTGGGTGCTGGTGAGTTTTATAGAGAACAAACGTACTTGTCTGAGTCAGAATGGCAGAATTGCACACCCATAGTCATGCTTGTCCTACAGGTAATGCAGTGTCACAGCTCTAACTACGACTCAATATGAGGAAAACACGCACGCTTGTTCCAAAAGACGACATATGTAGACGCTCTATGACATCCCGTTACCCAAGCTTTGACGTACGGCAGGAACTACACAGCAGACGTCGTTTATTTTGATGACATTTTCAAGGTCTCGCCCTGGACGGCTGCACAAGCCCATAAACCGAACCTCGACTTTGTGCTGAAACATTTACGGCTAACTCTCAGTGCAAAAACATCGAGGCTGAAATCTGTTAAAGAAAGAAGCAGGACGTTGGTACTAAACTCTGCAGAAGTTTCCCTCAGTCTGGAAGAATCTGTTTGATAACAAAGCTAAATTTACAGAGCTGAGAGAAATGAAGAGGGTACGACAAAGGGTAGAGACAGAGAGAAACAGAAAGAGTTAAAAACAAGAAAAAGAGAAAAGGCTGATTGTTGAGAGAACACGCTAAAAAAATTCCTTTTCCCAGAAATATTTTGGTTTGTGCGTTCTGTGTGTGCTGCTCTATCTTGGCTGCAGGTGTGCTGTTGATAGTTTTATCAGCGCTGAATCAGAGCTTCACGGTGAGAGGAGAAGAGAGGAGAAGAGAGGAGAAGAGAGGAGAGGAGAGGAGAGGAGAGGAGAGGAGAGGAGAGGAGAGGAGAGGAGAGGAGAGGAGAGGAGAGGAGAGGAGAGGAGAGGAGAGGAGAGGAGAGGAGAGGAGAGGAGAGGAGAGGAGAATCTCCAGAGATAAAAAGATGAAGGAAAGAGAAGTTTTGTCAGTGGAAAGAAAAGGATGCTTTCCACTATGACTTAACTGTCCACACTGATAAAAGCAAAATGACAAACTGGTCGTAAATTATCTTGCACATTAAATATTAAATTCTTATTTAAACTTCTGTAACAGAGATTTCAGTCTTCATTGGAAAGGACAGCCTGAGAGAGCAGCAGGATTTATGAAGGGAGAGTGAAGGAGGACATGCATCGAATCAAGTTGGAAAGAGGACACAGATCTACAACCAGTGAGGTCTCCCAGTATAGGGTACCTGCTTGACCCACTGAATGAAACCAGCTCTCCCCTTTCTCCTCTCTTGAAGCCACACTTACTTTCTAAGCAGTTAACCAGTTGCTAGGCGTCCCTGTAGGCTGTGGCTGCCTTTTGCAGCAGCTCTCTCTTCATTGTCTGTTTCTTGTAATTTTTTCATCTCTTTCTCGTAATCTTTGTATTTGAAGTGGATCATTGCTTTGTTTGGCTCATTTGTTGGTCATGGACACCAAACTTTTTGCGGCTTCAGTGATATTTTTACTATTTTTTCTCCTGTGTTTGTCTGGAGATCCTACATGTAACCATGGCTGCATTGTTTACATGTGAACTCAGGTGTTAGCAGTCGGTAGCATGTCAACGCTAACAGGTGTAAGGCCTGATGTCTTCCCACAAGGTGAGGAGAAGGAGGAGAGGACGATGTGCTGGTTCTCAGGTGTGAGCCAAGAAGTGACAACATGGACCTGTCCTTCCATCCATCGTTATTGGGAATGTGTGCTTTAAATGATCAATTCAGACATGATTTTTCTTTTAAGTCCAAAAAACATGGAGTTTAGAAGATTTACATTAAGTGTCAGTGATCAGAGTACAGGTAAAAAAAATGCTGTTCATTTATTCAAGTAGAGACAAGACAGAGTGGACAATGTTCAGGTTTGCAGCTCAAGTTGAAGATGTATTTTAACTTATCTCTGTGGTTACTTTCACTAATGTTTGTCCTGTCTGTGTTAGCTTTTTACTTGTGCTACAAAAAACAAAAGTTGATTTAATTCTTCAACTCAATAAAAAAATGTACATTATAGAAGTGAAGTCAGGAAAGTAGAGTCTTACACTCCAGCCACAGCATGACAACCACCTGCCTCATTCTGTTTAGGTACGAGACTATGCAGCCCTACGTGTGTGTGATATGACTGTAGTATCAGACCCAGCACTAGCCCCTCAACCTTCACCCCAAAATGCTGAAAACACCTGTAAAATGTATACACAAGTTGAATTAGATGCTGTTCTTCAACCCACAGGAGCACATACAGGAGCTCAGTCTTTTTTGTTAAGGTAAATGTTAACTTTTAATATCACAGGTTCAAACTTATTTTAATGTAACTCGAGTGTATTTCTGAAGCAAGAGGACATCGGATTTGAAACGCTGCCTCCTACTGGTCACTGTCCTTTTTCCTCAAAGATACTACTGGCTCTGAAGAGACCATAGTTCAACCCAGTTACTCAAATGTGGCGTCAATCAAAAAGACTATTGAAGTGTATCACATGCAAAGACAGATCAGATCAGTTTTTACAGACCCTTATTTGGACTAAATTGGACCCCATCTCTGCCATTTTTGTAAAAGGATTTTTCTGAGTCTGGATCGTGACCTGTTGTAAGCATAAGAGATATTGGCCTGTTTCTTTGTGTATAACCACACCCACCTGAGCTGTTTGTTTTGTTCGGTCTTATTAGGTTTTATTATGTTAGTAATTGTGTATACTTAATGGTTACTGGGTAATTCCCAAAGTATGCTAAATGTTATTTACTGTATCAACTATGAAAATTTGATAAACATAATGAAAAAAAGACTATGAAGTCAATACTGGAGTATTAAGATGTGAAACACCTTATAAAATCTACACAGCAGTTTGAGCTCCAGTAGGCTTTGGTCACCCCTGACCCTGTCACAGGCTAACCAGGTTGCTAGAGCTGCAGTTCTGGAGATGCTCAGACCCAGTCGTCTAACCACGACCATAAAATGAGAAAGTGACAGTGGTAAAAGACGGTAGATAACCTCAGTGATGCTAAAAGCTCATAACAACATTAATTATGAGATTCCAGAACCAGTAATTTCAGCTGTTTGTCAGTTTTAGATTTATTTTATTTGGTTGGTATCCTGTGTTTGAAGTGAATTGACTCAGTGTTCAGACTCGGTGTGTTCTGTGGTTCTCTGGTCAGTGACTGCGTCCCCTCAAACCAGCCGGCCGGATTTATAAAACTGCCCCAGGATCCATAAAGCGCCCAATAAACCACTTTTACTATTAGTGTAGGACACTGCTAGCATTAAGCTTCTGACCGCTGCCACTGACCATACACACACACACACACACACACACACGCACGCACGCACGCACGCACGCACGCACGCACGCACACACACACACACACACACACACACACACACACACACACACACACACACACACACACACACACACACACACACACACACACACAGCAGGGACAGTCACACACTTCCTGGTCAGTCACATTTTAAAGGCAGCTGGTGTCAGGACCTCTGCCAAACTCTAACCCCATGTCACCCCACCCTGCAGCCCCGATGACATCACCGTATCACCCCAACCAGTGGTCCAGTGAGGCTCGCAAAGCCTCACACACACACTGACCCACACACCCACTGATACACACACATTCAGAGACTGCAGAAAGAACAGACATTAAAATGAACACTATAGGGTCACATCGTGAGTACAGGAACACACACACACACACACACACACACAGGGCACTTGACCATAATGACTACTGCACAGCCACATCGCATTATAAACACACACACACAAGTGGAGCAGCTTAAGTGCAGGCTGCTGCCCCTGAGTTAAGTTGTCAGCTTGTATTACAGTTTTTCTATTCCAACATTTTAGAAGATATGAAAAATAAGACGCAGAGGATAAAACACTTCTTCTGTTTGATTAATGCGGATATTAGGGCATCATCAGCATATCGTCGGATCTGTATTTCTTTTAGAGCATTTTTTGGTAATTTTGCCTGAGTACAGGTTGTTCTACCGATGTCTTTGGCTGTTGTAGTTTTTACAAAATGAAAACTCTTTAAACTGATAAGAGAGATTTAAAATCACTCAAAGAACAACTTTATATCATTACACCAAAGCTCATTTTCAGATTTGATTTTCAGATTGATGTATGCAGTTTAATGCTGCTTCATGCTGTCTGGGTGAGATCCTGGGATATTTTGATATTAAAGGACTTTCATGCCATGTTTTTGTTTCTTCTTGCACTCACTGTCCGCTCTTAAAAGTCTTAAAACACATTTTTATTCTTTGGCTTTTAACCCGGCTTGAGATGCTGCTCATGTTTAAGTGTTTTATGGGTTGTTTTAAGTTTCCATTAATTGTTTTATTGTTTTAAATTGTTGCCTGCACCTTTGTTTTATTGGTTTATTTGTTTTATTTACTTATTTATGCCTGCACCACCTTTTTTTTTACAGCACTTTGTTTAAGATGTGGCTGTTTTTGTGTGCTTTATAAATAAAGTTGAGTTGAGTTTTGGTGCTTTGGTTGTTATTTTGCAGTCATTTGTCTCATGTCATGTTTTCAAATATATTCCTTGTGAGTTTTGAAGTTCTTTCTAGAAAGTCTGGATCATCGTCCCAAAGACCAGCACGACTCAAACAAAAACAAACTGACACCAGGAGAGGATGTTCATACGGTAGCTGCCGTATCTTCTGTCTTGCTCTGGGTGGAATTCCCAGGATTGTAGTCAGCCAATCAGAGACTGGCATTTAAAACACTCGCTCTTCAACTTGAGAGCTGTAGAGGCCATCCTCTTCACACACACTCCTTCTGTGTATGTGTGTGTGTGTGTGTGTCCATGTGAAGATTAGTATTCGGAGTGGGAAAAAATACACACTCAAATGTCACATCCAAAGTTCAAGACCAAAGCTTAAACATTTCAAATTCATACGTTCACACAGTTCAGACCAAAACTTTGGAGAAGCTCGATTTGAAATTTGCACCAAAGAGAAAAAAATTCCCATGTTTGAAAATCCATTGTGTCCGCACATACGGGACACACACTCAGACTCTTGGAGGACCTCGAGGGTCTATTGATGCTCACAGACATCCCATCTTCTCAAATATCTGGCATGAAGACACACACACACACACGCACACACACACACACACACGCACACATGCTGCCCTTTTCCTAATTACTGAGCCCCTGAGGGACGAGACACTCAGGCAACACTTCAGTGTTTGGTAAAGTCTTTCTCACCAGTTAGAGGGCAGAGCACAGACAGACAGACAGACAAAGGATGTCCAGAATAAAGGTTCATTGACTGTTTTTTGGTTTCCATTTATCAGTTTGGACATAAAGTTCAGTTTTTATCTGAAACAAATTGGAACAGAAGGCACTGATCAAGGAAAAACTGGCATAAAGAAGTGAAAAATCAAGTAATGACTGAAACAGCCGGAGGGAGGAAAGAGAAAGAACAGAAGTTGACTGGGTGGACAGGCGGGGAGGAGGAAGAGAGATTATCGCTCTCTAATGGCTAACTTGTTGACAGCAACACTTTTCACCACCTCTATCTGCACATCTAATGTTACTATCTCCCCTCCACATACACACACACACACACACACACACACACACACACTCGTTCTTTATCTCCTTCCAAGGTTTATCAGTCCGGCTGCTCCGTGGCTCAGACGGGTTTCAGACTTTAAAACACACGAAAAGTGCAAAGCAGAGACGTCACCGCAGAACTCTGCGTGCAGAGGTCACATCATGCGCTGATAACGAATCTGATGGCGTGATTTTACAAGAGCCTCATTATGAGCCTCATTCATCTGACAGGTCCAGAAAATCATCTTATTTCAAGATATTAAAGGACAAAAATGATGCCTGATTACTTGAAAAGTGTAAAAAATATGAAATATTGAATGTATGTAACTTTTGACATGTACTGGAGGTAAATTTGTAAACACTCTCCAGCTGGTCCATGTTTGAGTGTTTTTGGTAAATGAACTGGGGTCAAAGGTCACTGTTTCTGATTTGAAAGTGTCTCGAAGGAAAACTTCTACATGAAATCAACCACAGATAATCTATGAAAACAGCCCAATCATCAGATTGAAATCAAATGGGGCTGGAAGTGAGCTCAATACAAAAAGCTGCAGTTCCTCAAAGCTCAACTTAAAGAGGGCTCCAAAAGCCAAGGATTCTCCATTATAACCCACATCAAAGAGTCCATTCTTACAGAACAGATGAACACATTTCTAGTCTGGTACTAAAAAAGTTTTGGTCTTTATCACCCATTTTTATTTGCACTAAGTGTAGGGGTGATACACTTAATGATAACTCATTTGTTTACATTTTAGTCTGGGAGTTCAGCATCATTCAGCATGACCAATGTGCCTGTTTCTGTGAGGAGGCTAAAGACCAACATCAACTCCACCACATTCCTTCCTCCTTAAAGAAGTTAGAGCATAGTTGGGTCAGCATTTCTAATATGCCAGCCTCAAGCATGGTTTATACCATCACATACTTCTGTGACAAGTTTTTGTGTCCTCCAAAGTGCATGAGATCAGCGTCATCTGTATTAGTGAGTGACACAGGAGTGGATTTTCCCTCCTGTCCCGTCCCACTCCTGGTAAAATGACTCCCACTCCTCCCATTTTTACCCCGTCTTTAGTTTTGAGGGAAATACGTTGAATTTGATTTGATTTTCTCCTCATTCTTTTTTTGATTACTGATGGCTTCTGGGAAATGTAGTTCTTTTCACTTGTTTTACAATGTTGGCTTATTGGAAATAAACTACAATATGGCAGCACATGTCACATATTATATTTTATCTTCCAGATTGGTTCCCGCTCCCGTTGACTTTTATCCTGTACCCAATTATGTGATAAAAACGTAAAGTTGACTCCCATCCGGCGGGAATCCCACGGGAAAATCCACGGCTAAATGTCAGCCTCTAGTCTGTATGATCATCATATTCCTTGTTCCCGGCCCTGCTGTGTTTCTCTTCTCTTACAGCTATTTTGAACATATAATGTTACATTGAGGCTGATATGTGTAGATGTGAGGAAGGAGTATTAAGCAGGCTTCATGCTTAAAAAATGTCTTCAGAAACTGATGATCAGAAAGATGATGTAACAAAGACCATTTTTGTGTTTAACACTGCGTTTTGGTATTTCAAAGTGGTATTAGATGAATAAATGTTTGTATGACTTTCTCTAGTTTTAGTCTTTCACTTGTGACAATGTTTGACATTAAGACACTTATAACAAAACAATTTGTTATTAGTAGGGATGGGTACCAATGGGTACTTTTATGGGTCTTAACCATATTCCATCTGCAGTATCGGGTACCAATTCACGTAAAATCAAAAGGTACCATGTTTAGGTACCTAAACGCATCTTTGAGTAGGTGATTTTCCATGCTGGACATGAACACAGCATTGCAAGGTTATATATTGAAGAAAAGATAAGTTAAATTCAAAAACTTTGGGATTTTATAATATAACAAATTAATATTTATTGCCACATAAATACACACAAAAGTACCAAAATTTGTACCGTTAAGTACTGATACCGATTGCCAGGTACTGGGCATTGGTACCGTATCGTTTCTAACCTGAAAGGTACCCATCCCTATTTATTAGAGCTAAAGATAGAGCAGTGTAGGCAAAAAAATTGCAACGTCACACAATTGAGTGCTTTTAAAAGCTTTTAAGATATGTTATGTATCAATCAATTAACTAGCTTAGTGATAAAATCCTGCTGGTTATACCTAAGACTGTTTAGTTCCACATGCATGTCCCCTGAAACACTTTTATCCTGACTGTAACCAAATAAAGTTGGAACACGAGTATCATGTGTTTCCATTAATATATTTGCATGTGTTTTCAGAATGTTTTCACAGAGCATACAGATACAAACCTTCACTGTGACTGACAAAACAGAAAGAGGAGTTTGCCAACAAATGTTTTTTAAGGCTTCATTTCACATTTCCTGTCATGTCCCTGCAAAGGTCTCTTCAATGCACATCTCTAGCATCATAAAGTGCAACATAACTTAGGTGTGTACGTGTATTTCCAAGCTAAGGGCAGGGATTTGGTTTTGTTTTACTGCCAAGCTGACCTTTGACCTATGGTTGCCACACAGAGGAGAACATTCAGACCAATGAACCATGCTGAGCCCCTTCAGTCAGCTTTCCTTCTTGTCATCACAACGGTCACGATACTTAGAGTAAACTTGAGTCCCAGGCTTCAAATCAGAGCTCTTTGTATCAGAGGGCAGTTTGATGTCAGATACAGGCTGAGGCTGAGCTGAAGGCGAAGCAGCAACTTTCTCCACACTGAGAGAAACATTTGTGCAACATTTCGACCAAAATAGTCCTGGTCTGCACCGCAGAGCGAGAGAGGCTGCCTTCATTTAGGTCGATGGGGTTGGCAGATCACACACACACACACACACACACACACACACACACACACACACACACACACACACACACTTTCACCACTGTCATATGGGAGCCAAAGTCATGAAATAAGCCCATTCTGCAAGTAGACTGTGACAACGGAAACATTGTGGGGACAAAAACCGTCTACAAGTTCAAATCATGGAGGAAAGTGGAGAAAAAATCCAAATGACCAACTTCAACCTGACTTTTCCAGATTGACTTAAATCTAACAACTTGTGCAAACTCATTGAACTTACTGCAACAGACCGGACAGAGAAAGTAGAGTCAGAAAAACAAAAAACAAAATCACAAGCAACAAGAGTGACACAAAACTTCTTTCAGGAAGTGATAAAAGTTTAAATCTTGAGATAAGGTCGATAAATCACATTCTCTAGGGGTCCAAAACAATAATTTGCTAATTAATTGTTAAATCATTCGCAAATACATGAATCACTATTTTAATGATAATGAATTCTTTTCTGCTGATCTGTTGTGTACAAATATCAAAAATGTGCCAAATTGGTTTGTTCAGCGTCTAATTTCTACTTTGAGATTTGAGCATTTAATTAAATAAAAAGTGAAATTTGAGGGTTTGAGAATTTTGGATGACATTTTTATACAAATTTCGACTTTAACAGGGAGAGTTAAGAAGTCTACAGACCGCTTTTGAAGGAATTGACGCTAAAACGCGCTTTGATTAATCGACTATAACCGATTATGCAGCCCAGTTTTCGTCGATAAAATGTGTGTGAACGACAGGAAACAATACTGAGGAAACAGCTTCAAGAGTTGCATTAAGTTCTTACCTTTCAATGCTTGAATCCAGCTGTTGCTCCGCTCTTCAAGAAAAGTTTTCCTCCCACCATCCGACGCGCTCAAGTCCGAAAAATGTGCCTCTCGTCCCGGGTTGGAATCTGCAGACAGGTCGGTGAGGGGAATCCCTCCAGGCTGAGCTCACTGTGTGAAACAGGTTCAAACTTTAACTGTTCAAACTTTCACCACTCGTGCACACCCAAAGTCACGCAACACGAGAAGTCCTCGCTTACTTCCAAAAAGTCGATTTATGGGAGTGTGGAGGTTTAACGCAGCCTCTGGAGACCCGAGGACCTGTCAGTGCCCAAACTGCTCCACACTTGCCCTGAAGGAAAGTAGAAAGTGGTGTCACGCACTCCGAGCTGTGTACGTCCGTGTGCGTAGTGTCCTCAGCAACAGGTGTCAGAAATAAAGTGAGATTTCTCCACAGCCATCACAAGTTTCCAAGAGCTCTCCGGCTAATTACGCACACTGGGAAAAGAGGGGAGAAGAAAGGAGGAGGAGGAGGAAGAGGAGGAGGAGAGGGGAGGGAGGAGAAGGAGCCAAAGTTTGTGCGCGTCGAGAAACACGAGTGAGAAGTTTGAGAAGCTGAGACAGAGAGACAAAAGAGCTCCACAAGTTCAGCGTGTGTGTGTGTGTGTGTGTGTGTGTGTGTGTGTGTGTGTGTGTGTGTGTGTGTGTGTGTGTAAGTGAGAGAGAGACTGCGCTGCTCTGATGTAGAGAAAGCCCACCGCTGGAGAGAGGGGGAGAGAAAGAGGACAGGACAGGAAGGTGTGTGTCTCTTGATCTCACCAGGCCACGGGGATTAATCGTGAAGTCAAAACTGCTGTCAGGAGTGGGATTTGAACCCACGCCTCCATGTGGAGACCAGAAGTCCCTTTAACTCAGGAAGGAGTCAGTCCTTGAGTCTGGCGCCTTAGACCGCTCGGCCATCCTGACGATGAATCGTAGAGAAACGCAACATTTCAAAAGCTCACACCTCAGATTGAATTCAGGATCATAAAGAGATTCAGACACAGAAAGACTTAAAAAAAAAAAAAAATCAAAAGACGATGTCAATAGTGGGAATGGCCGAGCAGTCTAAGGTCCTAGACTCAGGGACTGACCCTCACCTGGGCTAAAGGGACGTTTGGTCTCCACATAACCTACTTCCAACACAAAGCTTAACCAGAAGTTTCATTCTTTAAAAAAGTTCAGTTCGATGAATCATGAAGTCAAATTTTCCTGGTGGTTTCAGTTCATCAAATATGTGCAAAAAATTCAGGGACTGCCAATCCATTTGGGTTCCTTTGGTCATGGCTGCTTGGTAGAAGTAACTGTCACAAGTGGGAGTTGAACCAAGTCCTCCATGTCAACTCCAGAAGTCCCTGCAGGAACCTAAAACAGTCAGGATGGCCGAGCGGTCTAAGGCGCCAGACTCAAGGACTGACTCCTTCCTGAGTTAAAGGGACTTCTGGTCTCCACATGGAGGCGTGGGTTCAAATCCCACTCCTGACACACTCTTTTACCTGTGGCTTGGTCATTCCTTTGAGTAGTTTAACAAGTCTGAGAGTCCCTTGAATCTTATCTGGTTGATCCAAACCACCATGAAAATATCTTATGTGCTTTAATTTTTGTCTTGTCTGACTTTTTGTTGTTGTTTTCATCTGTTTGAGATAAATATGGTCAAATACTGTGAGGTTTTTGTAGGGTTGGGATGATATGCTTTTCTCCCGATTTGGTTCATTTACGATTATTGGGGTGCCAATTTGATTCCTATTGCGATGCTTTGATGTTCCCATTTTTTTTTCAATTTTTTGTTTGCTTTTCTAATGCCAGACCAAGTGAAAGAGTTGAACAATGATGATGATGTCTACTGACTATCAGGGGCCGTATTTTTCCAAATATGCACTTCAAGAAAGAGTCAGTTTTTAGGATTTATTCAGGGACTCTGACATCTTAGCTTTTTTCCGACCCCACTCATAAACAAAGACTTAAATGAAAGATTTAAAAAAAAAAAAAGATTTTTGAACAAAAAATCATGATATAATCCCAAAACTTTGATACAATGATTTTTTCTCCCACACCTAGGTTTTTGTCACATAGGCTGAAGCCTACAGTACAGTCAGGGTAACAGAGCGGTCTAAGGCTCCAGACTCAAGGACTGACTCCATGGGTTCAAATCCCACTCCTGAAATGTGGTTTTAGTAGACGGTTTAGGCCCAACCGAAGTTGCCCAAAACATCTGTGAATTTTTAGCACAATTGACTCAACTTTATTCATCAGTTACTTTGAATTCTAGTCTTTTAAAACTTGTGTCAGGAGTGGGATTTGAACCCACGCCTCCATGTGGAGACCAGAAGTCCCTTTAACTCAGGAAGGAGTCAGTCCTTGAGTCTGGCGCCTTAGACCGCTCGGCCATCCTGACACCTCTGATCATCTTTAAAGAGAGTGGGATTTCTACTCAGTGGTTGTTTCACCGTTAAAACACATGATCCAATGTTTCCCTGAGACGGCTCTGTCCTTGTCGTTTGTTCGGACATATCAGCATGGAAGAATTTTTCAGCGGAGGTAATAAAAGTCACAGGAGCGGACAGACGGACGGTTGAAAAGGAGATTAGGAAAATGTCTTCAGTGTTGCTGGATGTTTGGACTGTCAGCGGCTAACAGCTTATTTTAGCAGCTCCACTCCTCTCACATTGTTTTTATTTCCTCTCCAAAGTTTTTCCTAGCGCTCACTGCCTCCTTCTGTCCCTTCCATCTCTCCAGTTCTCTCCATCTCCTCCTCCTCCTGTCCCACCTACAGTTCATTTACTCTACAAACCATTTATTAGAGAAAATAAAGTTTAAAATGTTTGCTGAAACTTAACATCCAAGAGCAACAAGCAACAAGTTTCAGGCTTCAGACCACAACTGGACTCATTAGGCTGGACACATGTAACACAAACTGAGTGTTTGTTTTGGTCTGCGCTCCCTCCCTCTTTCCCTCCCCCTCTTCTCTGTGTTTTCTCTCCCTCTCCATCACCTTCTCCTTCTTTTTCTCTCGCTCATGTGCGATGTGATGTGTGATGATTGAAACCACATCTACCCCAAGCCAACGTGAGCCCTCCCTGCTTCCTCTGCAGTCACTCACTTTTTATTTCTCCTCCTGCTGGCTCATGTGTCTCAGCGCTGCACTAAACTGAGTCTATAGACAGTGTGTATAAACGGAAAGAGTGTAAGAGGATCCGTCTTTTACTGCACACATGTCCCAGTGTTATCTCTGGAGGACATCTGTGTTTTTGTGTGTTGTGAAGCGTTATCAACGAGATCTTATCGACACTTATCTCTGAGCAGGCTGGCGTTTGTGTGTGTGAGATAGAGAAGGATCCAAAAGGGGAAACTGTAACCTTTGATGAGTTTAAACGGTTTCAGGCCAATCGCACATCTGTTGGGCTTAAAGGGGAACTCCATTTTTTATAACCTTGGCCTGTTTTTGATTGTTTTATTCTGTGGTATTAATGACTAAAAAGGAGTTTTGGAAATGAAGCTTCAGTTTCTTCCACCAGCAGCTGTGAAACAGGCTGAACTGTGATCCTTTAGAGCAGCTGCTCGGATTAATTTACATCGACTAGATTACGTATTTTTGCCACTTCCAGGCTCATGATATTACATTTAAAGAGATTTTAGAATAACTATTACAGTCAGTCAGTCTCATGTTGCTGAAAGCGCTGTGAGGATGGCACATGTAGAGGTGTTTACGGTGACACTTTAAGCTGAAATCTTCAGTGTTTTTCCAGAATAGAGACTATTTTTCCCATGAGCACCATCACCTGCTTGTTGTGAAAATGCGACTTTTGCCAAGGCTGAGAGAAAATTTTCTTTTTAACTCTAGTTTTCTTTGTTCAGGACAACTTTTCCCAGAATTCAAAGCAACAAGGTAAAATATTTATTTATGGTCATTTCCAATTATGTCCCAAATCATGCACAGACACACTAATCTGAGTGACAGTATGGAAAAACGCAGGGTACTTTGGATTCTCAGGTGGAGCTAAGGTAACTAGCTGGCAAAGGGGGTGGAAAATTTCTGGTAAATTTCAGGAATTTTCCAAAAAAATTCATTTACAATTTCATTATAAATACTGCATTAGATATGTTAGCATGCAATTCTGCACACGACAAACCAAAATGTTTAATATATACACATGTATATGACCATGTAAATGGGATTCAAATAAATTCTTGAAAATTAATTTTATCTTCTGAAAATTCCAGTGGCAAGTTTTCGAATGGGAAAATTCCCAGAATTTTGCAACCTTAGTTGCTGCATCAATAATAGTCAAAAAGTTGAGTTGAGAACAATGGACCCTTCTCACCTTCAATGCTCGCCATATTGGCTACGTAGAGGTAGGGACGAGAAAAGATCAAACAATGATTAATGGTTGTAATTAAAAAATAACATAACAAAAACTGTGAATGGTTGTGAAATGCTATCATCATTCCCAGTAAGTGTGAAGTTCGATAACACTACCTTGTAAGATTTTCGTGCACTGTTCCAGTAAGTGAAGAGTGTACGCTTCAGTACACTTCATGCTAGTGTACTTACAGAAGGACATGATTATAGACACAGCCCTTTTGTTTGAAATGTGACAAGAAGAAAAGTAACTGGGCCTTTAAAGTTGAGGTGCTACTGTAGAAATCTCCTCCCGTCTGGTGCTCCCAGCTGGATAAAACAAACACACTTTCTGTAAAATATTAATATCATATACTGTTTTCGCAGAGACTATAAAAAGACATACACACTTCCTCTTTGGTGTGTAAATATATTCATTGTTATGAGTGTGCAGCAGGTCTGTCAGTGACAGAACATGTAGAGCACTACATGTTGACAGCAGAGGCATGTTTCAGAACATGTTAAACAGAGTAAAAAAAAATGGACATGGGAAATGAACCTAGAGAGGTTTTTTTGGATGTTCTCAACCAGTGACAAAAAGTGATGCCAAGATCAAAATAAGCTGAATGAGTTTTGCAGGATTTAAGCATGCAGAAGAAACTAAGGGAGGAATAGGGTTTTGTTTAATCCTGCAGATAAATGAAGAAAAGTTTGTCTGAAGTTGACTGAGATGCTGGATTAACACAGTGCTAATAGCTTTCTTTGCTTTTTAATGTGCATGTTTCAAAGTATTCGTTTTTAGTAAAGGGTCTAATTATTGATTCTTTGCTAATTAAAGATTATTTATTTTAGTCACATCACACTGATGTCATTGAAGTCAGTTCATAGATTTTTGTTCTTCTCACTTCTTCACCAAACTGTAGCAGCTATACATGGTCAGGATGGCTGAGTGGTCTACAGGGCCTGACTTAAAAACTGACTCCTTGAGTTAAAGGGATTTGTGGTCTCAACATTGAGGTGTGGGTTCAAATCCCAGTCTTAACGCACCAGTTGGGCTGTCATCAAATGGGGGTTTTAAGCCTGTGCCAAGGACATTTAAAGGCTTGTTACCAGCTGAGACTTACTTTTTCATGCATTTTTTTCAGTGCGAATAGCAACGCAGCAAGTGGGGATGAAGTTTGATGTGGGGTTTTTATCAAAGTTGGAACTATTGGCCACATTTTCTTGCAGACATCTGTTTAAATTCACTGAACCAGTGTCTGTCAGGATGGCCGAGCGGTCTAAGGCGCCAGACTCAAGGACTGACTCCTTCCTGGGTTAAAGGGACTTCTGGTCTCCACATGGAGGCGTGGGTTCAAATCCCACTCCTGACACAAGTTTTATCTCCATCTTTAAAAGAAAATGTAAAGATGATAAAACAGAGGTGTAAAATAAAACTTACAGAGGCTTTTTACAAGTTTCTACTAATGTTTTGGTCAAGGGAATGTGTGAACTTTTCAGGAACCTCCAAAGAGGTTAGCTTGTTTTGTCATGTCCCACCCCTGATCTGTGTCAGGGGTGGGATTTGAACCCTCCATCTGGAGACCTGTAGTCCGTTTAAATCAAGGAAGGAATCAGTCTTTGCGTGTGGCGCTCTCTTCTTTGCTTTAAGGCCTTTTCGCTGAGTAAAGTCAGTTTAGTTTAGCAGTTTGACCACCCCAGCCAAAAAAGCACTGTCAACCTGTTTTTGTGAACTCCATGTGTTTACGTCAAAGATTTGTTGGAGGGTATTTTGAAGTTTCCATTTTTTCTCTTTGTGCTTGTTAACTACGACGAAGTTTGATATTTGTGAGTTCGAGTCCAGACATGAAGATAAAACAATGTCTGGTGCTCAGTGGGTTTTACCTCAGATTTTTCCTATCAGTGTCCTCTTCCCTCGCTCTGTCTCCATCACATAAATCAGGGAGTCATACATGCGTGTCTCTTCCTCCGCCTCCGTTCTCGCTCAGTCCATCCTCTCTGTCTCCCTCCACTGGGTTTTATTAGGACAGTAGATGGGGAAAGCAGAACACAAACTCAGGTACCGACACAAAGCGTTGCCATATGTGATGTAAACACCAGAACATATGTTACATTTACAGACTGTCGAGGAGCATGGCTCGGTGTGTGTGACGTGTTTTACTGTGTGAGTGAAGCAGGGCGACCTGAATGGCCTGATGATGTTTTCACTCTGTTCAGGAATTCTTCACAGAGGAGGTCAGAGGTCGGGTCAGGGCTTGGGTTCAAGATCAGAGGAGCTGGGTGGGTCTGTTAAACCGGATTTAACAGTTGAATGATCCAAAGTATTAAAATGAGCTGCGGACGTGTAAACATGAGGAGTGTGTGTGTGTGTGTGTGTGTGAGGCTCCTGTTAAGTTACCCTGCCTGTGTTGTTTTGCAGAAAAACTCCAGCTCTCCTTTTACTTTGCATTCTTGTGCAACGTTTGTTCAACAACCTTGGTGACTCATTTATTTATGCTTTTTGAAAGCAAGTCTTAAGTTAACTCTCTTTAAAAGTTTGATTTGTGTGAGTTAATGGTGTCAAAAATGCACATGATATGTTTTTCAGCATAGTTTGATGATCATTTTTCCAATTAAATACTTAAACTGATTATTTATGAGGATAATAAACAAACACGGATAAAATAAAATGGTCAGATCAAACTCCTAAAATCGTTATTTTGACATTCAGTTCGGTTTTAAACAGGGCGCAAACTGTATGAAACAATAGGTTTTACAAAAACATGAACGATGCAACAGCCACCATAAGTGAAGCCAATACTTCCAGTTGCAGGACAGGTCCTTGGTGAAGCCCCGCCCCCTCCATTGTAACAGATGGAACATGGGTCAAACTTGAATCCAAATATTCTCAAACATTCTTTTCTTTTCTTGACATGCTTGTGTAAATTTTTCATTTAGTTACTCTTCACAGGCTCTTGATTTGGGCATAAATTACATGTAGAGAAATGTACATAATCATGACTTTTACATTTATTATTTAGATAAACGCTGCACTGCTTTACCCGTGACTAAGCCCAGTTCGGTCAACCTGTGATGGGTGGGACATAAAATACACCGCAAGTGTAAGGATAGGAGGCAGAGTGTTGTCTGAATCTCTTTTTAAAATAACACCAAAAAATCGTGAGAGTGAGAGAAAGATAATTGTGTTCGTAAGTTGTGAGAAAGGATTTGTCTGGGCGAGAAGTTTAAAACCTTAGCCCCAAAAGTCAAATCTGATAAGAAATGATAGAAAGAGAATCATCCTGAGGTGAAAATGCTCGTACCCGTCGTGTGGACAGTGAGACCTTTGATGATGAATAACAAGTCTCTCCATCTTCAGGGGTCAGGACCCACAGCCGCAGCTCTTACCTGAAATGACATAATAAACTTTCCCCTTTGCAAGAAAACAAAAAGATAAATTCATACTTTATTCCATTCTCTCATTCCCAAATCAAATCCACAACAAAGTGACGCTGAGTCCTGGTCATCTCAATTCCCAAAATGACAAAACGTTATCAGTAAAAAACAGACACAAGAAAACACTGGATTATCAACACAAGCTTGTTCTGGATGGAGTTTCAATCCAAACCGATTAAAATGAAATGCTTCAGGAGCTCTTTGTGATCATTAAAGCTTTTAGTAACTTGAAACTGGTGACGTGTGTGAAATTAGCAAATAAAATGTTAGGCTTTAGATTGAAACTCCACATTTACACCATGTGGCTTTTTTAATACACAGCTAAAGTGCCTGTTAGAGAATCTGAAATCAGTCTGCAGTGAGAATCCCTGTTTTGAGGCTTTTTGCCTGAAATGTCTGATGTGAAAATAAAATTAACGAACAAAAAAAACCTTAAGAGGAACGTTCAAATACAGCTGAAACAATTCAAACCTCCTATGCTCTGTGCTGTTAGCGTTAAATTCATGCTGAGGCCGTCTGCACTGAGGGAAACATGCTGCAGTGTCATTCTACGTCCCACAGAGATGCACAGAGCCCCCGAAGTCCCAAAAGGTCACCATTGTTAAACTGGGTGCACAAGATCGTCTTCTCATAGGTACAAACTATCTTATGCTCATAATGAACTTACTTATAGGAACAAGTTACTCATCTTGAGCATAGAAGTTATCATCTTGTGCAAACATTATATTTATTGTGTGGAAAAATTAGTTTCTTTTGCACACAAGATCATATTTTGTGCACTGAATTTAATATCTTGTGTTAAGAAGACAATAATATATATCCTTAAAGTTAAGTATCTTGTGCATCCAATATTTTTTTGAACACCCTGTGCAGTGGTTCATATCAGCATGACGATAACTTGTTCCAAGAAGTTTTTTTTTATCTTGTGTGCAGATGTTACCTGCTGCTTGTGCAAAAGGACATTTTTCAGCACACAAGTTAATATGTTTAACAAGACAATCAATTGTTCCCATAAGTAAATCATCTTGTGCGTGCACCTTTTTTTATGTTAAAACCAAGAGAATTTCTTCTGCAACATCTTGTGCCCATAAGATGAGTTTCTTGCGCGCACAAGATGAAACTCACGACCTTTCTGGACTCCAGAGACTCTGTAGAGATGCTGATAGGTGCAGGGTACATTCCTAACCACAGTCCTTTTTGTTGCAGAACACATTTGTGGCAACTTTTCAACCACACAGGAAAAAAAAACTGACATATTGTGTCACAAACCAATACATGATCAAATGTTCAATGAAACAAGACAAGTCACTTTATATGAACAAAGGCAAAAAAAAAATAGTTTTCTTAAACTCTCCCTCAAAAAAACAACCAAAAGAGACATTTCAATACAGGAAAATCAGAGAGTTCAGATTCCTCTACCTTAACTCTCAAAGGATTGTCACAAAAGGGGAAGTGAGGGATGATCTGATGTCTTACTGAACAAGTCCTTTTTCCTCAAAAACAAACACAAAACATCTACACCGGTGTGTTTCTAATAAAGGGAGTATTGCGATTTGCGGCTTTTATCAGTAAAGAAAAAAACAGATGAGAAAGTGTCGTGTTCCTCTGGTGAGAGCTGTACAATTTACATGTAATGATTACTGATGAAGGAAACTGGAAGTGAGGACGTTTCGTCAGATATCAGACAAAAAAAAACAAGAAAAGGAAAGAAATAAGTGAAAAAGATAGCAGCAAATGATGTAAAGAATCAAAGGCAGCAGAACGAAACACTTTAATATCTGAACCAATCAAATAAAAATGTGGTAACAGCGTGTAAGTCTGGCGTTAAAGACGACCTAGAACGATGGAGTCACTTTCACCCTTTTTATACAGTTTGACGCATCTCCAGAGAAGTGAAACCATGACGATGAGTGACGGCTGATTTCCTGGGAGGACAAGAAGGCCAGTTCCAAGTGTCACGCATGGAAAGTGCAGAGCAGACTTCCTGTTTGGTGGTGAGGAGGATCAGTCTTTGATTTCTGACTGGCTCCACTCTATCTTTTTTCTTTTTTAACCAACAGAGGACTTTGAGCTGACACTGAACATTTCCCACGGTTGAGAAAGTTTCTTCAGAACATAAAAGGATCAAACAACACTTATTTTTCAGTAATGATGTGATTTTTTTTCCCTCGTGTGAAAATGAAATGAGTGCAAGTTAAAGCGAAAGTCTTCATCCTCACATCCCACACTGTGATGCTTCAGGGTTTTGTGTTGTTGACTGTTGTTGTTGTGATGTAACGTTGTTTATGTGTCCGTCAGTGTGTGTGTTTGTCTTTGTGTCAGCAGCTGTCCTCCAGAGCGTTGACGACTTGTTCCAAAATGTCGGGGCATCTGTCGGCGATCTGCTGCAGGACCTGGTTGGCGTACTCCTGGAGCTCCGCCCCTTCCCTCTCGCACAGCGCTAACTCTGCCTCCAACTGGAAGAGACAAACAGAAGAAGAGAGACGGGAGCCATTTAACAAAATATTTTGACACGAAAAATCAAATTAAAGCAAGAAGTTGTCTTTTTTATGTCCTGGAACTTTGGGGGCGGGGCTTGCAAGCTGAATGATTTTGATTGGTGGAGCAACTCCAGTGTTTATTTCTCCCCTTCACAGCTTTGATTAATTTCGTTCACTAACTCTCAAAAAATCATCCTCACAAGAGCGGCTCATCGCTTGTCGAAGCTGTTGATCCAGCTTTGACCGGTGACAGCTTTGCTACTCGCACTCGTCTTCTTCCAAGTGTCAACAAATCCATCTGCAGTGAATTAAAGCCCATTCAAATCAGCAGGGGGTCAATATATCCTCAATGCTAACAGGCTAACAGCCTATCTTCGCTTTCTATAGAGTCATTTTTGCTGTAATGGCTTTTGTTGTTGTCTTACTGCCCTCTACTGGTGTGGTGGTCTAATGCAATTTCTTTTTTTTTTCCTCCATACATCACTTGCCTGATTTATCATTTCTGATTGATGGAGTATTTCTGTTTCACCCCAGCCCACAATAACATCACACACAGCTGGGGTTGACAGGGTTTTTAACTTCTAAACAGTCATAATTAGTATAATCCAATCTGGTTTTTCCCTCAGTGGAAACACAAAGAAACAATAGGCTGCAAGACCAAGTAGTTCCTGGTAATGTTTACTAGAAGCTAGGAGCTACATGGTTCCTGGATCTAAGTGAGTTAAACTCACTAGTATCAACCTCTAGTTTTGTTTTAGAACAAAAAACTCAGAGATTGGTATCAATTTTCTCATTGCCTACTCATTTAAAAAAAGTAAATAATCCAATTTCCTCAGGCAGAGACCCACTCCTCTCGTTCCATTAAATATCTTATTCCCTTCAGATAAAACACAAGGTAAAAATCAGAAAGATTTAAGAGATTTTAAACCCAAACTCGAGTAAAGCAAACAAGCACAGGCAGATGAATCACATGGTTGAGATCAAGAAGCATGTTTAAGGTAACTCTCTCTGTAAAACACACACACACACTCACACACACCAGTGCATATCACGCTCATCTGGAAACACCGCGGTGAACTTCTTTCTGCTTGTACAGAGTGGGAGGTTTCTGTGAGAGCGCGCTGATGTTATTTTCTTTGGCTGCAGCCGAGCTGAGCCGTCAAACCTAACTGACTTAATGACCAATACATCTGTATCAATAAGAGCCGCGCTCAAACACTCGTGTAACACAAGCCCACATTTATGTAGCAGCGTGTGTGTGTATGTGTGTATCTGTGTTGAGGTCTGGGTCAGATATTGGCTAAACATGTCCTCGTTAAGTCTTAACCTCTTCTCTCTGCTCTCATCTCAGAGCCAGCAGACCTCAGTGCTGTTTGATTTCACGTTACAGAGGCTGTATTCACGTGTAGCGCTGCAGAGAGGAATAACACTGTTAATGATTAAAGAGAGCTGCTCAGTAAATCACTCAAATAAAGCTTTTAATCCAGATATTACGTAAAGGTCTTTCTTATTGGTGAGTAACCAGTAATTTCCTAAAGGCTCTGGTTAGAGGACTTCCAGCCATGACTTCCTGTGAGTGAACTGTCAAAATTTATGCTCTGATAGCGACTCTAAAGTGGAGTTTGGATGAGAGACTAACAGCTGCACTTGCTCTGATGAAGCTACGCGTGGATATAGTTTAAAGTAGAGATAGACCAATATGGATTTTTCCAGGCCAATACCGTCACCAATTATTTGTAGTCAAGGAGGATGATAACCAATATTTGAAGTAGATATTAATTTGCAGTCAAAGTGCAAATATTGGTGTCAAAATTTTGAACAATACAAACTCCAACACTTAACTTCATTCAAATGCTTTTAAGCATGAGTTTATTAAACAGCTCCCAGGCTTGGCAGCATGTTTTGTAAAGTTAAATAAAACTTAAAAAGATAAATAGCTTAAGTTTTTTACATTAAAGAAAGTTTCCCAAAATTTCAATGTAACTGCAATAATTGTAATAACTGCACTGCTGATTGGCTGTTACCCAAGCCATGGCTCTGCTTGTAACCAATCAGATGGTACTGTGGGTGGGACAGTGCTGGGGATTAAGTAGTGACTGCAGCTGCATCAGAGCTGCAACAATGCAGTTTTAAACTAGTTTCTTATCAGCCATCGGATTAAAAAAAAGGCTGATGCCGATATGCCTCAAAATGCCAAATATCGGCCCCGATAAACGGCCTGGCCGATAATTGGTCTATCCCTTGTTTTAAGCTAGATTGTCATAGAACTGTGGTTATGGATCTGTGGTTGCATTAGAGTGGTTTGTGTTCTGCTTCTGCTCTTGAATAGACTTTTTCACACGTCACACATGGCTTTGAGGAGAAGAAAGGACAAGTTACACGTCAGGATGGCCGAGCGGTCTAAGGTGCCAGACTCAAGGACTGACTCCTTCCTGGGTTAAAGGGACTTCTGGTCTCCACATGGAGGCGTGGGTTCAAATCCCACTCCTGACAATACATTCACAGAAATGATAGTTGGACAAAACTTCAAAGCAGCTTGAAACAACCTTTCATGAGGGCTTTGGTATCAAATATTTATGAACACTTTAAGGACCTCCAAACCTGTTATGTTGCTTTGGTCATGGTTAAACTTCATGTCAGGAGTTGGATTTCAGCCTTCTCTCAAACACAACTTGGTTGTATTTTATAACAAAGAGCTACATGACAATAACAAAGAAGATGAATTGCTGGATGTCTTTCATCGGTGCTTTGTTTACTTTGCTGTGCTTTTCTTCTTCATTGGATTTATTAGCAGGGTACACAGTATCATGCTGCTATGCCATTACACTATTACTTAGCTAGCGTAGCTACACCACAAACCAAGAAGGACATCATTAGCCATGGAAACATAAACAGAAACAGGCTTTACTGATGTAACCTGTACCTAAATGTACTGATCGATACCTGACCGCTTGGAGTAAATGAGGCTTAAGATACAACACACTGGATAATGGAGTTCTGCATGTAGATGATCAAGGAAAGTTATTATTTTACAAGTTTTTTTAACAGTTTCTTTTTCAGTCAAACGCTAAGATTATTCATGTTAGGATTCTTCAGTATTAGCTGCCTCACTTGCTTACTGCAGACTGTCAGGATGGCCGAGCGGTCTAAGGCGCCAGACTCAAGGACTGACTCCTTCCTAAGTTAAAGGGACTTCTGGTCTCCACATGGAGGCGTGGGTTCAAATCCCACTCCTGACATGATCTTTAAGTACTAGTTCCACCAACGGGATCAATGAAATATTGTCATTCAACGGTCTCAGATCTTGAATTATATCAAGAAAATTACTATCCACAAACTTCACTTTCTTCAACCAAATTTTTGCATAGAAAATTTTCTTTATCTCAGACATGAGTGTTGTTTTATTGACATGATTGTATATAATGCCTTCATGCGTGTAACGTAAGGCCTTTAAAAAGGTTAGTGAATGTTCTTGCTTTATGAAACAGAAATCTGAACACTCTTGGTAAAGTCCTGGGTTTACAGAGAGAAATGTGCTGGGCCTGTTTTTAATTCAACGTCAAAGTGTCATGAATTGATGCTTCTGTTCTCAGAGGAGCTTAAGAAGATCATGAGGCTCATTTCTCTGTATGAGTGTGATTGATCGTCATGTTTCTAAGATACACACACACATGGAGATATTTCCCTGTATGTCAGTTTATGTTTGGAGGTAATTTAACTTAACGACTTTGCATTTCAGCTGCAATCCCCCAGAAAAACACAGCAGTAAAGATAAGAGTATGAGACGACTGAGAAGAGATAAATGGTTTAGTGGATGTGTGTGTGTGTGTGTGTGTGTGTGTGTCTGCTCTTCTGCTCTCTGACTCACACAGCCTTGACCTGCAGCAGCCACTTGAGAGGTGTTTAAAACCAAAAACAAATGGGTCAAACATGGCACTGGTAAGTTTGTTTCACTGTAGTTGTGATGGAGTGTGTTGTTGATTTTGTGTGGGATACAGTGGTGTGAGTATTTGAAATGGCAGGTGTGTGTGAGCACAAAGTGTGTTTCACAGGCTTTAGTTTTGATTTAGAGGTTAGAGGAGAGGATTGTGGGAGGCGGAGATGAGGGGAATAGGTAGAAATGTGTGTTTGTGTGTGTGTGTGAGGTGGGGGGTTAGTTGAAGATGATTTTTACTGCAGCCATTAAAGCTCCATTATCGTGATGGATCATTATCTGCCTTATCGAGGGACCTGGATATACACATGCACATACACACACAAACGCTCTCAAGGAGGACAGCCACAAACATATATATATATATACACACACATTCACACTCACACTCTCATAGGTTATCAGTTTGAGTGTGTGTGTGTGTGTGTGTGACCCCATGACACACATTGCAGGGATTGAATCTCTTGGCAGAGGAATGCTAATGTTTTCTAAAGAAACCATAACTCAGCAGAGAAAGATGCACAGATTAACAGAGAGAGAATGTACTGTTTAACTGCAGTATACACACTCACCGGTCACTTTATTAGATATACCTGTCCATCTGCTTGTTAACGCAAATTTCTAATCAGCCAATCACACGGCAGCAACTCAGTATTGTTGCTGACCATGTCCATCCCTTTATGAGCACAGTGTACCCATCTTCTGATGGCTACTTCCAGCAGGATAACGCTCCATGTCATAAAGCTGGAATCATCTCAGACTGCTTTCTTCAACATGACAATGAGTTCCCTGTACTCAAATGTCCTCCACAGTCCCCAGATCTCAATCCAATAGAGCACCTTTGGGATGTGGTGGAACGGGAGATTCTCATCATGGATGTTCAGACGACAAATCTGCAGCAACTGTGTGATGCTATCATGTCAATATGGAGAAAACTCTCTGAGGAATGTTTCCAATACCTTGTTCAATCTATGCCACAAATGATTAAGGTGGTTCTCAAGGCAAAAGGCCAACCTGGTACTAGCAAGGTGTACCTAATACAGTGGCCGGTTAGTGTAAAGCTTGATACAGCAGGTCCTCCTCCTGCTGCAGACACACGTCACACAATGTAACATGAGTTCAGTTAAAGATTCAGAAGTCAGACATCTGATCCAATCAGAGAACTCAGACTGGACTTCACCTTAACAGTAAATCATGAGATCTGATCCCTTGGTCTTCACTGAAGAGTTACAGTAGGGACCACTGGCCCTGTGTTAACAAGAAATTGCACACTAACTGTGTTTTTTCCTCTTTTGAGTTTTCTATTTTAACCATAACAAACAAGTTATTAAATTTTTTTTTAAAAATGATACGGATGTCCCGATCAGGTTTTTGAGTCATTTGATTTTGAGTATCTGCCAATAGTGAGTCTCGATGCGATACTTCTACTCAGATACATCGCGCTCCCGGCTTCCTTGATCAAGATGTAATGTCCGATTTCGGTATTTGGTACTCCAGATTCCTGTAACCACATGATCAAACTTGATCGCTGATCAAGTAATCTGATTGGGACATCCCTAAACACTGATCGTTGTTTTCCAATTTATTCACAGCAGAGATCTAAAGTATGTGTCAGGAGTGGGATTTGAACCCACGCCTCCATGTGGAGACCAGAAGTCCCTTTAACCCAGGAAGGAGTCAGTCCTTGATTCTGGCGCCTTAGACAGCTCGGCCATCCTGACTCTTCAGCAGGCACTCGATAACTCACTTTTTGTTACTGCATGAGTTCAAAGATTCTCTCCTCAACATTCACCATACTGTGTTGACCACAGACAGTCAGGATGGCCGAGCGGTCTAAGGCGCCAGACTCAAGGACTAACTCCTTCCTGGGATAAAGGGACTTCTGGTCTCCACATGGAGGCGTGGGTTCAAATCCCACTCCTGACAAGACCTTTTCTAACTGCCCAAAACCTGGCAAGGTGCCAAAAAAAGTAGTCAGTGGAAAGACTTTAAATTTTTTTTTTTCTTCAAAAATTCAAATTTGGGGTGGTGTAGTTTTGGCCCATAGCCCCTGATATAAGCAGTTTTTTTTCTAGCCCATCAACTTCTCTGGAACCAGCTGTGGTTAGGCACCAGCTTTGGAACTGGCACAGAGGAAAAGAGGTAACAGTAGCTTTAAAGCTAAAGTGGCCTTTAGCAGCAGGATATTTATACACATTCCCAATCTACAATTACTTTATTTCATTCTCCTGTTTTACACTTAAAGTCCTTTCACTTACATTTCCATTTAACACATAAAAGTCCAGTTTTAATCTGCAAAACAATAAAAATATGTAAAAATAATCAACCATTGAAATTTTAGGGATTTTTTGTACACAAATGAATAAAATCTCTTCTCTTGACTTCTCCAAAACGAAATTGTCTATTTTCCTACAGTATCTGTTAAGCCAATGTTTAAAAAGTTAAATAACTTTGTATAAAGAAAAAAGGGGAAAAAAAAGGAAGAATTGAACCTGAGGTCAGAAGGTCAGCTGTTTCTAAAAATCTTACATAACCAACTTAAATGTAAAGTGAGCCAGCAGACAGACTTGTGGGAAAGAAGTTGAGGGTCAGGAAGTTGAGGTCTGAGGGGCAGAGTGTGTCAGTAATCTACGGCAGCATATGAGGACAAAGGATAAAATCAGGAGGTTTAAAAAGGCTCCAGACTCATTCGTGATGTTACAGAAACACCATTAAGAGAGCGCACAAATGGATTAAGTGTTACAGACCTTTACTGACTCCTCTGTCTTTGTCTGTCGCTATTAAACCCGTTTGAGTTCTTGCAGGCTCACACTCTGTGCAGACTGCTTTATATGTTGGCTGCCTCTACTTCACCAAGCCCAAAAGTGCCCGAGTGCCCGAGCAGTGTGACAAAACGAGTGTGAGTGTGAGTGTGTGTGTGTGTGTGTTGTAGCCCAGGCAGCAGAGCTAACGAGCTGCACAGGGAATACAGCTTGAGGATTTGTACCAAAAACTGCTCCTCGTGGACAAAAAAAGCTGCTTTCTTCGAGAAGCGGTTCAACATCACTTGGTAATTTCATTTTGACTCGTTATTTAATCAGCCAAATTGGCTGAAGAAACATATTCATATTTACAGGCCCAGCCTCTGGGAGCAGTTGGTTCAGAGGGTACGCAGGATTAAAGGCAGACTGGAATCTGGGAGCCTCTCCACAATGGACTACAAGTCCCCATCCTGTCTTTTATTAAAGTCTAGGAAATTAAATCTATTAGTTTAATTCTATAAAAGCTCACTTTAGTGACTACCAATGCACTTTGAACTACAAATAGAGGTGGAGTAGTAAATGTGAGAGTGGTGACCATTGTGGAATATCTTCAGAGTTTATAAAGTGTATAAAAAACTTAAACTGCTCCTTGAGGAGTGACTATACAAAGCAGGACTTACAGCACTAATGGCTGCAGAAATAAACATCAGAAACAGACTGCAGCATTGAGTGTGTGTAGGTGTAACCTCCCAGCAGACCAGGCTGAAATACTCTCCTAATTTAATTCAAGCTGAGTCACTGTGTCAAGGAGGTAGAAGTGATTTTTAAAGCTTGGTTTATTCAGATGGCAATGATGCGTTGCATTGTATCTAAAAACAAACAACAAGGATTTAAAAACCTATTTATCTCAGATTAAATTAACTGAAGGTATGACGCTTCAAATAAAGAGGCTGAAAGTCCGGAAGGGGATCAGTTTTCAACAGATATGTTTTTTTGTCCTTCACTTTTGAAGGAGGTTGAGGTCAGGTGTGTCTCAACAGAAAACCTAAGTTGAACCTCAATACCAAAGAAAAAATCCTCGTGAGCAACAAATTAAACCACAGGGGCCGAATTTTTAAAGAAGGGGTATGAAGTTTACCCAAAATTCAAACATGGATATAAATTAACAGTGCTGGATGTCTAAACTTAAAGATTATGTATGTATATTTTCCTAAATCCCTGAATCTGTCAGTAAATTGCTCAAAAATGATCTGTTCGAAAATACACCATGAGATCTTCACAAGACTTGCTGAAAGGATGAAGTCATTACATAAAGATCATCCAACTGGTCAGTGACACATAGGACAGGGGCCTCAAACACAAAGGTCTGCCCATAGCTCTGCCTCTGTCAGGTCTCCAGAGGGCTGGCCAATCAGAGGGAAGAGGGCTTATGGAGTGGGAGCCTTAAAGAGACAGCTGCTAAAACAAAATGTTTCAGACAGAGGCTGAAATAAGAGTTTTCTTAAACGCCAGTGTGAGGAAAAAATGACTTTTTCATGTGCTCCAGTGGGACAGTAAAAAGCCTAAAAATACAAATATCTGCTCTTTAATTAAAAATATTAGAGCATTTTCATTTTGAAAATTTAGAATGATGGGCCTTTAATCAACTTCCCTTACAATCTGAACTTTCAAAACTGAAAAACCCAAAATATTTGCGAGATTTTCTTGAAAATCTTTCTCAAGTTGTTTAAAACTTTAAGGAATGTTTGAGAATGTCAGAAGCCTTCAAAATTCATGAAAACTGTTTGTATTTTAGGATCTGATGAAGAAAAAAATGTTTGATAACCTTTGGGTCCTTGATTCAGATTCTTAGGAACTTGAAGAAATTTACTCAGAATTTCTGAAAATGTTTGGCAAAATTATCTGAACTTTTATATGAAGATCATAGCAAGTCAAGACAACCACTCTAAGAGTCTTAGAAAATTTGACTAACAAAATTTTGCTAACATGACTTGCATAAAACTTGAAGTTGCTATTGATGCAATTTGACCAAGCCAATGTTTTTACAGCATCTTTGTTGTTTTCGACCTCATCTTTCTGTTTGACCAAAGTTGGAGGAAAAAAACTTCCTGACTGTAAAGGTTTATTGTTTCAGGAGCATGTGACTGCGTTGTTAGTGCGTCCGTGTTCGTGTGATTCCTCGAGCTGAGGCAGGTGTGCTGCAGTCCGAGCAGAGCCCTTCCAGCTGCATTCTTTCCTGTAATCAAGACGCCTACAAAGACTGCGCTCGGCCACACTGTCCACGCCAAAACCTGGTTCATGTTCAGTCACTTTTTAATGTAAGCCCCTCTCATTTGAATGTGCGTGTTGTTAATTTACCTCAGACTAATCCTGTTTCTGCTCCGCTGTGGACACCTGCTTGGCTTAGCTACATCCATGTTCTCTTCTTTCCTCTCTGTTCTCATAACTTCATCCCACAAACCCTGAAATAAATATTCACGTTAATTAACCTCCAGTTTCCTCTGTGTCACGCACTCTGGATAACTGGCCTTGCTTAGCATTTTCTCCTCTAATGTGGTTTATGTCAGTGTAAACAGTTGTGAAAAACAGACAGAGGGCAGGTTACATATGGCTGAAACTCTTTCCTTCATGATGTTGAAGCTTTTCTTATTTATGGCTCAAATTATGGGATAAAAACCATAAAGATATCACCTTATAAATAATTTAAACATCTTTTATAAATTAATGAAAAATAAAAACTGAAGGCAGACGGCTAAGAGACTGCTGTCTGCATAATATAGCAGTTATATAAAACATTAATAATTGATGTAATTTATGCTAAAGGAGCAATGATCTTCATAGGCCCCCTTTAAGAGACATTTTCATATACATTTAAGGCCCTCTGTGGACTTTATAAGTGATCTTGAAATAGCTTAACTTTTCTGTAAAACTATCCACGGTTTGAAGGAGATGATCAGCGCTAAAACTGGTTAATTCTCTAAATGCAACGACAGGGACAACCTGATAATTAGGAATGCACTGATACTGAGTCTGTTATTGGGTATTGGTGGATCGGTGCCCCTCAAAGCTGGTTCAGTATTGGAAGGAACCAGTGGCAGCTGCTGGTCAGTCAAGGGGGAGAAGTTCATTTTTTTCAGGCCTACATCATACATTTTTTATTTAATTAAACGTAAATTCTCCCCTCTGTTCCTTTCAAGAAAATGATCTCTGATCCTGTCGTACCAACCAGGTGTTTTTGCCAGGGATTTTACCAGTGTTCTCTCAATGTCGTCGTTTTTAAGAAAGGTAAACTCACTGGGGATCGATAAAACCTCCAGATCAGTCCAGAACAACTGAGAAGATGCTCCAGTGGAGGGTTTTACTTCAAGATCGCTGACTGGCTCATTTCACTGTCAATCAAGAAGAAATTCGGCCTCAGACAGATCATCCAATCATCATGCAGAAGCCCAGCGTCCAGACCAGCCCACTGCCTCATAGACCCCAAGAGACGCTGAGCGTCCGATGGGCGGGACAAAGCCCAGCGTTTATCCAATGACCATCCAGTTTCCACAGCGGAACAACCCACTCTACGCTTCCCCGCTGAAGTCAGAAGACGCTCAGTGTCTGACTGTGTTAAAGCGCTGAGACGCTGCGGTGATGAATGAGAAGGAGGTGGAGCCAGTTACCTGTGATAGGTAGCTGATTCTGAACAAAGGATGAAGGAATTCTGGCACACATTTTGCCAATAAAATGTACACACAGCAGTACATACACTTTTTTGGGGAATATTTTAGGGGAAGCTGAGCTTCCCTTGCAGTCTTAGAGCAATCGCCACTGGAGAGAAGGGTCCGATCTATTGTGCCGATCCAGGCAACCAGCAATTCCTCTTTTCTTTTTACCAGCACTCTGGATATTTGATTTGAAATGTTACATCTGATGCACTTTCTTTGTTTTTGCTGAATTACCAATCTACTGGATAAAAATATAACAATTGAATATTAATTTCTGTACACTCTGAAGCTTTGTTTTTACCAAAATGCTGTTTAACATTTAAATATTTTATAGTTTAAATAAATAATAAATTCAGTAACTCCATATACTATTTTTTTGCCTTTTAGCTAAAACTGTAACAGTCTTATCCCACAGTAGAAATGCAGGTTATTATTCAACACTGGTATCAGATCGGTATTGGTATCGGTCAATACCGACACCAATACTGATATCCAAAGCCAGGTATCAGTATCAGTATCAGTATCAGAACCAGGAAAGTTAGATCGATGCATCCCTACTGATAATTTCTGACAGTGTGCAAAATATTGGATTTTGAATATATCAAGGTGAGACGAGGCAAAAAAATGTATGGCATTTAGAAATTTAGTTCCTCCAGCATGACCACGTGACAGAAAAAGGAATCTGAACTCGTTTAAAAGTCTGCAAGAAAATCAGACTGGGTTCCCACAATGGCTGCCATTGTGAACTGACAATACTATTCAGTCCCAGAGAGAGAAATGTGAGAGTGTAAAGCAAATTCAGGTTTCTAGCCTTCACCTGTTGCCACCATTTCTAACTTGTCTTGCAGACAACAGAGGACAGGAAGAAGGACGAGGACACAGAAAGGCAGAATGAAGTGAGAGGAAGAGAAAGAGGAGGCAGGTTGATAAAGAGTGACAGAAAGGGTAGGTGAAAGGGGAAAAGATTTATGAGGATAGAAGAAGAAGTGAGAGAAAAAAGAGGACAGAATTACAGCGTAGAAGGAGGAGAGAGTGATAACCAAAGACAGAGGTAAAGATTTAGGAAGAAGGACAGAAAAGAAGACAAATGCACGTAAAAAAAGGAAAGAGGTCGCCTGCTAAAGCCATTAAGCCTGGCTTCAATAAATCTGCATAAAAATCCAGCAGAGAGTCTGTAATGATCAGTGAAGGCTGCTCATTGTGTGTGTGTGTGTGTGTGTGTGTGTGTGTGTGTGTGTGTGTGTGTGTGTGTGTGGCTGTGAAGGAGCACTGAGTGTCTGACGTGTGTTGGTGCATCTCTCTCCTTTGTCTGTGCTTGAGAGTGAATGTGTGTGTGTGTGTGTGTGTGTGTGTGTGTGTAATGGCCATTCAGGACCTCTGCGTCGTATTAAGAGAGAAAACAATCATCCTTGACGCAGGAAGCAGAGCTGCCTAATGAAAGCCTGGAGAGACCCCAGACCACAGCGCAGCACAAATAGATGGGTCTGAATCTGTGCTACACGTCCCCTCCAAAGCCCCGAGCTCCACCTCCTCCACCTCCTCCACCTCCTCCACTCCACAGCCTCATCGACACACAGAAAAAAACACTCTCCCCTCCAATCAACCAGCTAAAAAGATGCTTTTTGAGGGAATTGGCTCTGATGCAAGTCTGAGCAAAGTCAAGTGTCTAGAAAAAAAGTCCTACCAATACAGATGAGGAATCATAAAATATTTACCATCTCAGAGCCCTCTGTTACTTTAACTTGTTGTTGTCAGAGTTTTATAAAAGTGATGTATATATCTTACATTTCGAAAATAGTTTTCAATTTTTTGTGTTTACCCTTCTGAAGTTAAGTTGATTTTCAAAGCAGACAAGCTCCCTCAGAAATAAGCATCCAGAGGAAACAGAAAGAGTTAAATGAAGTGCATCTATTGATAAAAAAAGTCTCTTGTATGGTTTGATGAGTAATAATGAAAAGCTGCAGCCAACTCTGATTCTCTTCTCTTTAAAAACTCTAAGCACTCAATATCTCAGCGGGGGTTTCTCATTGGTGCTTGGAGACTGAAGTTGTCCCTTAGTATTGACATTTAAGTCAATTTAGAAATGCTTTTATTTCCTCTCATTGACGACATTTCACTAAGTAAACGCAACAAGAGCTGACATCCTGCTGTAGCACTAGCAGCGACTCTCAATCAGGAAGTTGCAACTTAAAAAGCAGGTACGATAAGTTCCTCCTCTGTGCAGACCTGTGCCATTCCTGTTGACGAGGATTACGTCCAACCCCTTCTTGAATTTTGATCAAAAACTGTTAATGTATAGACTTACGGCGTCTGCAGTGCGTCTCCGTTCTGTTACGGCACACGGATCAACTAGATTTCATTCAAGTCAAGGTGTAAACTTACACAAGATCCGTTGTGTTGCAGGTAATAAGCAGCAATCTTATCTTTGACAGATGTGGAGCCATAAATTCAGCGTGGGGAAAATCAAGCAGGTCAGGAAGTCGTGACCAGAAACTACCTAAAAACACCCAGTGACTTTCAAAATAAAACAGACAGTCTGCCAGATAGACTTTCAAAATCAGTTCGTATTTAGCTTGACTATGACAATAAACGGACATAATGAGCAGAGCCAGACCAGGAGTCAACAGGTTTGAGGTTTTAGAGCCCTTATCAATGGAGTGGGAAGAGCGGAAACTCCTTGGTCTGTGACTCCAGCTGTCTGTCAGTCATGCAGCTTGTCGGACTGAACACGCAGCCGTTGTAAGTTGACAAACGCAGTCAAGACGCAGCGCAACGGAGCCACACTGCAGATGTAATTGGTGTATTTCAGGCGTTAGTATCTGTGACGTCACCCTTTTGAGATTTTAAGTAAATTGTTGGCGGGAGCCATATTGAAGGCGGCTTTGAGCTGTTCTTTGAATCAATTTAACTTCAACATGATTTCTTTCTTGACCACTAAAGTCTACCAAAGATACCCAGGACAAAGTATAATCACTACATGACACATTTTTATCAAACACAGACAGAACAACGGCCTCTCCAGGGTTTTATCATCCCTCCCTCTCACGCAAACCTCCTCACACGGACTATCAAAATAAGAGTAATGCCACTCTTCTTATTATCACTGGGTAAGTTTTCCGTTTTAAGACACACAAAACTAGACTCGGACATCTGAATCACTGGAGTCAGCCTTCACACTATCTGCTGTCCAGTTTTTGTTCCAGCTCCGCCCCTTCCTGTTTTTGTATCCTCTGTCAATCAAACTTCACCCAATCAGTGACCTTAAACCTACTTACAGGCACAGAAACACACAAAACCAGGCGGTAATATTTTTTTGCAGCTTGCCAGTCAGTAAAGAGGGCATCAGTATGCAACGGGGCATCAGACTGCAGAGCTGAAATAACACTGATTGCATTCATCTGCAAAACTTGGTTTAAGGCTTAGAAATTTGTTCCAAGTAGAGGAATTGAAGTGAATTTTTCAAGTCTGCTGTGCAACCCTTAAAAGATTAAAATAAGTTGCTTTTGTTCTTCTTCATCACCTTAAATTGTGTGTTTCTAGAGTAAAGAGTTTAACGTCAAGTATTGCTGTTGTTTTCCTCCAGTGAAAGTTTGCTAAAGAGTAATTTTACTCCCTTTAGATGTCTGAACACAGGCCCTGGAAACCCGTTTTATCACCTTAGTAATGTTTAAATGGTGAGCCAAGGAGAAACCCCGTGTTTGGTGATCATCGAGTAAAAACAATGACATCTGAAGACTGAAACTGTGCCGTATTTTCCTTCATTAAAGCGACCTGAAGAGTTGTAAATATGTGCAGTCTGTTTTCTCTGAGGGTTCTCCAGTTTGAGTTGGCTCACAAACCATGGCAGTCACTCACTAGGAGCCGTTTTGGATTGAACAGATAGAGGGTCATGAGCTGAAAATTCATACTGGATTCATAAGAGCAGCGATATAATGTCCGGCTCGGCCAATAACACTTCATACTTTTTTTTAGATAACCAAACACACACACAACTGTACACACAAAAATGTGTAGAACAAACCTTTATGGCTTGTCTTTTATATAATGAAACATATACAGAGAGACAAACGCACATGTCTATTATTATAATTTCACACTTAAGGCCAGCAGGGGTGAGACTTCCTGTGTGTATGTGTTGTATGATGCCAGTTCTCTTCAGTACTCATTAGGGACGTCATTGAGCCATAGAGGTTATTATTATGAGTATGGCACAGAAACCAGGTCTTTTAGTAAAACCTCACATTTGGAGTCGGTGTTACTTTTGAAGTTCGGCCGAGGTTAAAAAGAGACATGGGAAGAAATACAGGAACCAATGACCAAAAAATAATATCTGCAGAAACTCTATCGTTTGAGAATTTACCTTTTCAAAGAGCTCCCAAACTGCTTCAGTTCTGGTCAGACACAAACATGTAAAGGCTACCAGAAAGTTCTATTATTACTGTAGCGACTATTCTGGCTGGACTTTAGTCACTGTCTGCGCACTGGAGTAAAGTGTTTTTGACATGCTTCTTAAAGAAACCAATGTCCAATCCAAAGTTAGGGAAGCTTTATTTCTTCCATTTAATTATCTGCAGGAAACACACATATGAAGACAGTTACTTAGTTTGCACGTTCCAACCGTGATGAGAAGTTTACCTAAAGTGCCCCCTGTTGTGATTGTGTACGTAACCAAAAACATAAACTAAAAACAACCTAAGTAAAAAAGCTCATACAATTACAGTATTCCTTCACCAGTCGGTTGGAGAGTTTTGTGCATTCATCATTTTGACGAATATGTCAACATGAAAATATCTGCAGAGATATTTATTCAAACTGCTAAGCTCATGTAAGATGGCCTAAGCAGAATTGGTCATATAAATCAATGTGGTAGTCTGTTTGGAAACCATGGACGCCACATCCTTTGAATGGCTAGTTTAGCTGGGAGGACAATTACAACACTGAATGACATATACCGGTTTTGGAGCATTATATTCTGCCATCCAAACAACAGAGTTTTCTGGGGAGATTTTACATAATCCAGCAAGAAGAAGATGCTGAACCACATTCTGCAGGTATAACAACAGCATGGCTCAGTAGTAGAATGGTCCAGGTACTGAATTTGCAAGAGAGTCTAATTTGTCAACAATGAAGTCACACAATAAAAGAGCCTAGAGACTGTTGTGTAGCCTAAATCCCATGCCAGGCGTAATTGGAAAAATGTTAAACTTTAAAACTTCAGAATCAAACTCATTTGTAAAATGAGTGTTGCGATGAAACGCAGTGGTAAACATGGTGCTAGGATTTAAAGGTACTGTGGGCAGGATTACCCAGGTAAGATGGCAATATCACCCATGTAAGATGACGATTAGAAAACCAGCACAGCCCCTTCCGTCCTGTGTTCTCTGACATCATGCCTTTACACAAGTTTAGCCCCTCCCACAAGAACCTTGCCGCTGTCTGCTGGATGATCGCTGTCCGCCATTGTTCGAGTTTATTTATCTTCTTTTTGCTCTTCTTCTTCTTCCTCTTCTTCTTCGTGCTGTCCTCGTTTAAATCCTTTGTGTTTTGGGGGTTGGAAGTCCGACAAGGCAGGTAAATATGCAAGCCAGGACTTCCTCATGCGAGTTCACAAGAAAGAAGAGCTTTACAACCAATTGCGATGAAGGACAAAGCGCCGCCCCTCAACCAATCAGGATAGAGCCTCAGGGGCTCTTCTCATTGGTCAAAGATACCTGGAGCGGTCGAGAATCCTTGTCAGCTCATAACAGAGACAGATGGAGATAAATGGTTATCAATGGATACTCTAACATTTAATCCAAAGAAAACACAAAAAAGTTAGCATTGACTTGCTAAATCCTGCCTATGGCACCTTTAATTCAAAATGAGCAACATTTTCCTTTCAACATTTGATGTTGTCTTTGCACTTTTTTTGTTGATCTTGAAGTTTTTTATTAGTAAGGAAAATCCTGCAGACCCTACCTTTAAAATTACCTCAGTTGGGAGTTAGAAGCAAAAGTATGAGGCCATATTTAGACTCAGATAAAGATCATTTACAAACAATCGTTATCTTTACAAATGCATCACGTGTGTTTCTTTTGGGATATTTTTAATTTGCACATTTTCTTATTTCATGTGCAGTCTACAGTTTTCGTGTACAGAAGCAGGGCTGGTTTACTTCAGGATTTAGTCTTGCAAAGCCATAAAGGGACTCCTTGATGGTTTCTGCGCTTAATGCGACCAGTTATCTGAACTGGGAGTTGCCCAGTTGATAAATCCTGAAGTCTGGCTTGTTTTCACCCACCACCCTTTTCCTTCAACATCAGGCCAGACTTCTTTTTTGGCTCCAGTTTAGCAGAGCAGCATTGGTAAAATGTTAAATCCTGTCACAGAAGCTGACTCCAGACGTCTTTCATGATTGTTGTACCTTCATGTTAATGCATGTGTGGGCGTGACATCCTTCGGTTTCTCTCTGTGTGTTTGTGTGTCTGACCATGTGTGTTTTACATGCTATTTTAGTACAATCCTAATGGCTTTACAGAGTGCCCAGCATTTTAACAGAGCCAGGGAGAGGCTTGTAAAACACACACACACTCACCACAAGACAGAAGAGCGAGGCTGGCACACTGGAACATGGCCGTCTGGAGGGAGTCTGTGTGTGAGCGTGTGTGTGTGTGCGCATTAAGAGGGTCAGCCAGGGTGATGGTGACACATGATGAAGGAAAACGAGAAACACGGGCCTGAATGAAAGACGGGCAGTGTGTGTCTGGCGATTGTGTGTAGGCAGAGTCGGGGTCTAACGCAGACTTGTGGCGCCAAGTGGCACAGCCCGGGTACCAGTGGGTTTGGACGCGGAGGCAAGGAGAGGCCAAAGATTCAAACCGTGATGTTGTTAAGGGAAACATCTCACTAAAAACAGAGAGGAAAAAGTGAAAATAACTCCTTGAATTTAAAACTCCCTTGCCCTTACTCCAACACTGACATGAAGCAAGTAATAAAAGAAAAGTTGACGGTGTTTTTAAAGACATTCAAAGGAACTCTGAGGGTGAAGATCAGTCTACACAAAAAGAAGGAACAAATGTCAGAGAATGCTGAAAGTGAAGTCAAAAATAGAAGAAAATGTGCTGCAGAGCACAAAAATGAAAGGAATGAATAGCTTTCACCAAAACCTTGCAATAAAAGAAGCGTCCTTGATGCTTTGTGAGTTTGTAATTGTGGAGTGAAAGTGTAATTAACTGTTTTTTTTTTTACTCCACCAACTTTAACCAAAGCAGTCCCTTAAAGAGCTCTTTCTGGTCGTATTTCTTGTGATCTTCAAAATAATTTAACACGTTTAAAAAGGACTGGGCTGTTCCACACAATGACTTATAAATACTGAAGGAGCATTTTTATGGCTCCAACTGCAAGAGCTGCTCGCCTTTTCCTCATTTGAGCACTTCAAAATTGACTTAGTACAGATTTCAGCAAAAACATTTCCCCACGTTAACTCCTGGATTTCTTTGGTGCAGGTAGCAGTTAGCAACAAACAACCTTCAGTCAAACTTTACATTCCTGTGAGCTGATACCTTCACAGCTCATTTAACAACTCAAGATGTGGCTGTGAGTTTAGATTAAAAGTAAAATAAAATTTACCCTTTTAGATATGCCTGCAAAGTTAATGCCTTTTAATGATGCTTACACCACAAGTCTATCCAATTCTAGTGGGTCTCAGTTTCACTGTACATACTTAGTTACGCAGAAGCTACCTTTACTTATAAGACCCTCAGAAAGAAACAAATTCAATCCATTAAATTGACCACTTTTCCATATGGTCTCAGGGGGCTGGAGCCTACCCAGCTATCATTTGGGTGCAGGTTCTAGGGTACATCCCAGATGGGGCGCCCAGCCTATCACAGTGCTAACACTCTCATCGTTAATGGCTGTGTAGAATGACCTATTAGCCTGATGAGCATGATTATGAACTGGGGGAGAAGAAGCTGCAGTATCTGGAGAGAACCCAAACATGCAACTCCTCACATTAAAAATACCAGGAAATCAAACCAGGGACCTTTTTGTTGTAATACAACAGCGCTAACCATAGACAAATATTATACGATCTGGTCTAGATATGACTGTTAACTGCACATGTTACTATAAGTAGGTTGTCAGGTTGCTCCCATGGGGGCCAGGCTGTTACCACAGCTCTCTGGAGGGACTGTTGGCTCTGCACACAATAAAATCTGCTGGAGTGTTCATACCTATTATATATTATAGATAACATCAAGTACACCATGGACGATTCTACATTTCCATATGGAATCTTTAGAGACTGCACTGTGCTCTGCTAAAAGGTGTAATGCTATATAATGTAATGACTTTATATGAATTAAATATCAAATTGGTATCTCATATTCTGTCTCATGGGATTGTTCAGACACTCATGTTAGCTCACTAAGACCTAAATGTACAAAACAAAATCCACCTCCTCTAAAAATGGACACAAACTGGTTCACAGAACTACCACCAAATACACTTAAATATGTAAGAAAATGTCACAAACACAGAAACACCAAACCCTAAGCATGAGGCACGATGAGTAAATCTAAACAGGAAGTAAGAACTAAAAACGACAGTTTTCCTAGTCTATGTCATGATACCTTAAGTTTTGTGGCAACGCACAGCAGGCTTTTCGACATCAGTATGAGCCAACAACTGCAAAGACACATTTGAAACAATCTTTGTTTACGTTTTTGTTGTGATTATAATCTCTTAAGCTATTAAGTATGTGAATTTTAATGCAGGAGAGCACAGAATGTGTTTTAGGACCCAGGGTAGGAGAACTGTATTATTGGACTCTGCTTACATTAAATAAGATGAGCTATCCAGAAACGGGACTTTACCTATAAGTCACAAGTTATCAAATGTTCAGGGCGAATGTGAACTACAGGTTATTTGTAGTATATTGGTGAGAACAGTCTTAGAGCTTGAATTTTGGTTTGGATTTAGCCCTAAGCAGAGTTTAATTTTAAGGATTTTTAACAGCTTAAAAGAGTTAATCTCAAAAAAGGCAGAAAGTAATCACTGAGTGGTTGGCATGTTGGTTGTCTAAGGGCATTTTTTTGTGATATAAAAGCCAATGTAGCACATTATGAAGTCAGAATATAACTCAGAGTTCAATATCTTTCTAAAAATACACACTGGGTGCCTCAGGAGATGTTTTTAAAGTTAAAAATGCATGTAGTAATTGTCTGTATGAATTTGGCATGACTGATCTCTGTGCTTTTAATGTACACAGTGATTTAATGCCAAACTAACTCAGTGTATCGAAAGTTTATTCAACGTGACACCATGCCATGCTATCTAAAGCACTCATGCTTAACAGAGATATTTCCGTGCATTAAGACCTACAATAGGGCTTTCATGAGGACTGTAGGAAACTAGTCCTGCTGTACCCTAACCACACACTCTGTCTCATTGCCCTGTGAGTGTGTGAGTGTGTGAGTGTGTCTAGAGTTACAGTTTTCAATGTATACCACATGTAGTGACCGTATAGCGCCTGATATGTTTCCAATATGGCCTTTAAGACAGTGAGGAGCCCAGAGACTACCACAAAATATTCAAATTTAATGAAACACTGTTTATACAAAGCATCTGAAAACACGGCTGGTTTCCATGACGATGGAGCAGCAGCAAAGCGAGCCGTTATCTAATCTTTCTTAATCTTTCTCTAAACCTCACCTTCTCTTTCTTTATCCTCATTTCCCTTTTCTTTGCTCTCCTCCCGCCTTCAGATGACATCTCTCTCTCTACACTTAAATAAATAAACTCTTTCTCCACTTCTTGCTCCATATATGAACTAACCCTCATCCTGCTGCCAAAAGCTGCAAGCAGGGTTTACTCCCAGTAAAGTATAATGTCTGAAAAAGATTTTGTTTCGCAGCCAGGAGCTTGTCGTCAGGTGACCCGTTGGAGTAAATCTTTTTCATTAATGTCAAAGGCAGCGCCAAAAAACTGCCAAGTGGACCAGTGTGTGCCCGACTCCAGCTCACACACCTCCACACCACCGCAGACAAACACACACACAGGGGGTACAATAACACAAGCGGACAGACGTCTTCATGTATGAAGAGAGAAGCGAACACGCAGACTTGGAACTGAAAACTGACAAGTGTTGCCACTTTCTTTTCTCCACCTATATTTCTACGCGTCACACTCACCTGTTCCTGCGTCATGCTGTGCAGCTGCGTTTGCCAGGAGGCGGAGTCAGAGCGGTGATAGGCAGGGGGCGGGGCAAAGTCCTGCAGGATGATTGGGTCTCGCTCCTGACACAGAGAGGTCAGGTGACTGATGTACAGCTTCAGTTTGCTGCGATTCTGATTGAGATCCAGGAGAGGAGAGAGAATCTGGAAAGGAAAAAAAGACGGATTAACTTTGTTGATAAGAAAATAAAACAATGATGACTGATGGATCCAGGGAAAAATGATGCATGCACCAGAGCACAAACAAATAGAAACATGTAACAAAGCAACAGCTGAAGAAAGATGAAGTCTGAAAGCATCCAAACAAGTGAGTCACTACCTTATTGCAATACAGTGATAGTGTTAAATACTTCAGTACCCATAACAACCATGTGTTATTTCTTTTCAACAAAGCTTCACCAGGAACAACCTGATCCCAGAGGGTCAATTAAATACATCCTCAGGTCCATCCATCTCATTGCACCTCTACCTGTTGACACTGTGGCAAAATCGTTTTAAAGCAGGTATTCTGCTTTACCATCCAACAATGGTGAATTTCAACACTAAATGTCTTAAACAGCTCCACTTTTGTGCTGTAAAAAAATCCCTTAATCTGTCTGTAAATTTTCCAGAATGTTTTTTTTCTAAAATGGTCTTCATGCGACTCACTGAAATGTTGACAATATCACATAAGGGTCCCCTTACCAGCTCATGATAAGTTAAAGGGGTGGACCTCAAACACCAAGGTCTACCCATAGCTCTGCAGCCAGGGTGCAGGCCATAGGGGAGAGGTTTGTGGAGCAAGGAGCCTTAAAGAGACAGCAGCTAAAAAAAGTTTTCTTGAACACCGGAGACAGAAAAATAGAGATTTCTCTTTGAGCTCTAAATCGCTAAAAGCTTATAAGGGGGCATCGGAGGGACAGTATACAACCTAAAATAAAAGCGCAATTTACCTGCTTTAAATCTTTGTACTACTTTAACTAAGTTTCATGAAGAGTTAATTTTTTTCACAGTTTATTTCATTTTTAATCAACAAACATTATGGAGGAGATTCTCGACATTAAAAAAAATTGTGTTTAATGGCAGTTTAAAAACAAAGTTTGGTGGGGAGAAGATCTCAATCAGGTCATGAGGTTGATGCCAAAGCAGAAACATTAATGTTTTGACTTTTAATGGATGGAAAATGATTCTGAATCCAACATGTAAGCAGGCTGATAAGACCATTATTAATCCATGGACGTGATCTCAAATGTTGAATCATGGGACTTTTTTCAACTACAGAAAAAAATCAGTTCCAAATCAAGAGAATGATCTTGAAATCAATATTTTGTGCCATCTTGATGATGCCTTAAGGTGGTATTACTTGAGTAAAAGTGGAATATAGTGAGTGGTGAGGTGGATTGAATGAAAAGATATAAAAATGCATATTTCAGTGAGTAGCTTGTTTTTAGCCCCAGGACTGCAACAAATGTCAAAAGCCAAAATACTTAGAAAATACTTAGATGCATTTTTAGACATTTAAATAATTCTCTCTAATGACATGTTCACCTGTTTTTACTTACATGTAGTGAGCTCCTTAAAAACAGTTACCCTGTGTTAAATGTGGCACATTGCACGGTGAGCTTGACAGCTTAAAAACTTTAGTTTTGCCATTTTATGCTTGTCATACTCAACGAAGCCAACTGTCAGCAGCGTATCACTCCAACCCCCGTTAATCTGATCAGTTAGTCTAACATGAATTGATCCAGACTGTGAAGTTTTCAGATGATTAGACCTGAGCAATGAACAAATCTGATTCCCAGATTGTGTGCGTGTGAGCGTGGGAATGAGGAGCTTAAAACACATTTCAGGGGTACAAGACAAGACCCCCCAAGAGATACACACACAGACAGATAACACACACTGATAGACAGACACACACAGTGTTCTCCTCTGGGAAAAGAGAGATTTAAGTGCAGAGGAAGCATGTTAAGAGGGCTGTTAGAGTGTGTGTGTGGGTGAAGTGTATTCAATCAGAGTGGTGTCTGTCTTCACCCCATGCTTTATGCTCAGCATCACTCAGCACACACACACACACACACGCACGCACGCACGCACACACACACACACACACACACACACACACACACATACACAAAAAAAACACACACACACACACACACACACACACACACACACACACAAACTAAGATGTTTCAATGGTAGGACCCATTCAATGAGCACATTAACATCATTTTGTCCCTCTCACTGTGCTCCATCAAGGCTCATTCAACTATTTAACTGACTTTTTTGACCATTTAGATACAGAAACTGCAAAAAACCCCACAACACCTGTTAAATTGTGACTTTACATTCAGAGATTTAGTTCAGACAGAAAGCAGAGTCACACAAACTAACTTTCTTTTCAAGCTTTGAGATCTAATATGTAGGACCAAGCGCTCAAGTCAGTAATATTTTAGAAGAAGAAGAAGGCCCAATTTTTGGACTGTGAGACATTCAGCAGTAAATGTGAAATGTCTGCAGTTTAGTAATCTTAATATAAAGCAGCCCGGTTATTTTTAAAGACTACAGTTTCTAGGTTTAGGATAAATAAAGTAGGTCACTCATGTCTAGCTAATGTACGTTGTGTAACTAATGTGATTGCTTTTAATGTTATGGGTTTGTAACATGAAGTAACACCATATTATTTAACTAAAAGAAATGTGGTATAAGGCAACTCAACATACATATAATATATGTATATATGTATATATGTATATATAGTAATATAATGTCACAGGCTCATGAAGCTTAAACAGCTCAACATAACATGACACAGCATAAACTAACCATAGAGGTAAGTACTAGCAAGAACCTATTGATACGATACCCATCACAATACAATAATATCTTGATATCACAATAATGTGAAGTATTGCGATATTCTACACCGTTAACAATTTGATTTAAAACAACTTTTCTATTTGATTGTGTCTGAAATGATGAAAGCCAGATGCAGTGTTTCATACACTTAACTTGGAAACATCAAGTGCGTCAAGTTTGTCACTTGAAATTTTGATATTTTATAAAAGGTCAAAGTCTCGGGGTATATATTGCTGTATCAATATTTTTCACACCTCTAACATCATGGTGAAGTCTAGTGAAAAATAACATCAAACAGCTTAATATACAACAACAATGTAATGTAGCTTCGTATAGTGTAATGTAGTAGAATTCAAACTAAAGAAGAATTAAACAATGCTACATAACATAACGCAGCCAAACAACATGTGTGACGTAATGTAGATTATATAACAAAGTGTAGAATGAAATAAAGTGGTCTAACATAACCTAGCAAAACAGAACTATATACTGGTTTAGTCTGAGATTAATTGGATTTGTGGGTAAATCAGAAAGTTGATTCAACCATCCATCTTCCATAAATGTAAACTTTTATGCTTTCACACTGCGCCACTTCACTTTAATCTTATACCACATCAATAGGTTAGAGGATGGTACAATTTAGATCAGGCTGTGGGGTTGGACGACTTGGAAATAAAAAGGCACTTAATATTAAGTTACAGAATTTATGTTAGTGTAGTATGAAGATTTATTTGTGATTTGTCTGCAGTTGCTGACATAACACAAGAGTTTGCGGAGAACATTAACTGCATGTAAGAAGACTGATGTGCTGGATAACATGTTATACAAACCATAAGTAGCTGATTGCAAACTGTTTGGCAATGTTGAAAAATACGTTCACATTAAGGGACTCTTGATCTTTTTGGCGTACCGCTTCTTTTGAATACAGCTACACCTTGTTGTGTTTTGCTGCTTGGATGCCACAATATTTTGCACCAAGCGATTTTTATTCTGTCTCATTGTCTGCGTGTTGTATTTAAATGAACTTATTAAAATAAAACCCAAACAGGAGGACGTTACCCATCCAGACACCTGGTTTGACACATTTCTAAATCTGATCCAGCCTGTGCTGTCAAAACAGTGAAAAACAAACTCCAGACAGGCAGATTTGGGGACACTGATAATGAATAAAACACAATATACATATAAAAAAACCCTTTCTGCCTCTATGCAACATTCATTATTCAATAACTTCATGTGTTTGAGCATCCTGGCAAATAAATCAAAGCTTGAGATGTGGGTGTTTTATGTGGGACAAAAAAATCTCATCGCACGCTCCTCTCCAACAGCAACGCTGCAACAATAGGAGCTGACAGTAAATCAAAGGAGCTGTCACTTGTGATTCAGAGTCTTCACCTTATTTACTACAAACACCACACACACACACACACACACACACACACACACACACACACACACACACACACACACACACACACACACACACACACACACACACACACAAACTGGGAGTTATTTTAGGTGTTTTTCCACAGCCTCTCCACTCAGTGAAACCACCACCCTGGCTCACAACTGCTCATTTTCACACACAAACACAGTGTATACACTATGTTTGAGTGCGTAAAGACATAAACACACACACGCTCTCAAACATACATGGTCGTTATCGGAGTTGTAAATAGCACCAGTTACAGCATTTTCCAGAAAGGACCTGCCAGAAGTTTACAGTCCATTACAAAATACATTACTGGACATTTCCCTCCGGTGAAAAGAGGGATAAAGAAAGAGAAAATGATGGAGTTCAAAGCTGCAGGGAAGCGACGCACTCTGCATTTCAACAGCATCAGTGGTGTGTGTGTTTTGATACACCTCCAAGTCTGTTATGCGTTTTATTTATACGACAAGATGTGAACAAATCTCATAAAGATCGCGCTTTAAAAACATAACCGACATGTGTTCAGCAGCTGTTCATATACGCAGTGTAATCTGGACTTTTCTGTCAGAAAAAAAAAAACCTCTCGCTCTTTCCAGACCTGCAGCAGAGCTTGGGGGATCGAGCACAAGACAAATGAGAAACAGGCTGACTGAATGGAAAGATTGGTGGCGATAAACTGAGGATTTCAAGAGAAATAACACAGTGAAGTTTTTTCTTTTGAAGAAATATTACATGACTTACACAAACAAGTATTTAAACATTAGTCTGTCTTTGTAGCACTTATAAAAACATGCAGAAAATACTGATTATTCAAAGCATTTGATGTCTCTGTATTGACTGTTTTTATTCAAGTGCACAGTATATACGTGCCTGTGTTTTTATCATTTTACATAACTTAAGCAGTGTGTATGTGTTTAATGAGCCCACATTGTACACACTATACTGTGAAAAACCCCCTGAAGAGTCATTATTTTATACAGCATTGTGTATGTGTGTTTATTTCCTCTTTATTAACCTCTGACGCCTGCCAACCAAAGCGTTTCTGTGCAATAAAAGAAATCCAATGAGAGAAATTCAGCTTGCCTCACTCATTCTTCAGTGGTCACATTATACTGAAAAACATGGATTTTTTTCTTTCTACAGATCCCTCAGAGACTCTCAAACATGCACATAAGCATAATAATCATCGGAACAGGAATGGCCTTAAATGAAGATGTAGGATTTTAATGTAAAGGAAGAAATCATGGCCGCTACTCTGACTTTACTGCAAACTGATCTGACTGAAGGGAGTGATTGTTTTTAGTCAAAGCAGGTTGTTAAATAACTCAAAATAGACTGAAATGAATCCTGAGGCCTCTCTTTGCCTACAAAAAGAAACAAGACCACCATCCTTGAGATTAAATGTCTGCATTTAATGATTTCTGATGACTGAAGCTAGAGACGGCTTCAGGAGAAGTGATAACCTGCACACTGCTGGAATACATTCTTTTTATTTTCCATTTTTCATTACAAAGCCCGACTAAATTTGACTGAGGAGATTTGTGGTTGAAAAACCACAACTTAGACATGTACTAAACAAAATCAGCAAAACTGCACATGAGATGCAATATTCTAAGCATGCTAAAAGCTCCGCACTGAAGCTCCAAACAGATGAGGAGAAAAAAAAATCAATTCCCACTATTGTGATAACCGAAACAACCAAGCTAAACATTTTTGACCTTTAAAGAGAGTTTATGTGCTTTTTATATGCTGTGTGCTGTCCTTCTGATACCCCTGTTAAAGCTTTCCATGTATCAAAGCTAAAAAGTTTGCCTATTTCCTCACACTTGTCTTTTAGATAAACATTATTTCAGCTTCCGATTGGAACACTCAATCTATGCTGCTGTCTCTTTAAGACTCACCACTCCAGTAACCCTGTATTATCTGATTGGTCAACACTCAAGCGAAACATGAGGAGGCAGACTCGCCCTTCCAACGTGTCATGAAACCAGTTCAAAGATCCTTATGTGACAACCTCACCATTTCAACAAGTCTCGTACCAAGTAGTGATAGACCGATATGGATTTTTCTGGGCCAATACCGATTATTTGTAGTCAAGGAGGCCGATAACTGATATTTGAAGCCGATATCAATTTGCAGTCAAAGTGAAAATATCAGTGTCAAAATTTTGAACAATACAAATTCCAACACTTAACTTCATTCAAATACCTTTAAGCATGAGTTTATTAAATAGCTCCAGGCTTAGCAACATGTTTTATAAAGTTAAATGAAAACTTAAAAAAATAAATAGCTAAAGTTTTCTACAGTAAATAAAGTTTTCAAAAAATTCTATGTAACTGCAATAACTTTAATAACTGCACTGCTGATTGGCTGTTTCCCAAGCCATGGCTCTGCTTGTAACCAATCAGATGGTACTGTGGGTGGGACAGTGCTGGGGACTGAGTATTGACTGCAGACATTGGAGCGGCTGTATCAGAGCCGCAACAACACAATTTTAAATTTGTTTCTTATCGGCCGTCGGATATACAAAAAGGCTAATGCCGATATGCCTCAAAATACCAAATATCGGCCCCGATAATCGGCCCGGCCGATAACCCATCTATCTCTAGTACCAAGAGCTTGTCTCCAAATTCTAAATTTCCAAGTAACTTTCATATCCTATCCAGTTAAGAATAATCAAATATACCCCCCCAAATCATCAGAGTTTTATATGTACAGGTATTTTTTGCTTCAATATGAGCAGTACAAGCTTTAAGCAATAATTCATAAAGTCATTCTTAAATGCGAGGGAACCCTGCGAAAACTAAACTACGACACTGAAACACACATTAACACCTCTCTCCTGTCTTTGGTCACTGATCCATCCAGCAGCACTGAAATCCATTAAAATAAAAAATGTAGAAATGTCCTTAACAATGCCTTGTGTGTGTTCGGAGTGCTCTCCCGTGCATCTCTGCTTCAGTTATTACAAAGCATTTCATTCTCCAACCTTCGTTCAGGACCCCCTTATTGACAGAGACACAATCACTCAGTGTTCTTATGCAATGCTCTGTGGCGAATTACCTGCCTGACACACTGAGGCGTGTGTCCACTCTGCATGTGTGTGTGTAGCTGCTCATGGAGACAGAATGAGTATCAGCAGTGAGCGTGCTGGCTGGCCTGCCTCTCTCAGCAGGGAAGTGTTACCGCTAATTAATAACCAGGGTCAAACTTAGATCCCTGAGTGAACCTTCAGGCCTCTGGCATCCCGACGGGAAATCCCAACGGAGGAACTGAACTGTGTTAAAAGAGCATGTGTGCCTCACATGGTGCTGCCTTCACTGTGTCAGTGGATCAATTCACCAACACCAAGGTCTCAACATTATGGGAGTGAAGCCTGGTTTATACTTCTGTGTTAATTCTACAAAACATGTTTTGATGTGTTACACTTGGGACGAGGTGCGTGTCAGGGGCAAGGTAGAGCTACAGGTGTAGGGTGTGCTGTCGATTTAATGCTGACGTATAAACCAGACTTAAACTGGTCAGACAGTAGACAACTTTTGGAGCTTAACAAATTGTAAAATCATGGTACAATGCACACACAAGGACAGTCAGAGTGATTTTAATGTGGCAATTATTTGATTGACAATTGACGCCATCAGCCAGCCACCCAGATGTGAGTTGCAGGAAAAACACAAAAACAAAACACAAGGAAAAGAATCTGAGGGGCCGTTTACATGACAACGGTTTTAGGGTGAAACGCAAAAGTTTTGTTGCGTTTACACAGAAACAGCGTTTCAGCCAACCTAAAACACAAACTTTTGAAAACGGCCTCCAGAGTGGGATTTTTCTGTAACGCTTCCGACACCATTGCCGTGTAAACAGCAAGCCTGCATTTTCAGTGGAAACACTGACATCACACTCTGCCTCACGCGCACGCATACAACAGGACAACAGTACCGTTGTTACGATCGTCGTGAGCTACTGGGTCATGCTTGTACTGCTCAATCTGCTGACTGTCTTTCCACAAAACGTGAATTTTTTGCTCAACTTATTAACTTAGTATTCCCCAATACACCAAATGACTGGCTCAACTCTCTCAAAAGCAGCTTCTGGACAAGACAGTTATAGCACCACCTACAGGCCTGGCATGCTTACTACAGCGTTTCCGGTCCATCAGTGTTTACGTGTAAACGCAGTTTTTTTCACAGCATTTTAGCGTTTTCAGATAAAACGTTGTGTAAACGGGGCCTGAGTAAAAATTTTCAAAAGCTGCTCTTCTTTTTTAACACACCACTCAACTCTGGGAAAAGTTTTGTTTTTTGAAGCTCATGAGCTTCCCAGTGTGCTTCTTTAACATTAACAGTACTAGAAATAGGAGGGTCTGATGTGGTCGTAATCTGTAGAATAGTTGTTTTGTTTCCACATACTTGAGGATTATTTGGGCAAATAATTGAGCACCAATATGACAAATTGGGCCCTCAATCAGATGTAAAATCATCTTGCCTGGCTAAAAATTCCCATAAAGCCAAATTGGGAAAAGACTAAATGGTCAGCATATAAGAGTCAACAATTAAAACATCCTACTGTACACTGTATATGGAAAAAAATAGTCTTTGATTTTTACTTCATGTGAAGGTTGTTTTCTATCTGCAACAACTGATCCATGGGCTTAAAAATACTGGAAGTGTCCATTGTAGAACAGAAAAATAAAACAACACCACAAAGACATGCACACAGAAACCTTCCACTCATCAATTTTTATGGAGTAAAACCCCAAAGCAATAAGTCATTATTTATCTAATGACCACAAATAGAGTAGATTCAGCCATGTCATTAGAGAAGATAAACCATACAGACAAAGACACAATGCGTTCAATGCTGTGATCAGTGTGAGTGAAAATGCAAAATAAGGGCATTTATATTCCAGACAGGGAAAGAGAAAAGAGGTCATGATATTTCAAATACCACACAACACAATTAAGCAGAATGAAAAATGGAGTTCAGAAACTCAAGGTTTGAAATAATGATCATCAGGAAAAGAAGAAGACTTGAAATCAAAAGATGGGATGCTGAAAAGATGAAGCGCAGAAGTCAAGAGTGGATTTGAATATTCCTATTCAGAAAAAGCCTCTGATGGAAAATGGAGAGTTTCAAGAGCAGTGAAAGAATGAAGAAATGAGTTCACATGATTGAAAAAGAGTCAACAAAAGACGTGCAATGACAGAGTCACAACAATCAGATCACGAAGTCTGAAATGGAATGACAACAGGAAGGATGGAAGACAAACGATGGGCACATCCAAGCTTGATTGACATCCAGATAAAAGAGACGCTCACCCTTCTGTACAAAATGACGGACTGAGACTGAGAAAGAAGGCATGTGGTTAGCTAGGCCCATATGCCCTCCTCATCGTCCTATTGGTTAGTTCGATCCAATCGCAGCGTGAGTTTGGAGAAAGCAGGAAGTTAGTTTGTCGAAGCAGCAAGTTTAAGAAAAATAAAGTAAAACAGAGAAGTCAGTAAATTAAACTTCTTACATTCGAACGGGTATAGAAATTAGACTTCAGAGTAGCCTTATTGTAACATCCTAACATGAGAGATATAAGCTAAAAAAAATAAGACTTAATTTTAATGGGAAAGATGGATTTCATTGTATTTCAAAGAGTGACTGTATTAGTTTAAATCTTTGAGTTGGAGTTTAGCGTCTGTCTCGTGTGAGGATGCACCGCCCTGGGTAAAGACCTTACCTGATCTGGGGAGGGCTTATGATTATTGGGCTGATCTGAGTTTGGAGAGGAGACCTTCAGGTGGTCGTCATCATAGTTGTCTGCCATCAGCTTCATTCGGTTTTGAGTCTAGAGAAAGAAAACAGAGAGACACAAATAATTCGATTTTTTTCAACCCACACATCTGTGTACCACCTATTACAACTGAAGGTTTGCTGAGAAGAGACCACTGCTGAATCTACATTACTTTTGTAATGACTTGTTGAAGATAAGGGTACTTGTCGCTTCACTCTGACTAAATTGACATCCTGGAAAAGAATTTGATTTGCCCAATACAGATGGAGAATCCAGGAGATAAAATCCTGGATCAAGTCACATTAAGCGAAGAGTCGTCTGCATATTGTGATAATCGTCAATCTTAACTGTTACAATTAACACCTCTAAAAAAGGGGGGAAGGGCTTAATGTGACTGCTTTAGCTCAGCAGACAAGTATTATGTGAATGTGACGCAACACTTTAGTCCTACTTTAATGTTATACTCCCTTTCAGCAGACTGTCTGCTACAATTTGGTGTTAGTTGCAGGTTTGTCGATAATTTGTTACCTGACAGTGTTGAAAATTATGATGACCCAGTACATGTTTCATATTCAGGATCTTAGTATCCAGAATATTACCAGAATCTGGATCGTACTTTTACATCTGTCAGAAATTATGGTGACCTTGTCTTGTATTGTTTTGCAAAGCAATCCAATCATTTATGGTGGATCTTATACAAACATATGGTGAAAACGGCCCTATCTCACAATGATAAAGAATCCTTTAAAAACGTCCTAGGTCCAGATGGTGATCCAGATCACCTCCAAAATTTAGTCACTTCTTCCTTATCTCATTTTGAGCATTTCCTGAAAATGTAATCAAGATCCGTTTGTTACTTTTTGAGTTATGCTGTTCACAGACGACTCAACAGACAAACTCCCAAAAACATAACCATCTTAGTGGAGGTAAAATAGACAAAAAGGAAAGAGAAATAGTGGAAGATGGTGGGGAAACTGCTGTGTGTGTAGAGAGGCGAGGTCTTAGTGAGGTGTTTGTGTAACAGAAAGAAAAGTTTTACAAGTTGGAATGAGAGCACAAACTAAAATGAATTGGAAGTGGAAGCACGATCAATATTTATAAAAACCCAATGATAGAATCAGCAGGAAGGTGTCACAACCCAATATAAACAGGGTAATGTATTTCACCACTGCCATCTCCCCTCCTAAACTAAAATCATTTGTCTGATTCTGCAGTCTCTTTGATTTATTCCACCAAATCTGGTCAAAAATGATTTGTAATGTGACTCAGCAGTAAAGATGAAACCTCTGTGCGAGCAGACACCACCGAGGAGAGGGTGCGTGCCTCGGATACGAGGGTGACCATAGCCTCAAATTCCTCCGGGAGTTAATTTGCAGAGAGGAAGAGGAGAAGAGAGTGCTGGACGCCTGCCATGAGCTTTGCCTTTCACTCACACACACGCTGAGCATGACTGAGTGTGTGTGTGTGTGTGTGTGTGTGTGTGTGTGTGAGACAAGAGGGAAAGTCAGAAGGAGTCAAAAACACAGAGCAGCGACAACAGAAGTTTAAATGTGTTTGTTTGTCTTTCAAGAGATCAATAAAGACATCATAGACTTTGCAAATGTTAGCCTGCACACAGGCATGCACACACACACACACACACACACACCCACACACACACACGTATACACACAAATACAACCTCTGACATGCCACCTGTTGTGCAGCTTGTTAACTGCAGCAGGAGAAATAACAGGCTTTCTAATTTGCCACTTGGGCAGAGATCCATAAAAGACAAAGGTAACACCAGACACACACACACAAACTTCAACACACGCACACACATCAATGTACAGCGCACAGATTGTTGCTCTCTCATTTTTTCAACTACTGTTTTATTTCTCTCATCCGTCTTCTTATCCCTCCTCTCCTCCTCTTTTATCTGTTCCTGGTTTCATCTTCGTCCTTCGCCTCCCTTTCTAATCTGTCTCTTTCACATGTTATACTTATTGCTTTACAGTAGGACTGCAAAAAAGCAAGGGAGTGTGTGTGTGTGTGTGTGTGTGTGTGTGTGTGTGTGTGTGTGTGTGTGTGTGTGTGTGAGAGACAGAGAGGGAGGGAGGCAAAGGGTGGGAGTCAGTCTAAATCTGTCAGTCTTGTACAGTCTAAATCCCCTTAGCCTCTCGCTGAGCCCTGCAAGGAACAGGGGCTTAAGCCGGCCAGGCTGAAGTTTGGTGTGTGAGTTTGTGTGTGTGTGTGTGTGTGTGTGTGTGTGTGTGTGTGTGTGTGTGTGTGTGTGTGTGTTTGTGTGTGTGTGTGTGTGTGTGTGTGTGTGTGTGTGTGTGTGTGTGTGTTTGACAGAAACCGAAAGAAATATGCAGATGCCAAATTTCACGTGTGTTTGTTTGAAAGCTAAATGAAAGACGGCATTTTTTGAGTGTCTGTGTGTGAGCAGGAGATAGTTATGCTCTGCTGCGTGTGTGCGGGGGTCCTATGAAACTGTGTGTGTGTGTTTGTGTGTGTACATAAGTCAAGTTGAAGACGCTGTCCCCTGGCGTGCACTCACATTATTCATTTCCTTGTTTTCTCAAGACAGCCTTAAAATAAACACACCCATATATTTAAAACAAACATGGAAAGTAAACAGTTCATCTGGAAACCGCAGAACACAGGGTCCCCACTTCACCTGTAGACAGACACTCATGCATGCACACACACACACACTGAAAGTTGAAGAGTTTATTTGTCTGTGCATCTCTTCCTCTGCTCTCCACAACTTTTTAAGGAATGTAAACAATTAAATTATTGACTGTCAGTTATTTTTCAACCCAAGAAAGCGTTTCTTATTTGTCGACATCCAAGAGTTAGTCTGGTAACTGTTTAAAGTTCCTCTATCATTAGGAAAACCCATGGGGCAGCATCTGGTTAGTAAAAATGTAGCCTGTACGGAAGTGCTAAAAGTTGCTGTTCATTGAGAATCTGCTTGAGGCTGGCTGCAGAAAAACTGGAAGTTACGTACACACCCAGCCATAAAAACAGACTTTTTCAGCATTAAAAAACATATTTACAGCCTGGTTCAAAAAACAGCTTGGGTCTAAAATGCTGATTTCACAACTGGCACACACTGTACGGTGAGTGAATCTTTTTCTATCTCTGTGGTTTAGAAGTTATAAGGATCGTTTGATTTTCCAATCAGAGGCCCAGCTTAGGTCACGTGACCGCCAGGCGCCCTGTAGCTGCTCGAAGAAAAACTCACAGCCGGCGTCATAGCAAATATGGCTTCATTTCACAGTTTCAGGAATAGATGGGTGACGTCACTGATGCTTCGTCCATGTTTGAAACAGTCTATAGGAAAACCTCAACACTGTAGCAGCCTGATGAGTTTGTTTGTACAACTAAATGTACATGGACGCTCCAGGACTTATCTCTCAAAGTGCTAAAGGAAAGCGCCCAACGTGGGGCTCGAACCCACGACCCTGAGATTAAGAGTCTCATGCTCTACCGACTGAGCTAGCCGGGCTCGGCCTACACTGAAAAGGAGTCATATTTCGACACTGCATTAGCACTCAAGAGGGTTGGGGGGGTTGGGGGATTGGTCTACACTCAAGAACTACCTCTCCATGTTTTACTGGGGAGTTGGTTAAAAATTAAGCTTGTGTCTGCCATTCTTTGTCCGAGTTACTACTTGACCAATAAACACTCTAGAGACTTCATGAAGGATTTAAAGTACATTGTGTACAACATCACCAGAATCTCATTGGCTCCAATGATAGTGGACATTAGCTATGGTTACATAAGGAGTTTTTCGTCTTAATGGAATCTTTCTAAATGACTTTTCCGAAAACAATAGTATACATGGAAAGGAATACTCCAATCTCTGGTCTACATGCGCCGCTATAATCAAACAGAATAGTTAATGGGGCATGCACAGAAAAACATAAACATCACGTAATTTATCAAAGCTGGAGGGCGACAGTTTGCTTATCACGGTATAGCAATACTCCGTATTGCGATTTTGTCGTCCGTCCAGTCTTGATATTATGTTCATTTCTTTCAAAGTTTGGATCAAAAACAAACTTTCCACAGCAGTCTAGTGCTGACGGCTCGCCGCCATTTTCAAAGTTGAGGAACATCTCTAGTTGCGTCTTACGTCATATCTGAGCATGCGCTGAAAGAACACACCCTGACAACTTTCCATTTGAGTGGATACATGAAACCTCAATCGGTTTGGGGAAAGGAATATTCCACCCCTGTGAAACTGATTAAATGTCCATTCAGATTAGGACTTTTCTTTCAGAATGAGGTGTATACAAATGTTAAATTCTTTCAGTTTGAGCAAATAAACCGAATACAAGCGGAATATTTGGGTCCATGTAAACATGGCTATTGTGAGCTTGTGGATTTGGCATTTACCATTCTTCAGATCTCCATCTGGTTTCTCTCTTAGTAATCAATTACAACATACAATACCTTGTCCACGAAGCGAACTGTCTGTTGTATAAAACCCACACCCAACATGGGGCTCAAACTCCCGACCCTGAAATTAAGAGTTTCATGCTCTACCGACTGAGCTAGCCAGGCTGAGGCTGGACTGAAAAGGGGGTGGGGTGGACTACACTCAGGACTGAGTTACACTGGCAAAGTGTACAGTCCTTAAGCAAATTTTAACCCTGAAGCCCAGTTCATTCGTCCAGCGTGCTGTGCTTGAGGATGATTTACGTCTCTCCTTTGGCACCCTTAGAAGAAGTGGGCTTCCGTGGGGTTCACTTCATGCACAAGCACAAGCAGGTATGAGTTTTAATCTATCATGTATGACTCCTGCGACTGCTCCTTTCAACAATCATTTTAAAGAGTAGCACCAACAACCACTGCAGTCTTCATTAAGGTCTCAAAGTGTGTTCTGTATAACATCACCAGAATCTCTTTGGCTCCAATGATAGTGGACATTATGGGGAATCAGCATTCACCATTCTTCCACATTCATTCTGGTTTATCTCTGACTAAGCGATGCCAGCATACAAGATTTAGCTGGCAAGTAGACCATCTACAGTACAAAACCCACGCCCAACGTGGGGCTCGAACCCACGACCCTGAGATTAAGAGTCTCATGCTCTACCGACTGAGCTAGCCGGGCTGTTCTGAAATTGAAATGAGCTCCAAATTTGAAGCTGCCTTCACTCTCAGGGTCTAAATATACTTAGGAGGTGAGGGTTGAAATCCAACACCCACTCCCTTCACTCTCCATGCTCTAAAGCTCCTGTGACAAGTTCCTTGCACTGAGTCAGACTCAGGTTCAAACTGATTGGTCAAAATAAGCTGGAAGACACCATTGTGTACGAAACGTCGGTATTTCGATACCATATTTCATATTCAGTGCCATATTGTGTTATGAGGAAGTCAAGCAAGGTGATTAACAACCTACTTTGTCTATCCTCATATGAAACAGCTTTGAAGCGTATGAATAAGAACACTACAAGTAGTCACTAATGTGAGATAACCTTGGGGTAACCTTTTTTTGAGTGGGTCACTCATTTCCCAATCCTGTCGCACAGTCTTACATCAGATGCCCTTCCTGACACAACCTGACCCATTTATCCAATACTAATACTATCACTGGCTAGTGACCTCCAAGTAACTGGGTAGGGACACAGTCTTCAATGTGTTTGTTTTTCTTTATGGTCCTCTGCATCTTTCATCCTTCATCAGCTGTATACTATTTCTCTTAATTTGTCTGTGGGGCTCGATCCATTCCTCACTTTTTATTTCTTCAGCAGTGTGTTTGAAACTCATTTTAAAATTGAACGTGAACAAAATAAAAAGCCTGTTTGTTCTGCATCTTGAAAACGAATGAGTCAGGTGTGGAGAGAAGATGAAAGAAAAATGACTGATAGCCAAATTAAGAGGAAAAAGAGGCAGAGAGGTCACCTGATCTACAAACACAGACACCCTCCTTTCTTTCTTTCTTTTCATTTCGCAGCTTTCCCAAAGGACATGTTATTAATCCTCAAAGTTTCTACATTGATTTTAAGGCTCTTACTCTCTGAAAATAACACAGAATCTTATTTTCTCCTCTCATTTTTTTTTGTCCCTCTTGGTTTTTAATCCCCTCAATATGAAGAACTGTGACTAATTTTCTCCCAGACTGTCTCTCTCATTTCTAAAATATGTTCTCCTTTCAATATCTTCCCTCAAGCCACCATCTTCTGGCTCTGTCTTATTTTTCCTTTTCAAATTAATTTCAACTATCTCTTTGCTGTAAAACTAAAAAACACAAATCAACTCTTTCAAATCAAGTCACACATTTTGCCAGAAAAACCGACAAAACTAAGAAATCTTGAAGTTACCAGCTACTGCTTTCTAACCTGGACTTGGTGTGTTTCACACAAAATTTCCTGATGCTCGAGTGACTGAGCAAACAAGCTTTTGCCAAGTGATAGTTGCTTGCGTTAGCGAGCCTATGGAGCTTTTACTCAACTTCAAACGCTCTTTGATTAACTTAACGAGGCTTTTTGCTGACACAAAAGGCTGGTTTGGAGTAACCAAAGCTACTCTTGAAGCTATTCTGACTGATTAGCATGAGCATATCATTGCTAAAGGCATGCAACTGTTTATCTTTGCTAGCTACTAGGACTCACCTTGCAAATAAAGCAAAAATGGAACAAAGGGTTGGAAAAGGTGAAGGGGAAGAAAGACAGAATGAGGGGAAAAGAGAACAAAGACAACTGCAGGAAAGTGAGAAATTAACACCCTCCCAACCCTCCTCTCTCATTTTCATCACTTTTTTTTTTTTACATCTTCCCCTTTTCTCTAATTGTCAGGAATGCTGACCTCAGCCCACTTCTTTCTGAGCCAACTTTCTCTATTCCTCACTTAATCTAATCATCACTCCATTATTCCACTCCTCCCCTCTTGCTCCATTGTCCCTTCCTCCTCCCTCATCTTCTCCTCGCCCCCATCCATCCTTCCTGCAGCTCCGCTGTAACCCTCTGACAGCAGACAGAATGAGAAACAAATGAACATGGAGTGAAGTGAGGGGAAAAATCTGCTGAGTCATGCTTTGTGGGAAATCATTTCATGGTGATAAGGCTCTGGGGAATATTAGATTGGATTATTGTTTCATCTTTCCCTCCAGTAGTGAAAGAGGAACCTTTGTTGTAATCTCTGCAATTATCAATAGTAGAAAAGTTGCTGAGTCATCGCTGGACAGAAACTATTTCATCATGATTAAAAATTAGATTAGCTTTTATTCTTCACCCTCCTCCATCAAGAAGAGAGCTGTTGATAAGTGGAAAATTACAAATGACAATGAAAAGTGTCTGAGTGGAGCACTGCGGGGAATTCTTTCATTCTGATGCGTCTCTGCGGAGGATTTAATTAGTTTTGACCCACATTAGTTCTCTTTTGGCAGTAACAGAGAAGTCATGATTATTATAACTAAATAATGATAAACGGTTAAGTGCAGAAAGAGACACGAATTAATAAAACCCCAAAGACTCTGAATTAGAACAAAACTAAAAACTAAAATGATTGCAATATCCGAGAAGCATGAACAAAATTTTAAACACTCTTCCTGATGCTGTTGCTTTTTGTCTTATTTTCTTATTTATTTTAACTGAATCTTTACAAAAGGAAAAATAGTGATTTGTGGCTTTCTTCTTTTTTTTATCATGAATTTATATTTCGTGACTGTGTTATATTCTTGGTTCTGATTGGTTGACAGCAATACTCAACAGTAAAAGTGACTTTGTGAATAACTTAATCACAAATCCTAAAAACAAAACAATCTCCTGAAAGAAGACCATCCCATTCCATCTCTGCCTGTTGACACAGTGACAAAAATTGTACTGTACGTTAGCATTCTGCCTCAGTTACTGTTGTGGCGAAACATTTTGTTTCTGTCTGTTGTTGGTCATGACATAAACAAGTCCATCCATCTTAGCTCTGTCGAGGCAATCTAGGTTTTAGAGGTTCTGATAAAGGTCAATGTGTCACACAAGTTCCTGTTGCACATCCAAATCAAATGAGCAAGTTTTCTTTTTTTGCCGGATGCCAGAGCAAAAGCACATCAATTTGCATGGAGCAGTTGGAGCTGGACTGGAAATGGTGCACTGAAACCAAATTAAACCATCTAGTCGACATTCAAAACTATCTATACAATGTGGACACCAGATCATATTTGACTTCGCAAACGAAAAGAGGCACGCCAGTTGGATGGGAATTCCTTGGTCTTGCAACTCCAGGTGTATGACGAGACTGGACATGCAGCCTTTGGGCACAGCCAAAATGCAATGGAGCCAAGACAGAATTTGAACTCTGGTGTGAGCCCCACATTAGTGGCTGCTTGGAATAGAGGGACTAATTTTTCTTTTTTGACTCTACGTAAATGAATCATTAACCAATCGATTCAATAATCTCTAAATCATCATATCTTCTTATCTATGTCTTAACCCTTTATCACTCAAGGAACTGTATTTGGTCATTTCTGTACACTTGACAAAATGAAAAATCTAGAAAAGTTCCCTGAAGTTTTTGGGGTTGCCAAAAGGCTGATCCATACGATCATCGCGGATTACCGTGTTGTTCTTGTGCTGCTCAATCTGTTGACTGTCTTCCAACAAAATGTGCATCTGTTGCTCCACTTTTGCTCTTAGCATTCATCACCACACCAGCTGATCAGCCCAACTCTGCTTTGGTGGAAATCTACCAAAAGCGGCTTCTGGACAAGACAGTGATAGCGCCAACTACAGGCCTGGTAGTCTTACAACAGCATTTTCAGTCCCTCAGCGTTTCCGGGTAAACACAGATTTTTTTTTCACTAGTGTTTTTGGATAAAACATTGTGTAAACAGGACCAAATTCTCGTTCTGTCCTCCAATAACACCCCAGGGCTGAATTTTTTTAACTTCAAAGTATTTCAATGTTTTCTCTGTAAAGGGCTACACCAAAAGCTGGTTATGTTAATCAGAATCTACACGGAGTGAGACAAAGAGCCCTTCACATCACATCAGTGTCCTTCTCACCCTGTCCTAAATGTTTGCTAATTTTGCACCAAGAAATAAATACCTGTCTAAACTGTTGTCTGTTCTGATTGTGCCAAAGTGAAGCTTCTGAGCAACTTTCTGTATACGGTGAAACTGAGACTCTTCTATGGATGGGACAAACCAAGGAATGATGTCATTTTTTCAGCAGATTGATCTGGAGAGGCTTGGGTTTTGATCTGAACACATGGATGATTCAGTGCATGGAAAAAAAAGTCTCGGGCTGGAAACAGTTTAATGCTAACCGCTAGCTTCACTGGAAATAGACAGAAGTTGCCCGTTCCCAGAGATAAATACAGGGTATTGCTCCCAAACAACAGCTGACAACAGTTACAACCTACTACAGGTGTTTTCTCTGAGTAAAAGCCAGTTTTGGTTTCAGACTTTCACCTTTGTTTGGATTTGATTAACTGCAGGGTTTTTTTTTCACTAAAATTTTGTGTGTGTGTTTCTGCAATACTATTTAAGCCTGTGATGGATTAGGTAAAATATAACACCTAATAGAAACACTGGAAAATACGAAACCATAATCTTCAGTCGCTTTCCAAAGCCACTGATATGAAGAGCCAAAGTATGAAAAATGTCCATAAAAAACAGAGGTTTCAGCCACACAGATGGAGAACAAAGGTGGAGGCCAGGGCCACACATACTCCACCTGTAAATGTTAACCACATGTGTCTCTCACAGGGGCAGATGGTGGTGTAGTCCTCACCTTCCCCCTTTTTGTTCCATACCATAAAATATTACAATCCCTACCTCCCTCCTCTCTTTGCTTTCACACACTTTTCATCCTTCTCTCGAAAGGAAACAAAAACGAGTAAAAGTGAAAAGAAGAAGAGGATGGAAAGAAGAGTGAGGAGAGCCGAGGTCACCTTGATATACAGCCTCCTGGCCAAGCTGCAGCTGGGGGTCAAAGGGCAACAGGCAGGAAAGACTTCCAGGGACACTAATTTCCTCAACTTGCACAGGTGTGTTTTCACGTAGCCTTGATACTCACCTTTTTACTCTTGTATTTTCTGATTATCTTTGTCGGGTTATTTGAACAAAGTGCACGGCAAAAATCAAATTTCATATATTTTCCTGCACCAATATTTTTGCGAACTTTACCAGTTCCTTTGTGTTTTCTGAAAGTTTAAAATGACTTTTTGTTTCATCTGCCAAAAGTTCCCAGCAAAACAAATCACTTACTTCATCTCATTTTCTGTCTCTGTCTGGTGTGTCAGGTAGGTTATCAGTGTCAAAGAGTGTGTTTGTTTCACTCTGAAGGTGTTAACACACACACGGGAATGCTGAGGACGTCTCGACTGATCTGTCTACGAGGGGCCGAGAAATGACGACACCATGGAGAGAAAGTGAGAAAGAGCGTGAGAGTAAGAGGGGAGCAAAACCGCTCACACCCTCACTTACACCCACATTAACACACATTCACTCACACACACACACACACACTCACACACACACACAACGCAGCAGACAGTGAAGTCTCTGTCGTCAGTAACCACCTTGGAGACCCTGAGGTGTCATAAATGACTTCAAATAGGACTGAAAGAGAGACTGAGGGATGAGGAAGGAGGAGAGAGGAGTGTTATAGTGACTTCATGTGACACAGCGTCTCCACAACACCTCCTGACTTTCACTTACATACACACACATTCAAACACTGAAACACACGCATACAGCTTTTCAATTTAACCTGTGAATCCACATGAGCCGACTACATCCACAAAGTGGATTTTTGGCAATATCAGAAAAACTGGAAATCTGAAGGAATATCTTTTGGAGCTGTATTTGAGCCTAATCATTCTTTTACTGTCACGGGGATTGTAGTTTAGGCCCACAGTCTGTAAATAAATGGATGGTTGGGCAGTGGATAGTTCAACACACCATCCAACAGGCTCAAACACAAGCAGCTGACTGCAAGTAATACATTTTTGTTCATAGACCTAAGGATGGGTACCTTTCACATTTGAAGCGATGTGGTACCGATGCATGGTACCTGGCAATAGGTATCAGTACTAAACAGTGATGCCGGTAACGCGCTACTAAGTAACGCGTTACTCTGATTTCACCACCTTTTTCAGTAACGAGTAATCTAACGCGCTACTGTTACCAAACCAGTAATCAGATTAAAGTTACTTATTCAACTCACTGTTCGTTACTTTTCTTTTCATTTTTCATGTAAAAAAATCTAAATGCTTTTTTCTTGTGTCTCGGGGATTGACGGGAGTCACGTGTTCATCACATACTCACAAGTAATAGCAGCCAGCAACACAAAGGTAAACAGAGGAGGGAGAGGAGAGATGTTTGTTTTCTAGCTGGACACACAGTCACTGTTTTGAGTTTGTGTCAGCTAAAGATGATAATATTACAGTTCGTTGTTCACTCTGCACTGGCAGTTTGCTTAAGATAATTGACTCAAACATGGAGGAATCAATCAGAGAGAGGCTCGCGAACTGCGGCCATAAACACTTGAGAAGTTGTTTGATTTTTACCAGGGGAAAGGTCCCGTCTTTCATCGTAACTCCCTCTATTCCAAGAGCTGAACCCTCTGTTTAGCACAAATCCACCCGCTGAGGAGCAGAGCAACATAAGGTAGGCGGCAACGGGGCACCCGGTGGCAAGCAGGGGCGTGCCCAGACTTTTTAGACTGGGGGGCCCCGAGCAGGGTACTGAGGATTATGTGAGTCCGCACTCCAGCAACATTTATTTTTGCTTGTTGTATTACAAATACAGGTTCAATAGACTACAGCTTTAAGAAAAACGAAAGACTAGAAAGACTAGACCCAAAAAAAAAAAGAATTTAAAAAGAAATAATTGAAAAAAATTTTTTTACAGTACCAAAAATGGTACTGTTAAAGCATTTTTAGTTGTATTTTGAAATTCAAAATGTGTAAAATAAATATTTTTGTTTTTAATTATAAAGAACATGTTTTGCAACTACCAATGTCTGAATGTTACTTTAAAACAAAACACGTGGGCTCATATTATAATTCATTTTAATTGCACTGTACAATTTTTGCCAAATTATGCAGCTGCAGGTGTTGCCGGCAGCTGCTGAAAGTAACTAATAAAGTAACTTGTAATCTACCTTAGTTACTTTTAAAATCAAGTAGTCAGTAAAGTAACTAAGTTACTTTTTAAAGGAGTAATCAGTAACTAGTAATCAGATTACTTTTTCAAAGTAACTGTGGCAACACTGGTACTAAACGGTACCAATTTACATTAACATATCTATTTCTCAATATATAACCCTGTAATGCTGTGTTCATGTCCAGAATGGAAAATTGCCTACTCTTCCACTCCCTCACAGACAAAAAAATGTGTTTAGGTATCTACACATGGTACTGCTTGATTTTACATAAAAACAGAAATCAGTCGGTACCTATAAAAGTACTTAATTCGGTACCCGTCCCTACACAGACCCGAGCTTTTTCATGTTTGCCAGAGGGTTCATATGAGACAGGAAAACATGTTGTCAGTGGTGCAGGAGTCCTGTGTTTATGTGTGTTGTTACAGTCACTTTGAAGTATGTGCAACCTGGATATCAAATGATCACTCAGTTGTCTGAAATCCTGGAGCTGGATGAGCTCAGCAGTTAAACTATGTGCTCTATGAACACAGGCTACAACCCTCCAAGCAGACCTTAGTTTTATTCCCATCCTGTGACCTTTCCCACATTTAACTCACGCAGACGGTACAAAACATGGACATGATCTTAGTGACATAATGTATAGGTTCTGAAGAGGAGTTATGAAGCCCAAGGATGGCAGTCTCTATGTTGGGAATGTTGACTAAACCTCTTTCTTGTGGTGAACCTGTAGCTGAAGTGAGCCTTTGGCCTGAGAAGCAGCTGCAAAACACCTGCCTGTAAGTCAAAGTTATGCCTCTAATTATGCAAATCTGTGTGTAACTCTCGGCCTTAATAGCGAGTTTAAATATCAGCGTATCCTCTTGTCGTACATGAGTGCACACGGCGTGATAATAGGAGGATGAATGGAGAAAACAGCGAAGAGAAAATCTAACAAACTCCCTGTGGGCTCCTCCACTGAGGAGTTGGTTAATTCATGGGACCCAAGAGAACCTTAACTGTGTGTGAGTGTGTCTCTGAGTGTGTGTGTGTGTGTGTGTGTGAATAGACCTCTGTGTGGAACCACAGAGGCATTTGGTCATGTTTATTTCCTTGTTTTTGGCCTGGCTGTGTGTGTACACATTGGGATAAGTGTGTTTGTGTGTATACAGATTTTTGCTCCTGAGGGCTGCGAAGGTAACATGTGAGCTTGTGCTTTTGCGTGTGTGTGTATCCGTGGAGGAAAAATGTAAATAAATTTAGATTTATATGAAAGTGTTGAACTCTGTGTGTGTTTGCATGTGGCGAGTGAGGGAGGGGATGGTTAATCCTAAATTTACTCCCGGTGGTCGTAGGACTGCGGTCACATCTGGACTCAGTTTCTCTGCATCTCTTGTTTTTCTTGACTCCACTCATTGACGCCACCTCACCTGTGCTTTCTTTTTTTTTTTTTTTACTCCATTCTGCATTCCTCTCATTTCAATACCTGACCACACATCTTACCTTAGATGTGGAGGTGTGTGGGTGTGTGTGTCCTCAGTTTTCCTACCTGCTGTTTGAGCTGATGAACCAGACCATCTTTCTCCCTCTTCAGAGCGGCCACCTCCTCCTGAGTTTTCTTCTTCTTGGATGAGGAGAGCTCCAGCAGCGCGATGTTGGCATCCTTCTCACTGATGGCTGCCAGCAGAGCCTCCTGCCTGAAAAGAACAATCATGAAATTTGTTAAAAAAAGTAGGAAATACCAACTTTATTTACCATGTTTCAAAATAAAGCACAATGAGGTCATGAAATATAAGACGAGGTAACTTTAAGGCAGAGTTTATGTTGTGCTAGATGTAAAAGGGATAAATCAGGGGTTTATCGATCAGAATGACTACAAAAACTCTTCTTGAGATGAGTATTTTACAAGTTTTCCTAGACTTCTCCCTGCACTCACCTACAGAACAGTTAAAAATGACATTTAAACTATTCAAAAGCAACGTTTTTTCATGAAATCTGCTTAAACCATCTGCAGTGGAACATTCCCGTCAATAGACACGAGATGTTCCTGTAAAATATTTTAAAATGTCACTTTACGCGTTCAGCCCCGCAAAGACATTTCCAGTCGTCTTCCTGATTCTGAGGCGAAGGGCAAAAATCCCAAAAGGGAAATCAGAAAACTGAACAAAAGAAACCAAAAGTATCTGCAGCCCAGGTACTAATTTGTGTGAATGTTAATGTCGTAGTAAATCCACGACATGTCAACAAGCTGAGGAAGTCCTATTAGTGGGTGCACCACTTTGAGATTTAGGGAGGTCAATTTTGTGTGTTTTTGCAGAAATATGCAGCTCTCCGGTCGTAAAACGGTGAGATCTTTCTTTATTTATGGTGGGAACCTCAGCTAGGTAGGATCTTTGACCCTCCTTAAATACAGTTTCTCCAACTTAGACATGCATTATCACATACGCACAGTCACGGCTCTCTTCTATGCTTGTTTGTCTCACCCTCTTGTCTCCCTGTCTGGATGTTCGGACTGACAGATAGATAGCATTCTGGCCAGGAAGCAACAAGCCGCATCCCATCTATCCAATCCATCCCATCCGCCACAGACCTGGCGCGGTCCCCTCTGAGGACACCCATGGTTCTGAATTCTGGGAAATCTAAATCATGACGGTTTTTCCATAATCCCACATGTCCTTAAAAAGTGGCCACATGCAATCATAGATGCAAATTTGCACACGCAAGAATGCAAACGTCATACGAAAGAGGAAAAAGTGGATCTCACTTCACTGATAAACTGTTTTCTGCTCTGCAATCTGAACACCATCAACGTAACGAGACATAAGCATGTTTGAAGGTATGTCTTTTTCTCTGACACACACAGATGAATGCACACAGACTTACACACACACACACACGCACACACACGCATGCATATACAGTTCACACAGAGATACAGTGGTGAAGTGAGGAATGCAGTGATGAGTGTCTAAATGAAGACAGATTACATGTTTGGACTGTGTGAACACCCACAGATTCTTTGGGTAACCTCACAAACCGCCTTGTCAGTTTACAAGTGTCCCATCATGCATCTGGGCTGCTGCAATCAGGAGCAGGAGCTCAAAGGGGTTCAGAAAGGGGTAGGTGGACTGATTCCCAGGATATGTTTAGTCACTCTCAGAGTGGTCTGAGACATTTAAGGTTTTCATAAAATGCATCTTTGTTGTGGAGAGAAAGTTCATATTTTTTAATTAAAGAGGGGGTATTAGACTTTCTAATACTTTAAACAAGGCTATAAAATTATGATGCTAGATGTCAAGACTTAAAGTGTGCACATTTTCAAAAAGCTACTCAGTCATATGTTTTAAAAATCCTTGAATCTGTCTGTGAACTGATCAAAACACTCTTTTTCTCTAAATAGAGCGTGATCTCAACAAGACTTGAACTGATGAAGTCATTAATCAAGGAATTTTACGACAAGTTGGAGGGGTGGGAGGGGTGGGAGCTTAAACACAGAGTTCTGCACATAGTCCCACCCCCTACAGGCATCCTGAGGGCTGGGCAATCAGAAAGAAGGGGGTTTGTGCAGCAGGGAGCCTTAAAGGGACAGCGACTAAAACAAAGCAATTTAGGAAAAAAAAACAAAAAACACAATACCCCTCTTTAAATAAATGACACTTAGACAAGACAACTTAAATACCCTTTATCTGTTTTTTGGCCATTACAAACTGAATATCTAAAGCTACTTATATCTCTACAGCATTTTTCCGTTTTCACATTTTGAGATCCTGGAACTCTGTCACAGTCTTTCTTTTTATAACTCCACACACACACACACACACACACACACACACACACACACACACACACACACACACACACACACACACACACACACACACACACACACACACACACACACACACACACACACACACACACACACACACACAGGGCAGCTAACGGAACATTAGTCTTGTTAAAGCTAACAGTGCGTTTACTTTAATACCATATCTGAGGGTTACCTGCCAGCACATGGCACATATAAACCCTGGTGATAAAATGATATTTATTCCAGATGCACCCGTCACATTCTGGGCCTCGTGGTGTCTCACCCTTTACCCCACACACAACCACACACACACTTAAAACACACTCTGCTTCTAAAGCAAAACGTGCTTATGACAAGTGCTGGATGTGGCCGCTCCTCTTACTATGTGATTGTTAAAAGTGCGGATCTTCTAATTTTAATCTTTGTATAAATCTGCCGTCAAAAGGCACTTTTAAAATACTGTAAGCTCTCTTGCTCTGCTGGTAAAATGTCCCTGCAACAGAAACAAAGAAAACTGCAGCCAGTGCAGTGAGGGGGGAAAGTTCCCAGTGGATCTGCGGCCTTAGATCTGTAACTTTCCTTTCAAGTCTTTCCTTTCTGCTGCAATAAGGGGGGAACAGTGAGATAAGAGAGGGTCTGTTAACTGTGAATTAAGAATACAAGCTTGTCACAAAAACTTCCTTATTTGGAAACTTCTTTGGCCTTAAATGTAGTAGTAATCCAGCACTTCAGTAAAGTTTGGCTGTCAACCTTTTCTTTGACTGTTCAGCCAGTCGTCCCATGCCTGTATTCAGATAAATAATTACTCTTCATGAAACCAGTGTGTTGGCACAGATAGGTTTCAAAGAAGAAAGTAATACAAAACAATCATGTTTGCACGGCAATAAAGTTCACCAAATCTGTTGCAGACGTTCCAACACAGAGCAGAACTGCAGAACTGGGACAAGTCAAAAATGTTCAAGGTCACATTCCTGCTAGATTATTTTGTGATGTGGAGTTATTCTACCTCAAAATAAGTGGAACACTATGAAACTGTTGCTGCTTTAATACATTTCAGGAGACCCTGGAAACCCTGTCGAACAAATTCATTAGTTTTTTTATACTAACTTTATACTTTACTAGAAAACGTCTTTCATTGAAAATGAATGAATGTAAAAATATGTCCTTTGGGATGGGAAAAATTATGGTAATGGCAAAATTTTAAAGAGGTGGTATTGTGCTTTTTTTAAGTTTTTATGATAAATCGGTGTCGATGACCAGTTCTTGTTAAGAAGTGATTTGCAATGGTTTGATCCACTGACATCATTGGCCTTTATGCTTAACAACGTCCTTGTTGATTCTTTACATTTCGCTGATGTAGCCAGACTTTTCTTTGGCAGCACATGACGTGCCACACACCAATCTTGCTTATCAGTCAGCGTCACAATATCCACAACGATGGCAATCAAAGTGATTGAAAGCTTGGCTTCACTTTACCAGAAAGGACGCTAACTACGCAAACTAAAATTTATGCAATGCTGTTATATCATGATAAGATGGCAACAACACTAACATACTGAAACATTTTTCAATGCCAAGAGTGCCATGTCATATCCATTTACTTATAAATCCAATAAAATGTTACTGACACAGAAAACCTGTTTAGCCTACTTTTTGCACACAGAAAATTCACGGGAAGAATTAACAAGGGAATTGATACGGAATCGGATTAAGAAGTGTAACTGATAAAGGAATTGGTCAAATTAATAAAATCCTGTCAATACTCATCCCTATCTCTTATACTCCTTTATAACACCTCTAAATGATTCAAAACCTATAAAAATTCCCTATTTTTTCAAACTGAGGTTTTAGAAAACCCTTTTTTCAGTCTCTATTGGATACTTTGTTTTAGCTTATGTGTCTTTGAGGCTCCCTGCTCCACTACCCTGCTTTCCTCTGATTGGTCAGCCCCCTGGGAGCCTTTCAGAGTGCAGCTATGAGTAGACCTTAGTGTTTGAGGCCCACCCCTCTAACGTGTCATTACCTGTCAGGAGATCCTCATGGGATGACCGCATCTTCTCATATCATAGGCTGTTCTCTAAACGGCCTACTACACTAGCAGTGCCTACTATTTTGGCTGAAATTCAGTCTGTAGTAGTCAATGTTTGAAAGCTTGCAGAATCTGCAGTTTGCCAAAAATCCCCGGATGTCCAGGAAAATTTCTCAGTATGCAACAGACCAGTCTACCTGGCATACTCTTTCTCAAAATGCATGGTGCTAACGCTGTTTGTCAATGCGGGTGGCAGGTGAATTACCGCTAGCTACTAGAATGAGTTGGCATTAAAACTACAATACAACAACGCTAACATTATACGGTCCATGAGATAGAAATAAAGTGATGAGAAAGAAACACCAGTGACTCTTGTCACTTCTAGTTGTAAAAGGGGTGTTTACTTCTACAGATTCATTAAAGCCCATATAAAACAGTAATTACCTTTTTTTCATCAACTGCATCAGCTTCAACAACTGCATACTACATTCACATGTGGTATGTAGCAGGGGCTTTGGAAAACAGCCATGCTTTTTTAAAATCTTTTTTTTTTTTTTATAACAGACTGTTTTTGAGCAGGTTACCTGCAGATTTAGGGATTTCAACAACATATGAACACAAAGAGGTTCCTGGGTCAGCTTCATCAGGATGACAGTATAGCTTTTTGCAACAACATGGAAAAAATTGACCGACACAAACTGCTCAAAGTTGTGGACTCTATGAGCATGTTTTGATCTTGGGATAAAGCAGACAGCAGCAAATGATGCACAAACCTTTGTGTTGTTCGGAGCTACAATCTATTTTAGTTGAATCCCCACCTCATTGCAAATGAGGCTTGTGGTGAGTCTGTTCTTGTCTCAAGATGGGATGTGTCATCTCTTGAATTCCTCATGATACTGGCTGTTTTGTTGATTAACTGTTTGGAGAGCATAAGCACCGTTTACAGAGAATCACAGCTCAAAGCCGCTCTACAACCAGCTGAATCACTTTTATGTTTTAAGGAGTTAGAAATTGTTGTGAGGAGTAATTCAGAGAATATTTGACAGCTTATCCATACGTTCCTGAGTTTCCCTATGTGCTTAGATTATCTCCCTGCTCACATGGGTTCCCTCTCAATCAGTATCACTCGCCTGTGCTTCTCCTCTATCGCTCTTCGTCTTTTATGAGGAGGACAAGAGGCATTCTTTCCGTCGTTTGGCAGTCATGTGCCATGATGTCATCGCTGTGGCGACAAGGCAGACAGTAAGCAGATACAGGCGAACGCGCCAGGCACCTGACCCCAACCCTGGCACACACACAAACACAGACACACACGTGGGCTCCCTCCTTCCTCAAACCACTTAAGGCCCCTCATTTTATCACACACACTAATGCCTGGTCTTAGATCACACACATTTTTTCTGCACACACACTAAAGCAGCTTCCCATGTGTGCTGTGTTATCTCCTCCATGCTGTCACACTCGACCGTGTGTGTATGTGCGTGTGTGTGTCCAAGAAACAGTTGTATGTCTGTGTTCGTGACAGCATGTTTTTCTGTAGGTGGATGATCTTTCATGTGTGCGTGTGCATGTTCACAAGTTGTCTGTGTGTATCCAGGACTCTGAGTGTGTGTGTGTGTGGGATTCAGTGCAGTGTGACACTGGCCAGCCCCTGCCTAAGACAAACACAGAGCTATTTTAGAAATAATCCCCCCTCTCTCAGCTCTCTGTTTCCGACCGAACAAAGCAGCTCTCCATTGTTTGGTGTGACTCTGTCTGCTCTGGTTACACAGCAGGCTGCTCGGGCGACGCCACCGCTCACTCTTTAACCCCTGCTGGAGGTGGTGCGTGTGAAGCTCGACCTCGTTTCTGTGAGGGGAGGTTTCTCTCTAACATGCAGAACTAATGAGAACAACAAGACATGTTGGGACTTATTAAAATTATCCAGACATTTCAAAAACACTTTCTCCAACTCATTACTCCTCCCTTGTTGACTGGTTTTGAGAAACTAATGAAAATTTGCACATTTTAGATCAGGGCACTTAGTTTCCTGACAGCAGCGGTCTCAGAAATCACCATATTTGCTGAACTTATGAGAGCTTCGTCTCAAGTTTTATATGAACTTAAAGAGGGGGGTATTGTGCTTTTTTAGACTCTTATTCCCTGTCCCTCTGGTAACCGTGTGGGAGTCTTACATTATTTACATTTATTTCACAAATTTTCTTCCCTTATTAAACCCTTAGTTCAGCGTCTGTCTGAAACACTTTGTTTTAGCTGCTGTCTCTTTAAGGCTCCACAAACCCCCTTCCCTCCTATTGGCTAGCCCTTTGGAGCCCTGTCAGGAGGCACACCTTCGTGTTTAAGGCCTACCCTTCTGTGATGACATTCATTTTGGAAAGTCTTGCAAAGATCCTGTCCCATTCTTCAGAACCAAGTATTTAAATCAGGTTACAGTACAGACAGATTCAAGGAATTCAACAACATTAATATGCAGAAATTTGAAAATCTGCATCCTTTTAGTAAGAACATATATAGCTACACAATAATAGCTAAAAGTTGCTGGTCATCGAGAATCTGCTTGAGGCTGGTTGCAGAAAGACTGAAAGTTGTGTACACACCCAGCCATAAACACACTTTTACAGCATTAAAAAGCCTGGTTCAAAAAACAGCTAGGGTCTAAAACACTGATTTCACTATCCGCACACACTGTACGGTGAGTGAATTGTTCTCTAACTCTGTGGTTTAGAAGTTATTAGGATTGTTTGATTGTCCAATCAGAGGCCCAGCTCAGGTCACGTGACTGGCGGGCACCCTGAAGCAGTTTGAAAGGAAACTCACAGCCGGCATCATATCTAATGTGGCTGCGTCCACCGATTGGTTTCATTTCAGGAACAGAAGGGCGACGTTGTGGAGGCTACGTCCATGTTCTATACAGTCTATGGTTGTTAGTCTAGAGCCTAATAATCAGGATATCTTCTCTTTTTTTTGATCCTGAAATCATATCCAGCTTCTTTAAACTATGTGTTTGTTGGAGGTGAGATGGAAAAATATTTTCTGGAAGGATTTAATGACTGTGGATTAAAAGTAAATGTTTTAAAAAGAGAGAACAGAGCAGAGGAGAGTGGGGGGGACTGATACAAGAGGGCACAGCTGGCTTAGAGTTCTAGCTCATACTGCCTGAAGGCACGCAGACACACACTCACACTCACACAAATGCATTATGTGGCTGTTTCTGGCATTCAAGCCTGTGCATAATGTCTAGTTTTACACATAGATGTAAAATCAAACCTGGGTCTTAATCCTCTCGTCTTTGTCTTTATGCCTTCTCTTACTCTCTCTCTCACACACCGAACACACAAACGCACACACACAGCTCCTAGTTTAGTCTCCGAGTCTCCAGAGTGGGGCCCTGCAGTGCAGTATTTCTCTCCCTGCTGACAGCTCCTGTCCTGGGGCAGACATGCAGTGAGCACTGGGCCTCCTATTCTCATCTGCTCTGCTCTGACTCCATCTCTCCTTTTCTTTTGTGTCTCTTCCTCTCCCCCTCTCTCATGCACACACACACACACACACACACACATACACTTTGAGGCATGAGCTGCTGCTTTTTCTAACAGCTGAAAGTACTGAAGAAGAAGTCAGAAGTCAGAAGCAGAAGACAGTAGAAGAAAGTGAAGCTGACGGGTTCTCTTATACGGTCTCACATGCCGTTTGACACACAAACACACCTTTACATCTAATGTATGTATAATGCATATCTGACATGTAACACTACTGTTTGAAGAATCTTCTGCCCAAAGCTGAACTTCTACACACAGACACACTTTCTAACCCTGCAAAGGAAAACACAGGACGACAAACATGCACATCAGAGCCGTTTTTATGAAACATTTGTTAGTGCTGGCCTGCCATGTGTTCAGCATCAAAGCAGAAACAGCCAATAAAGCTTTGTTTTATGGAGAGCCATGCACTTCTGCTTTCTCTCCCCCAAAACTCACAAAACAAAGTTTCACTGCATTATTTTTTATGGGAGTTATTAGAGAAAATGATCGACACCTACCACAGCTTTTTTTGCGTGTTGAGAACTTTGGCACTGTGCTCCAGGGTGACTTTAAAAAGCACACATCAAAGGGATAGCAGCAAGAGAAACTGTGGTGTGCTGATAAAATTGATTATAGGGAACGGCTTTTATGGACGCTTTTGTTCAGCAGAATGTGTTGAAAGATTTGGTTTAAAGTTCACTTGTTTATTGTGACTGTGAGATGTTGGGATATCTCACAATATGATTCTTCAGGTCATGATTTAATCCAAATTTTAATTTTTTGCATTGATTGCAGTGGCTGGAATCAGTAGTGTTTTCCAGGATAAAGACTCTGTTTCCCATGAGCACCATCACCCAATGTCCTAAAGACGTGACTCTCGCTTGAGTATGCATTTGTTTGAGCAGATCTTCTGTTTAACAATACTTTTTTTTGTTCAAAACAACTTTTCCCAGGATGCAAAGCGACAAGGTTATATCTTTATTTGTAGTTATGTTGTGCTGTTGTTTGAAAAGTGACATTAAACTTAGTAAACTCAGCTTGAAGCATAGTTTAGTGTCAAGAAGGTGAGCAGACTATCTGTTTAGTGTCACTCACAGCCTGTGGCGGTGCTCTAGTGGCCCGAAAACACCAAATACATCTCCATTCTGGCTCTGCTCTGTTATCACACCGGATCAGATAGGTTTCCATTTAAGTCAATAGCCCTGTTTCCACCAGACAGTCTGGTTTTGATCAATACGGTTTGGTACAGGTTGGTGTCAGGTTAAGCCTGATCCTGTTTGCGTTTCCACAGCCAACTGTGCCCCCTCTTGGTAGGCGGCACGTCAGTCAGATACCGATCACCGCATCAGTTAAATAATAGCGTGACGCTATGGCAGCGCGACACAGTGTACCCTGCCAATGAATCCAATGAAGAAGAAAAATGCGACAGTAAACAAAGCACAACTATGGGAAACATCCAGCAATTTGTCTTCTTTGCGATTTCCATGTGGCTTTTTGTTACAAAGCACAATCAAGTTTTGTTTCAGAGAAGACTGTGTGCCACGAGGAGAAATACAGCTGCTTTCGCAGTAACTGACGATTCTTTCGACCAATCAACAAACTGCTGCGTTGTTGCTCCACCTTCCGTGATCGGATTGGTTTACTCTGGCATCCCTAGGGTCCAAAAAAGTTGAACAGCTTCTCTCGGTTATTTGGGGATCTGTCCTGGAATTAGTCAGTGGAAACGCTGTAAAATGCACGTCATGCCAAAATAAACCAAACTTAACTGCCTGGTGCAAACAGGGCCAATGTGTCAACTAGGGCTGCAGCTATTGAATATTTTAGTATCTGAGTATTCTACTGAAAATCCCATCGATTAATCGAGTAATCAGATAAAATACATTTTTGTTTAGTTAAAGAGCAGTTATTTTTCAAATGACATTTTTTCTCTTTAAGAAATAGAATTTTCTGATACAGCATGTCGATAAGAGCACTTGTTTTGGTAGCTCCAAAATTTGTAAACACACTTTGACACATTTTTTGTGCCTTGTACATCTCATCAAATGTTGCTGACCCAAATGGCACCCGTTTCGTAGAATGACCCATTAGTCTCCAAACTCCAGAAAAGAAGCTAGATTTGTTGCTAGTTGCTATTTTGTATAAGAGGTAGCTTGAGGGGTCTGAAAACTCTCTTAATATGGCCTCAGCTCTATTTGAAATACCACTCTTTGATCTTTTTTTTAAAATTATTCCTCGAGGCGGAGAAAATTACTCGAGTATTTTTTGTAATGGAGTACCTCGAATCATTTGAGGAATCGTTTCAGCTCTAGTGTCAACTTACACTGGATCTGCTTTGTTGATGTTTGGCTGTGTCCCTGCTCCGGCAGCTGGCAGCAGAAACGCAACAATCCTATTTTCGCCAGATACCTGAGCTGTGATGCGTCAGTTCACTGTAATGCAGATCTAGCAAGGCAGGAAGTGCACGGAAAGTACCAAAAAACAGCCAGCGACTTTTTTTGCCACAGTGTCAACAAGCAGAAGTGAAATGAGCTCCTTTTAATGCACCGACTTCAACAGACGTGATCAGGCTCTCTCTGGGGTTCTGACCAATCAGAATCAATTATTTAACTCAGCTGGGTAACAATGCAGAATTTCACACTGACAATAGAGGGATTTTGGTGAGAGATTTTTAAAAGCTGTGTTTGTGTGAAACTATAGTGGAAGTGGGTCAGAGACACTGGATATGAATGATTTAGCAAAGAGATAGGATATGAGACGAGAGACCATCAGAGAGAATAAGAAAAAGTGAGAAAGAGAGAGAGTTGGGAAAATAGGTTAAAGCTGGTGCAAAGGATAAGAAAGTGTGTGTGTGTGTGTGTGTGTGTGTGTGTGTGTGTGTGTGTGTGTGTGTGTGTGTGTGTGTGTGTGTGAGGGAGAGAAAATCTCTCCTCAAGGAGCTGTTGTACATCAGAGAGGCTTAAAGGAAGACAGCGAGAAAGCTTACACACACACACATACACACACACATAAAGAGAGGAACAGCATTGACAGGGAAGGGAATAAAATAACTGGAGGATTTGGAGGGAAAACAAATCAAAGAGACATGAAGGGGGAGAAAAGGAGGGAGGACACAAAAAAGGGGGAGACAGAGAGAAGGAGAAAAGGAGAGAAGGAGACGAAGACAGAGAGCAGAGGGCAGGTGGGACTATTGCATGACAGAATGAGGATCGCTTCTTGACACATTTCCCCCTTTTTCCTGCTTCCTTTCTTCTTTTGAAAAAAAAAAAACTTTCACCTTTCTCTTTCTCTGCTTCTCCCATACACTTTTACACACACACACACACACACACACACGCACTGTGACTAATAAGAAAGGTGTAAAAATGCATTATCCACGGTCCACGGGAGTTTGCTCTTTCCATGAGACCACACACACACTAAAGCACACACACATATACACACAGGAGGAGAAGTGTGACTAAAGATGCAGCTTTGTTTTCACTCAGGGTTTTTTTTAACAGTAAATTCATTTCCACGCTGTGCCACAGAGACCAAGACATCTGCTTACAATCTGTCAGCACAAACTCACTCCTGTAACACTAACCAGCCTCGGTAACGGACACCTGTGACTCCCCAGTGCTCTTGGAAGAGGATCTTTATCTTTATATGACTTTATTTGACAATGTGAGTGTGAGAAATATGCTTCTGTCCCTTGTCTGTAGCCAGAGACTTGTCCCTGTGGTTCTGCTGTTCTTAACCTGCCTTTGAAACAAATCCACCTTCATTGAAGTTCTCTATAAAATGATACTTTTCAGTTAACTGTTGAGGCTACTGAATGCTTTTTCTTATGTGCTTAAAGTCTTCTCAAAAACAGCAGGATCTTTGGTCAGTAAACTTAGGTCCTGGTCAGAGCATACCTGGTGGCTTCTGAACCAGGATAAAGGCATGTCAAATGGAAAAATGTGATGACTTTTAGTTTCAAGATAAAGATGTTAACATCACAAAAACAAACTCAAGACTTTAAATTGGCAGTCTACAAACTACTGGATTAGAATAGCTACATTAACAGTTTGTAGATACCAAAAAGCACGCTGATTTTTTGTCTGTATCATCTATCAGCTGTTTGTCCCACCTTGATGTTATATTTGTAACAACTCAGTCGTTTTCCCATGAACTGTCCACATTTCAGATTAGTTTGCAAAGTGTAGCTAACATCAGCAGAGCTAGCACCACATAATATTAATCTCTACTGTGCTTGTTTACATCCAGGTAGTAGAGCATTAGAGCATTGTTACAGAGGCCATTAACCGGAGCTACAACACCAACTAGTGGCTGGTGGCTGCATTACAGCTTGAAGATTCGACCGTGATTCTCTTCATTAACACGTTGTTTTGAACTGCAGGACGAAAACCAGCCTAAAGGCTAACTGGCACATTCAAATTGACACTACATTAAAATTTTTATCAATTTGCACTGTTCCTTTGAATAAATAAATAAATAGATAAATACATACATTAATGAATGATTAAAAAAATCTTATATGCAGACTGCCACAATGATAATATTTAATCCTTATGCAAACTAAATTCTCACATCTCTGGCATCAAAGAGACACTGACAATAAAATTATAATTACATTCTTATCTTAACATGGACTTTGTTATTTTACAGTGGGGAAACATTATACATGCACAGTAATGTACTCACTTTTTTGACCCATGTGCGTGTATGGAGTGTCTTCAATGTTCCACTAAGAGCCAACTTTCCCATTAAGGAGGATTACGTTTTAAAATGGATATGACATCCTTACATTCAGCTGTGCAATTATTTATAACTGTGATTATACAGACGATGTTGGAGCTGTCACGGTCACATTCTTTTTTACTCATTCCATCTGTAATGTTCTTGTTCAGTACTTTTTTATGATCTTAAAGAACATTCAAATGAAGCCAGTCTGTAACACTGTCCTGTTCTCTGTTTGTCTGTCCGTCTGCAACAGTTTTATTATTTCCAGATAGAAATAGAAATGTAATCTTTTGGCTCTCCTAACGTACAATCAGGGGGCTTTTGAAAGAAAAACATGTTTTGTTTTCTCCTTTTTGATATGTCTTTCCCCCTCATTGCACCCTTTCCCTCTTTAATTGCTGTTTAATGATCTGTCTGATGGCCTGGCACGCACAACCTGTAATCAGGCGAAGAAAACAGGCCGGTTTAAGTTTTGCAGCATCCTCTTTTTCCTTTATCTGTTTTCTTTCTCTTCACTTGTCTCTTTTTTGTTCTGATGTGTTTGGTTTAATTCCATCTTTTGAACACTTTGCTCTAGTTCTTGGCTTCTTGTACTCGTTTAAATCCCACTTTTTCCCCTCTTCTTATTCAGCTCAATTTAATGTTCCTAATTGGCGTAAGAGCTCAGCGTTACATGTGCAGATTAGAAATAAAATTATAACAAAACAGATTCAGCGCCACAAGATGAAATTTCTTCTCCTCTGCTGTATATTCAGACTGATTACTTTTTTAAGACTTCAGAAGCTTCTAGAAAACTCTGTTATTCTAATACAACTTCCAACCTAAGAAAATCTTTGTCACTTTTATATTCCTGTTTGAAACTCTTTTTTCTCTCAAAAGGGACAAAAAAGGAAAAGAATGGAGAAAGAAAGAAAAAGTTTGAAGAAAAGGGAAAGAGAGGCGAGTACAGAGAGTGCAAGAAGGAAAAAAGAGCAAAGAAAGAAAGAATTGGCGAGTATGGCGCCCTGATTCGAGCTTGTAAGACTAAGTGTCAGAACTACGTGGCCCTTTTTGTCATACTAAGCTCTCAACATGTCAGTCTCACACACACACACACACACACACACACACACTCACACACACACACACACACACACACACAGACTTGCCTCGGCACACTGCGGATTAATCTCATTGCTGTCTGACAGGATCAAAGCGCTTGTCTTGAGCTTATGGCAGCTCACCATAAGCATGTGTACATGCAACTGTGTGGGAGGATGTATTTTTATGCATGCTGTATGTGTGTATGCATGTGTGTGTGTGTCTCCCAGCATTCCTTTGGGACTCAAAGCTTCTAAGCAGTCATGCTGTCTCATCTCATTTTGTAAGAGACTCTGTGTGTGTGTTTGTGTTTGAGTGTGTGTGTGTGTGTGTGTGTGTGTGTGTGTGTGTGTGTGTGTGTGTGTGTGTGTGTCTAATTTTTAATGTCAGCATGTACTTATTATGTTCCTGATTGCTGGTGTGTGGGTGTGGGTATGTATGCGTGTGTGTGCTACATGCGCAGACATAGTGTGGGTTATGGCTTTCTGGTTGTGAAATCAAGCTTTTGTCCAATCTTTGCTCTTTTGGCTTTCTAATTTTTGTTTTTTAAATCTTTCCAAATTCTATAGTGAAGCTTTTTGTCATTTGACCCTCCATAAATATTATCACTAGAACATAAATATCCATCCTCTATCTTGTACATTTGAAGGCTCCTTGCAACTTCTTAGTTTTTTTTTTTACTTATACTATTTTTGTGTATTTTTTTGACTTAACTAACTATTGCACTGAAAGGAGAATCTCTCAGATCTGTACATTCTGCATAATGACAATAAAGGCCATTCTGATTCTGGTTCTGATTCTGAGGGACAGAGGGATTCTTGATAAGGATGAAGAGGCCTCTTAGTTGGTACCGGTACATTTATATATATTCTGCTTTCTGAAATGTGTTATTTATGCACAATTTAAAGGTAAGAAAGGCAAAGACATATTGATCAATATCTTTAAATAATCAATGTTCTATACTTAACAATTCTACCTGAAAAATCGAAATAATAAGAAACTGGAGCAGTCCTGAGTACGCAATTATTTCTTTTCACTCTATGTCCTTCATCCAGCCACTGAGTTGTCTAAAGCCCTTTTGTATGATGAAAAAATTATACCACTAATGTTGAACCAGATGTTCAGATGTTTTGTAATAGCTGCTGTCTCTTTAAGGCTCCCTGATCCACAAACCCCCCTCCCGTCCTATTGGACGGCCCTCCTGACGCCTGTCAGGTGCAGAGCTATACACAGACCTTGGTGTTTGTGGCCCGCCCCTCCAATGTGTCATGAAGCAAGAGATCCTTATGCGTTGACTTCATCATTTTAGCAAGTCTCGTAACTGTATTGTGCTATCTTTTTTATAACAGAGCATTTTATTTTTTTCCAAATATTTTTATTAATTTTGCAGATAGTAAAAAAATAAAGAAGTATGTCTAGAATTATTTCAAGTCATCTACATATACTAACGATATTACAAAAAGAAAAAAAAAGAAGAAAAAAAAAAAAAAAAAAAAAACATTGACAGAAATTATAACAAAGCATTTTAAGCAGTTTACAGACTCAGGAATTTCTTCAACCAACAAATATGTAGCATGTTCAAAATCTGCACATGTATAAAATATGTGAAAGCATGATATCCCCTCTTTAACTATGATTTGAAATACCTGAACCCCATTCCACATCCTGCTGCAGCTGTGTTTCTAATTCTCTGCTCTTAATGGGAGATCAGATTCTGGACTTCTTATAAGTCAATGAAAACAGCTTTTATTTGTTGTTTTCATCCAGTTAAATTGTTTTGCCATAGTAAGAAATGATAATGAAATATTACCCCTATTGGGTCAACAATTTAATGGTCAGATATTTATCCAGCATCACATAAACTGACTGAAGGACATTTATGAGTCCACGTAAGTTTGTGTAGGTAGCAGCAAGGGGACAGACAGGCAAACAGGTTAAGAAATACAGCCTGCAAGACAGAAATCAGGGGATAATGACGTTTCCAGACTGACTCAGAATATGAGATAGATGGAGAGAAGCAGGAAGGAAGAGGAAGACAGGAAGGAGGCAAGGAATTAGGAGTTTGGGAGGAAGTCTTACGCAATGGATGAAGAGAAGGAAGGATGTCAGGAATGAGGGAAAGGAGAGGTTCGAGGCTGTGTAGGAGATAAAACAAAGAGCAGAGCAGCAGAGGAGAAATAAATTGAATTTATAGTGTTCACCTTGAGGCATGAGACATACTTCTCTCAGCAGGAGGCTGAAGACAGTGCGGTAACTCTGTTTCTGCAAAGGTTTTCTATCGTCTAAATGTAAACGTGGGTTAAATCAGGGCTTGTGTGTGAACTGACTCGAATTCTAAATGCATCATCCACAAAAAACTTCATTTTTGGATTCTTTCTGGCAAATTAAAGATGTTCCAGTTTCTCTGAACACATGTTGGCGTTGCCGGCAGTTTTACCCATAAAATTTTTAGTGAATCACAATTTAACACCTGATTTGTCACAGCCTGAGGCAGCCTCCACACACTGAGAAAGCAGCTTGAATATCATGTTTTATTTCCTCACTTAAGCAAACAAAAGTAACCTGAACTCACTTTGTTGCCTGTTTCTGGGAGCACTGACCATTTGCGTTGTCCAAAAATGTTGCCAAGTGAATTGTCTCTCTTGATTCTCTGCAGAAGGGATTTTATTTTGCAGTGTTAGTGATGTCTTTTATAACAAGTGTAATTTTAAGCATCATTAATATTAAAATCCCCAGAGTAAACTCCGTAATAAGTGAAATTAAGTGTCCTGTTGTTTTTGTTATAAAACTCTGATTGGATTGTTCCAAAGATGCACATTTCTGGTCTAGTTAAAATAATGACCAATAATTTTGTGCAAACAGGAAGAGGGTTATTGCATGGAAATAAGCGTAACTCACTCAGTGAAAAAATGAAGTCTGAAAGATTGATGGATGTAAGTGAGGATAGAGGGAGACAGACATGGAGGAAATATAATTTGTCCGGGATATCATGCAGTTTTGTTGGCCTGGCTTAGTTGATGTTGGACAGCTGTCTTTCTCCTCTTTGCTCTCCCTCCTCCTCCTCCTGCGGCCATAATTTTATTCCTCCCTCTGTCCTTTCATTTTATTATCCTCCTTTTCCCCTGTTTCTCCCAAAAAAAGAGATTTATAACTGTTTCCCTGACCTCTCTGACCACTTTTCTTCTCCTTGTCTTTCCTTGTTTTGTGTCCTCTCATCTCCTCTTATCTCTGCTTTTGTCTTCTTCCATTTCGCACTAATTCAAAGGTCTATACTGTGCCCTAGAGCAGTGAAATGGGAACTATACTTTACTGAAACTTATTTCAGTGTAACTTTTGAGGAATAAAGTTTAGAACTAATTTTCTTTCCTTTTATCAGTAAAGAAACGATTGTTGGTGAAGAGTTTTGTCCCCTATTCAAGGACAAGCTTCATTCAGAGCTTGTTCTAAAAATCTGAGGGAAAACTTTATCACAAGTCCAACTCTTTCTTGCTACAGCGTCTTTCAAAAGCTACAGTAAAGTCCTTTGAGCTGAAATCATTTGAGTGAGCAAAGGTTTTTAAAAAATGCCCCATATTAAAGAGGTCTTTTGCCTTGAACTGCGTCACTTAGGTGAAAAAGCTAAGGAACATCTTTAATGGCAAAGGGTGGGAGTTGTAAAGAAACAAAGTGCAAAGAAACACTAAAGACTTCAACACCCTGATTTTGTTTTTATAACAGTGCAAGTTTTAAACTCTTATACTAAGCAGGGACTTGAGTTTTTTTTCAGCATTTCAACATAACCTTTGTGAAACAGTGCAGGGACAAACTGCTCCAGTTTAACCCCACCTGAAAGCTTCTTTTTGAGGCAGGTGTTCTTATTCATGCACGGCACCACAAAACTGAAAATATGTGATTGTTAACTTCTTAAACCCTATGGAAAAATGACCCCAAAACAAACCAGGACTATGATTACTTTAAACTTCATACTTTTTTTTCTCTTTTTTTTCTTTTTCTTCACAAAATTCAATTCTGATTTGATTTTTGTAATGTATATCTAGTTGGCTATGTCCATCTAATGCACAAAAAAGGTGCTATTAAAAACTCAATGGGAAGCAGTTTAATATGTTTATCAGTTTATGGCGCTCCAAGACGCAATCAGTCATTCAGCTGTACCAAATGAAAACTGTCCGTCAAGAAGACACTTGAGATCTTTTTACGGCAGCTTTTATACCAGCGCAGCTTACAGTAAATCCTGGATTATACTTTAAATAGATTACCAAAATGACTTTTTCAATACTTTTTATTTTGTTGTGTGTGAGCCACTTGGGAAATATGTGATTTTGGCAGGATTTTGTGAAGGGAAACTTAAATGAAGGGGCTTTAAACATTCTACTGGATAATTAGAGATGGCTATCTAGACAATGCAAGTAACTGGTTTTAAACCCCAATAAAAATATGATAAAAGTGCCTGTGAGTGAAAAAATATTTTCATAGGTTCATGATCTCTGATGTCAATGAAATTCATATTTGAGTGTCATTCGTGTAGATATTTTAAAATACTTAAATACTTTTTATGATTTGGCCCATGGGAAATAGTAAGGGTACTACAATGGATCCCTGTGGAACTCCATTTGATGTTACCAGTTGATCTGACACACACATATGAAGTACTAGGGGGTCACAAGTAGGGATGGGTACCTTTCACATTTGAAACGATACGGTACCGATATCCGGTACTTGGCAATCTGTACCGGTACTCATCGGTACCAACTTTATATAGGAAATATCAATTTCCTTGATATTTTTTCAACTTAACATATTTATTCTTCAATATATAACTTTGCAATGCTGTGTTTATGTCCGGCATGGAAAATCGCCCACTCTTCCACTCCCTCACAGTCATAAGGATGCATTGAGGTACCTAAACATGGTACCTTTTGATTCTACGTGACTTGGTACCTGGTACTTTTGACAGAATTCGGTCGGTACCTATAAAAGTACCTAATTCGGTACCCATCCCTAGTCACAAGCCACTGGATGGATGGAACACAAACCACAAAGGGAAAATCCCAAAGAAGAGGAAGATGAAGCAGAAAATATATTTTTTTGGATGTAATTTTTTTATTGGTTTAGAGTTCTTTGCTAACAAGTTTGTTTTTTGTTTCTTGAAGATAAAACACAACTCAAGAAGAGAACTGTTTCTTTTTTCAGGGTTCTGTAAAATGTCTTGTCTGACATCAACTCAGTGGCAGAGATAAGAGAAATATCAAATAAAATACAGAAATTGTGAGCCTTGTTGCATAGTCTGCTTTTGTAGGTTATAGAGAGGCAGTACTTTAAATTTCAGTCTCTTTCATAATCTTTTAAAAGCTCCTCAAACAAGCTTTCGCTTGACTATAACCTTGACCTACACTCAAAACAGAAAGCTTTGAAAAGGTAGTCTTTACTTCAAAAATGATTGATTTGTTGGGCTTACATTTACTGTTGCTGTATACAAACTGCCAAACACACAAAGAGATATGCATGTTTAAGATTTCTAAGGAGATGTTACGGTGGAGCACAGTCCAGAGAAAAGATGTGTGTTATGAGCCAGAAAATAGAACAGCAGAGAGAAATTTATCTACATTGGGTTTTCAGACTTAAACCCTGCTGCTACACACACACTGTCAGCACATTCCTCAAACTGCCACACACAGGCACACACACCTGCCTACTAAACTGTACAAACACATGACAACACATATGCCCATGTGGAGCTGGGAAGAGAAGGAGCATGTGCATATTTAATATACATTGCAAGAAAATATGTCCGTATGTGTTTTCACGGATGTGTATGTCTGTGTGTGAAGGTCGCGGCAGATGATTTATCAGTGGAAAGACGTATGTCAGAGCACTGCAGGACAGATGTGTGGATCTGTGTGGAGTTATCTTTGTGTATTGCCTTTAGATTGTAGAATATGTGCTTGTCTGTGTGTCTGAGTGTATTTTCAAGTTGCATGTGGTGTGTGAACATGAGAGTATTTCTTTTTGTGCATTCTTGGACACACACATGCATGAATTATGTACATAAGGGAGTGAAGGTTAGCATAGTGTTGGAGTAAAGAAGACATATACAAGCAGCTGGTGAAAACTGTGGCATGAAGAGTGATAGGCGTTGAGTGCGTGTGTGTGTCTGTGTGTGTGAGAAAAATGAGAGAAGGAAAGGGAGGAAACAGGAGAAGGCGAGAATGCTAGACAAACTGTCATATTCCAGCTGTATTCGGTGTATGTGTGCATGAGAGTGAGTGTGTGTGAAGTTAGTGTGTGTGTGAATGTGTTAATATATTCCATCCGTCCCAGAAACCTCTGCAACATTCAGTCTCATATATCACGTCTTACAGAAACATTAAACCGTACAGTGATGTAAAACTGGGCAACAAATCAGACATCAAACCCTGAAGAGTTACAGCGTCCTGTGCGCGCAGAGACACTTTCATGTGCATTATGCTAAGATATATGGACACGCAGGACGCAGCCACCTTAAACAGCTTGTGTTTAACATGTGGGGGAAAGCCAGAATTAAATGACGTATTTGCTGACCAAACTTTAACGTCTTGTGAAAAATACGAGCAGTGGTACAACGTGAATAACTCACAGTGAGACAACCTGCTGCTACCTGAAACATCTAAACTTTCCACAGAGGGGGAGCAGAAACAGAAATACACAAATTAGGAAATCTGTGAGAAATATTCTAGTAACAGTCAGATAATCACAGACAGATGCAACACTTCTTCAAAGGTTGGCAGGCAATAGTCGATTTTCAGCATTCCTTTAGGAGAGAAAGCTATGTTTGATCCTGCAACATTAGCATGAAAGAGGAAAAAGGCTGGGAATAATAGTGACATGGGAGAGTTGGTAAGACAAAACAAAAAACTACAAACTGTGGCTGCCGTCCTTAGAATTAAAGAATAATTTCTTGAACAGAAAACATTAAGGCAGTAACTAATGGAGAATCTCAACACAGAGGAGGAAGAAAGAAGCCAGATTTTTTAAAGTCACAATTCAAAGGGTTTCAACTCTTCAATAAAAGACGTGTCATTTTACTTTTAACTGCGGCAAAATGCTGCATGAATGTATTAGTTTCATAGAACAATAAAACCTGTGCTAAAAAGTTCCTGAAGATACCTTCTGAAATTACTTCCAAGGCACAAAAAGTGCCTTCTGCAAAGGTTTTTCCCATAGCTCCTAGGATACACCACTTTAAAGAGGGGGTATTCTAACCTATGTAGATTTACAGCTACAAATTCATATGTTGTAGAAATCTGTTCTAAAAAAATAACATGAGGGGCTCTAATTTCGTAGACCAGGTGCAAGCGCAGGCGCACCTGCCCTGCGCCGGCCTTCGCCGCGCGGACAGGGCGTGACCGTCGCACTTTGCAAATTTCCTGCAGTGCCAAGAGAGGGGCAGTCAAGGCGCAGAGGAGCGCAGAGGAGCGCAGAGGAGCGCAGAGGAGCGCAGAGGAGCGCAGAGGAGCGCAGAGGAGCGCAGAGGAGCGCAGAGTTGCGCGTCCACGCCTCCCTCCGCGCAAATGGCAGAGAGGGAGGAGAAAAGCCGTGAGTGGGTTTAACACAGACAAGCACTGTTTTTACCAATCAAATGAGCGCCTCTCCTCGCCTTTAAATGCCCTGCGGCCGAGGCGCAGCGTCTGATTGGTCTGAGTGATCCCCAGCACCGTGGAAACAGTATCTGGAAAGACCCGATAGCGGAGACAGTCAGAGCCGCTGTCCCTGCATCTGAGGACACGAAGCGCGTCACTGTGTGGGCCAGCTCCTGGGACAGATTTAATCTGTTCCTTTGTCATTAATAGGAGTACAAACTGAAGAGACAGTTACACAAGGTTTGTTGAAATGGTCATCACATAGGGATCTCTTGCTTCAAACATCAAGGTCTGCTTTCAGCTTAGCCCCAAACCAGCTTCCTCAGGGCTGGCCAACCAGATGGAAGGGGGTTTGTGGAGCAGGGAGCCTTTTAAAGACACAGTAGCTAAAACAAAGCATTTCAGACAGAGACTGAAACAAGGGGAAAAAAAAAGCTTTTTTTGTTGTTGTTGTTTTAGCTGTAAATCCTGTAAAGCTACAACAGCAGAAACACAGAGACAGAATAAAGACTAGAAAATGTACCCACTCTTTAATGTCAAACTTAACATAAGGTTGATTAGAAATGTTTAAGTTTTTAATCTGCAATGAAACACTGAATGCAAAATACATAAAATATGTTCTACTTGACATGTAAAGTGCAGTAGTGTATCTGCAGAAAATATAGTATTGAATAGCGGAATCATCATCACAGGTTGCCATGTATCCACTCTTCTGGTCAATCAAAAGTGAAGCTGAACTACCCTCTATAAAAAGTCTCTCAGGTCAGAAACAGAAACTTAGTTTCTCAGGTAAAAAAATTTGTTTAAATAATGTATCTCACGTGCATTTTATTCCTAATTATAGAGCCATGCTTCATGTGTTAACTGGGAGGAATCAGAGTTCACTGCAACCAGAGCTCCAGATGTTAGAGCTTTGCTTTGTGAGCTGTCGTGTCGTCCATTGTTTTATAGAGTCTCTAATTATAGTAAAGTTTATGAAATCTGTATTAACACACACTGTGTTAGAAATGGTACCAAGTAGTGACTAGAATCTTGTGTGTTTGAATGTGTGCACATGGAAAGTTCTGTGTGTGTATCACTGAGTGTCTGTTTTATTTATACACAACATTATCTTAAAAACGCACTGGACAAGTCAGATGTCAATAAATCAGTCACTTTATGCTTGTACAAGTGCACACTCACACACTCCGCATTCACTTATGAAAACAGGACCACGCATACTGAAGCGCTGATGCCTGTAATAATCTCACAGGTCGTTACTTCTGCGATAAAACGGCCAATAACTTGCTCACCTGGCCTGTGAATGGACATGCTGCTGGACACGCACAGCCTCACACTCTCTCCTGTTCCCCCTCTCAAATAAGTAGAGAGGCAAAGTTGGAATCGAAATCACAGTGCATGTCCTTATTTTCCCATGATGCCTCAGTAAAAGATAGTCCCGCAGCGTGTTTTAACTCGCAGGACACGCTAATATGGACATTATCCTTGGCTTCTATTTCAGCCCAAAGCGTGGTTCCACTAAATTAGAGCTGGTTTGTAAGGTCTCAGCGAGGATGTAAAACAGCAGAAAACACAGAGAATCATCCGCCTGCTGGACCCTCAGCACCACTTAAAGTGCAAACCCATCCATTAAAACAACATCAGAGTTTACACTGAGTTACAGCTCGAGCATGAGTGTGTGTGGGTGTCTGTGAATGCAATCAATCACATGAAGAGCCGGACAGCACGACATGGTTATTGCATTAGCACAACACTTACTTCTATGGCTTTAAAGTGAAGAGAGAAAAGGAGGGGAGATAAAAGACGAAAGGAAAGAGGGAGGTAAAGACAGGAAGTAAGAGGAAGGAGAGCGCTGATGAGGGCCCAATCCCAAACCGCCCCCTACACACTCTCCCTACACACTAACCCTCCCTTTGCGCGTTCTCGCGGAGGGTCCGCCACATTAAGGGCCATCCCAAACCACGTAGTGCGGAGGGGGAGTGGACTGTTCAGCCCTTCAACAGCGAGCCAGCATCGATGCTCACTTTGACAGGAAGTGCAACAGCGAAATAGAGGAGGAAACAAGTGCCACATGTGTAAAATATGTTCCCCACACCTCTATCACACTAACAGAAACTCACAAGAAGCGTGGTTTAGAGAGATTAAACGAAACAAGCAAATCTTACTCTATGCTGACGTTTGATTTGATCATTAAGCCCTGGCACCTAAAATGTGAGCAGTTTGCAGTATTAATTCATTTGTTTAACTGGAAATGTCAGATGGTGATAGCATTGAAAGACATGTGGGATCACTTCAAATTATTAAGAGTATAATATATCTCCTGTCATTGAAACGGCCTCCGATTGTATGATTGTAAAGAGGAAGGAAAACGAGACAGACGGTGCAGCTCCAAACAGGCAATAATTCTCATTTCACACACGCAGTAGGCATGGGAGCAGGTATCTGCCCTATCCCAATGAAATCCACATGTTTCACTGTTATCTCTGTGTCAATCTAAGCGTATTTTGGAAACATACAACCTTATCAACCCTGGACAGCGATATAGCGACTCGCAATCTGTGCCACAACGTAACATTCATTCACGGGGAGCGTCTTTCTGTTTCCATGGCGACGAGGTTTTCCGTGTTCCGGTGAAGTGAAGAGGGCCTCCCATCCCTGCCGGTAATGGTTATACCCTCCCCCTTCAATTGAAGTGCCCTCCACAGCCAGGAGTGTGACTTCATTTGAAGTGACACTCGGTAGTGAAGGGGTAGTGTGTAGGGGGTGGTTTGGGATTGAGCCGAGGTGTCAGGTGAAGTTCATGTCAATGTGACCCGTGGCTGCATTCCTGGGAACGATGACGACTGGAGATATCAGAAGAGTTGCTAATTTCAGGGGAAGTGTTGAAGGTGGTGGTTGTGTTTGAACGTTTGGAATGACCGACAGTGGGTGTAAAACTTAATCCTGTTGGCAGCTGCGTCAAGTCAGAGATGAAAGTTTAGACTTCAAGTTTACGTGTAGTTTAATATCTAATTATCTAAATGGCTTGCAAAAAGACTAATAAGATAAGTTTGTTAATTCATCACTTTGGTTTGAACTGAAATAAAACTAAACCGGGGTAACTGCCATCACACTGTGCACAGGTTTTCATGGTTCCCAGAGGATTAATCCCACTGGAATTTGCTCTTTCATTTTCAACCACCACAAGGCCTCATTCCTTCATTTACTGAAATATCTCACCATGTATAGCTCCTAAAATCGTGCTCCTTTGAGGCTGAACTCTAACTTTTGTGATCCACTAATGTTTCTGTCCTACCACAGTTATTGGTGATAACATTGTTTTACACGTAACAATCTACAAAGCTCCTGAAACAGACAATGTAGAATTGATCAAGATTAAATTTTAAGTTTTGGTTCCTTTTGGCCATAAAAACAAGAAACTTGAGCTGAAAAATGACTGTGCTGCCTGCTGCGTTTCATTTGTTTCTCTTATGTGTGTTTTTGTTTCACTTTAACTCTTAGTGAGACTAGCAATTTGGCATGCTTTGCATTTTCTAAATTGGACAAGTTAATCCAGTAATCTGTGATACATCATCTACGGGAGCTCAGACGAGGAGCGCTCCTCTCAAACCTTCTTTGTATTAGTTGCTGTATGACGAATAGCAACATGAATCAGCTTCAGAAGTCAGTAATCAGCAGCTGACACTGCCCTAGCGCGTTTCAGACGAGTACTGCAAAGCTAATCAGACACATCAGGGGACGTATGCTGTGCTCACAACTGTATCAGCCACTATGGCCACTAGGGTCAATCAGCAGTAGAAACCAGGCTTTAGACCATTCATGTATTCACATACCATCCACACACAGATGACAGCTTCTTGCCCATGGATACTTCAGCATGTGGGACTGAACCTCTGAGCTTCCAACTGAGAGACGACCAACTTTACTACTGAGCCACAGCTGTTCCTAAAAGCTCTAAAAGTTGAGTTAAGACCAATGAAATATAGGGGTGAGCACTGGCAAGAACCTCAATGCGCATCACGATACTTGTAAAAAACTTAAAACAGTTTAAAGTAACTGACCCAAGAAAAGAGAGAAAACATTGATGTTTATGGCATCAAAACCCACATCATCAAGTTTAGGAATAAAATATTTTGAATATACTTTGAGATTATATTTATTATAGAGTTTATGGGCAACACACAGTGGAGTAGCTTTTTGGCACCATCTACCACAGTGGGGGTGTGGAATATGTATTGTACTTCCAACTCGCCAAAAATATGAATTTTTATTTTAACAAAAATATCGATATCAAGAGTTGAAATGTTGGCATTTTATCACAGGTCAAAGTATCACGATATATTGCCGCATCAATATTTTTTCACACCTCTAATGAAATAGGGATGCACAATATTACTTGCATGTTGTCAGTATGAGCTATTGGCTTAAAAATCAACTATCTGGCATCAGCCAACACAATGGTATCTGCCAATATAATAAACAGCTAAAATAATGGGCTGCTGCTTACTTGATTAAAAGCTGACTTACTTTTTGTTTGAAAGCAATTGTCATCAATAAAAATTATTTTTGAGTATTTTTCTTATTTTGCATAGGAAATTAATATTACATTATAAATGTGATAAGAGTACGCACCATAATACTAATCTCTAATTCCAATACAGATGAGCGTTGATGATCTCTCGAATTAGATGTGTGAAGAAAAGATGTGAAACGGGAGCAAGTTGAAGAAGATGACAGAACTTAGCAACCTGCGCATTTATTATCCCGAACACAGACAACAGAAAGCAGAACTATTAAGATCCACAGGCAGACATTGTGTCAGAGTCTGTCAGTGTTGTGTCTGTGGAAAAATGACGTATGACATAAGAGTTCCTCAGAGTCTGCATCATTTAGTGTTTATGTTCAGCAGGTTTACGTGTGAACATAAATATAAATGTGTGTGTGTTTTCTTACTTCATCTCCAGGACCTCCTCCAGGTGTTTCCGCCTCTCGGCTCGCAGGGCGGTCAGGTGACCTTCCTTCTCGGCCAGTGAGAGCTGAGTTGATGATAGCTTGGCTTTCATCACGTCCAGTTCCTGTTTTACCTTCTCCATGGCAACCAGCAGGTCCTCCACCTGACACACACACACACATCAATATACATTTAAACCTTCTTGTTCTGTGCTCATCATTCATTTTTATTCAAACACATCTTTTGCAGTTCCAGCCTTTATATTCATGAGTGTGTTTGGAGTGTGTGTAGAGCTCGATTGTCACTTTTCTTCCTGATTTTCTTCTCTTATTCTGTTATTTCTCTTTCTCTCCTCTGTTTTATTCTCCCTCTTCTTATACATCAGTTTGTCAGTTTAACGTGTGTGAGTCCAGGTGTCTCCATGGCTGTATTTCCACAGCCTGACGACAATCTGGCCTCCCACAACATGCGTGCAAAAACACATGTACTACATATACGACTACTGAACAGATGTACCAGAACAAAAAACAGCAGCACACACGTTTTCTTCTTCGATGCATCTTTCTTTTCCAGCTGTGTGAGCGAAAAGAAAGAAGGGGGGAAAACGCCGGATAGAAGAGGAGGAAATATATTTCTGCTCAAAAACTGATGGGATCAGCAGAATTAAGACAACGAAACGCCCTGAAGATGAGCTGAATCTGAAAGCTGCTCCTGATAAGAAGGAAGGACAGAATAATTTAAAGACTCCTCTAAAGGAGGACATGTCTATAATGTTCCCCTCATGCATGTTTAAGTCTAAATTTGTTTTATTAAAGGGTGTCAGTCAAACATTCAGGGCCTTATTTAATAAAGGATTGCAGAAGATGTACTGGAAAACGGCTAAAAGAGGATTCGTCTTAATCTCAAAGCATCCACAAAGGGTAAAATGCTCTGATTTTTATTTCCACCATTTTCTTTTTTATGTCTAAATATCTGACCTGAAACATGGAGTTAAAAAGAGTTGTGATAAAGATAGGAACAAAGAATGGAAAAGAAATGAAGATGCTGTGTGAAAATTTGTCTACACGGGAGACTCTTCAGTGGCTCTTTCTATATCATTGACATGGGTTTATGAATATGATGTATATGAAGGCTTTTTTAGTTGTGGTTTGTTACACACTGATAAAGGCTCTGTAAGGACTTTTCGTGGCCAGAATTGGTCATGTTTTTCCCATGAACACCATCACCCACTGTCACAAGATATGACTCTTGCAGAGGCGTGCGTTTCTTTTGGAAGCAAATGAATAAAGAGCAGATCTTCTCTTTAACACTACTTTTCGTTGTTTAAGACAACTTTTCCCAGGATGCAAAGTGACAAGGTAATGTATTCATTAGTAGTTACACAGCACTGTTGTTTGAAACATGACAACAATCAAACTTTTTAAACTCAGTTTGTGCTGTTGTTAAGCACCCAGAAGGTGAGCAGACTATCTGTTAAGTGTAAAAGCCTTTGCACACTGAGATCATTATTTTTTGGATCCAATTTTGGACAAAAAAACAGACTCAGTGTGCAAAGGCCTTTACTCACAGTGTGTTAATTTGAGACGTGTACATAAAGTATAACGTAAGTGAATCCTGGTTATGTCTAACCAGAGCTCATCTACCAACTCCAGCGAAAAACCAGTATCAAAATTCACAAATGCAAAATTTGTGTGTGTGTGTAAATGCATCCACAAATGCATGAACTGGTTCACAAATGTGTGAGTCAATCCACAAATGTGATAACAGATTTGCAAATGTGTGCATTTGTGTGTGGATTCTTGAGACCCCCCTGACGTGCTTAGATCCACAGATGCATTTTTTTCATCAAGGAAAGTCTGTAGCCAATCGGATGTCTCCCTCCTTTTCAGCCAATCACAGCCAATCGTAGGTTTGAGGGGATTTTTGTAATGTGATCACTGTTGCAGAATCTGCTCATACAGTAACACGAACAACAGCATGTAATTCACAGTAATATCACAACTAAAAACACACAAATATTGCATTTGTGAATTTTGGCATATTCTATTGCTGATATGATATCATTGTAAATTTTAGATTATGAACAGGTAAATATATAAGAGTGAAACCACCTCAAGATCACCTATAAAGTCCTCACAGGGCCTTTAATACACCTGTGTTTTATGTTTCCCATCATGCCGTTCACTCAGATAAAATGTGAAGAATTCAACGAAGCAGGATGAAAACAACACAAATATTATCCAGTGATGAGTGAGGTTGGTGCTGATTGTTACCTTTGACCACCTAAAGCCGGCTGTGGTGAACTCATGCATTGGAATGTGAGAGAGCTGCATACAAAAAGAGCAAAGAGAAAGAGACAGGAGGACGGGATGGTGGAGAGAAAACAGAGAGAAAAAGAAGGGGATGTGGAGAAAAGAGGGGATGAAAAAAAGGTGGACCAAAAAAGAGGTGGTTAGGAGGAGAAGAGGGGAGAAGAAACGAGGAGAGAAGAGAGAGAAAAGTTGTAAAAATGCTGAAGTGAGGAGGTAAACTGTTAAGCACACAGCGAGAAGGAGGAAGCACGAGGAAGAAACACTGAGCACATGAAAGTGAGATAAGAGATAAAAGACAGCGCAGACAGAGCGCAAAATGCTGCGCAGGCAGACGAGCAGGCAGCGTTCAAAATGCAATTCAGACGAGATAACGGCGAAGAGAGGAGAGGTACACATGACGGTGACATCAGAGCAGAGAAAAGAGGACATGGAGGGGAGTGAAGATGGAGGGAGACCTTTGGCTGACATCAGAGAGACAGAGACTGAAGGATGGAGGGATGCAGGGAGGGGTGAGGAGTGACAAGGCCCGGCTGGATGAGGAGGAAGAGGAGAGGAGGAGAACAACAACCCCTTCAGTTTCCTCTGTGTGTGTGTGTGTGTGTGTGTGTGTGTGTGTGTGTGTGTGTGTGTGTGTGTGTGTGTTCGAACTTTATTTTGAAAGGAAAGACAGAGACAAGAGAAGGTGCGTTGAGTTCAAGGACTCAAATTTGGTGGTTAACAAAAAACGGAAAGTTGGAGGAGAGGACGTCTGTCTTCAGCTCGGTGTCTGAGGAGACAGATGGCGTGTGTCATACTGCTGACTAATTTCTCTGTCTCACACACACACATACACACACACACACTCCTTCACACATACAGTAGTGACTCATGTCTTGCAGAAAAGGTTACAAAAAGTTTCATCTGGTGGATTCTGCTGCGTGAATTTCACAGCTGCACATTCAGGCGAAGGGAGCGTGTGTGTATGAGTGCTCCTGGTTTGGAAACATTTTTAAAATGTGTGTGTATGTGTGTGTGTGTGTGTGTGTGTGTGTGTGTGTGTGTGTGTGTGTGTGCTTTAATTCTATAATAAGCAGTGTGTGCCTTTGAACAGGCCGTCATCATTAAGGAGGAAAATTGTCTCCACCTCTGTCGTCATTTTATAAATCATTATGTGAGAGTAATTGCAGTGACGTGCTTTTAAAACTGGAACACAAAATATTTATTTACAGTTTTCTCGTGTATATTAAGACACGTTTCCAGTAAGAAAATCAGAGTCGTGTCCATCTGGCTCCACATGAATGTACGGCTGTGCTGCCGTGCTGTTTAAAGAGCAGTTAGCACTTCTTCCTGCCGTGTTTTTGCGTGTGTGCTGTGTATTACTATCCTGTCTCTGACGACCACATGCAACACGCGCGTGTGTGTGTGTGTGTGTGTGTGTGTGTGTGTGTGTGTGTGTGTGTGTGTGTGTGTGTGTGTGTGTGCTGAAAAGGCTGACTTAGAGCTGTTGATGTTGGGTGAAGACAGCTCTGAGGCTGCCATCTTCGCTTCTTCGACACACGCTGGCGTTTTTCTTCTCCTTCCTTCTCCAAAAAGTCACATGTTGATGTTCTTCAGCACTCGTTCTGGCCTTGATGGCCTCAGTTCTGTCTGATTAAAGGTGCTATCTGTAGAATATTGGAAATGTTCATGTGCTGCTGCTACATTAAATGTGAGAGCTATTTTTTCTTTCTCCAATTATCTCAATATTTGTTATTGTGGAATCCCAAAACGTAAAACCATGAGCCATGTAGGAGGACACAAATCTTTGTCTGCCATCATTTCTTTGTTATTTAACCTTTAGTTTAAAACGGTTCGAGCTTTGTTTCCAAACAAACATGATGTTCTGTTTTTTGACGACGTCTTTTCTGAAGAGGAATCAACACAGACTAATTCCCATCCAATCAAGACCTTCTCTGACCTGCTTTTCTTTGTTATTCTGCAATAGACCAACAAACCATAGACAACCTTCGTCATTATAGACAACACACATATGGACAACTGAAGTGATGTTTAGCTCCAATTATTCAGGTGAGTTAGTGTTCCTTAAACTCTCCAGAAAAAAAGTGTCTACTTGCTCTGTGGTCAGTTGTCAGACACGATAGTCTGCTGGGAACTCAAGCTACAGAGTTCTAACAGGACCACGGCTGTTATAGAGCTATCAGTGTCCATGCTGACTGGAGACTTGAGCCAAACTTCATAATTGTCAGCTGAGAACCACAGGGTCTCACTTTACACTAAAACACCTAGGACGTTAGTGGCTGGAAGGTAAAGATGATTTTTGTATCCAACCTTGGTTAACCAGGATTGACTGTTATAGAGTGATACTGACTGCTGATATTCTAAATCCTGTTTTTAGATTAAAGCTATGGTCTACGCTTTGTACATCTTAATAACACCGTTTATAGGGCTGTTATGGTTCTATGGTCTAATCTACTCAATATAAAGACCAAAAAGAACGTACAAAATCCATTCAGTATATCCGCTGCAAAGCTGCATTTTAGTTGACCAATCCGAACCGCGCATGGCATGGCATGTGTGGTTCGGATTGGTTCTTGAGTCCATCCAATCCCCTGTCTCCCTCGCTTTGCACCGTCATGCCCATGGTCCTACCTCGTCCTTCCCCACTACCCCTCTCACGTCAGCTCGCTGCTCAGCTACCGAAGCGTCATGGAGCCAGAGAAGACCGAAACCAGGAAGCTGTTACTGTTACCCTCCACAGGGAAGGGAAGAAAACAAAAAAGTTTCAAGGAAAAGGCTGAAGCAAGGAAGAATTATGAGCGATACAGGTGGAGAAATGTATGACCGGTGGAAAAAGCTGCAGAGGGATTTGGGACTGAAGACTGACGCTGAGACAGCTGAGTTTCTGTTGAACAGGTGATGACTTTGTTTACCACAGTGGGAGATGTCAGCTGAATAACTCTGGTTAGTCTGTGCCTATACTGGCTAATGACTGAACGCTGCTGGTTAGAACGGGTAGGCTCTGTCAATAGATTTTAGCATAAGTTAGCCACACATCTTTAGCATTGTAAACAGAACTGGTGAAGACACACAGAGAAAGGTAAAGCCTCGCCCACAGTCGGCTCTGCTCTGATCAGCTGGCAGTGGGCACACCAGAACTGCTTCGCTGGCTAATTCATGGTTTTGATCGCGCCGGTCCAATTGAAAAAGCTACCACTGTGTGTTACAAGGAGGATGACTGTCTTGTTTGTTACATTTTCTGCTGGCCGGCTTCTTGCTCTTTCGGAGGGGGCGTGTTGTTAGGAGGTGAAGAAGGGCGATACGAGCTGGGGGGCGGGATCTTGGAACATGCAGGGGAGGGGTGAGTGAGGCTGCTTTTTTCAAATGTGTCTCATCAGCCAAACTGGGTTTCAGATCGTAGACCATAGCTTTAAGTGATTAATAAAAAAGTTGGTGAAGAGTCAAAGTTGTGACTAAATACTACGCAAGGACTCAAAACAGGTAGATAGAATAGAATAGGAATAGGAATAATAATATAATAATCTATTTCTATTCTATTCTATTCATGTCCTTTAAATGAATTCTGCTTGTTGCCTTTATAGTGTCGCTATGTTTTACCTGCTTGGAAAACAAGCAAGTTACTCTAAGTCGTTCATCCCCTCCTCAATCAGATTACTGAATGCTCCTTAACAATCGTTTTATCTTGGCGCTGCTCATCTTTTATCAATCTTTTTACCTTATTCATTTATTGAAACGTTGTATTTATTTAGTCTGACAGGCTTTTAACCTTACCCAGTGTCATCATCTCCTTTAGTCTTACTCATGTTTTAACTTTTAACTCCTTGTGTTTTTTTTTTTTTTACTGTTGCTTATATGTCACCTCGTCTTCGTTTCTGTTTGTGAATCTGTCTTGTACAAGATACTCCACACATATTACCCCGTGTAGGATTGATAAAGTTGTCTGAATCTGAATCGGTAAAACTACAGAACATTACCAAAGTATTAGCTATTCTTATAAGTAATACTAGAATACAAAACTCTTATTATTATGACATTTAGTGCAGTTCTCTGTCTGCTCATAGTTTTACAGCTCATATGTTATGACCCAGGTCTCATACTCAGTGGTCTGTACACTTGTCTTTGCTTTGGGAGAGTTTCTAGTTCACTGACACAAGTTTTTATCTCAAGATTTGACATTTTGTACATGTTCACAGAAATCATATTTATCAGGACTGAGTTACTTGCGTGTTTAAACCCCTCTCTGGTGTACAAATTGGATTTCTCTACCTCCAAAAATCCATTCGTCCTCTGAGTATCTGTCAACTTGCTGATGTTTTCCAGCCACTCACTAATTTCACATGAACCTGGGAGTTGTTTACCATCCGTCAAAGTGATGCTATTTATGTAAAAATTGAGGTTTTGAGGTCATGAATCCCCTCGCTGAGCTTTATAGACCATTGTACTCTGCGGTATTTCTATTGCGAAAATGCGTTTACAGCAGAAACTGTTAACAAACAGTAGGGGGGACTACCTTGGCCAGTTTTATGGCTACTGAAAAACCTCTCACAGGAGCTTCAATCATTTCACCAGTAAAGACCAAAGACCCTCTCATCTCAACTATTCAATGTGAGCTACTTTTTGTCCTTCTCTTTTGCGCTCAGCACTTGTTTACACGTGTTTCTTCATACCGACTTTTTTTGTTTCATGAGATGAACCCTAGATGTGGTTAAACGTGTCTTTGCACATGTGTCTTTACGTGACTGTCCAGAAAAGGTCAGAGAGGACGACCGGCGTTCAGACTCACCAATAACAATGGAGTCAAGCTGTTTTGCCAACAGCTACAGCCGCTTCATGTTTTCTCAAGGCACTTTTCATCCTCACAGCCCACGCTGGTTTTTCCCACTTGTCAAAACCAATCGAGGCTCTGAAGAACATTTCCCATCTCTGTGCCCTGGTTGAGTCACTGGTACCCAGGGGAACAACACTCACACACTCACTCACACACACACACACTCTGACTGAGGTTGAATCCACTGAACCCTTCCCTCCTGAGCTTTCCTCCCGTCTCCTCAAAGATAAAAAAGATTACAAATTGGAGCTGTAACATTTCAGAAGAAGCTGTTTGTGTTTTGCAGGCTGGACCGGACAAAATAGAAGCTGTTCTTTAAACGGGAGTGTATTTACCTCTCCTCCAAATGAGGAGTGACTGGACAAACACACGCACACACACACAGCCACACCTGAATGAGCTCAGTTGGCACAGGGAGGTGTGTGTTGCTGCTGCCGTTTGCCTACGTTGGCACAGAGATGTTTAGCGATGTCAGAAAGAGTTTCTGTGTTGGCAAACAGATTACTCTGTGTTTCCGTAAAAACTCAAACTGAAGGAAATCCTCTGCAGTGAGGATGTTGGTGTAAATAACTGATAGGGGTTGATTTAAGGAGAGGAGGTTACACGTTTACTGGTAGGGGGTAAAGGGTTTTCCTTCAACGTGCAGAAAAACACACTCTGGAGGGGGACAGTACCTGTTTTTCGGAGTGTGTGCGCGCCTGCTCCTCCTGAGCGAGCACCACCTCCCTCTCTGCTGTGATCTGAACGCTTTCCCTCAGTGCCTCCTCCAGCTCCTCGATGCGCTCCTCCTTCTGACGGAGGGAGTCCTACACCAAGAGAGACACAGGAGTTAAAACAGGTTTTCACATGTTAACAATATGTTTTCCCCTTGATACTTTGTCATTACTCAAAGTATTTCTAAGGATCTCTGAAGAAGGAAGAGAGGAGAGACAACCACTTGCATGCAAAAAGTTAAATCTAATCAAATGTTTGTCTTTTTGTCAGAAAAATGTCTGAGAAGACTCAATACAAGACACATTCATCTGACAACTCCATTAAGATGTCTCATTTCATGATATCAAAATACAAAAATGATGTCTGAACTGCTTGAAAAGAGAAGAAAATCTGCCAATGAGGTAAGAAAAAAAACATACTTGTTTTGTTTTTTGTTTTAAGACATTTTTTCTTATTTCAATAAACCTGACAAACGGGCTGCCTCAAAATATTAAGCAGGCCTTGTCTCTGCCTGTTTTTAAATCCCTCCTTAAGACCCACCTTTTCTCCCTGGCCTTTGATGCACAGTAGCTGGTGACGGTATATTTATTATCATTCATTTTCATTTATTTTACTGTATTCTGATTGCTTCTTCTGCATTTTTTTATTCATTTTAATTTGTTTTATGTCTTTTAAATTGTTCCTTGTCTTTGATAATTAATTTTACTTATGTTTTATGTCTGTTCTTTTATCTCGTATTTTATTTGTTATCGTGTACAGCACTTTGTTTCGACTATGGTTGTTTTTTAATGTGCTTAACACATAAAGGTGGATTGGGTTGGATAAGAAAATTGTTCTTCCCCACTGGTGGATCTTTTAAACTTTTTTTTATTGATTGAGGAGTCATTTTTGTGCTTAAACCAGGGGTGCACTGATCACAATTCTCTGGCCAATCACTGATCACCAATATTTAAAAAGCATGACCTGCCAATACCAATTTGGGCCGGTACCAATTTAAATTTTTAATTTTTTATAACTGACAGCATGTACCTTTAATGTTCCAATCTCATTTTATTGAAAATCATTGAACAATACCTGTGAAACATTAAATCTTTATGTTTTAACTTAAACGACCAATAAAGTGTTCTGAGTTTTAGGTCTTAGAGCAAAAAGCAACAATAGCTGGCTGTCTGACCTTCCCAGAGGTATATAAGATCAGTTTCATATGTAAGGATGGCCCCATCACCAATTCCCAAAAATTAAGGAAATTGGCACTGACCGATTGATTGGTGCATGTCTAGCTACTGCTTTTCCACTTCAGAGGTCATGGACAGCTGAAGCTTTCCACAGCTGTAGCTCACGTGTAGAGACAGAACTATTCATGCACCTTTACATCTACAGGCAATCCTGAGTGACCAGTCAACTGATGAGCAAGTTTTTGGACTGTTTTGGGTGCATGCACTGAGAAGACATTCAAACTTCTCACAGAAAGGCACCTGTCCAGCCAGGGGATCACACTATTTAAGCACTGCACCACCCTGCAACCTCTAATGAGGCAACTTCAATGCCTGATTGGTTGGTTTTTGCAGCGCCCCAGCCTGATGTGGTGGACACTGATCTTTGGACCAGTGGTTCCCAAAGTGAATAAAAAACTGTTTGCATTTATATATTTCATCCATTCTTGTTAACACATAAACAAAAGTAGAGCTGTTTACAAAACCATGCAAACAGAAAATGTTTGCTCTATTTTCCACAATTCTTTGTTGAAGGCCCCCGGAGGTGACACCATCTCTAGACAGCCATCTGGAGCATTTAGAAACTTGAGGTCTAGGCAATTTTTCTGACACATTTACACCAAAGACTTAAAAAAAAAACTCTAGATAAATTTTGCAAACTTGTATACTTGGGATGTGTTAATTTTTGTCTTTTAGTCCACATATCCTAGTTTAGCCAAGTGTTTCTCCGGGTTCAAAGATGTAACATACGTATGATCTGACAACGACAGGATATTTGAATAACCACATCAGTTACGCATCTTTTCTCGTCACCTCCTGCATGTCTGAAGGGAAGCGTGGACATCCCTCATTCCATTGGTTTAAGCTTCAAATGACTCAAATAAAACTGAGGGCTTTGAGTGGATCCATGCAAGAAGCTGTTTCTGGGTTAAATGACAATGCGAACCACAAAGGGAGTTACATTTCCCCTCACCAGGCAGCTGAGTTTCTCGGTTGATTTGAGCTAAATAAATAACTGATGGAATCAGTATGGGAGAGAAAGAATGACACACTGCATTGGCCTTGAAGAAACCTCCAGGACATCTCTAAAACATGTGCAGTGAATCTGCATCCTGCCTCCGCTCCAACATTACTGTGTGTCTAACTATGCAGACTGAGCTCGGCTTTAATTGGACTAAATCTGCTTATTGTATTGAATCAAATTTACGGTTACTCTCATTCCATCTGCAGGCTCCGGTGATGGTTTAACTACGCAGAATGGCTTACATTTGACACACAATCTAGTTATGGTTGTAACCGCTGCGGTCTCATAAGTCTGAGTGACTCACACAGCTCATCTGCTCATCTGCTAACCGCACAGATTCACAGAAATGACAAGTCTTAAGCTCCGTAAACCAAAGATCAATCATAGCTGGAGGGAGAATACACACACACACGCACACACACACATAGAAAAGTGTTTTCATCTGCCTTTAATCAGACAGGCCGCTGAGGTTAACGATTACTGGAAGAGAAAGGAGAAACAAAGGAAAAATGAAGTCTGGAAATTTGGGTCAGAAAGGGTTAAACTAAAGATAAAAGTGAGCGATAACCACAAAAATGAAGAAATATGAAGAAAAGCACAAAGTGAGGAACATAATCCCACTCATGATTGTTCATCTTGTGGTCACAACACCCCGGCAGACAATTAAGAGAAGCTCCCACACCACAGGAAGCTTTTAAAACCCGCAGAGTTCAGAACTTGGATCCTTAAAGTCTCTAATTTCCTCCCTTCCTCACTTCTTTTTCACACATTTCCTCAGTTATTTCCTCTTCTCTCCATCCTCCATCTGCTTTGCCTGTCAATCATCTTCTTCAGTTAAATTTTTCCTCCCTGAATGAGAGCTGTATGTGTGTGTGTGCGGGAGTGTGTGTTACAGATACCTGACATTGCCTCAGGCTGCTTCCTGTCACAGTTGTCACATTTTGATGAAGCATTGTTGTGATAGCAGACATAAACTCAAGGTAGAACAGGAAGGAGGAGGGGAACTCTTCCTTCCTTTCTTCCTTCTTTCCTTCCTTCTTTTCTCACCTTGTAGTGCTGGGAACTCTCGTTCATGTTGTCCTCCCTCTGCTTGGCCTCCTCCATCAGTTGAGCGTTCCTGTTCTTCTCCAGCTGCTCCTTGTGCTTCATGTTGGCCACCTTCTTGGACTGGTCCTTTATCTGCCTGCACATGCACAGAAACAGATACATTAAAGTTAATCCACCACTGAAAAATTGCATGTTAACACAGGAGTCATAAAAGCTAAAACAGGTTCCAGTGATTTGAACTTCTGGATCAGATATGGTCTTTGGGAGCTGTATTAGAAATACAAGAGGCTGGCTTTGATCCTCCTCGCTAACTGGCCCGTCAGCCAGTACGGACAGTTGTGCCTCTGATTGGGTGAACTTGTAATCTTCATATCTCTAAAATTACCACCAATATGACATTTGCTTTTTCAAACAGTCTCTAGCTTTCATCTGACAATGTCATAATTGCAGCACTGAAATTAATCATATGAACATTTAGATTTTCTGCCCACAGCAAATATTTAACCAAAGTTATCCAGTAAGGTCTCACTAAACTACAGTCTGACTGTACAAAGCTCTGTACATTCTGTAAAAACTCAACAACTTTCACAGCTGACGTCTTTAAATGAATTAATTTATCAGGATGTGAAAATGTGGGAGTTCAAAAAACAAATTACAGAACACAAGACAAGACTAAAGTTATGAAACAGTGCAGAAAGGATAAAACTTAATGCGGAAAAATAGTCAGAAATGTAGGATAAGAAATATTTGGGGCTAAAAATGTTGAAAAAATCCAGATCCTGATCCTGCCAAAAAATAATCCAGACCTTTTCCCTATATCGCCCCCTAATGGAGAACATTTCCTTGATGAGAAGCAGAGTTTACTGATGTTTACCTAGCACATAACACTGCAGAAAACTGACCACTGATCATCTGTTATCAAGAGACAGTTAAGGGACAGGTGAGGTTTGATTTCATAAGTTGAAAAAGTGATTTTGTTCAGGGTTTTTTTTTCAAATCTCTAACATAGATAATCATATTCTACTGTCACAGTTAATAAATAAGTCGGTAAGAGCCGCACAAAATCAAATGTGGCCCTCTTTGAAAAAAGTCTAGACGCCTAGTGTGTAAGGTAGGCTGATCCTTTAATATTTCCTCTATACAGATCATAAAGTTGTTTGAATTAAGTTGAATTTTCAATTCAAACACTTGTCAAAAGAAGTTTTTGAAACATATAAACTATATTTTTTCCTTGTTTGATACCAGAGAACCAGGGAAATGGAGAAGCCATAAGCAATTTATCACACACACACCCACCCACACACTCACACCACCTGGTCCAACCATCCCTCTCCAAACATCTCCAGGACATGCTGTCTGTTATTTCCATTAAGATGACAGTGAAATGTGATTAACAATTTTGTGTAATACAATGCTGCAGTGTAATCCTTCAGGGCTGACATAACGTAAAGATCGGTACAGGAATTCAATAAAACGCGATGAATTAATGACGAGATGACATTTGAGATTTCTCCATGGTGGGAGGTATGAAGGTCTTTTCACGGAGGGATTACTGAGTGTCGGGAAGCAGAGGCTAAATCATCATGTTGGGAATGAAGGAGGGAGACAGAGACAGGGAGAAAGAGAGAGTCCTCATGGGAGCAGCGGGGCTGTGAGATGGTTTAATCCCAGTTCAAGCTGTCTGGAAGCCATTGTGTCTCTGTCACAGACCTATCAGCTATCACAGCAGCTTGACTTGATCAGGACATGTCATACCTTTCTCACACACGGACAAACCCGAGCTAATGCCGCTTAGGTTTAACAGAGCCTACTGAATCATGACACTGATGAAAGATAAGTCAAACAGAAAGGATGAATGTGCAAGCGTTGACGTCTAACAAAGACAAAACTCCTGACTAACTCAGTGTAATGGTGCATGAGTCTGTGGGTCTTCTGTATGTTTGCATTTCTTAAACATTAGTGTAGTAAGTCTGTGAAATGTTTATGCAAGCGTAAGCATTCCTGTTAGCTCAAACTTCCACACGCTCTTGGACAAATCCTGGTTCTGGACTCCCATTCTGTGGATTGCCGGTAAAGAGCTGACGTCAACTTGTGGGAAAAGCGTAGGGCGTGTAAGACACCGTGAGGTATGTAGGCAGATCTGTGGTTTCTTTGGACATAAAAAGGTCCTGGCTTTGACTGACCTTTAAGATAAAGAGACCCTCTTAAATAACAGCAAACACATCCATCATTAGGAGAAGCCAGAAAAAGTGTGAATGAAATTGTCTTGGAATAATGTTGTAGTGATGGTGGACACTAGAGCTGAACTGTCAAAAAAAAAAAAAAGACAGAAGAGCAGAAGAAACTGAAGAGGAACCTGAGAGTCTGTCAATAAACTGAAGAGTGAGGTTACGTTAGCTCTGCTTGGTGAGGTTGGAGTTGGTAGATGAGCACTGGTAGGACATAACCAGGATTAAAACAACTGCATTGAAAATAGGGATGTCCCAATCTGATACACTGACTGGTATTGGCGCCTGATATGGCTTTTTCTGGATGATTGCATAGCATCAGATTTCATTATGCAATCTGGACCAATCCGGTTTTATCGTGTTTTCAGCACTGTCACACTTACGGCTGCCTTAAATTAAACCAAGTTGTAAACATGCCCGCTGTGTGGGACTACTTCTCTTTGGAAAGCAATGGCAGTAAAACATCTGTATACGTTTGTAAAGTGAGTGTTCCTTGAGGAGGTACCAACAGGGCTCACTTTAATTCAACAAATATGATCCGTCGTTTACATCGGAACCACCCAACAGAGTGCGGGATTTATCCGAGAAAGGTATCTGAATAAGGTTGGTACCAGCAAAACATATAAAAAAATCAGATCGGAAGTCAAAAAATAGGTACCAGGACATCCCTAATTAAAGGGGACATATCATACTTGTTTCTCCTTTTCACTATGCCAGACTAGGATGCCTGTAAAGCATTTCTGCCCACAATACAAGTCATTTAGTTCCTTCATTGCCCCACAATAGCGTTCTCAATATCCTCATTTTAGGCCATTCTGAAGATCTCGTTGAAACGCTCCGTTTCCAGAATGACCTCCAGTAACCTCGCAACGTCACAGCCCTTTGTGCTCTGATTGGTCAGTTCTATTAGAGGGGCGGAGGGGGTGGAGCCAGGGGGCGGTTTTTGCAGCATGGCAGTATTTACAAAATCGCCATATTGGATGGGGCAGACCGAGCGAGTTTGCTGTTTGCCAAAACTTCACTGTAAGGCATTGATAGCACTAATAAAATGGCAGAGTGTAGGATACGTCCTTTTGTATTGGACCCTGAGTCAGACCCGGACGGTTCTGCAGCTCAGGAGGAAGAAAATCCACCTGGACATAGATCATCTCAGGACGCTTCTGTGTGGTGAGTCAAACCGGTACTGTAACATGTATAATTTATACGTGGAAATAAAGGCAGACTTCACCAATAAACTATTTCTATAACAGGGCTGTGTTTTAACTGCTAATTCACCATGTAAACCCGAGCTGCTCAGCAGAGCAGAGTCTCTGCATCCAGCACTCAGTCAGTCGGCTCTTGGTGGGTGTGTCCCTCGGTGGCGGTTGTGTGACTAACTGACATCACAGAGGAGGAGCTGCTTTATCAGATTACTCCAATAAAAAGAGAGGATCCTCGTGTCGTCACGAAGGTCGAAATCTCGCGGCCATCTGGCAATGATCTATTTTCAGAGGCATCAAATCTCGTTCTAGGATATCAGAAAAAAATACAATATCTCATTTTTTGAAAATTCAGGGGGTGAAAGGTCTTGTTTTCAAATTTATCATATTATATGTAAGTATTAAATCAGGGATCAGCATGATATGTCCCCTTTAAAAACAGACATGACTTTGTGGAGGAAATCAGTTCCGGCCCTGCGTCCCAAAATTCAAGTTAAAAAGGAAACCCTATATAAGCATGATACAGAAAAACAGTGGCTGATGTAGACACCAGCCTGTTAAAGATGGACTGAGAAGAAGTAAAAACCTGCCCTGTAGTTTGACAAATCACAATTTGACTTTCCTTTCTGAAATCACAGATGCTACACCTCCTACTCTGAATAGGAGACAGACCACCCCACTGGTTTTCAGCGCACAGTTCAAAAGCTTCCATCCATGATGGTTTGAAGAGTCTTGGGTAGGGCTGCACGATTATCGCAATCGCAATCGCAATCGCAATGTCAGCACATGCAATTACGTAATCGCAAAAGAGGATATCGCAATCGCAATCGCAATGTCAGCACATGCAATTCAGATTTTTCTCCATGATAACCAAGCAAGTCTGTAGACTCATCATGACACAACTTTTTTTATTAAATCGCAAGCACAATCGCAATCGCAATATTGTCCACCTAATCGCAAATCGCACCTTTTCCCCAAATCGTGCAGCTCTAGTCTTGGGTATCTGAAGAAACATCTGCTCCCAAAAGTCAATGCCTTTTCAAGTCCTACCTAACATTTTTCATCACAACAATGCAAAACCACAATCTAGATTCACTACAACAGCACACTCTGTAGTTGAAGAATCTGGGTGCTGAACCAGTTGGTCTGGACTTGTCACTTCATAACAAGATTTAGCACATCATGTCACACAAAAACCAACAAAGGACATCCTGTATCAGACAAAAACAGGACATCTCACCTTCAAAACTCCAGAAACTAGTCTTTTCTGCTCATAACAGCCTTTATTCAAATTCCCACAATCTCCCTGCATGCTGTTTCACTTATTTTATTTCCACAGCTCTACTCCTCTGAGTGCTTTCTGAATTCACACGAGTATACGGTTAATTTGTTTACATATACTTATTCTAGAGTTTCAATATTTTATAACCTCCCTCCTCCTCCTGTCTTCTTTCCCGTCCGCCTAAGCCATAAACTAGCTGCTAAACTAACCTTAAGCAATAGCCATCAAGTGTTTTTCACATCAGTATCACTACCAGAAAACTTGAGAAATGATATTGGCAGAGAAAGGTAAAATAAAATCCTAAATGTGTTTGTTGAAAGGTCCAGGGGGCCCAATTCCAAGGCGTCCAGAAAAATTTAGAACCTTGGAAGACAACTTGAATGCGTCAACGGAGCCAAAACCGCTCTGCAGCACCTGGCTGCTCAAAGCTCAGAGAATAATAATAAGATGTGTGTGCACATGTGGTTTATACCATGTTATTTTTCTATGGATCCAAATGAATTTATATTTTGCATCACTACAAAATTAAGTGCACAGTGTGATGCATTTTTCTTTGTTTCCTTTGTTTGCACTCGATGTGGGATAAAACTATTCAAATATTTGGGATTAATTTTGTGCTCTCCACCCTGTGTGAGTGTGTAACAGGTCATAAACATGCAGGAATGTTCCTATTGGATGATTTCCAGGAAGCATCTGGTGAGCTCTCCGAGGTTTCCCCCTTCATGCTACATTTACTGAACGTATGTGAGTGTCAGGAAAAGACTTGTAGATCACAAGGTTTCCTGATCGTTTCAACACTCTCCCTCTTTCTTCTTGCCTTGATTAATCTTTGCATTTGTTCAGATCAAACCTGCCTCTTTTTCTGCACAGTAATTCATAATCATTAGCATGAAAAGTTATCATTTGTTTGCTTCTGACAAACTCAGGAGGACAAATGTGGTTCGCCTCATCACACTCTCCCCGTCTCCGGATGCAACATTAGTCTTTCCTCTGGATGAAATGTTCTCATCAGACCATGGACCACTTCTTCTCTCATTTCCTCCTCCTGATTCCTTCAACTTCCCTTTTGTCACTTCAGTCTCCTTTGACTTTACTCTCCCTGAAACTCTTCCATAGCAATACAAACTCCATTCTCTATTGTGTTTTATTCTTCAGTAATGTTTCCAACCAAGAGTGTCATCATCACACCTGATCATATGTAACATATGATGCAGGATCAGGATTTCATCTGAATGTTTTTCAAAATCAGACTTTTTTAAGTACACCTGTCCAACTGCTCATTAATGCAAATTTCTAATCAGCCAATCACATGGCAGCAACTCAATGCATTTAGGCATGTAGACATGGTCAAGACAATCTACTGCAGTTCAAACTGAGCATCAGAATGACTTTGAATGTGGCATTGTTGTTGATGCCAGACGGGCTGGTCTGAGTACTTCAGAAACTGCTGATCTACTGGGATTTTAACCAACAACCATCTCTAGGGTTTACAGAGAATGGTCCCAAAAAGAGAAAACATCCAGTGAGCAGCAGTTCTGTGGGCCAAAATGCCCTGTTGATGCCAGAGGTCAGAGGAGAATGGACAGACTGGTTGGAGCGGATAGAAAGGCAACAGTAACTCAAATAACCACTGGTTACAACCGAGGTCTGCAGAAGAGCATCTCTGAACACACAACACGTCCAACCTTGAGGCAGATGGGCTACAGCAGCAGAAGACCACACCAGGTGACCCTCCTGTCAGCTAAGAACAGGAAACTGAGGCTACAATTCACACAGCAACACCAAAACTGGACGATAGAAGATTGGAAAAACGTTGCCTGGTCTGATGAGTCTGGATTTCTGCTCCACATTCAGATGGTAGGGTCAGAATTTGGCGTCAACAACATGAAAGCATGGATCCATCCTGCCTTGTATCAGCGGTTCAGGCTGCTGGTGTAATGGTGTGGGGGATATTTTCTTGGCTCACTTTGGGCCCCTTAGTACCAACTGAGCATGGTTTAAAGTCCACAGCCTACCTGAGTATTGTTACTGACCATGTCCATCCCTTTATGAGCACAGTGTACCCATCTTCTGAAGTCTACTTCCAGCAGGATAACGCTCCATGTCATAAAGCTGGAATCATCTCAGACTGGTTTCTTCAACATGACAATGAGTTCCCTGTACTCAAATGTCCTCCACAGTCCCCAGATCTCAATCCAATAGAGCACCTTTGGGATGTGGTGGAACGGGAGACTCTCATCATGGATGTTCAGCCGACAAATCTGCAGCAACTGTGTGATGCTATCATGTCAATATGAACCAAACTCTCTGAGGAATGTTTCCAGTACCTTGTTGAATCTATGACACCAAGAATTAGGGCAGTTCTGAAGGCAAAAGGGGGTCCAACCTGGTACTAGCAAGGTGTACCTGATAAAGTGGCCGGTGAGTGTACATTCATTGAAAGATGTTAGCTGTAAGAGCTGTTAAGTTTCTGCAGGATGTAGAGAGCTTTACTTTAATACAAGTAGCCTGTGTACAGTCCTAACGTAGTTTAGTAAGACACTAACACGTTGTAAGATGAAAGCTGAATGTGAATGTGCCTGACTGTGGACAAGCCCAACTTAGAAACTTTAACATTTTACTCCCTGTTTTAGAGATCAGTAGTTTCTTCTTGAACTTGATGGCTCTGCTCTCTGTAGGCAAAGTTCCATTTGAAGCAGTTTTAAAATGCAAAATACTTCCTTCATGACCTCTCTGAAATCACTTTCAACAACTGAAGGAAAAAACCGCAGAAGGAGGAGGAATCACAGGAGAGTTCACTTTACCCACAACGCTGTAAACACCACTTGTAAAAGAGCAGAGAAACCACATCCGTGCACAAAACCATACACTCATTGACACTTCAGAGGGAAGGGAAGGCAGAAAATTAGCCAAAACTGTGATGAAAGGAAGGGGACACACTTCTTGCTCGGTGCCATGGACTGTTCCAAACACAACCTGCTTTCTATCTGAGCCTCTGAGCTGGACCACACACTAATATTCAGAGTGCACACACAGATCCGAATGCATCAGCACGTAACATAACATAAAGTAAACATGCACGTTGACAGCACTTTGAACTGTGAGAGATTTAGAGACTTCAAAAATGCCCGTTCGCACTGACCTCAAACACACTCATATAAGTTATATATAAGTTAAATATAACACACACAAACACAAACTATACAAACAGAGAGTTCATTAAAATTTAAAGATGAAAAAAAATATTAAAAACTGCAGCCAGTACTTTAAATTTTAACACACACACACACACTAACACACAATCTCTCCAATAAAAACTGTTCTAAGCTTCCTCATTAGCATGCAGCTGATATTCAGGGAGCCACATTAAGGTAATATTAATATTACATTTGGAGTCCTGTATAAATATTTGATCAGAAATGCTCCGGGGTCTTGTGTATGTTTACTGCACATAGTTCACCCAACATTAACATCAAGGATTTCCTCTAAAACAGTTTGAATTCTGTTTTTCTTTTGAAAATACAGGAAATGTTGGTTTGGTTTACTGAGCCCATAAAGGCATAAGACATGAAACGAAAGATTCAAAAACACATTACTTTGGCCTCTGTTAGTTCAGGGAAGCTTTCAGCACAAAGAAAAGATTTTTAAGGGAATAAGGAGAGAGGAAGCAGTTTGTGGAGAAAGTCAAAAGCGAAAGAAATGAGGTTTGAGGGCAAACTTTCACGGAGCGGGTCACTAAAATCTATAGCCATAAAAATCCTACGATACTATAGCAGAACTCTTTCTTTAACAGCTTGGGTTTCTATGAAAATAAACCACTTTTACAGCATGTATGTAGAAGTCAGAACTACCGAACTAAAAGGAAAGTGTTTAGATAACAGTAACAGTGTATGCATGTGACAGAGAGCTGGAGTTGATCTTGGCTGCGTCTTTGTTGAACATGGAGAACAACAGAGCCTCAGACTGAAACACTGACACTCTGTACTTCAGTCTCAAATTCATCTTTGATCTGAACTCTCGATTGTAACTTAGTTAAGTCAACAACACAAAGACGAGGACTTTTATAAAGTATCAATAACTCAGAGCGGATATAGAATACAATGATGAGGCCAAAGGCAGCAGCGCTGAGAAGCACTTTCACTTAAAGCTGACAGGATACAGTTAAGATCCCCTGAACCTTCAGAGGTTTCTGGTTCTTTTCTCTGTTTTAGGTTTGAGGCTTTGATGGTTTTGTTGTATGGCCAATGAGGAAAGTATAAACATATTCGTATATCAACAGACGTCTGTTTTAGGGATGCATGATATGATCGGCACAATATCGGTATCGGCTGTTAAAAGCTTAAAAACACGTTTATCGGTATCGGCAGATATGAAAATTTCTGCCGATAAGCACAGCCAATAAGGAGCTATTCGGTTAGGATTATTATTATTTTCCATCTGAAAAATAAGCTCCTTAAATAAAATGTAGCACTTCATTTATTTGCACTGCAGAGCTCTGAGTCTGTCACCAGGTTGTTACAGTAGCTAAAAAATAATCAAATGCAACTTGGTTATGTTTAAAAATGCATTGTACATTTAAAGTTCACGTGATCTAAAGAAATTATTTTTCTGTATTTCAATACTGAATGTCTTGAGTTTGAAAAAACATGGTAAAATGGTAAAATAAAATGTTTTTTGTCTTGTTTTATGTGTGTTTCTTAAACAAATAAGACCGTCACAATTAGAGTAACATATAAATTCCAGTAGAGGATAGACTTAGCTTTCTTTACAGTGAAAAAAACAAACAAACTTGTGATTATCAGTATCGTTATCGGCCAAAAGGGGTTTCGATATATCGGCATATCGGATATCAGCAAAAATCCAGTATCGTGCATCCCTAGTCTGTTTGCCAGCATCTTTCATTACCCATCTTAATAATCTGCATAAGACACTTGATTCAGATTAATTTCCACTAACATGAACAACACCAGAGACAGACTGGCCGCGTCACGTCAAATCTATCTGGGGAGAAGGAATCAGAGAGTTTAGCTCCTACTGTAAGATAAAGTCAAACCGTTAGCTTAGCATCATATTGAAAAACAATCAGCCTTAATGATAGTTAATTGTGTTAATTGTGTGTTTTGCTGGTTTAAAGAAGATTAGCCTGCCTGTTACTACTGATGCTACCTGTTGTAAACACCTTGGGAATTATGTGGCTGCAGAGAAAAGCATGAAACTAAAAGTAAATTCATATTTCACTGGTTTTATTTCAGATTCAACCACTGCTTTCATTTTTTTCCAGTTTGGAAGGCTTCTTGCTCAGGTCCTGACCTCATTTTTCATAAATTATCTGAAAGAAATTAAATCATTACAACTTGGCGTCTGCGACTGTTACATGTGTTTTCTTTTTCTGCTTAAAAAATGACCTTAATGATGGAATAATTATGAAAATAGCTGTTTTGTAATGTCTACATCAATCTGTTAATCAACTTATCTCCTCAGCTCAAGTGTCTATGGAATTTTGTTTTTTGCAGCACTAAGTTTGTTTGTGGTTCCATAACATTTTGTTTAACTAATGAATTTAAACAAAATAATCAGTAATAAAGTTGAAGTTGTAACATGCAGACTTTCTTTTATGTAGAGCAGAAATTATCTCTGCATTCAGCATTAGAGCTGTGTTTTATGAGATTTAACCACCGCAATGAGATTCCCAGACTCAATCTATGGGAAATCAGAGGCTCACCAATTAATCCTTTTCTACAACTTTGGCTTTAATGAGGTCAGGAGACAGGAAAGAACTGGAAAAAAATGAGTTAATGAGTGTGTTTTATGTTTGTGAAATCAAAAAAAGTGCAAGTTTGGATGAGACAACAAAACAAAACTAAACAAATAGTTTCTAAAAAGCTAGCTCTTCCTAAAAATTCATTTATTTCTGGGGAAGGTTTGTATGTGTTTATGCTGTTAATTTATTTAATTCTGCATTTGATCCTCACTGCAACGTTGTCACCTATTAGCTGCAAAAGTCCTTTGTGTGTGTACACGTGTGTGTGTGTCTGTGTGTCTGCTTGTTGTCACCCATTAGCTGACAAATCCCTGCACCACCTCACTGCTCAGAGTCACACGGGACCTCAAAGGGATCACACACACATACACACTCAAACGCACACACACAGGCGCACTGCAGAAACAATGCAATTCCTTTTAATGCTACAGAAACCTTGATGTCAGACGTTTGGCAGTGGATGAGGAGTTCCTTAGCTCCAGATCAAAACAGCCAGAAAAAAAGCAAGGCGAAAAAAGGAGCACAAAAAAAAGGGACAGAAGAAGAAGAAAAAGAATTCTTCTGTCGTCTACCAGATGCCATTGCAACGCTAACTTTTTCTTTAGTTTCTCCCCCTCCAGAGTTGAATCAAAAAACACCGGAACAACAGCGATGAAAAGACTGACAAGGCGGCGGGGGGAACAGTGGCTCTGCCGGTTGAAAAAGAAAGAAAGAGCAAAAAGAAAGCTGGCACCAGGGAGACCTTTTACAGCAGAGCAGAGTGTACGAAACACTCAGACCACCAGATTTATGCAGGAAACAGAAGGAATAAGTGGTTATTATGTGGTGGATCGCAATGTGTAGGTCAGAGAAATTTTAATATGACTGTGATATGTCTGTTACAAAAGAGCGATTTCAGGCTTTGCATGCTGAATTCTCATTACAGAGGCACCTCCTGGGTAGAGACGGGAATATTTTAACTGAAGAAAGAGAAGAAGAAAGACTTTTTAAAGTCTTGGGTTATGCATGATTCTTTTTAATGCCAAAATATAAATTAGAGTCACTTTACTGACAAAACTAAATAAATCCTTTCTATTTAATATGAAGCTTCAGCCAGGAGCTGGTTAGCTTAGCTTAAAAAGAGGAAAACAGATATCCTTGTTCTATAAAGGTGAGAATCCTGTGAACTACCTGCCTAAAGCTCTTTATTGAAATGTGCAGACTTATTCTTTAATCTTCCCAAAAGCGGGAGCATAGAAACCAAAACTTGCTCTTTTAAGGATGGATTTTAGCAGCACGCTTCCTTAGCTTGAAGCCGCACCTCGCTGGAGTCTGAGACAATTGTCCGGCCACCTCATGGTGACAACAACAGGTCATTAAAAAAAGATAGGACGATACAGAAGTGCTGGTGTGCTGGAATCTCATAACTTTAAATACAGCTGGACGAGGGGGGCAGCTTTGTGAGAGCTGTTGCAAGTCTAAGCTAGGCTAAGCTAACAAAAAGATCATTTAGGTTTCTATGAACTGTCAAAACTCTTTCTCAAAATGAATGTAAAATATTTAGGGCTGCCACTTTAAAGCGTTAATTAGATTAATTAATTACACCCCAAATTAATGCATTGTGAAAATTACCGTGATTAACTCATTGGCTGTCAGGCATTTTCAGAGCATCTTGAATGATCTTTCAAGACCCAAATGATACTGTTTTCTCTGACTATGTAAACACCAAAACTACCTAAGAAGAGTGGACTCTCTTCTTTTATGACTCTCTTCCTGTTTGTGATCCAAAAAAAAAGACAAAATGTACTTTTTTTGATTGCTTTTATCTCAGGCGCTCCATCCTTTGATCCTCTCCATGATCTTCATCACTTTTTCACACAATGCATCGCTCTTTCTCTCTGAACTACTTGAACAGTAAGAGTGTGATCTGCCTGAACTTTTCTTACTTGCAGCATCTCACTTTGCCTCTGTCATCTCACATCTTCTCCTCATATCCATGCTGAGCTCTCATCCAAAGAGCGCACTGCTCTCACCCACAGTAGTTAATGAGCATGATTTTGATTGACAAGCACCGCCAGACCCTGCCTCTATAGACCTCAATGGCAGCGAAAAAATGTGGATTTCCAAATCTTCTCTTCTTTGTGTATTCATTTGATTAGTCATGCTTTTAATTTTGCAATGTCTTTGAATTCAAATTCTTTATTTGGGGACCTTAAGCAGAATGAGAACAAAATGAAATTAATAGAATTAATTAATTACAAATCCTATAATTAATTATCTTAAGTTTTTTAATCGTCTAACAGCACTTATTATATAATTTCAATGTTACAGACTTTAACTAGCACTCCATTTGTTGTTGTTGTTGCTATGTCTACCACTGTGCTTAGCTGATAGCGCTGAAGCCAAACTGTTGGAGATACTTACAGAAGTCTGGATACAACAGAGGCAAAATACTATAAAGGAAGACAGCTGGTGCAAGACTATGGAGGCTTTTGAGGAGGAAGTATAAGACATGTCTCTCTTCACTTATTTTGGGCAACATGAGAGCTCTGCTTAACAAGATGGAGGAGCTAACAGGGCTAGCCAGGGGTCAGTTGGTGTTTGGGGGATGCAGTATGGTGTCCCTTAGGGAGAAGTTGCAGCATCAAGATATTTCCAACCACACTTTTATCATCGATGGCTTGCAGGGGGTCCAGGCTGACCAGAAAACCAATGAACTTCCTGGACGTTAGCAGTATTACCTGCCCAGGGGGATCTTACATGTGATACTGGTAGCTGTTTACATACGCCCTTCGTGTAACATTCCCAGCACTTTCATAACCTTACTGAAGACAGAGCACCTCAAATTTTATTTTACATTTTATATGCACTTTCTATTAATATACTCAATTGTGTAGGCACCTGTGACAAGTGAATTTTCCCCTAAGGAGATAGATGAAGTATTTCTGATTCTGAAGTAGTCCAGATGTACCAATTCTAGTAATTTTGGGATCTAAATATCCATTCAGGAAAAATTAAAGATTTTATAAACCCTAAAATAAAAGTAGAACTTCCATAAATTCATCTAAAATTTGCCCAGCCATAAAAATTCCTCATGGTGATACTGCTAGAAAATGTGCTTTTGTTCGCTTTGAAAGCTTGAAATGTGAACTTAGCCCTAAGATGGTGACAAGAGTAGCAGGGCAGGTGGAAGAGAGACACGGGAGCACTTCCTCTTCAAAGACGCAGTGATGTGTCACAGAATGAGAGCAGAGTGAAAGTCAAGGTGTCTCCTTCAAAGAAAGACGGAAAGACATGACGGGAATGATTAAAAACAGAGTTTATGACAGAGTGGAGGAGATGAGAGAGCGTCTCAATGCAAGGACGAGAAGTGTGACAATGAAGGAGAGCGTGATGAGAGAAAGAGAGGCGAAGAAAAATAGGCATGCTGTACTAACCTTGAGGCAAGACTGGGTAGAGCAGGAGGCAGTGTTGCATTGTAAAGATAAAAGAAAGAAGAGAGAAGGAGAGGGTGAAAGAGTTGAGTGCTAGGTTAGCTTGATCACAATTCAAAGAGGAAAGAAAAGAGAGAACAGACAGACAGACAGTGAACTACAGACAGAAGCAGGGAGACAGGCATTAGCAGGCAAACAGGCACACAGACAGATAAAATGCAGGCGTTTCGGCTCAGTATGAGGGTTAGAAGAGGCCGGCTCACCTCACATGGCCTCTATGGGAACATACACAAAGAAAACAGCACACACAAACCATAGAAAACGAGCATTTAGCCAATCAAAGCATGAGCTGCGAGCTCGCTCATGATGAGTTATTTCAGCTTCAATAGCTTCTGATACTGCAGACGACTTCCCTCACTCCCCGCTGGGGGACACTTGAGAAGCACGCGGCTCCTCGGGATCATGAAGCAGTCTCAACCAAAGGGCCTACAGCGGGTAATCATCAAGATATGAAATCTGAAGAAAATTTGCTTCCTAAATTGGTCGACCTCAAAGGTTTTCCACACGATCGCTCCTCGTATGTTTGGTTGAACTGGCAGAGCCCGAAACTCTGGGGCGAGTTTTTGCCTGGGAACGCACACTAATGATGCCGTGCCAGAGACAAATTGTCCATTACAGAACAATATAACACGCAATAAACTTCTCTAATTTCCCATTACTCAGGTTTATACTCTTCATCTCTGTAAACCGCTTTCATTTTTCTCTCCATTTCTTCCACTCTACGGCCTTTTCTGTCAGCTTCGTTCTGTTTCTCTCTCCCTATCGTGGTATCTGTTCTTCTTTCCTCTCCCTCTGTCTCCATCCGTTGTTTGGTTTGTGTCGTGTTGTTTTTCTTCCCTCCTCCACCTTCTTTTCCCTCTTCCTCTTTCCCTGTTTTCCACTCATCTTTCCAAATCCTTTATTTTGGCCCTCGTGGCAAATTTTCAGCTCCATTTCCCCTCAGTGTGAAGTCACCCAGTCTGCTCCAATTACCATCCTAGTTACAGAAATAAATAACCTGGTACCATTACAGCTGCGTTTACGCTGCAGAGACGGTTGATTTTTCACCTTGTTCAGACTCTGTGTAATCTTTTTATCAGTAGCGTTCACCCCACTCTCTTGTAGCCCAAGGTTAGCCTTGTTGTCTAGCTGAGAGATGGCCACAGGCTAGTGTATCCTCCTCTGATGTACCTGTTAGCTCCAGGCTAAGTATGATAATTCACAGAGGGGTGAGGCAGCCCTGGGATAAAGTCAGGATTAGTACACTTTGTGCTGTAGGGTCAGTGCTTGCAGCTCCTGATGCTGCGTGCTGGTTATATTGTATTAATCTAACATGGTTTGAAAATGTATGGCTCTCCAAACTACTTTTACAAATAACGGATGTTTTTCAATGCAGGTCTTTTTCCCTATGGTTTCCACAGTGTGACTATAATTCTCCCCAAATATCACTATACTTTGGTGGTTGTTATTAACTTCAGTTCAAAGAAAGAATAAAAGACCCAAGGTATGTTTGTCTGCACAAATAAAAGCCGCCAACAGCTAGCCTTGCTATGATCCTCCACTGATTTATTTAACTATTTACTCTTAAAGCTGGGGTGTCCAAACTTTTTTTTTTTAGAGGGCCTCATCTGATTTTATGAAAACGTCTGAGGGCCAGCAGCTCCTACTGACATATTTATTTACCCTCAAAGTAACATATGAATGGTATATTTGACAACTATTTCTTTTAGTGATTTCTCAAATTATTTTTCTTGTGCCTTCATTACAGACTTATGAAATGGGGACTCACGTGTCTTTTACTTGTCTCTTGATTCCAGATGATAAGTGGTCTGTTTTCTGCAGTGTTTCCCATTGGGGAGCCATATGGGAAAATGGGTCAGGATTTTTTTTTGATCAAACTCAGAATCAAGATTTTATCAGGATTGATTTTCAGGATGTTTTTAACCTCTTAAGACCCAAGCTTTTGTTTGTCTGGTGTGCAATTTTTAATTCACCTTGCTGTTTGGGATAAATAAGACCTAATAAGTATAACTAAACTTGGTCTTTGTACGGGCAGTTTGATTATTTGTCTTATGAGTTCTCTATTCGTTGTTTGTTGGTAGCGTTATTGTACTTGAAAATGTTGTTTTTTCACTATAACAGGTGTATTATTGTGATTTCACCAAAAGATGATGTGGGCAGTGTCCCTTAATGTGGCTAATCAGTCAAAGTTTAAAGAAATGATCATGAGAGGCAGAAATGTAATGTCCACATATGTGGACGCTGGATCTTAAGAGGTTAAGACTATTTTTACCCACAAACATTTTCAGTTCCATAGGTAACACACTGTAACATAAAAGCTAGGGGCTGTATGAATACAAACCATAGGCAATGATTGTTATCCTGAGCCTAACTTTTTTTTTTTTTTTTTTGAAGTTTTACTTAGTTTTAATGTTTCGTTTAGTTACTTTAACCTATTTTGACAAAAACAAATATTCTTATTTTGAATTTTGGCAGATCCAATGTTAAACAGTTTTATTACAAAACTTCAGGGGCTAAAAACAGCTTTTCTAGTGATTAAGCTAGCATGAGCATGAGCACCAGCTGTCACTTCAGACTGTAACAGTTATCATGAAAGTCATTGTGCGGGGAAATTATAAACCCTTTTTCCATCTGATTGCCGTTTGTATTCTGGATAGAGCTGCACTTGTTCATTAAAGGGTATTATCATTGATGGATGTACAGCTTAAAGCTGTAGCAACAGTAACTAAGGGGGAGGGGCTTAACAGAGAGTCACTTCTGCTCTTTTCTGACCATTTCACCTTCGCCAATGTTTAACCACATGCCAGACTAAGCCAGGGACATTCCCCCCATTATACATCAATCCGCTCAACGGGACCACAAAATGTGAAAATATAAAAAGCATTGTACATCATAACACCCTGTTATGTAACCTCCACAAACCGCTTTCCTTACAGTAATGATTGTGGAGGAAAGTTACATTTCTTCATAAAAATCTACTTCATCTTCATTTGACTGTTACAGGATACTGTGGTCACGCTGACACTGGCAAGGCAGGATTTAATCGCTTTACAGTTTCCTCAGATTAGCCTCTGAGTTTGAGATGTTCAACATGAGCTGTTTTATTTTTGTGGGAATAATCTTGGAGAGAGGAGTATTATCCAAATACATGTGACAAAAGGAGTTAAAGTGCCACATTTGCACCTTTGTGCAATCTTAAATGGTTGTTGAGTTACATTGTAATGTATCCACAAGGCTTGTGCTGCTGTTAATCAGTACGGTAGTCACTGACACACAAACGCAGTCAGAATCTGAGAGTTTAAAGTCAGCAGGTGAGGAATTTTTACATTTTGTTTATGTTGAATACCCTGACTGAGACAGAGAGGAGGACGTGATTCTTCCCAAAATCATTAACAACCATTAGTCTTAGAGTCAAACTAAGGAACACAGACAGAAAGTGGGAGCGTGTGTGTGTGTGTGCGTGTGTGTGTAGGGGGGGAGTTTTGAGTGGGAGTGGATTGAGATTGTGTCCAACAGGAGAAAAGATTAAGGAGACATGGTAGACAGAAAGCATACGATAGAGTTGAAATCAAAGGCTTCATGAAGAATTCAGACAGACAGTGGGAACAGATTTCATAAGCGCAGACGGCTCTGATCTCTCAAAGTTTACTTTAACAGTTCTCACTGAAACATCAGATGAGCTAAAGACGCCTGACCTTTCTTCACTCAGTGAAACCCACAGAGGCTCCTTACAGGGATATGCACAAAGAACAAACAGGTGGAACAAACAGAGGGGAATAAATACTCAGGTAAACGGATAAAACAGAGATGCAGGCAGCATGCATACAGAAAGACCCTCAGATAAAGACAGAAGAACAGAGTAAGGTTAGGATTCACTGATGAGGTAGATATGAGCTGTGTCCCATTTCAGAGGCAGGCTGATTGCATCTCAGTGACGCATTTTGAAGGCTTTACACATGCCCGAATTTAGGGTGTGCCAAATCAAACAAGCTGCTGGACCCTCATGTGGATAACTTTCAAATCTGGGTTGTTGGTTTTAACTGTATGAGCAGCTGCCAATACAAAAAAGAGATTTAAAAAAATCCAATGGTGCTTTGAAACTTCAGATGATCTTAAAGTTTTTCAGGAACTAAAAAGACGTCAGTTCAGGACGAACCAGATCCTTGTTCGATTCATTTCTGCTCTGTTGCATTTTGACTGCGTGCTTCCTAATCTGAGGCTTGAGGAGCCCCTGCCCTTCAAACCCCAAAGATGAACCTCTTCTTGTTCATCTTGGGCAGTAAAACATCAAAGCTGTTGACCCTTGGGTTGAATCCACTTCTAACAGTGTGTACCCACCAAAAGCGTTGCAAATTTTTCGCACGTTGATATTACAAAGTCAATTCAAAACCGCAAATTGACACTGCGTCAGGGCGAGCATAGAGCGGCGTCAAGCGTTGAGCGGTGAGCGTTTCCAGCAAAAAAACGCTCGCTGCTCACCGCTCAACTTGAAATAATTGAACTTTTCGAGCGAGCGAGCATCTTGACGCGCCGGGACAGCAGATCAGCGTGGAGATCGTCACTGATGGACAGGCGGTCCGCAGCTGGGGTGGAGCGCCTGTAGTTGGTATCCAGGCGGGAGATCCTGGCACCAACCCTGGATAGCAAGTCTTCAAACTGGGCAACAGTCAGCCTCAAGTACCGCTGAATTTGGCTGTCGTCCAGATGCAGCTCCTGCAAGAGACGGTGGAACTCACCGAGCTCACATCGTCTCCGTAGGGTAGCATGCATCCAGTACCGACGTCGGCGCCTAGCCCACAGCTGACTTCTCGACAGCAGGTACAGAGCAGTGATGGTGGTGATCGGAGCCATGTTCGACGATGAAGTGATGATGGCGGACTTTTCGTGCAACGAAGCCGCGGCGAGCGGTAAGCGTTTTTTGCATATTTGTACCAGCGTCAAAACTCAAGCGTCTAGCGCGCCGCGATTTCACTTGACGCGCGAATACATTCGCTCTCAACGCAACGTAATGCTTGCTTTTTGTTGTTCATTCATTCATTTTTTGAACTGCTTATCCTGTTCAGGGTCGCGGGTGGCTGGAGACTATCCCAGCTGTCATTGGGCGAGAGGCAGGGTGCACCCTGGACTGGTCACCAGTCAATCACAGGGCTGACACACACAGACAGACAACCATTCACACACACTCACCCCTACGGACAATTTAGAGTGATCAATTAATTTTTTAACAGTAGGAGGAAGCGGGAGGACCCAGAGAGAACCCACCCATGCACGGGGAGAACATGCAAAAAAGGTTCACCAGTCAAACTGGGAATCGACCCACTGACCTTCTTGCAGCCCGGTTTATTGTTGTTAGTAAAATACAATCTGGTGACAACACATTTCATTTTATTTTGAAAGTCAACCAAATGTGTTGATGTGGTTTTAGTGCTCGACTCCCTGTCCTGCTCAGTCTGCTCTGTGAAAACTGGTGCATTGTCGCTTCTGCACCTGGTTAAAATAGAAGTCTGTGTATCTGATCCTAAAGATGAAATGCAGCCAGAATGCAATGGAGCAGAAATGTATTGCCCTGACGGTTGGTAAGTCCCACAGCCTAAAAGGTTGCTATGTGACAGTGATCATTTCAGTTTGGCCTGAGAGGTTGGCACAGCCAGGAAAACTGAATCCTTCAAAGGACCCAACCTCTGAATCAGGACACAGCCCCATAGTATATAAGAGACAAGTTAGGTAGAAGAGAAGTAGTTAGAAACAGACAAACCATTCCCATTAGCACAGAATACCAACAACAGAAAAATACTGAGAGTTGTCCAGACTCCTGGTGAAAGAAAGAGTGCGTTAAACTCTGCCAGTCAGGCATCCTCTACTGAAAGTAAAACAAAAGTGAGGCGTGAAAACAGAGCCACTAAATGAAAGAGTTGCATCATTGACAGGAGCAGAGGCTCAAAGAGTTGCACAGCAGAGACTCTGGTGCCATACTGTGCCCCGGTTTTACAAACTTCAGGGAGCAGTCGTGCTGCGGTGTAACAGAGGACAGAAACTTCTACTGATGCACAGACGTGTAACAACACAACTCGCCTGAAACTGAACTTCAGGGGAATTTTTTTTTCTTCTTTTTATTCTGCGGACAGTTCCAAAAGATGTACGAGAGAGGCTTTGTGAGCATGCAACTGTTGCTGCAACTCTTTGATTGTGATTATTAGTGAACATACTCAGCTCAGTCTCATGTGGAAAAGGCTTGGAGACGTGAGATCTTTCTTGAAAAGTTTATTATTTCACCATCATAAAGGAAATATGAATTTGAGTTACTTGTTTTATATAAATCCAAAGACATGTTTGATTCAAAAAATGCCAAATAGGAGCAAATCATTGTTTTTAAAGTAACAGGCAGTAATGAGCTTGTTTTGCTCAGATGAGGCTGAAAACACATCCAGCCTTACATACTGTATCTATCGGATGTCCTCTGACAACATTTGGGTCTCAATGGAAGAACCTCTGACTCAACTTGTGGTTCTGTGGTCTGTTGATGTTCACTTCCGAATGAGAAAAACTGAGCCACTTAGGGTAAAACGCTCTGTCAAATTTGTTATTGAAGCATTTATTTCCATATTACTTTTCCACATGAGGCTGGTCTCTTTCTCAGTGCTCTAATATCCCGTCCTTAGACAAGCAGAGTGAGTTTTGTCGTGCATCCGCCCTACAGGGCCACCAACCACTCACGTGCCCAGGTAGTCCCACACCAGCCCCCCCACTGGCTGCTGAGAGGCAGCAGAGGGAGAGGCCTGGTTTCTTGACGGCTGAGAGCGCCATAGATGGGAGGATGAGGGGTTTCTGGGGATGATGGGTGCACGCACACACGTACAAAGGAACCAAAACGCACTCACGCAGATGTAGAACCACATTTTAGGGTACACACGTTAAAATGAGGTAATGAAGACGGAAAAGATGAGTGATGTCAGAAGAAATGAAGCCGAAGCGAGAGGAGAAAAACGGGGGAAAGAAGGGTGAGAAAAAGGGGCGGCTCAGGAGTTAGTTCCAGAGAGATTCCCACACACTGCAACAGTTTGAAGCTTTAAAATGAATGGAAAATAAGCGTAATACAAAATTTATAACTCAATACAGCACGTTAGGACAGTCATTGTTGATTTTTCATTGGTTTAGGTTGAAAAAGAAAAGAAAAACTTAGTTATTACATCGTGAGTCAGTTTAATCACTTTTGCTCCACAATGATTAATCTCCCTCTCACCTCTCCAACTCGTGAATCTTTTTCTCCTTGTCGTTCTTTTCGTTCTCCATCTCCCTCAGGATCTCCAAAAGCCGCTCCACCTCAGACTGCGCTCTCCCAGCATCCTCTTTGTGCTGGGCCACTTCCTGCTCCAGGCTGGAGATGCGGTTGGAGAGTTCAGTGCTGGCCTGGGAATCTGCCGCTGCACTCTGAGCCTGGAAGAGAAATTAATTATTATAAATAAACAGAGGGTTAGCTTTCAAAATTAGGTAACTACTATATGATGGTGAAAATAAGAAGGGGACGCCAATAACAACAAGGAAAGGTGGGAGAGATTTAATGAAATTGAAATGTGCTTTTATGGAGTGTTTAAGAGTGTGATAACTCTTTAACTGGGCTTTGGCTGATGAAGGGACGTTCACAGGAAAACCTCTCAGGACCAAACAAAAGATTAATGACATAAAAACTGAGCTTTTTAAAAGACTCTGTCTCCAGCACATCTGGCAGACTGTGGCTGATGTTTGTAACAGAAACACCTTTGAGGTCTCATCAGTTGTGATTAAATGAAGAGTCATCCTGTGGAGCAATATCCAGGCTCAGTGATAACATAAACAGAATACAAACAGGATGTGATGGATTCACTCCATGCTCTTTCCCCAGTTTCAAACACAAGATTTAGTCTGAAAAAATACATCATGGTGCATTTAAGTATGCTAAATTGTGTTTTTGCTACCCAAGGATTAGCTTTACGTAAAAGAGAAAGTTCATTTTCATTCTCTCCACATGCTTCAAAACTTCTCTTAAACTGAGCAACAGAAATTTAAGTCACAGACCTCAAACAAGAGAAGTGAACGAGAAAGGGCACTCTCTGCTGTTTGAAGAATCAAGTGCTTTTCACTTTTCATCTCACTGATTTGTCTAATTTTGAATATCATTCTTCAGTTACCATCATACTTATCTAGTTGTATTTTGTTCACTTGTTCAGTTTTAGGATGGACATAACAGTGTTAGTCAGTTAATCTACACGTTCTAAAAAATCTTGGGATCTGATTCACGAAAGGATACTGCAGCTTCTGTGCTGTATTTTTAGACAAATCTAAATCACAGAGGGTCTGAAAAAATATGTCAAAATATGTTCAACTTAAACAGGGAAACACCAATTGTCATATCTACACAATGAAAAATAGTAATGCAGACTAGAAAATAAAAATTTCAAGATGTAGTTCATTAACTCGAACACAACAGATAGACTTTACTCTAGTATCAACAACATCAACAGTTCACTCAGGTCAGCACCACGTTACGTCTAATGTGAAAGGTTTATGAAAGTTTCACCTTGTGGGTTCAGCACTAAGTTTTCAGCTTTTGCCTGGTACCACTCAACACACTGTAAAGCTGGGGCTTATGGGAAATCTATTCCAGATCCACATTATATTCAGATTACAGTTTAAGGGTGAAATATTTTGAGCCTGTGGTGTTTGAATACAGCGCTGTACCAAACCGAACGGCCTTATGGAGCCGGGCACGGATACATGTACCGTTACACCCCTATAAATTACCCTCAGGGGGCATTAAAGATTTTTAATTTAATCGGTTCAAAATAGCAGAAGAGCACTACAATACATACACTTTTCAGAGATCCAAACATTAACTTTACCACTGGGCGAATAAAAGAAAAATATCCCTACCAAGAAGCAAGTGTATGTATTAAATACTGCAGTTCCTGGAGCCTCCACTTGAGGCTGGTTTCAGAAACACCAGTAACCTCAGACACACAAAATAAAAAGCTGATTTTCACAGCATAAAAGTGTTTCCAGCCTGGTTCAAAAAACAGTTGGGCCCAGATATCTTATTTAAGGCTGCAGCTATCAAATATTTTAGTATTCGAGTATTTTACTGAAAATCCCATCGATTAATCGAGCAATTGGATAAAATACATTTTTGTTTAGTTAAAGAGCAGTTATTTTTCAAATGAATTTTTTTTCTCTTTAAGAAATAGAGTTTTCTGATACAGCACGTCAGTAAGAGCACTTGCTTTGGTAGCTCCAAAATTTGTAAACACACTTTGACACATTTTTTGTGCCTTGTACATCTCATCAAATGTTGCGGACCCAAATGGCACCCGTTTCGTAGAATGACCCATTAGTCTCCAAACTCCAGAAAAGAAGCTAGATTTGTTGCTAGTTGCTATTTTGTATAAGAGGTAGCTTGAGGGGTCTGAAAACTCTCTTAATATGGCCTCAGCTCTATTTGAAATACCACTCTTTGATATTTTTTAAAATTAAACGATTCCTCGAGGCGGAGAAAATTACTCGAGTAATTTTTTGTAATCGAGTACCTCAAATCATTCGAGGAATCGTTCCAGCTCTAATCTTATTTCTCCATCTCTACACACTCATCAGGGGATTGCAGTTAATTATAACTCTTTATTTTTTTAAAGGTTTTGAACTTTTGAGTTTTGCATGGCTGATTTAACTTGACCCTGTAGCTGTCTGCAAAGAGACTAGAGTCACACCTCTTTACCTCATCCCAACTCAAACAAAGCTTAGTTGAGTTTTGATTTTAGATTTTCTTTTTTACAGCCCTCACCAAGGATAGGCTTCAAAACTGTGTATCAGAAACAAATGGGTCACGTCTTAAGACAGTCCATGGCTTGTGTGAGCTCTGTGTTAGCTCACTTGAAGACATAAGATAAACATATACACCACAAGCTGACTTCCACTCTTACTGATGTCCCCTCATTAGTCTTTAACTCCTTTGGTGTTTTGGGCTTCAGTTTCTTTCCACTTGCGCAAAGCTTAAGAGACATAACCATGATTTATATCCAGATTAGTAGGCACATAAGAAAACGAATATGGTTAAAAGAAAACAAACAGAGCGGCAGTGCCTGTATTCTTTCTGCTGACCTGCAAATCTGCACAGGAGATGAGGAAAAACAAGAAAAAGACGAGACCAAATAAAAATCAAAGACGAAAACAAGTTATAATGATCTTCGAGGTTAGAACAGCTGTGTGTGTTTCCCAAAAGCAAATGTTGCTCTTGGGATGGATCGACTTTGTGTGTGTAAGAGTGCGCACGTCTTGGTCACACAACACATCACTCTATTAGTTTTGGAAGAGCCGTGGAGGTTTTTTTTACAGGTCTTTATGTGGAGAGGAAATGTTTGCGTGTCTCACAATATTATAAGAAGATCTACGTGGAGGGAAGAAAGATGGAGAGAAATAAAACAAGAAGAAAAACATCACACAATGTCACAGGCATAATGTCAAACCATCCACGCACACACAGACACACAGACAGGTTTCGGTCTTTTTTCCATCCTTGGTAACAGAAAGAGACTCAGAAATAAACTCTGATGAGAGAAACACCAGAGATTCGCTGACACCTTTATACACTTTCACTCTCCCTGTCTCACAAACACAGACATACGTACATGCAGACACACACACTTGCACACACACACACTCAGGGAGTGGTGGTGCTGCTGTCTTCTCCGCTTTGTGAAAATGGCTGTAAGGCTGTCAGCGAGCTGTCACACACACACATCGATTTATGGGCTGCTGTGAGGGAGAGAATATGTGATATGCAAACTCACACACCTTCACACTCACACACTTGCAGCCATCTGTCTTGAGAAACAGTTCAGGGGAGGTGAGACAAAGACGATTTGTTCTATAGTTTGAAATTTTCTCCTTTGTGTGTCTGTATGAATTCACTCACATGATCATTTGTTCCACATTTTGGACTCTAACTGCAGTCAAAACACTGGATGATTTACTGAAACAATGGTTTGCTGGATTAGTCACACTCATCAGCATTTTGGAAGTGGTTAGCTGACCTTTTTGAGCTGGTTCTCCAGTTTGATGCACTCCTCTCTCTTCTGCTCCATGCTGATCTCCAGACTCTTCAGCCTGTTCTCCTTCTTCAGAGTGGACGAGGCCAGAGAGGACGCCTTCTCCTTCAGATCCAACACTGAAGTCTGAAAGATTCACAAATAAAAGAGACGACAAATGAGAGAACAAAGTTACAAACATTTTAATCTACATTCTCTTTAATTGTATCTGTTTCAGATGAGTCTACATTTAAATCGTCAAATCTGTTGCACAGGCACTTCACTCTAGCTTATTTTAAACACTAAAAACAACTCAAAATGCTTGTTTCTTTAGGGTATCTGCAGGTTTCAGCAAGTCAAATTTAGACTTCATAAGACTTTTTAATGCCACCTTGAAGGAAATTTAAGAAATGCTTTAAATGCAGGCAATGGTTTGGGGGATCCTGCTGTATTGCAATCCAGATGGACATCATCCAGCCAACTCTCAATAAATTTGCACTTGCCCATATTCCGAAACCGGCAAGCTAGCACGCACATAATCTAAATCACAGGGATTAAAGCAAAAAAAGACTGAAAATGTATTTCTGAACAAAGAAAACAACAGAGGTGTTTTCTATTTTAGGAATAAAACTGACACAGTTTTCTTTTTTGAAGATAAAGATCTGGGATGGCAGATATGAGCTTGCCTCTTTTTTCACAGATTTGATCTACAGCCAAGTTTATTGTAATGCTCTATACAGTAACAAAGGCAACATGTGTTCTATATAACACTCAGAACAAGTAAAAGTATAAAAAAGTCAATAAAGTCAGGAGGTATGTGGAATTGTCCCCCAAAGGAAAAAATCCAGCTATTCCAACATTAAAAATAAAAATGAATTTTATGCCAGAGCCGGAAGTAAAAGTGCGGACATGACAGGTAGTGCACGCTGATGCTCACTACTACAATAACAGCCCTGAACACAGAGCAGTACTAATGCAATTTATTCCATTATCTAGTCCTGGCCCTCCAAATTTAAGACTTCTGAGTAATGGATTTAAGACAAGCATGTGAAATTTTTAATGAACTTAAGACATTTTAAGGCCTAAATTTTAGATAGGTGAATTTCAGTCTTTTAAAGACTTTTTCAAGGCTGTGCGGACACCCTGGAATGAAGCGTGGCCTCTGTGATAGTCCGACAAGGTATAGACCGATTATCTGCCGGGCTAATTATCTGCGCCGATATTTAATATTTTGAGGCATATCAGCATAAGCCTTTATTTTAACTCTGGCAGCCAATCAGAAATCAAATTTAAGACTGTGTTATTTTGGCTCCAATACAGCCATGCCTTTGTCTGGAGTCACTACTCTGTCTCTAGCAATTTTTTTTTAAATCTTGACTTACTTTAGAGAACTTAAGGGAGCTATTTTTTTCTTAAGTTTTCATTTAACTTAATAAGACAGATGCTGAGCCTGGCAGCTGTTTAATTAACATATGCTAAAAGGCGTTAAAAAAAAAGTTGGAGTTCATATAGCCCACATTTTTAAGCCAATATTTTCACTCACAGCAAATGAATATCGGCCTCAATTATCGATTATCGGCCTCCTTTATTACTGATTATCAGTATTGGTATCAGCCCTGAAACAAACATATTGGTCTATCTCTAAGTCCGACAGTCTGTTTCTGATCCTGCTGTTTCTTCCACCCGTTTGACTCTGAGCGTTTTGTTAAGTAGGAGCTGAACAACTTTGTCGTTGACCATACAATAAGAATTAAAAGAAATAATAGTAAGGAGACATCGAAATCGATGCAATGTCATAAATTCAAAAATTCAGCAACAACATCAATTTGGTAAAGAAGTATCGCCAAACTTCTCATTGAGCAGACTGTGCTCCACCTGCTTTTACTCTCCATATGAACCGTTCTTCCTCCACACACAAAAATCTCCTAACATTTGATTGGTCAATACTGCTCAGATAGAAACCAGAACACTTCCCAAATTCAAATCCAGGCTCCTGGATGAAGATCCCATGTCAGAGAACAGGTATGACTGAGCGGTTTAGATTAGACCCTAACAGGCCTTCAAGCCTCACTCTCAGCCTGTTTCCTGCTCTTTCCACTGACCTGTCCTCTCTGGATAAAGGCATAAAAAATATACAATTTCATGTTCAGTTTCTGGAAAGGGATAAATGTTTGTTCAGAGTTTGTGAAATTATCTAAGAGCTCTTATGTCTTGTTTTTGTTGTGCTAATTAATAAAATTACATTAAAGTTTGGGTAAACTTGAATTATCCTTTAAAGCTGACTCTGCCCCTTCTTCTTCTTTTAAACTGTTTCCCATGACTCGTCTCTTCTCTCACTCTTCCATCTCAATCTCTCCATCTATGAGGCCTCCCCCGTCTTTTCTTGTCTTTTTCCTCTTATGGCAGTCCAGAGAAACCAAAGGGAGAGACACTCAGACGTGTAATTTCACCCATGACTGACAATACCAACTCCAGACTTCGGATCCTCATGTTTGACTGGGCCCCGGTCAGAAAACCTTGCTGCTTACTCTGATTATAAATAGAGATGTACATATATTATTGTTGTCAGACAAACCCAACATCTGTGCTCAGCCATGCAGAAAGGAATGCCTGTTTTCTCCCTAAGCTTTCCCCTGTATCTCTCAAATTATAAAGGGACTGTAACAGGTTTTATGACCCAGCAATCACTGAGGACTACATGGCAGAAAAGACATGCAGGACTTTTTACTGCAGCAACATGTGTGCTTTTCATTTTACAGTGTTTTTCTTCTTTTTATGAAATAAAGGGGAAATACAGCCAAGAGTTAAAAAAGGAGATCAATAGTGCTTCTTGTCAGGACACTAAATATAAACTGAAGCGAGCAGACTTTGAGCTCCTGAGGCGAAGCAGGTGAGAAAGTAAATTTTAATCTACTCCAGAATTTACCAGCAACTCAAACATTTAGAAAGATTTCTGCCCGTTAGGTCAAATAAAATCTCTGAAGTAAAAAATGCAAATTAGTGGTTTTACAGGGACCCCCTGATTGCTCTGGCTTCATACTGTCTGCAGTGCAAAAAAGAAAATTAAAGAAAGGGGACGAGGCCTTCTCTTATTTTAAACATAAAGAAATAATTAAACAGATTTTAAAATCACTACATACTCATCTGTTGTAGAAATTTCTGAATCTGTCTGTAAACTGTTTAAAATAATCTAAAAGCAGCGCGAGATCTTCACAAGACTCGCTTAAATGATGATGTCATCACATAAAGATCTCCTTACTGGTTCATGACCAGTTGGAGGGGCCTCAAACACCAAGGTCTGACCATAACTTCATCCTGACAGGCCTTCAGAGGGCTAACCAATCAGAGGGATGGGGGTTTGTGGAGTAGGGGGTCTTAAAGAGACAGCAGCTAAAGGGAAGTGTTTCAGACAGAGATTGAAATAAGGGTTTTCCCAGGGGCAAAAATCCCTTTTCATCCTTGGGGGGGACAATAAACAGTAAAATTTCAGAGATTAATTCCTGGGGGGAACATAAAAATAAATGCTTTATTTTTTGCTGTGTTGTCTTATATTGCGATATTAAACAGTGACTAGTCCCAACTATGGATATTCAGCCTAGATTAAATTTTCCCTTAGTTCATGAAAGATGTTTTGGCATGAATGTGGTAGGGACACCTCCACAACACTATGAACTCAATATTCAGTATTTTATATCCAAATAAATAAAAAAAGGGTTGATTTTAATTGGAGGACAACAAGGGGTGTAAATTAACAGTCAGAATGTAATTAGAAACTGGATCTGCTCAACATCTAAGTTAAAGTCATAACTATTCTATTTTTTAATCAATAGATCTAGAATAGAACATAAGACTTTAATAAATAATGGCTTCATCTATGAATTCATAAATCGAGACAATATCTCACTGGAGGCATCTTAAATAGTTTAATGTTTGTGTCATAAATGAGAGGATGAGGATGTGAGCATGTTAAGTCTTTTAATGAAGGCTACTTACTTAACTGAGACCCTCCGCTCTGTCTGTATGTTTGTATTTGTGTGCGTGTGTGCGGTGGCAGCATCCGTGTCGGTAGAAAGAGATTGGATCAAACCACTGTGAGGATTGCGAGGGGGGGTGTGTGTGTGTAATCTTTAAATAGTTTACATTGTCAAACAGTGTGTTTTAAGTAGCATGACTTGTATTACACCATTAAAAAAAACGCTACTATTAAAAAAAAACATGACCCCTGTGCCCCCCTGGGATTTGCGCCTTCCTAAAACAACAGTGTGAGAAAAATAAGGATTAATGATGTTAAGAAAAAAAGCACAACACCCCCCTCTTTAAATATTTGAAAGCAAAATACGCCTGAAACTTTTTTCTTTTTTTAATAACAACCCACGAGGGCCCAAATGTAGGTCTGTGATCAATGTAAAGATAATTCCAGCAAAAGTAGAGGTGCACCCATCAACTGCTGGTAGCTAGGGAAGCTTTAAGCTAGTAGCTTTATATCTCCTGTTATTTTCTTTCTTGAGTTTGCTGTCCTTTTTCAGTAAAAATAAAGAAATCTCTGTGCTAAAACCTGATCATACCTTCTGAGGGATGATGTCTTGAAAAACACAACTCTCATACAGGATCTCAAACTGCCCTGTCATCCCATCTCCCTGTCTCTGCCTCTGCTGTGTTTGTCTGAATCACATGACGCTAAGAATTCATCTGCAGTCTCTGTTTTCATTGGTTAAGAAGCTTGTTGTTGTCAAGGAAATGTGATGCTTTGATGCCGTCGTCCTTCAGTACAAGGTCTGCTCCTCAGTTACAGATCAATCACATTCCTGTTGTGGTGAGAGGAGAGGAAGAGTGTTTCTCTGACTTATAGCACTGACACGGATGAGTGTGTCTGCACGTGTGCTTCTACCTCTCGGTCAGCCAGGTCAGCCTGCAGCTGGGACACTTTCTCCCTCAAGTCTTTCAGCTCCTTCTTGCTGGTGTCGAGCTCCTCCCCCTTTTCCCTGTCCTCCCTCTCCCGCTGCTCTTTCAGCCGCTCGATGATTCGCTCCTGTGGATTAAAGAAAGGAGGAAAAAAAGACAGAAAGGGTAAAGGAAAAAGAAAAGACGAGGATGAGAAAAAAGGTAGTCACAGTTCCAGCACTCATTCACAGTCACTCAATATCAAGTTTCTAAACTAATAACACTCACATTAAACTTTATGTACATGGCAGCTTTGACAGGATCTAACAGCCAGAAGTGATTTTAGACCCATAATATGTTCTGGCATGAGAAGTAATCCTCACATCTACTAAAACACCGTAGATACGCTCCAAATATAGAACAACACGACGGCCAGTTCAAGCAGAAGTAGAAAGGTTCACAGAGACGGGAGCAGGAGAAAAAGCCCAGAGGAGAGTAAACTGACTGCCCTGTGCGCTGTGTTTCAAAGCTGATTTCTAACTCTATGAGGACATTCAAACCTCTTCATACTTCTGTTGAAAAACTAAAAAACTGATCCCGGGTTTGGACTTGGTTTAGAGCTATTACATCAAGTAACTTTAACGAAATCCATTTGTCCGCAAATGAATAAATGAATTGTGAAACACTTAGACATAAAGTTGAGAACAAGCAAGGGGTAAAAGAAAACAAACTTTACTCAAAGCTCTTGTTACAAACTTGAAGAAACAGTGAAAGTCGTCACGTGTAGTTCCAGTCATCGTCCACCTTCGTTAGCCAGTTTTCACACATCTAGCTGACACCATGAACATTAGTCACAGGACCATTATTAGCCTTATTTCCTGTGTGTTGGCGTGCGTGAGTGCAAAGGAGAATAAGTAGGAAACATAATCACACTTAACGGTTCAAATGAATTCCCTTCAAACACTCGAAAGCTGCCGGTGTAAGTGTCACTGGTTTGTTTCCCAGTCTCAGGGTCAGGTCCTCGATGTAGAAAAACAGATCATCAGATGAGCAGTGAAGGGTTCAATGCTCATGATCAGGTGCCTCAGGAACGGCTTTAATGTTATAACACCTGCATGTTTGAATCCTGTTCTGTTTTTGGTTCAGTTCCCATCCGTCTGGGTCATGTGACTGCACGCTGGCTGGCTGGTTCCTCACCTTTTATGAACACAGGCTGTGTGTGATTTAATAATGAAACAGCCGATGTGATTACTGGTTCATTTCCATCAATCCAGACTCATTTGGTCATGGCCTGGGTGGTCGGCGGTTTTATTCAGAGACGTTTTATTAATGTAACCCGGCGCTGAGGCTGACCTCAACTTGACCAGCTTTTTTTTTGTGTGTGTGTGTGTGTGTGTGTAAGAGAGAGGGAGAATACCTTCTCAGCAAGAGCCTCCTCCAGTGTTCCCAGTGCCGTGTCTGTATTTGAGGTGTCCGTCTGTAAAGATTTGACTCTGTCTTTCAGGCCACTCAGCTGTTTCTCTTTGTCCCTCAGCTGATCTTGAAGGTTCTCAATCTGCAGAGGAGGAGGAAGAGAAGCAGACGAAGAAGCATTGCTTATTTACAAATTAATAATGTTGTGTTTGTTGTGTATAAGCTCATAAAATAGTGAAAACAAAGCAGACAGCATCTTACAACTTGATAACCAGATAACATTGAATTGCAGCAGACAGGAGAAATTAGTGATTTCTCAACAAACTCATTAAGTAAAAACTCCAAGATACAAAACTAACAGAAACTAACAGAAAACTGAAAGTAACAGTAAATAATGCAGCTGAAAGCATTTGTTAAACACTGATCTAATTTATAACCAACTTGAAGATCTTTGGTTTATTAGCTTTCACGTAACTATGGCAACGTGCCATTTTGATCCACTGCCATGACAAACATTTACATTGAACACGAGAAGAGACCTGCAGAAACAGTTCACTCCTCCTCACACTGAGAGTCAGGGTGGGCCTATAACTCAAGGGTTATCTCAGTCCCTCAGTGGACAAACCTTTGCTAAGTGAAGGAAATTAAGCCACTAACTGTGTGAGCTGCAGTACACAAACTGTGCAGAAGCAGACACAGTTTGTGGAACTCTGAACAGTTTTTCACGAGTGGGCTAGAGATTAAAGCACCAATGTGTTAGCGACCAACCACTGAAAGTGAATTCATGAATATTTAATAAATAAAAACACCTTTGCTTGTTTTATTGTTTTCATTTGTTTGATCTTCTTCTTTGTAACTATTTACCACAGCACACGAGCGAAAACGTGCCAGCAGCCTGTTACTGTGACTCCAGTTTGTTCTTTCTTTTTTACATTGTTTCACTCTGTTTTTACTACTTGTCTCAGGTTTTTCCCCTTGGGGAGTTTTTATCTCTCTTTAAACGTGCATTTTTAGAGAGCTATAGGCTGCTTTTCACTGATTTTCATGCTGCAACTACAGACTCCAGCTAGCACTTTGGCTGTTGTTGATGCAGTAGTGCTCTCTGCAACCAGACAACCCATCAAGTTACTAACAAATTACATTTAGAGAAGTATTTCTCTCTTCTTTCTTCTTTTTTTTTTTCATTTTAACGCGTTAATTAGATTGATTAACTACACCGCAAATTAACGCGTTATAAAAATTGTATTATTAATATTTATTTTATTAGGGTTATCAACATAGCACATTTCCATTATAATGTACACAATACCCTTTTTTTTGTCCCCCCTGAACAACCAACATGTTAATTCCACTCCCACCAAGATATCAAAATAACAAAAATAATAAAAAATAAGAATAAAATAAAAACATTGTGAATACTAAGTAAAATAACAGTGAAAATAACTGATAATTCTTATAATAAATCACACAAAAATTAAAAAATAATAAATAAATAATAATGAAAAAATAATAAAATTAAATAAATAAATAAAAATGAAAAATAAAAAATGTACAAGACAACTGAGCACAGAAATAAGATTTGCTCAATGTGATTGTCAAACACTACATTATTCATCCTAAGACCTAAGAGAGCCAACAAAGGACAAAATAGGACACCATATCGTATTAAAATTGTCAGAGCAACCTCTACTGCTGTATTTAATTTTTTCCAAGTAAAGAAAAGACATGAGGTCCCTCAGCCAAGAATAAGGAGATGTTGGTTTTCGGTCCTTCCAATGAAGTAAAATTCGCCTATGGGCCACAAGAGAAGCAAAAGCTATGACTATCCCCTCTCTGGTGGAGATACAACCAAAATTGTCAGGAACACCAAAAACAGAGATTAGAGGGCTAAGCCACCAGTCGATTAAGGACCTTTGATAAGACTCATAGAAGGTGGACCAGAATAAATCTAGCTTAGGACAGAAGAAAAACATGTGTGAGTGATTGGCAGGAGAAATAGAGCATCTATCACATGTAACACTAGTGTTGAATAATTTGCTTAATTTGACTTTGGACAGATGCGTCCTGTGTAAAACCTTGAACTGTATTAGTGTCAGACTAGCGCAAGGGGTAGTAGTGCTGACCCTTTCCAGGGCTTTCAGCCACCACTCGCTGGAAAAGGTAATACCAAGCTCTTCTTCCCAGGTATTCCTGACCATTAAAGACGGTGAGGCTGAAGAAATTAATTTCATCACAGTTGAAATAAACCTCTGACCTGAGGGGTAGGACAGAATTGAGTCAATGAGTGTGTCAGGTGGCAGATTGGGAAAGTGAGGAAAATTATGTTGAACAAAGTTGCGTACTTGAAAATATAGTATTTCTTAGTCAGATTCTGATCCCATCCATTATCTTTCCCACTTTTTCATATCCAGGTCGCTCTGGACAGGTCACCAGCCTATCACATAGCTGACGCGAGAGACAGATAAATATTCTGGTCTGTATAAACACAGTCAACCTAAAACCAAAACTGAACCAAACTGTTAAAAAGCACAAATACAGCTTCAGCAACACATGCAATAAAAGAGTAAATTTCTCACGCAAATGTGACTGAAATTGGTGTTTTGTAGAGAAGCTCCGAAAGGTGCTGTGCTGTGCTGTCAGATACAGGCTCTCTTTGAGCTGTGCCACCTTTAACCTTCACTCCAAACACACACTCACTTCACCTCCCCCGTCTCCTTATTTCTCTCACAGTGATTTGGTGGCAGATTATTTTTTGTTCAAACACAAATTCAGCAAAAATACAGAACCACTCACTCTTTCCCTGAACCCATGGTGACAGTATGTTTGAGAGTGTAAATGTGCTGCATACGTGTGTGTGCTTAACAAGATCACAGACAAAGATAAGAAGCTGTGTCAACTCTGTGGTATTCACTGAAAAATGGATGGACATGAAGTTCAGCTGCACAGAAATAACAAATTAGGGATTAAAAACAACGAGATGGGGAGATTAAGAAATGGGGAGCTAAGTGCGAAATTGCGGGGTAGAATTTTCATTTTCTCATCTTTGTCAGAAAGAAAACAAATCAGACACACACACATGCAAAAAGAGTAAGTCGGATTGGTATGTAACCTCTGACTTCACTGCAAAGACTGAGTGTGTGTGTTCGTACAGTAAAACACTCACATCGCCTCATTAATCAAGCTTTCACCTGACAGCTTGACTGACACCTCCTCCTCACACACACACACACACCAACACACACACTTGACATTGAGAGGCAGGCAGGCTCTTTGATCCCGTCTGCACTTCCTGAAACTGACAACTGGTGCACACACACACTCACACACAGTCCTATTTTAGTCCCAAAATTGTGCGTGATAATGAGCTAGAATATGTTAACAAAACAATAACCAGCTGGTGCTTCTCTTCTTTTGTCGTCATCTTCTGCGCATGTTACAGAAAATTACATTAAAGAACAAAGAGAGGTGGATGATGGGAGATCAGACGAATAGCTTCACAATTAATTCTATGCACTCACGGTAATTTTCTCCACGGCTAACATGTGATGACAGGTTAAAAACATGAAGAGGGAGAAGAAAGAAGGAAAAGACAGAAGGTATTTTTAGTTTTTCCAAGTGAAGAAAAGAGGAGAAATGAGGGAATCAAAAGTGCAGATGAGACAAACGAGGAGTCAGCAGCGTCTCCCTCTCAGACACCGGACTGTATTCTATTTGAAGGCGGCAGAGGTCATCATTTATTGAACAGGAGGAACTCATTAGTATGCATCTGATTTCAAACACTCTCTGTCTCTCTCCTCCCCCTCCCTGTCCTGCTTTATGTCTGTCTGCTTGATTGTCTCTATCAATTATCGGCTTGAGCTCGCCATCTTTTATGCAAGTGACAACAGAAGGGACGAGGAGGAGGAGGAGGAGGAAGGAGGGGAGAGGTTGAGTTTAGTGGGTAGAGGTGCAGAAGACTCTTTATGAAGGAAATCAACTGCAGACTGGATTTTTACATAAATTAGATTTTTCTGTTCTTGACAAATGTCAAGACAATTCCTTTCAGATCCAGTGTTTGTGTAAAATCTGCTCTGACAGGGATCCCTGCTGCTCATCTCCTGAACTGACAACTTCCCTGCACATGTAAACGTATAGACACTCACAGACACATTAAAACAGTCAAATATGAAACCAATAACTCTCAGACTCTGTTTCTCTGTCTGTCACCCAACACTTACAGTTCAACACTTAATCCAAACACTGTCTCACAGCTCCATCTAGAGGCCAAAATGTAACAAAACACAATTCTAGTTATCCATCCATTTTCTACCACTTATCCTGTTCAGAGTCACATTGGTTTAAGCCCATCCCAGCTGTCTTCCTGGAGTGTACTGAGGCACACACGACTGGTCACATACACAGAAACTTTCACTCACACCTAACAGCAATTTAGAATCCCCAGTCAACCTGTCAACATCCAGACTCCACATGGAGACCTAATTCCCACCCAGACCAGGTTTCGAACTGGTGTCTTTCTTGCCCAGGGTTCCTACAGCTTAAGCCAAGTTAAATTTAAGACTATCTAAGACTTTTTTAAGCCGTTTGAAATCAAATTTAAGACCGAGTCGACAACGAACCACAATTGAAACAAACAAAACAAAATAAAAACACCACATGATTTACCTGGGTGAGAGGCCATTTTGACCCAATGTTTATTTTAAATAAAACATCACTTTTCTGTCTTCTTTTTAACCCCATTTTTACAGCTTTATGCCTATTTTGCCCCCCATTCATCGTTTTTTGGCCACTGTCAGAAACATTTTTGTAATTTTTACATGTTTTTTCAAATTTAATATCAAATTTAATTTCCAATTTTGCTGCCAAAGACTATTTTCTTAAGCTACCTATGGATTTTTTTACACATTTTCCCCTTTTTTTTTTTGCAATTTCATATCAGGTACTTTTATAGGTACCAACCGAATTCTGTCATAAGTACCAGGTACCGATTCACGTAAAATTTAAAAGGTACCATGTTTAGGTACCTAAACACACCCTTGTGACTGCTAGGAAGTGAAAAAATAGTCGATTTTCCACAATGGACATGAACACAGCATTGCAAGGGTATATAATGAAGAATTAATTTGTTAAATTGGAAAATATATATATTATATTGTTAAAGATATTGATACTTTTTACCACATAGCTACAAAAAAGTACTGAAAATTGGTACCGTTGAGTACAGGTACCAATTGCCAGGTACTGGGCATTAGTACCGTATCGTTTCATATGTGAAATGTACCCATCCCTAGCGATAAGCACCCTTTGCTGTGAAAGTGTGGTATGTAAGACATCAATTCTGCAATGCTGGGGACCAAAAATGAAAACAGTGTTAGCAAAGTATGCTAAACAGTGCAACACATTCAAAACTTTCTGTTAAAAACAGTTAACAGAGGGAAGTTACACCTTTTTGCATAGCATAGAGAAGCATGAAAAACCATGCGCTGGCAGGGAATACAGAAGGGAGACTTTCCTATCCACTGCCGAAAGAAGTAATTATTGGCACTTTGGGCATGAGTGTATTTTAAAGAAGCTGGAGTCATGGAAAAGGTTGTCTACCCCTGGTTTAAACAGTTATCTCAAAATCTTTGAATTTTGCCAAGAGAGTTATGTAAAATAATATGGGAAATAATTTCAGCACCAGTCAAATATTCTAGTTTGAAATAAAGAAAAGAAAACATTAGCATTGTTGTAAAAAATAAAAATAAATAAAAAATCGTTATTTTCTTTCCAAGTTTAAATTCTAATATCTAGAATTTCTCCATCCATCCTTTCTACCAAGACACTTAAAAGATGTTCATGTCTTTTTTTTCACAGGTATATTTTTTTGACTCTTTTAAGATAAAAAAAAATATTTCCTGGTTTAGGTCAACATAGAAATCCTAAACCTTAAAATTAGCTGCCAATAAAATAACTGAGAACCTTAAAAAAAGTTTTAACATTCCAGCATTCATTGGTATCATATTGATAAGCTGAACCTTTATTTCAGTTCAACATTAAACCATGTATTCACATCCAACTCATTTTGAAAACTGTGGGTGTCCTCCTACCTTCTTCTGCAGCACATTGACCTTGCGCTCCTTGACGTCAAGCATGTCTTTAAGGTCGGTGATCTCCCCGCTTTGAGTGCTTTTCTCCTCCGTCAGCTCTGATATCTGTTGACTCTTCTTAGAGAGGAGCGACTCCTTTTCCTCTAGACGCAGACGCAGAGCATCCACCTGTGTAGACAGATGTTTTTAAAGACATGAGACAAACTCATCCTGTTTTTAACAGTGGTAGCAGAAGTAGAAAAAGAATAAAGCAGTACCTCAGTCTGGAGTATGGCAGCTCTCTGTTCTTTGGCAGTGAGTGACTCCTTCAGTACGTCCACGTGTTGTTTACTGTCAGAAAACTGATTAGCTAAAGTGTCCAGTTTGGTCCTGAAAGCCAAAAGCTCACTGTCCTTACGACTTAGTTCCTGCTTTGCTTGATCCATCTGAGAGACAGGCACATAACATGCAGAGAGGAGGGGGAGATGAAAGCACAACGAGTAAGTTAGTATGTTCCAAAGAGGATATCATTTCTAATGCAAACAACAGGAAACACAAAGTCTGTTCTGTTCAACACCTTTTAAAATATTCAGCATGTTCCACCTATGTATCTGTACTGAACAGCATGGCCAGGATGGATTTATAATTTAAGTTATTTCAACACAGATAAACAATAAAGTCAAAAAAATATCATCTGACAGGTTTTATCTCTCTGGGTGACATATGTAAAGTTACATGGGCATCATGGTGAAGTCACTACAAGGAGACAGTAGAAGTGTAAAGGATGGACCTAAACCCACACAGGAAAAGTAGTCCAACTAGTCCAAGCCACTACTGGAAGAAAAACCTCATGCATGAAAAAAGAGAAGCAGGTTAGACGTGTGCACACAGCCGCCCAGCACAGGTGAGAATCTGTAAATGTACAGTTCAGACTGCTTGAAAGGCCCAATGCTCCCACCAGCGGTAGGGTGGAAAACAAGGAACTTAGGAGCTGTGTGTTTAACAAAAAAAAAAAAGGATTTCTATCAAAAGTTGGGTCCTTCTATACCTCGAAGAAGGAAGTTTATCTGATTGTTGGCCCAAGAGTCCCATATCAGTTCGTATCATATTGAATGAATTAAAGCTTAACATAGCTTACAATCATAAGAAATTCTGTCAATAACATATTGCATTATACAGTTAAGTATTGTGTCTTACTGTATTGTATTTAATTGTATCATATCTCCAAGTAAAGTATTGTAGCTTATCTTACCATGCAGTACAATATCATTCCACACCATACTGTATAATATATCATTGTTTTGTATTGCAGGGTATATGCTGAAATACTGAGGTTAAATTCAACACCTTTTTAAGACTTTTTAAAAAACCTTTCAAAAAGTCCTAAGACCTTCTCGCGACTTTAAGATGTTGTCAGCAACCGATCTTTGACAGTTGTAGTTTGCATTTTAACATAAAATATGTAACCTGAGAAGAAATAAAGCTTGAAAGAATAAATGAAACTAAATGTAGGTTAATTGACATTCCCATTACCACAACAAGTAAAAGCTGTTATGTAAGACCAACTTAAAGAAAAAAAAACTAATCATCGTCAAAATTTAGGACATGTGCTTGAGATTGTGTTATTTGCTTATCAGCGCTACATACGGATGGCTACTAAACTACTGTACAAACTGAGTTAGTCGTCACATTAGCCTACGGATATGTTGGGCTGCTAGTGCTACATATAGCCCACGCCTCACAAAATGACAACTTTTTCTTGTTGTCACGTTTTAAACAACAGCGCTCCGTAACTGTATTGATAAATACCTACTCTCGTTGCGTTGTATCCAGTAAAAAGTTGATTTGAACAAAGAAAATTTGTTCCAAAACAAACACACACTGTGATGAGTGTGACGAGCAGAATGATCGTCCAAACACCAGGTGCGGTTATTTTTGAAGGTTCAGACCCTGAAAACGTTTTCGAACATGATGGACTATTTCCATGGTGGATATATGGAACTGTCTGTCTGGCGTGTCAGGTTAGTTTTTGAAAATTGAATACCTCATGACATTACGGTTAAGACTTTTCAATACTTTTTAAGGGCCTTAATTTTCCCACAACTGATTTATCAACTTTAAATACTTTTTAAGACCCCGCGGACACCCTGTATTGTAATGTAATGTTTACTGTATCCTATTTTTATCGAATCCTAGCTTAGCGCATCTTAAAGCACTACCATCGTACTGAATCATAGCTTTGCAAATTAAGGCTTACAACCCTACTGTACAATTTGGCACAACATCATATGGTGTGGTAAGGCTATTTCACATACCATACCAAAACATTCTGTATAATTTGGTACAGTACAACACACCATGGTATTGTGTATCTTAGTACGTCCTGTCTTGTTGTATCCTACAGCAATGGTTCAGGACTTTGTCTGTTTTTGGATTCTGGATCCTGTATTTCCACAGCAGGGAGCTCTGGCACCACTTTTTTGGGGGTCACAGGCTAAAAAAATTGGAACTCCTAACCTTAAGTACTGTATTTTATATTGTGAACACATTCAGGCATACTGATCTAGACAGTAATGTAATGACTCCAGGGATCTTCAGCCACTTCTGACTGGTTTGAGTCTCAGGAAAGACTGTCTGAAGTGAAAATGACAAACAGACTTTAAACAACAAAATTAACCATGTTGCTGTTTCACCTTGTACATATTTTTGACTGGCAGTAGAGAGTTATAGCTTTTTCATGCAGTCACCATACACAAGTCTATTCTGAGACTCTACTGTAAATCTACTCATGCAGAAGCCCTCAGCCAACCTGTGAGACAGAAAGAGCGTGAGGTCAAGAAAGAAAGAAAGAGGATAGCGCAAACGGACACAGAGGTGTGTCTCTTACTGAAGACACCTCCTCCTGAAGCTCAGTGGCTCGTTGCTTTAGCTCCTCCTTCTCTGATTGGCTTTGAGAGAGCTCTTCCTTCAGCTGCTCAACCTGACAGGAGAGGAAGGCGTCACCAAGACCACAACAAACCAGACGCCATGTTTCGTGAGTGCTTTAACAGCGTACATCGCACTCTTTGTTTAATGAGAAGGAGTCAAACAGTAACCATCTTTGTGTCGACACAAAAGCTAAATCCGTCAAGGATAAAAAAAATTATGTCACAGCAAGCAAAGTTATACAACCTTCCAGAACAATCAAAAGAAAAATGATTTGACAAGCAGACAAGGAGTGTGTGTATCTCGGTGTGTCACCTTGTTCTTCATAAACTTGGAGTGGGATCTATAGACCTCCATCTGCTTGAGCTCCTCCTCCCTCTCCTCGCTGCTCAGAGCTCCATTGGACTTAAGCATCTTCACCTCCTCTTCCAGCTCTCTCATGCCGCGCTCCATTGAGCTGATCTTCGCGTCCTGGAAGGACATCAACACACTTAAGTTTTTAGAGGCAAGACCAGGTCCATTTAGATTCAGTGGACCTTAGCAGAAAATTTCATCAAAAATTAAAAGTCTCTCATTGGTTTCTGATCACTGAGCCGAGCAAGCTCAACAATACAAAGGTGCAGCAGAAAATGAAACACAACGAATGCAAGGCAAGTAAAAATTACAGCTTCATCTTTTGGGAATAAGAATATATCAAATGTTTTGTGAGTAGAAACAATGTCTAAAGTAAGTGAAAACAAAAGTAAACTGGACTGAAAGGAAACATTCTGAATACATCTTTAAAATTAAGAGGACATATCTCCACTAGAGGGAGCACTGTATGTTGTAAGTTTGTTTATGGTTTTGAATGTCTAATAGATAAGTTGTAAATCCCCTATGCTCATATTTACAATTTAAAGGGGCTTTAAGGAGTTTGAAAGTGATCTTGAAAAAGTCTCCCTTCTAGATATATGCCTGATCATAATCCACACCTTAAAATGAGATTATCAACACTAATAATACAAGTTACAGGTTATTTTAAATTGCTTCTTCTTTGCTTCCTGATCTGGTTGAACAGGACCGGATTTATTTAAGGCACGTCTAGGTCTCTAAGACAACACCAAGTCTGGTAAACTGCTGACAAAGTTTAGTAGTAAGAAGAGAGATCTGTGTTTTTCTCTGCTGAAAATGATTTCTGTGATTAATTTTGTGGTGATGGTGGACACTGGAGCCTAACTGTCAGACAGAAAAAGGACAGAAGAGCAGAAGATAAACAGGAGAGTGACACTCTATAACACAGGTGTATCACACAGAGTATCACTCTATAACACAGGTGTATCACACAGAGTATCACTCTATAACACTGGGGCTAAGCTGTTTGTGCTAATGTTCATTCCAACCCACAGTCAGCAGTTATTCTGCAGTGGTCTGTTAAAACTTGAGAGTCTATCAATAAAATGAAGAGTGAGGTTACGTTAGCTCTGATTGGTAGATGACTGGCAGGACATAACCAGGATTTACTAACGTTACACGTTACAGACATGTCTTAGCGCACCGGGCTAAATATAAACAGCTACTAAACTACTTACAAACCGACAGTGTTTCCTTGTCGTCACGTTAGCCAACAGATACGTCGGAACACCGGGCTGACGACGCCACTACATGTAGCCGGCTGCTATGACGTTTGCTTGATGTCACGTTTCAAACCGCAGCGCTACGTAACTGTACAGATAAATACCTTACCTCAGCACGCTGTATCCAGTAAAAAGTCGGCTTAAACAAAAAAAAAATGTTTCAATCTGTTCTTCATTTAATTCCAAAACAAACACACGCCTCGCTAAAAGTAATTTACAAGAGTATGCGGAGACCCCGAGCCACAAGGTGGGAGTGCAATTAAAACAGAGCCTCCTCATAGCATCTTTAAGAAAGCAGGTTAACCACAACTATGTGGACACATGACATAAAGACTTTTGAGAAGGCAAGCTGAAACATTAAAAAATATATGCTAATATAGCTAAACTGGGGGCCAACTGAACACTAACAGCTAGCCTTGGAAGTTTTCAAAGCTGTGCGAAAAGTAACACAAGCTGAGCGTCTCTATATCACTAAAGGAGCAACCAAAACAAAACAGGCCGAGGCTGAAAAGTATTATAATCAAAATTTTCCAGGGCTGTCAGTATAAGATAAAAAACATCTTTTCTGATTTTGACACCTTACCTTCATTTCGATGACTGTCTGCAGGGCCTTTGTCTTGGTTGATTCTGGAGCTGCTTCATATCTCCTGTGCAGCTCCTGAGGGACACAAACACCGCGATGGTCAGCAGGAGGCACAGAGAGAGACACAGACGGGTGGAGAGAAGGAGGAGAAGGTCGTGAGCCTGGAGAGGAGGCTACAGCGACAGGAGGACAGGGATGGAGGGAGGGTTGGATGACAGGCGTGGGCCGCGGAGCGGGAGCAGGGAAGGACGGAGAGTGCTGGAGGGAAGGATGGACGGATGAGGCAATGAGGAAAGAAGGATGGTGAGGAGGACAGGGGGAAGGGGGGACAGGAGGGCGGTGTGAATGGCGGTGGGAACGAGGGGAGGGTGCTGGAAAGGAGGGAGAAGGGGACAGACGTGAGGGTTGGAAAGGGGGAGACACGTGGAAAGGAGGTGGGACAGGGATGGAAGGAGAAACGGGGAAAGAAGGGGAAATTGGGATGGAGGGGGAGGCAGGGATAAGGTGTTTCCCTCTTGCAGAGGAGCTGCTGGCTTTTAGCCTTCTTGGGTCGATGCGTCCATCCCACATTCTTCAGACTGTAAGGAAATGCTACAGACACTCTGAACTATATAAAGGTCAGATCTCCAACCCTGAAATTAATTTTTTAGTTTGATTATTAAAGAAATAATCAAAAAAATCTTAAGTGAAGCTAACAATCCGACTCCAGACAAAAAAATGTGTCTTCTTCCGTCTCTAAACTGTCAAAAATACAGACACAGATTTCTCCTCCAACTGCTTAATGAGGTAAAGTTCATAAGACAATAAAATGTTTCTGAAAAATCTGCATCTAATTCTCCTCCATCTGGATGTTGTTGCCACTTCAGAACTCCCTGGTCAAATGAAGGGTCCAGAAAAAGCAGAACAGACAGAAGGAGGAGTGTATTTATATATGTAAAGGTACAATAGGGGTAAGACGAGATGGGCAGAGAGGGAGGGAATGAAAGCAGAGGGCAGTGAACGCATCGCTGCTTTTCTTTGGAGGATACACACTCTCACAAAGACGGCTAATGCAATGAGGGAAGGAGCACAAAAACACACACATGTGGGGAGGAAGGGGGAGTCGGGTGCCATGGCTTGAGGGGTTGGTTTGAATGCTGTGGACACTAATAGTCATACATACCAAATAAAAAACACACACACTTAAGTATTCTTTTAGAGGTGATTTCTTTGTTGTTAATTCATTCTTTGGGATTCCAAGGGGAACTTTGTAGTGATGCAGCATTAAGTACAGAAATGAATTAAGACCATACTAAGTTTGAAATGTCATCATCACAACTGAGTGAGATAAGACACAATGAGTCCTTACTAAATTATGACAGAGGAACAGATGAGTCAAGTCTATTATAGAATACAAACCCAATACCGAGGAAATTTCTACACCTGTTTCATCAAGAGTGACCACCAGTGAATGCCACTACTGCTGAGACACACTGAGGAGAAGACAAGAGTGGTCTGTTCATTGTTTAACCTGTCTGAAAGACACTCATTTATATTTAATTTTTTGTTTCTAGAGAAGAGGCCATACAGGGTGCAGGCATGGTCTGGCAGTTCTAGGTGGCACTCCATAAAGCTAGCCCTTGGGGAAGTGGCCCAAGTTCAGATCCAGCCGGCAGCCTCTTCTCTGCATGTCACTCCCTACTCTCACCCTGTTTCCTGCTCTATCCACTTTCCTGTCCTCTTTGATCAAAAGCCTTTAGAGCTAAAACTAAAAAACAGAAGGGGTCCTGTACAATCTTCAATAGAAAAATGACCATCCATTCTCTGCTTTTTCCATTTTGGGGTCATGGGGGTTCATGGGGAGCCTATTCTGCCATTGAGCTCAAGGAATGGTTGCCAGCCCATCACAGGGCTAACATTTAGAACAAGCAACCATTCAAACACTCGCAGTATATTAGAGTCACCAATTAACTATGGACTGTGAAGGGAAAGGTAATAAACTGGAGAGAACCCATGCATTCACAGGGAGAAAGCAGAAAGGCAAGGGGACCTTCACGCTGTGAGACAACAGCGCTAACCACTGTTAGCAGCACCACTGTTCCAGCTCTGAGCTAATTTCTCTTAACTTAGTAGGTCACAGTAACACTGTGGTAGATTTTATCTGGAGGTAAATGATCCAGATTTGAAACCCATATCTAACCAACTTTTCCCCCTCTCCTTTTTTTTTGTCAATTTTCAAAAATTGTTTGGGTTTTTTTTCTTTTTGGCGTTTTATCCTTCCGTAATGGGACAGCTTAAGAGAGACAGGAAATGTGGCAACACAGAGAGGAGGGAGTCATGCAGCAAAGGGTTGCTACCTGGACTGGGCTTCTTTTATTGCCGTATCTCAACAAAGTAGTTCAGAAATTTATAGGCAAAGCATAAAACATGCCCAAAGTGACGATATGAGAGTGAAAATATCATTTCATTTGTCAGACATTAAAAGATTGATCACATCTCATTCCTGACTTTCTGTCTCCCTCTAATCAAGATCAGGATACCACTGATCTGAGGTCAAAGCGATCCTGATCCCACCCAAATGTTTTTATCAATAATCCTTTAGAAGACTCAATTTTTAAGATTTAATGCAGTAGTATGTCAGGGTGCAGAATGAAGCTAACAGCTACATGAAGCCAGCTTTGGAGGCCACAAACTGGTAAAGACAGCGGCTAGCAAGGTTAACCCACACTCTACTACAGAAACTACAGAACCTAGCACAAAATGTTTGTATAATTAAATCCATGTTAGTTAATCTCTTTGTCCTTTTATTCAGATATTATTCCGCTCTTTCCAATTTACTGGGCTGTCGTACATAAGGCACTGTTGGTTTCTGACTGGTCACCCTTTACCCTCCACTCAATCTAACACTCAATGACGCAATGTTACTGTTGCTTACTTACTAACCATTCCGTTGCAAAAAGAAAATAGCAATTCATATTTCTCTGATGGCTTTTACATTATTATTAGGTTTTGTGTAACTGGAGTGAACGATTGCCTTTCACACTTGATTATTAATTAGCCTTAATTATGACAAAAAACACACTCTTATCACAAGTTGCTCACTGCAGCATTTCATGACCATTCTCACATGAGGCATTACTAAATCATCCTCAGTGTTTGCTTTTTAGCTGCAGGAAGTTGTGGCTCTGTTAATTAGAGGAATTAATATCTTAAAAAAAAAGTGTCAGCAGACCAAAAGGGTTCATGCAAACACATCACAGATGTACTGTATCTACATTTTACCTCGAACTGTATCTTCCCTCCACATGCTCTCGTCTTAATCCAGCTGTGTAACGGTTAATCGCTCCCTGTTTCCTAATTTTGTTTCATTCTGCTTCATAACTCTGTCTGTCTGTGATGTGCCTGTAAAACATTAGCTAATGCATCACTGGCTCTGGTGAGTGTGTGTGTGTCTGTGTGTCTGTGTGTGTTTCTCCCAAACAGCTGTGGCCTGTGGTGCATTTGGAGCTGATTATAAAAGGCTGAATTGAGATCATTTGGGGTTTTTTAAATTTATTTTTTTTAGTGTAGCTGTAACATCTGTGGTGAATCTTAACATGTCAACACAAAGTTCAATACAAATATAATTATCTAAAACATGACTGCGTGTGGATTTGTGCTTCAAAATCTCTAACAAAATCCTACCTCCTTAAATTCTGAAAACATATTTTGGAACAGATTTTAAAAAAAAACAAAAAAACATCAATTCCTCATCAGCACTGATCTTCTGCTTGCTGCACTGCTAGGGCTCAGGACTCATTGTCAGGGTTAATTTTTTTATATCCCTGATATTTTTGTTGACTTTCAATAAATTTATGACATTTTGGAAAATAAATCAATGACTAAGATGATTTTCAAGTTTTCCCAAGGTTTTTCAGTTTGATTTGAAAAATTAGTCTGTGATTGGTGCATTTTGCACTGTAACATTTTGATACAAAAATAAATGTTTATTTATTAACAACATTTCGCCACTAGAGGGAGGTGTATGATAAATAGAATGCTATGAATAAGAGTTCAAACAGCTGAGAAAGATGTAAGGTAGGAGACAAATTGTGCAGGAGAGTGGACATGAAGGATAAAGTGTACCCTCCTGTGGATTTGTGTGTGTGTACTTTAAGTTTCTGTGTTGTATTAAAACTGAGTTATGAGGCAAAGCAGGAGCCAAGCTCCGTGCCTGAATATGACACGGTTTGATTTGCACACACTCACATCTGGCTGTAACCACATACACACACATGGGAATGCCTGGATACACACACACACACCTCTCTGAGTTGAAGCATCTCCTTGTCTTTCTGCTCCAGCAGACCCTCCAGCTGGTGGATGGTCATTTCTGCATCGGCCAATCGCCTCGTTCTTTCATGGTCTTCCTCAGTTGCCCTTGCTGACAGGCCTTTACTCTGCAGCATTTCCAGCAACTTCTTTATAGATTCATCCCTGTTGGAAAAAAAGCAAGCTTTCAGCAACTCTGCACATTAAAATAGTCAGTAGGAGTTGCCAGAGATGATGATTTTAAATTACCTGGCAGTTAATGTGTGTTTCTGTGTATCAATCCTCAGCTCCATCTCTTCCAGGGTCTTCCTCAAGAGGAAGAGCTCCTTGATCTGCCGCTCATACTCGCCGTGCAGACGCAGGAAGTTCTCCTCTGTCATATCCTGAGGGGCGATTGGCTGGTTTCCGAAGATACCAGACTCTGAGTAATCGGACTGAAAGAGCTGGTTGAGGTCTCGCTGGATTCGGAGTTCATCCTGTAGAGCCTGGATGGAGCACTGAAGATGCTGAAGAGAGAAAGAGATGAAAGACATCAGAGTGTTTCTGTGAGCCTGCTTCATTCACAACTGGACTGTAAAACATCTTCAGAGGTCTGATGTAGTCATTGACTAGCAAATTTGTTTTAGCCATCATTGTACCAGTTGCTAAGTTTTGCAAACTCATGGCCCATGTAGAGGGCTAAAATAAAGACCAGAAAATAACTGACACTTTCAACAAATCTTGGCCCCTGATGACAAAAACAGACAGCTGTTGTAAAATAAAGATTTAAATCGGTACCTGTAAAGCCCAGAGAGGCTTTGCATAACCTGTCTGAGGTGTGTGAACTTCGGTCAACACGCAAAATAGGTGTAGACTAATATTAGCAATGTTGTGGTGTGAGTGGCTGGCTGACTAAGGCAGCATACAGTAGGTGTATTTCATCCTGAGCCCGTGAGAGTGTTTTAAAAGTGTGTCGGCAGGTATGTACCACAACCAGCACAGCTGAGGACAACATGACCTGACTTCCCCCTGACTCAGACAAAAGAAGAGTTTGAGCGTGTGAGTGTGTGTGTGTGCGTGTGTGTTGTCACTATGATGTCCCAGGGTTCTTAAAAATGCGTCACACGTAACCTGAACAACAGCGAGGTCACCGCTACATGAGTCAGAGAGCATTTACAGGGATGGAAATAACACAGGTTAGGAACAGGAAGTAGAAAAAGAAAAAAAAAGGGAGAAACAAAGAAAGGTGACGAAGGAAAGGATGTGAATCTGTCGCAGTTGGTAACTTAATACACACTGACATGAGAATGACAAAGATTTAAGTAGACCAAAACAGACAGATGAGAAGGAGAGAAGATAAGTTAAGTTACTCCTTTATTTGTCCCACAACAGGGAAACTTACAGAGTTGCAGCAGCAAACAAGAACGTGTGAAGTGAAAAACATCACAATAAGAATATTTTCATTCCTTTACTGCTTATCCTGTTCAGGGTCGTGGTTGGCTGGAGCCTATCCTAGCTGTCATTGGGCTAGAGGCGGGGTACACCCTAGACTGGTTGCCAGCCAATCACAGGACTAAAATAAAAAATATATATACAAATACAGTAAGAGTAACCTAAAAAATATGCAATAGGTAAAAAGTTTTCTGAAAGGGGTGGCACATGTTGTCTATCAGAGACAACAGCTTCACCATCATTCTCCTGTCAACCTCTACCTCCACGGGGTTCAGAGGGCAGACCAGGACTGGGCTGGCCTTCTTCCCAAGTTTGATCAGTCTCTCCCTCCTTTGTCCTGTTCCAATGTGGTGTTGGTGTCTGGTGTTAGCCGCATTAGTCATGTCTGTGAAATAGCACGATGCTCCTCTCCTTCGATGCTGGGCGAGCACAGCTAGCTTGTCCATCTGATTGGAGATAGATCTCACATTGCCCACAATGATGGCTGGAAGGACAGGTCGATATCATCTTTTCTTAGCTTGCACCGCAGTTCCAGCACGTCATCCTTGCCTCCTTCTTCACAGTTGGCGGGGAACATCTGGCCCAGCACCAGTTAGCATTAACATGCTACAAGCTGCTTAGAGCTGATCACGTGTGTAAACAAGATGACCATGGTCGCATGTAGGATCCCCAGACAAACACGGGAACAAAAATTTTAAAAAAAGGCACTCCATGGCCAACAAATGAGCCATAAGAGGCACACCAAATGCAAAAAATACCAAAAATTGATAAGAAGAAAAAGGTAGAAAAAATGGATAGGGAAGAAGGAGCTGCTGCAACGAGAAGCCACTTCAGCGGCTCTTAATACATCAATTGCTTGTTTGTTGAATGGAGGTCAGATCCATCATTTGTGATGCAGGAAGTACAGAAAACTTATCACTGTTGAAATCTTATTATGATGCAGCTTGTTTCGACCATGTTGTTGTCCCTTTCTCCCTTTTTTATAACTCAGATGGAAACCAAAACATTTCTCAATCTATAATACAAACACCCTAACCACACTTACAGATTCTATATCATTATGTGAAAATTTCTTAATACAAACATAGAGAACAACATCAAAAGTCTTCATATGTGATCCTCTTTCCCCTTATTCTTGCACCGTGTGTATTCTTGTGTGGGTGAGTGGGTTTGTTGGCTGACTCAGATAATAACTCCTCACACAAACATAATGAAGGCTGACTGACATTTATAGGACTTTCCTGAAGAAGAAGAAGAAGAAGAAGCATCGTCTTCCTCTCCTTAATATTCCCTTTGTGGTTTAATCCCTCTGTCTCCATGCCAACAGTGATTCCTCTCTCAGACATGCAAACGCTGATCCGCCCGTATGAAGAAATCAGGCAGGAATTTGACTGAAATCTCTGATGTTTGGCACTATGCATAATGCAGAGTTAAAGTGTTAGTTGTGCAAAAAGTTTTGTAACTTTTTCAATGATTAAAATTATTTTTGTTTAAAGACTACTTTCTGACACTTAATTATATCATGAACAGAGAGAATAAAGAGTGACTAAAAAGCTAAAACCTTGTTATTGTGAGAAGATTATGAACATTTATGTCCATTTTTTCCTTCTGTCTTTACTTTTATCAGTACATCAGTAGCACAGTAACTAATGTCCTAGTCCTTTGACTAAATATTTAAATCACTGTTACTCTCAAGTTAGGAAATCACTCTGAAAACAGACAAAATTCAGCCCTTTTTTAAACCCTTGATCACAAAGTCTGCAGGCCACACTGGTCCACAAACACCAGATTTTTCTCTCTTTTCATTATTTTCTTAACCTGTCAGGTGAATGTGGTTCATACTAAGTCTAAAAAGACATTTTTTTTCACTCACAATAAGACGTAAATGCTTGCCATAATATCAGTTTTTGCGATGAATGTCGCTAATGCAAACTATAATATGTTTTATGTAAGGTCTCTTAGTTTAGTTTTTCCATGGGCATTGAGTCACAGCTCAGAGATTTACACCACTGAGTATTTTCGACTCTATCTTGATGTCCAGTGTCCGTGGATGTTTCCTCTGTATTCCTTTCAGTCTCCATCTGTAGCAGCTCCTTTTCTGTGTAGCTAGGTTCATACAGGTATCCTTTTGGTTCCAAAGTGAATGGAACTTCATCGTCGCTGTCATAGTCACTCATTTTGAATTTCCTACGCTGCCTCACAATCCTTAGAGTACAAACAAAAGAATTACGATACTTGATCAAACTTAAACGAGGCTACAACCGGCGCCCGAAGCATAGCTTGTTTGCATTCCCAACAGCTGAAAGGAGGAGGGGGGACGGAGCGCACGAGCGCGGAAGGATACATGACCAGTTAGTTAGGTCCAGATAAATATTTATATTTCCGAAGACTTAATGCACTTAAAAAATATTTTATGTAGCGTACTCTTAAACTGTGGTATTACTTTTTGATGTTAGTTCTTGTAGGCAGAGAAAATAGCCTTTGAATTTGGTACCGTCTGTCCCTGTTAGCGTCTATTTCCTCGTCACCATCGATTACAGTTTGTGTCTTACTGAGGGAGAGGAGACACCTTTCTACTGTATCTAATGTCCTTAGTGGTCACATAGAGCTCATACAACCCCACTTCAAAAACACTGAACTATCCCTTTAAGGTGTATCGCAACCAACAACTAATTGGTTTGGAGAAAAAAAAAAAAAAAAAATTAAATGGCTAATAAGTAAGAAAAAGAATTTGCCATAATGGTTAAATCATAGTAAACAGAAAAGAGCAGCAATAGAGAGAAATGCATCAACAAGCAATCCATGCTCATTACACTAACATGTCAAGTGTGCTCTGCATGTTATTTATGCTTTAGAAAAATGCACACGCATGCCAACATCCATCATTATGTCCTATAATCGTCAGGAAGTACAGTACACACACTTTCTGTCACACACACACACACTCAAACACGCACAACCCGCTTAAGTATTGCTCAGAGAATTGTAACATGTTCTTCTGCATGAGGGAAAGGTGAATATGCTCACATGCTGGTTCATACACACACAACTTCAGAGGGTTACATGAAAGAATTCAGCATCACTCAGTTTTACACACATACACACAGGACTGTGTCAATAAAGCTTGCAGTACACGCACATACACACACACAAACAGCTGGAATGTGGAGCAGAGAAATGCCAGACCACGAGAGGGAGGGAAGGAAAAGAGGGAGTGAATTTTAAAAAGGAAGCAAGCAGGAGGAAACAAAAACAGAGAGGCAGATAAGAAGAGCAGCGAGGGAAGTTTGTGAGAACTGACTGAGCGCTTACTGTGTCAGAAGAATAAAAAGTAGAGATACAGAGGAATAGATAGAGATGGAGAGAGCTCATACATTTCCTCTTTCTCAGTTTCTGCTGAATCTTCATTGGCTGCTTCACCTTTGACCCTATCATGCACTTCCTGTTCAGGAGGGGGGAGAAGGTGGGTCCCAAATTGAATCAGAGGAATGCAAACACACGTGCCTGAAGAACCATGCTTCTGTATTCACTCATAACACGAGTGACGGCATAAACATGTCCAGGAGCTCAAGACAAATACAAGCAGAAAATCCAGTTTCAAACTTCTTCCCCTGAGAATTCTTTCACAGTTTGCATGTTGTTTTTTCATCCATATGATAACTTTACGAGAAAGAAAAACACACCTGGGTCATGATGAATTGTGGTAAAATAAATGATGTTGAAGAGAATTCAACAAGGTGTCTGGGATGATGACGCTGAGCTGTCACAGTTAAACCTTGCAATTATAACAGTTTCAAACTTCATGGCTGATTGGAAAGGTGCATAATGTTTAGAACAAACAAATTCATGCACTTGATAAGCATTTAAATGTACATGTAACCCAGATAATAAAACCATATCTTTGCCTTCTAAATATATATCTCTCATCTTGAAATCTTGCAGTGTTTCCTGTGATCTCGCGGGATGACATGGGCATGTTGACCAATCAATGTCGTGGTCTGTGGTGACCTCACACGGTCACATGGGTTGGCGCGGCCAACCGGGTGCTAATATTTGGTCTAGCGCGCCAGTTGAAAAGAGTCGGGAAGCAGGGTACGGAGAGTATGTCCAAACAGAGCTGCAGGTCCGTTTCCAAACTTATTTCTCTCTTATTCTCATTGAACTCAAGAATGACACTAAGTGCTTTGTACTCAATGACTTATGAGAGCCCTCTACCGTGGCCGATTGTTGAGGAAAATGAGTCGCGTTAGTGTTTATGGACAACCATAATGGTTTGTGATGCTAGCGTTAGCCTAGCCACCTCCATTCATTTCAAAAGGACTTGGTTATATTGCACGTGTGTGAATATTATGCCTGCTGTTCTAAAACAACTTACATATGAAGTGCCTTGGTAGACCAAAAATGATTAATTGTTTGCATAAAACAATCATGATGGTAATTTGATGTTGTTTGTGTATTTAAAGTTGACTTAATGAAAAGGTGTATTTATACTTTTAGTGCATTGATGCCTGCAAAGATAAATTATTAAGTCTTTTTTGTACACTTTAACATGAATTGAATGTATTCAATGTCTTATCTATGCTTGATAGTGTAGCCATGTTGTTTAATTGGTTATGAATGTGAAATGTATTTATGTTTCTTATTGTAAGAATATGTAGATACATAGATATGAATTAATAATGCCACTGGTGCCATTTGTGAATTTATGTGCACACTTAGTAGAGAGATATAATTTAATAATGTACATTAAGAATATTGGAACTCTGGTCCTGTTCTATAGGCCAGGGTTGTAATTCCATTGAAGGCGAGCTGAAAGGAGCCTGTCGGACCAAAGGAAAAGACTGATCGGTGGAGAGCTGCTCCCCTCCTGCCAGGCTGGTAGGGGGCTCTTTGTAGCCTGACAAACTCATACCCCATTCACCTTCACTACGGCCCCTGCAACACTCACTTCCCCCATAAACTTCATTCCTCGTCATCACTACTTTCCCTTGACTCAATGCCAACCCAGACGTAGGTTTTGGTTCTGTTTACCAAGAATTTTTGTGACAAAAGTCAGTCTGTCTTTTGTGTTTTTTTTGCATTTTTGTATGAATTGAGATTGAAGTATTTTTTGTCTGAAATAAAATGGCCATTCATAGAACTACAGTGTAAATATTATGTACTGTTTCACTATATGTCATTCCTTTGTTAATACATAGTTGTCACGGTCTCAGCCTCAGCCTCTGTCTCCAGCCTAATCAGCCTGACTCCAATCACCTGTGCTCCTGCTCACACCTGCACCTCATCCGCTGCCATCAGGCCACCTATATAAACCCCAGCTCCACACACAGTCATTGTCAGACTGTCTTCGCAATCACGCTGAGAACTTCAGACCTGTCTTCGGACTGCTTACCTGTTGCCTACAAGTTTCGTCCCAGTTTCTGCCTGTTACGCCTGACCCTCGGCCTGACTACAAGGTATCGACTAAAGCTTCTGTTTGTCACTCACCTGTCTGCCTGAGTTCCCGGCTGTCGATCCTGCTTCTGTCTCGGACGCCGAGTTCTGCCTGTCCTGATCCGTGTTGGTCTACCTGGTACCTGATCCCTGCCTGTCTTCGACTCTGAGTATCGCCTGAATCCTTCTCCGTGCTGGTCTGCCTGGTTACTGAACCCTCGCCGGCCTTCTACTACGTGAGCCTTTGCCTGTACGTCTCCTGTGTGGCTCAGTCAGGAGAACGCTCGTCTAGAGATCCTATGGTCGCGGGTTCGATCCCCGCTCAAGCCGCAACTCCCTGCATTCAAAGACTGTCTGAGCCTTTGTCCCAAATGTCACCTGTGTGGCTCTACTGAAGAGACACTCACCCTTCATTCCTAAGTGTGCGGATTCAAACCCTGCTCTGAACTGTGCCTTTAAGTTTCTGCCAATAAAGACTGGTCATTGTTTATCACCAACTACTTGCTTCTGGGTCCTAAATACAAACGTGTCAGTACAGTCTGACCCGAAGATGGACCCAGCGAGTAGCACACCCTCGGCAATGGACAGATTGGAAAGAGTTGAAGAAGTGTTGGCTCATCAGGAAGGGTTGATCACCACTTCTGTCAGCCACCTTCAGGGTGCTGTGGATACCCTCACCCGGACAGTTACTGAGCTTGCTTCACGACTTCATGCTCCACCACCAGCTTCAGATCCTGCGCCGATCACTCAACCACCTGCCCTGCCGGACACTCCTGAACCACAAGTGGGATCTCCTGAACGTTATGATGGAGATCCGGAGACCTGCACTGCCTTCATTACAAACTGCACCCTGCTCTTCGCTCTCCAGCCTCGCACGTTCTCCTCTGAAGCTGCCAAGGTAGCCTTTACCATCAATCATCTGACGGGGCGTGCAAGGCTTTGGGGAACTGCTGAGTGGGATCGTCACTCTCCTGCCTGTTCCAGTTTCCTCACCTTCACCACTGAACTTCGGAAGGTGTTTGGCCAGAATCCAGACAGAGCCGGGGTAGCGGCAGGTCTCCTGAGGCACCAACAGGGTCGACGGTCAGTGGCAGACTACTCTATCGACTTCCGCACCCAAGCCAGCCGCAGTGGGTGGAACTCTCAGGCCCAGATTGATGCCTTTGTTCATGGATTGGCAGACTACATTAAAGATGGACTGGTCCCGTATGAACTCCCTTCATCCCTGGACGGCATCATTGACCTTGCCACTCGGATTGACCTCCGCATCAGGGCCAGAAGAGGAGCAAAGAGTCAGACACCGACTCATCTGCCCACTTCCAGTCCGCAACCCAAGAATCTACTCCGACAGTCTTCCTCTATGATGGCAGGGGACCCCGAACCTATGCAGCTGGGTCGCACCTCCCTTACCCCTGCTGAAAGAGGACGACGGATCTCCTCGCAGCTCTGCTTGTATTGTGGTGGGCAAGGACACTTTGTAAAAGACTGCCCGTTAAAAGACAGGGCTCACTCGTAAGAGAGGAGATACGAGTGAGCTCTTCCCTCCAGACTCCTCAGGTTCTTCGTCCTTCCCCTTCTGCACGCCTGCTCCTGCCTGACGGACCCCAGACCCTGGCCACCCTCATCGACTCTGGTTCAGACTCCAGTCTCATCAGCAAGAGAGTCGTAGAGCAACTTGGACTGAGTCTGGTTCCTCTCCATCAACCAATTCCAGCCAAAGCTCTGGATGGCCATCTGATGGGACTTATCACTCATCAGACAGCTCCTGTTACCATGCTCATCTCAGGCAACCATAAAGAGACTATCCAGTTTCACGTCCTCGAGCATCCTGACATGCCGCTGGTCCTCGGCTACCCCTGGCTTCGACGACATAACCCTGTCATAGACTGGTCCACTGGCTCCATCCGTGGTTGGGGAACTGCATGTCATCTCACCTGCCTGAAAGATGCCATGTCTCTGCACCCCCCTGTCTGCCCCAAGGTCCAGCCTGAACTCTCAAGGGTGCCCCCTGAGTATCACGATTTCAGTGCTGTGTTTAGCAAGGCCAACGCCACATCTCTGCCACCACATCGACCCTATGATTGTGCCATTGACCTTCTCCCGGGCACCACTCCCCCCAAGGGAAGATTGTATTCCCTCTCTGCACCAGAACGGAAGGCCATGGAGGACTACATTAATAATTCCCTGTCTGCGGGCATCATCCGTCCTTCTTCCTCACCTGCTGGTGCAGGATTCTTCTTCGTGGAGAAGAAGGATCGCTCCCTGAGGCCTTGTATTGATTATCGAGGGCTGAACGACATCACTGTGAAGAACCGCTACCCCCTGCCTCTCATCTCTTCTGCCTTCGAGCTACTACAGGGAGCTACGGTCTTCACAAAGCTGGATCTTCGCAACGCCTACCACCTCGTCCGCATCAGGGAGGGAGACGAATGGAAGACGGCGTTCAATACACCCATCGGACATTATGAGTACCTCGTAATGCCATTCGGACTGACTAATGCCCCAGCCGTCTTTCAAGCACTCGTCAACGATGTTCTCCGGGACATGTTGAACCAGTTCGTCTTTGTGTACCTCGACGACATCCTCATCTTCTCCAAGAACCTCAGTGACCACGTGCATCATGTCCAGTCTGTTCTCCAGAGACTTTTAGAGAACTCACTCTTCGTCAAGGCTGAGAAGTGTGAGTTTCACGCTCCCACAGTCTCCTTCCTGGGCTTCATCGTGTCTAAGGGCCACATCCAAATGGAGCCATCCAAAGTTTCTGCTGTCACCTCCTGGCCTGTTCCTGAGTCCCGCAAGCAGCTCCAAAGATTCCTGGGCTTTGCCAACTTCTACCGCAGGTTTATCCGAAACTACAGCACGGTCGCTGCTCCTCTCACCGCTCTAACAAGCAGCAAGAGAACTTACCTCTGGTCACCTGATGCAGACACTGCCTTCCGTACCCTGAAAGAGAGGTTCACCACTGCCCCTATTCTCCAGATGCCTGATCCAGACCTCCAGTTCTTGGTGGAGGTAGACGCCTCTGATGTTGGAGTAGGAGGTGTCTTATCCCAGCGTTCCCCTTCAGACCACAAGCTCCATCCATGTGCCTTTTTCTCTCGTCGACTGACCCCCGCTGAGAGGAATTATGACATCGGCAACCGCGAGCTTCTGGCGGTAAAGCTTGCATTGGAGGAATGGAGGCACTGGCTGGAGGGAACTAAGGAGCCGTTTCTTGTGTGGACTGACCACAAGAACTTGGAATACATCAAGACTGCTAAGAGACTCAACGCCCGTCAAGCCCGGTGGTCCCTGTTTTTCTCCAGGTTTAATTTCACTCTGTCCTACCGTCCTGGTTCCCGCAACACCAAACCGGATGCCCTTTCCCGCCAATACCTCCGAGATGAGGACAGCCCAGAGAGGGATGCTCCCATCCTAGCTCCTCCTTGTGTCGTCGCCATTCTCACTTGGGATATCGAGGAGAGAGTCAAAGCTGCAACCCAAGGTCAAGCTGGTCCCAGTTCCTGTCCCCCTCGCTGTCTTTTTGTTCCTGAGGCTCTACGGTCGGAGGTTCTGCAGTGGGCCCACTCATCCAACCTGACCTGTCACCCCGGATCACGACGTACACAGGAAGTTCTCCTTCAGAGGTTCTGGTGGCCCACGCTGGAGGAGGACACTCGGGACTTCGTCAAAGCCTGTCAGATCTGCAGTCAACACAAGTCCTCCCGTCAGGCTCCTGCCGGTCTCCTCCAACCTCTGCCCATCCCACATCGTCCATGGTCCCACATATCCTTGGACTTCGTCACCGGTCTACCTACCTCCGATGGACATACGGCCATCCTCACTGTGGTAGACCGGTTTTCCAAGATGGTCCACTTCATTCCCCTGCAGAAGCTCCCGTCCGCCAAGGAAACGGCACAACTGGTCCTCCATCACGTCTTCCGCATCCATGGCCTTCCGGTGGACGTGGTGTCAGACCGTGGGCCTCAGTTCTCATCTGCTTTCTGGAGAGAATTCTGCCGTCTCCTGGGAGCAACTGCCAGCTTATCTTCTGGCTTCCACCCTCAGTCCAACGGGCAAACTGAACGGATGAACCAGGAGATGGAGACGGCCCTTCGGTGCACAGTGTCCCAGAACCCATCCACCTGGTCCCAGCAGCTCCTATGGGTCGAATACGCCCATAACTCCTTGGTCTCGTCCTCCACCGGCTTGTCCCCATTCCAGTGTGTGTACGGCTACCAGCCCCCGTTGTTTCCGGCTCTGGACAATGACGTCTCCTGCCCGTCCGCCCTTGCCTTCGCCAGACGCTGCCGTCGGACTTGGGCCCGAGCCAGGGCTGCACTACAGAAGGCCGTCCACCGTTACTCCTCTTCAGCCAACCGCCGTCGGACTCCTGCTCCAACCTATCAGGTGGGTCAGAAAGTTTGGTTATCTACCAGAGACCTACCTGTTAGAGTTGAGAGCAGGAAGCTTGCACCTAAGTTTGTGGGTCCTTTCCCCATCCAGAGAATCATCAATCCGACGGCGGTGAGGTTGACGCTTCCCCGGTCCATGAGGGTTCATCCCACCTTTCATGTCTCTCGGATCAAACCTGTCCATGAGAGTCCCCTGTCTCCTGATGTTCCTCCTCCTCCTCCTCCACGGTTTATCGACGGGGGTCCTGCCTTCACCATCTGCCGTTTGCTCCGTTCCCGTCGGCGAGGGAGAGGCCTGCAGTACCTCGTGGATTGGGAGGGATACGGTCCTGAGGAGAGGTCATGGGTGCCTTCCCGGGACATCTTTGATAAAGACCTCATTAAGCAATTCCACGAGGACCACCCGGAGCAGCCGTCCCTGAGGAGGCAAGGACGCCCATCACAGCAACCTTCTCTTGTCACCCCTGTTGATCCTCCGTCACCAGAGGATTCCGAAGAGGATGAAGAGGAGGAGGGGATTCCACCTGATGTCCGTGAGGACTCCGCCTCGGAAGAGTACTGAGGTACTCTTCCCACCCACCCCGCCCCTGTTGATATGTTGGACGTCGGGAGCCGTCCCTTGAGGGGGGGGTTCTGTCACGGTCTCAGCCTCAGCCTCTGTCTCCAGCCTAATCAGCCTGACTCCAATCACCTGTGCTCCTGCTCACACCTGCACCTCATCCGCTGCCATCAGGCCACCTATATAAACCCCAGCTCCACACACAGTCATTGTCAGACTGTCTTCGCAATCACGCTGAGAACTTCAGACCTGTCTTCGGACTGCTTACCTGTTGCCTACAAGTTTCGTCCCAGTTTCTGCCTGTTACGCCTGACCCTCGGCCTGACTACAAGGTATCGACTAAAGCTTCTGTTTGTCACTCACCTGTCTGCCTGAGTTCCCGGCTGTCGATCCTGCTTCTGTCTCGGACGCCGAGTTCTGCCTGTCCTGATCCGTGTTGGTCTACCTGGTACCTGATCCCTGCCTGTCTTCGACTCTGAGTATCGCCTGAATCCTTCTCCGTGCTGGTCTGCCTGGTTACTGAACCCTCGCCGGCCTTCTACTACGTGAGCCTTTGCCTGTACGTCTCCTGTGTGGCTCAGTCAGGAGAACGCTCGTCTAGAGATCCTATGGTCGCGGGTTCGATCCCCGCTCAAGCCGCAACTCCCTGCATTCAAAGACTGTCTGAGCCTTTGTCCCAAATGTCACCTGTGTGGCTCTACTGAAGAGACACTCACCCTTCATTCCTAAGTGTGCGGATTCAAACCCTGCTCTGAACTGTGCCTTTAAGTTTCTGCCAATAAAGACTGGTCATTGTTTATCACCAACTACTTGCTTCTGGGTCCTAAATACAAACGTGTCAATAGTACCATCAACTCCTATTTCTTCTGATCTAGCCCGACTTGCATATTTCATATAGACAAACGTAATAGAGGTAAATAAGACTTGGCAGTCAATATATCTAAAATATCAACACAGGTGCTACATACAACCATCCATGCATTCACACTCTGCAAGAATAATACAAATAAAAAAAAAAGGACTGTGACAGACTGAAATCTTTGTGTACTCTTTTTCTCTAAATCTTAATTGCAAATGACACAAGTGCCGGTTCTGGTTGTTAAATCAATACATGCAAATAGAGCTTCCTAATGAGCGGTCAATAAGAGGCTTCATTAGCATCCATCTGCGTTTTTGTCTGATTAGCGCTGATGGTTGCATTCGATTACAAGTTTATCTGTTCCAGAGGCAGAAAACAACCATATGATCACTAGAATGCCTCTGTTTGAAGAGGAATTCCCAAAATGTTGAGAGCAGGTGCAGAAGAAGTGGCGTAAAGATAATGGTTTGAATTTTTGATCTTCTTATATGCCCACACAATCAGTATTCATTGTCTCTCAGCTAACAGCTTACAATGTTTATTCTCCAAAATTTTAAGTATTAAGATGTTGTAAATAGTAACTGAGACTTCCTTTTCTGTGTTCATACTGTCCAGAAAGCACCTTAAGAAGCAACCATGTGTTCAGGTCAGAGACTGTTTAACATGTGGACATAGTCTCTGTGACGTGGTCTTGAAGTCTATCATCATTGGGTACCATATTGAAAATACTGAAACTCTGTGCTCCTCTTAACAGCCATTAGTTAACATGAAATCAATTTTACAACTACAGCTACAACTCAGCAACAAGCAGTTTGGGATTAACGGCCAAGGCTCGCATTGTTTTAATTTCAATTTTTAACTCAGTGTATGGAAGCAAAGACTTATTTGGCAGAATTAACACCAGTTCTTTGATTCTCATTGATCTATTTCTGGGGGGGGGGTCTTAGTTTCACTGTAAATACTAAAGGAGACATATCATGCTGATGCCTGATTTAATACTTACATATAATGTAATAAATTTGAAAACAAGACCTTACACCCCCTGAATTTTCAAAAAATGAGATGTTGTATTTTTTCTGACATCCTAGAACGAGATTTGATGCCTCTGAAAAGAGGTCATTGATATTTGGCCGCGAGATTTCGACCTTCATGACGACACGAGGATCCTCTCTTTTTATTGGAGTAATCTGATAAAGCAGCTCCTCCTCTGTGATGTTAGTTACTCACACAACCGCCACCGAGGGATACACCCACCAAGAGCCGAGTATAAACGTATAAATTATACATGTTACAGTACCGGTTTGACTCACCACACTGAGAAGCGTCCTGAGATGATCTGTGTCCAGGTGGATTTTCTTCCTCCTGAGCTGCAGAACCGTCCGGGTCTGACACAGGGTCTAATACAAAAGGACGTATCCTACACTCTGCCATTTTATTAGTGCTATCAATGCCTTACGGTGAAGTTTTGACAAACAGCAAACTCGCTCGGTCTGCTCCATTCAATGTGGCGATTTTGTAAATACTGCCATGCTGCAAAAACCGCCCCCTGGCTCTACACCCCTCCGCCCCTCTGATAGAACTGACCAATCAGAGCACAAAGGGCTGTGACGTTGCGAGGTTACTGGAGGTCATTCTGGAAACGGAGCGTTTCAACGAGATCTTCAGAATGGCCTAAAATGAGGATATTGAGAACGCTATTGTGGGGCAATGAAGGAACTAAATGACTTGTACTGAGGACAGAAATGCTTTACAGGCATCCTAGTCTGGCATAGTGAAAAGGAGAAACAAGAATGATATGTCCCCTTTAAGGATAGTTAAACAGTAGCGTGACTGTAATCTCAGTGAAGAAAGACAAATAGATATGTTTCTGTAGAGTCAGTTTTTAGGGACAAACATGAGATCAAAAATACAAAATACAAATTAAACTGGGTCAAGATGAAAATCTATTTCAAAATCCCAGACTTTAGTACTCGAGATCGAAATATGTCACCTAGGAGCATATTTCCTCACTGCCCATGTCCACAGTCATTGTTGAGTTGTTAACACTGCTGCCTACCTCCATCTCACCCTCAAGTGCATCGTTAGCTTGCTGTACGAGGGTGCTAGCCTGAGAGGGCTGCCTGTTGGGGAAGCCTGATGGCTGCTCTCAACAACTTTGGAGCTGTTAGCATCACCTTCACTGCCTTCAAAACTCCAGGTACATGTATCAAGAGTCATGCTTGGTTAATGAAAATATGCTAGGTCTTTGGAAGTAGAATATAACGGATCAGATACTCTTTCCAAAGGCCATAACAACAGAGCATGCCTGAGTTACGGTAAAGATCCTGTCTGTCTAATGAGCAAACCTTATCATAATGACCTAGTTTAGAAGAAAAACATGAAAATTCAAAATAAATACGGTGGCATTTTTTGATACGCTCGTCATCCACCATCCCTCAGGCCACAGTTCATCTGTCCTTCAATATTAACCATCTTTGGGTTATCATCCTCCATCTCATCCCTCGCTTATAATGTGCTTGGGGTGAGTCACTCCCTGCCAAACAAACAGACACACGCTGAGACAGAACACACACACACACACACACACACACACACACACACACACACACACACACACACCCCACATATCTGGCTGTGTATGATGGAAGTGGCAGTGATTGTGTTGTAAATAAGTGTATGTGTGTGTTTGAAATGAGAAAGCATCGCCTACTCAGACATCAGACAACAAACAGATTAAGACAATTATTTCTCTGAGGACCAAAGACACAATAAAGATGAGGAAATACAGTAAAAAAGAGATTCCCCTGTTTTCCTAACAGGGCTGAGATCAAATGGTAAAAAAGGGAGGAAATAGGGGCAGATGTGTCAGGATAGAAAGGAGGAAGATGGGGGAGAGGAGAGAGATTAAACGAGGGGAAGAATGAATAAAAAATAGCAGAGAGGGGAGAGAAATGTTGACCTTAATCAGTCAGTTTGAGAAGCGACAATAGGGTCAGAAGTGGGTTTAAAGGAGGGGAAACACTGCTGCTGTAAAGGGAAATCTGTTTGAAACATGGATAAAGAGATAAACGGAGTGGTGTATGGATAGATTTCAGCGAGGGGAGAAGGAAAAGCTGCATAAGAAGAAGGAGAAGGGGGAGTGACTGTACTGTAATTCTGTTCATTCCTCACTAACTCTTCCCAAACCCACTCCTTATAAGGGCAGACATGGCTACCACAGGCCTCCACACACACACACACACACACACATACACACACACACATACCAGGAAGAAAAACAGAAAGAAGTCAGAGAGAGGGAGAAAATCATAGCCTTGTAGAAACTCTTTCCTTTCACTTTCAAATCTCTTTTCTCTCTGCTGTAAGATGAGCACTCAGTCTTTGTAAGCAGCAGGAAAACAGACGTATTTCTACATCCCTCTTTCTCTGCATTAAAGTTAAACTTTTATAAGACACCCCAGAGCAGAAATCTCCTCCTTCCTCCTCTGTTAAATCTCTCCACAAATCTCCTTCTTGCTTTCTGGTACACCATCCTCCTCCCTCCTTCTCCTCTTCATCTGTCCATCTGCCCTTTACCCCCCTGCAATCTTTTCCTGTATTTACCTCACTTTACCCCTCCTTCCTATGCCTCTATCCATCTCTTTCTCACCTCTCCCTCCATCCGGGCTAAATAAACACCCAGGTTTGAGGACCATCTGTCACGGATGAGCACTCATGTGTGAATAAAAAAAACACAAGACATTTCAAATCAGAGATATTTAATATGTGGAAACTATTTTTAGAGGAGATCATCTTGTTGTGATACAGGTTGGAAGAGAAAGTGCTGTAGAAATGTATATTAACTAGGACAGGAGCAGTATGCTGACATGAGCGCTCATAATGACTCAAGGGTTGACGTGGTGCCTGCTGAAGGGAACAGACGGAGGAAGACACAGCGAGGCAGAAAATGATTGTGTGTCTTTTTTCTTTTTTTTTTTTTACAGTGTTTTATTATTTATCATAGATGTTTTTGATGAAATGGTCTTTTGAAACCTCGCTGAGCATGCACACTGTCATTCCCGGGACCATCATGCATCATGTTTTCTAAGTGGAAGACATTTACACACCCAGTCCAGCTCCAGCCCATCCTCTGTTGGTTGTAAATCAGCAAAGCTTTAAAGGAGAAGTCGTTCAGACGAGTTTTGCTGCTGTCCTGTCGTTATTCAATTAAGTCTGATAAATCTACAAAAACTGGATCAAAAACGTTATTTTTGGTTTTGTCTGAGATGGAAAAAAAAATCTACACAACACAAATCATTGCTTGAGCGGAGAGGGTCACTTTGAATGATGACAAAGTTTGACTTTGGTTGGTTACTGTGCTACCTTTACCTGCCAAACAACTTTAAAGCGTGTTACAGCTACCACAGGTCAGTGTCACTGCATCATTACAGAGTGCCAGGAGAAAAAATGGGAAAATATAGCTTTGGAGTGAAATAATAGTTGCATGAAGTCTTTTTTTTATAAGTAAATGAATATTTGCATCTATGAAATTTGATCCAAGACCCCCTTACTGTAGACATTAAAGGGGGGGTTTTGTGCTTTTTGAATAGTCTTTAAAGGGGACATGTCATGCTTGTTTCTCCTTTTCACTATGCCAGACTAGGATGCCTGTAAAGCATTTCTGCCCTCAGTACAAGTCATTTAGTTCCTTCATTGCCCCACATTAGCGTTCTCAATATCCTCATTTTAGGCCATTCTGAAGATCTCATTGAAACGCTCCGTTTGGAGAATGACCTCCAGTAACCTCGCAACGTCACAGCCCTTTGTGCTCTGATTGGTCAGTTCTATCAGAGGGGCGGAGGGGGTAGAGCCAGGGGGCGGTTTTTGCAGCATGGCAGTATCTACAAAATCGTCACATTGAATGGAGCAGACCGAGCGAGTTTGCTGTTTGCCAAGACTTCACCGTAAGGCATTGATAGCACTAATAAAATGGCAGAGTGTAAGATACGTCCTTTTGTATTGGACCCGAGTCAGACCCGGACGGTTCTGCAGCTCAGGAGGAAGAAAATCCACCTGGACACAGATCATCTCAGGACGCTTCAGTGTGGTGAGTCAAACCGGTACTGTAACATGTATAGTTTATACGTGGAAATATAGGCAGACTTCACCAATAAACTATTTCTATAACAGGGCTCCATCCTGCTCCTTCACTTTTCTCTGTCTGTTTAATCCATCATGCTGAAAGTGTAGTCTAAAGATCGCCTCTACCGTCAGTTCCTCACTATGTTATTACCGCCGCATTACTGTGGTCCAGGTTCACAGTGCATGTCAGAACAAGCATGCAAATATCACAGTCTCACAAGTATTACGACGTCTGCTAAAACTAGTATTTTAACTGCTAATTCACCATGTAAAGCTGAGCTGCTCAGCAGAGCAGAGTCCCTGCATCCAGCATCTGAGGGGGGATACTCAGCTCTTGGTGGGTGTATCCCTCGGTGGCGGTTGTGTGACTAACTGACATCACAGAGGAGGAGCTGCTTTATCAGATTACTCCAATAAAAAGAAAGGTACCTCGTGTCGTCACTAGTGGGGGGGCTTATTCGGGCTATGTTCCCAAAGGAGGAGGAGTGCATAGTTTGAGATTAAGTAAAAAACACCTCAGCATATAAGCACTATAACAACAAACAAAAAACTCGAAGACTTGCACATATATCACTGCACATTTACATGATTTAATCCCCTAAAAACTATTTTTTTCACACTTCTGTTTTAGAAAGCCTCTATTTCAGCCAAGCTGCTGTCTCTATAAGGCTCCCAGCTCCACAACTCCCTCTTCCCTCTGATTGGTCAGCCCTCTGTAGGCCTGTCAGGAGAATATTACAGGCAGACCTTAGTGTTTGAGGCCCCTCCAACATGTCAGGAACCAGTTACGAGAACCTTATGTGATGACCTCATCATTTCAGCAAGTCTCATGAAGATCGAGAATAGACCTTTTTCGACCAGTTTACAGACAGACTCAGGGATTTCTTCAACAAATGAAGATGTAGCAGCTTAAAAATCTGAACACGCTAAGTATGAACATCCAGAAATGTTGCTTTATATCCATGTTTAAAATCTGGAAAATAACAAAACTCCCCCTTTAAATGATTGATTGATTGATGGGTTTTATTTGTCACTGCACATGTTCCAGAGCAACAAATTACATTTTAGTTAATAATGGAGGGTTAATATTTGGGTTAATAACTAAGAAAGCTTTCTGTAGCTGAAGTTTTTAGCTTGTTTCGAAGCAGACTGAAATAAATGGACGCATCATAAAAAATTGGATTGGATCAGAAGTCTAAAAATCTGTATTGTAAAATCCCTAATTTATAAAATGGTGTCTTGAATTTTTTTAAGTTGGTTAGGATTCTGTGAAATGAACCAGGCTTTTCTAGACAGAGACCTAAAAGACATCACTGTGTACCTGGTTTAACCTTACTATAACCTTCACACTTTACAGTGCACTCAGTTTCCACGTGCAAACACCAACATTTCAAACATGCTCATTTATTCTGCTCCCTGCGTACTCAGTGGTTTAAAAGGCCTAGTTAAACTCCAGGCAGCCCTTAAGGCAAAACATCTTAGTAATAATGTTTAATGACTATACATGGAGGGTTTTTCGCTAAATACTTTCACAATGTTATCATAACTCAGAGGGGAAAAAAAACACCCGTACCCAAATGTCCCCTGGAGACTGTCTCGCAGATTATCCCATCAGAGCAGTGTTGCTCTCCACACACCCTTTCCAAAACCTCACGAGTGGATTGTCTGGTTTAACTTATGAGTTGCATGTGTCTAATAACTGTGTCGTTAACAGATTTCACCTGGAAACTGAGACAAAAAAGAAGAGATTGCAGTGAGCTGTAGATCTGCAGCTGAGAGGTATGACTCCTGAGGAATGCTCCAAATGTTTGCAGAATCTCTGCAAGTGTGCGTGTGTGTGTGTGCAGCTCTTTTCTTTGACTCTTTCCATAAATCCCTCTCCCTTCCTTTCTCTGCCTCCCTGAAGCTCCCTTCACAGAAATTTACATCCATGATACACTTTTTAACACAGCGGCAAGACACAAAATTTGCATCAAAATTAAATCCCATTTTGATCATTTGCAACAATGTGAGAATAAGGATTATAACCAAATATGACTATCGGTGAACTCTTCCTCCTCTCCATCCACCCTCCTCATGGTTTCATCAATCTCATCCTGGTCACATCAGCCCTCATCACTCTTCTCATTCCTCGCATTCCCATCTGCTGGTTTCAGCTCAATTCCTACCGTCCATCCATCTTTCCTCACCTCCTCCTGGCTCTTTTTTCCCAGCGCCCTACTTTGATCCATCACTCTTGTCCACTTCCCTGATTTCCTCCTTTTACCGCTCTATGTTTTACACATCTTTACATCCCAATCCATCTCGCGGATCCATCCTCCCCCCTCGCTCACACTTTTTCTCTCACGTCCATGCCGGGATTGCCGGGCGAAGCATTTTTTTTTTTGCAGCCAGCTGGCACAAGAGCTCTAGCTTGCAATTTTGTTTCTATACAGTAAATGAAAATCGCATGCAGGAAACACTTGGCACCATCCTGTTTTATTGGACTTGGACTAATCTGGACCCCTGAGGATGAACCCAGTGCCAAGTTTAAGTAATGAAAAAATTAGAGATGCATCAGTGGGTCAGTTCAAATCCAGGTGTAATAACACAAAGTGCTGAAGGGTGGTTACAGTTCTCTACTTGGTCAGCACATCAAATGGGCTGCAGTGCGTTTCCAGCACTGACTCACTAAAAACGAAGTTTATCCTTTATTCAGGGAGAGGAGGGGCTAAGTTTATGACAGCTTTGGACTCAAACCATTTCCAGATCTGCACACTAACCTGAAGACCTGATTTGCTGCCATGTTCATAGAGTGGAAAATAGTCAAGTGCCAGTCTTTGTCTGCTCTCTGTAACTCTGACACTGTGAGCAAAGGGAAAAAAACAGAGCCAGAGGAATAAAGGAGGAGAAGGAAGGAGGGAGGATTTCTCCATCTCTGTCTCATCTCTCTATCTCTGTCATCCAACCGTCAACCTGGAGGGAAGCAGGCACCCAGGTGTAACAGGGACTGTGTCTACCTGCCTGTTTGGATTAAGATCCCCTCACACAGATACAGAAACTCAGAGAGAGGGAAATCTGATGGACTACAACACTTTACCCAGCTGGTCCCTGTAGCATTGCTTGTTCTGCTCCTTTAAAGAGGGGTATTCTGCTTTATCATAGTTTGATCATGGATACGAAGTAACAATGTTGGATGTTCAAACAAAACCTGTGCAGATTTTCAAACCCCTACTTACCGATACATTGTAGAAATCCCAGAATCTGTCTTTAAACCACTCAAAACAGTCTGTTCTAAAAAAAATAGCATATGATCTTCATATGACTTACTTGGTTCCTGGGAGCTCCTAAAGAAGTTTTTTCAGCATTTCTTGTGGTGGTTATAATGTTTCTTGAAGATCTGCTCACCAGGGATGTCCCGATCAGATACACTGATCGGTTTTGGTGCCAGATATGGCTGTTTTTTGAGGCTTGGACAGCATCGGATTTCGTTACGGGATCAGGACCAATCCAGTTTTCACATGTTTTCAGCACAGTCACGTTTTATGGCTGCTGTAAATCAAACCACGTTGCAAACATGTCTGCTTCTCTTTGGAAAGCAATGGAAGTAAAACAGCATCTTGTAGCATTTGTAAAGTGAGTGTTATTCACGGAGGTACCAACAGGGCTCACTTTAATACATCAAATATGATCCCAACGGAATCACCCAACGGAGTACAGGATTAACCAGAGAAAGGTATTGGTATCAGATCAGTATCGGAAAAACATATAATGAAAAATCAGATTGGATCAGAAGTCAAAAAATCTGTATTGGGACATCCCCAGTGCCCACTATACCAAAGCAGAAGAGAATTGTGAACTTATGACAATGTAGAGACAGAAATGACATCCAGGCCTCCAGAGTGCTGGCCAATTAGAAGGAAGGGGGTTTGTGGAGCCGGGAGCCTTAAAGAGACAGCAGCTAAACGAAGCGTTTTGAGACAGGGGCTGAAATAAAGTAAAGCTGAAGTAATTTTCTCCACCTCGAGGAATCGTTTAATTTCAAAAAAGATCAAAGAGTGGTATTTCAGATAGAGCTGAGGCCATATTAAGAGAGTTTTCAGACCCCTCATCACCTCTTATACTAAAATAGCAACTAGCAACAAAACTAGCTTCTTTTCTGGAGTTTGGAGACTAATGGGCTATTCTACGAAACGGGTGCCATTTGGGTCCGCAACATCTGATGAGATGCACAAGGCACAAAAAATGTGTCAAAGTGTGTTTACAAATTTTGGAGCTACCAAAGCAAGTGCAACAACAATGTATTTTATCCAATTACTCGATTAATCGATGGGATTTTCAGTAGAATACTCGAATACTAAAATATTTGATAACTGCAGCCCTAATCTGCTGCTCTGCTTATTAAATATTTGCACCTTTTGAATTTTTCCCAAGTGTTAAAGCTTGTAATTAAAATAGATTTAACTGGGTTTTATACCATTTGATCCTAAAGCAAAAGCAGCTGTCATCTGTTGATGCAGAAGGTGGAGGTGACTCATTGTAGCTGTTCTTAAGAAGCATTAAAAAGCTATTCATATTTTATTTGAAAATCTCTCTTATACCATGTTCCATCACCCTAAAAGGAAATTATAGACTTTGTTTTTGTTTTTGGTACATTTCATCCTCTGCTGAAGGTTGGACAGGTATACAATAAAATCCTAGACAACCTGCTGAACGAGCACTTATCTTGTTCTGACACCGTTTCTGAGTATGAACCTTTGGGTTGTATCAGACATATCCTGCTTTCAATGAAAAGTATCAGTATTTTTCCATAAATCTTCACATAAAACCCCACAGACATTCATGTACACACAGAGAAACACACACACCTCTATTCCTAACCAGCACCTTGACTATTAGGTTAAATAATTCAAGAGAAATGAAAACAGTGCAGCAGCTAAAGTACAACAACTACTGGCTGCTGCATTTCCTCTGCGCACAAACAAAAACGTCTGACGTCACAGCCTTGTCAAGTCCTTTCAGCTCCCCCAAACACAGATATTTTTACATATAGAAAAATCCATGGGTGTAGCATAGTTATAGAATTAATGGGTATAATGACTGCACAGAAACATGCATGCATCTGTGTACCCATGTGCACAAATACAAGAGCATACGTGTCAAGATAAATACGTGTTTATAAATATGTATTTAGGCTTGTGACACGCACACTTGTGTTTACAAAAGGCCCGATTGTCCTGACACACACGTAAGGCTGCCAACACGCAAGGACACACATTCCCTCCTGGTACTGTCCTCTTCCTCTCCCTGTCACAAACAAACACACACACAAACAAACACAGCTGGCAACAACTTCTACTAAAAACTGCAGATACCAACACTTTAAAAAAGGAAGTCACACACACACACAGACACACACACGCAATAATGTTGCAAATGCATGTGTTTGCACACTCATGTGTAGTCTCTAACACACCTGAAACACACGACCAAAAGTAGTCACCTCACACCCCACTCTTTAAACACATGCACAGTCCCCCTCTTTTCCCTCACACACAGAAAACACACACACACACTGGTGCTGACGTCACATGGCCTGCCTCAAGTACAGTGGATGATAGATTGAACCAGCAGCTCCAGAAACAGAGTAGTTATTGTTCGGATGGTGGGATTCAGAGCTGAGACAAACCACGTAGAAAAGAAAGCTTGGGGTGCACGGTACCAAGGTTATAATAGTTAATTAAAACGAAATTAAAAAGGAAAACTAAAATTTAAAATACATTGCAGTTAACTCAAAGTAATAAAAACTAGAAAAGAAAACAAAAACGATAAGTAAACTAAAACTGTATCTTGTGTTCACAAAACTAACTGAAACTGACTAAAATTAAAGACAAAATTCCCTTAGTTATCGTTTTTGATAATATTAATAGCCTTTAGGATTTAAATTAATCCGACACAGTTTCCCAACCAATTTTACGACAGTTTTAGGCAGTTGTCAGCGCCGTACGGCACCGTCATAGCGACGTACTGGGACGAGCTTGTTTACTGCAGTGACTGGCTGTGCGCTGTGCTGCGACCAAACATAGTGGAGCAATGAATTAGAGCATCTGTAATAGTTTAATTTCATGTGAGTCTGACTTTATTGTTACAGAGTCCAAGTTTCTAAATATTTAAGCTCATATTATATTGTTTTATATCATTTATGTTTTTATTATTTTTATTTAATTCATGTTAACATTATTTTATATAATTTATGTTTATATTTTTTATATTAAGTTTATATTATTTTCTTGTGTTTAAGGCAGCAGCCAACAGTTCAGTATCAGCATTGACTGAGCAGTGAGCACTATGTTGGACTGGAAAATAAACAGTATGACAAAATATTTACTCTGACCTTTTTGAATCCTGCTCCTGGTTGATAAGGTATGAAAAAACTAAAACTAAACTAAAACTAAGCCTTGTTACAAAATTAAAACTAAATAAAAACTAGAATGCCCGCTCTAAAACTAATTAAAACTAAACTGCGATGGAAAAAATATGTCAAAACTAACTAAAACTAAACTATAATGACAAATCCAAAACTATTATAACCTTGCAAGGTACGCATGTGAAATTACAGATTACCGACATATTTCGCTTTGATTTTAACAACAGAGTGATCACATCAGAGTCTTATAAGTTATTTAAATGTGTTTGCAGGGGAAAGAGCATGCAGACTAGGAATCCAGGCTGTCATGGCTCCAGCTATAAATGTTAACCTTCTGGATTTCTTTAGTGAATGCAAACTGGCTGATGTTGAAGCCTAGAAAGAGACAAACTGTGTGTGAGTTTTGGAGTAAGAAAGAAACGGACAGTAGTGAAGCTTTCTTTTGGCATTCCAAGCATTCCTTCATCTTTTCCTTTTTTATGCTCCTCTGTCTTTCTCCTTGAAACACAATACTTACCTGCTGTGATCAAAGAGGTGGAACAAATTGGGCGAACACACTCTCACACACACAACACAGCAATATGGTGGACTAAAAATGACAAAGGAGACAAATAAAAGTGGCAATTAGGCCGGACAATACAGCAGGCGTCCCCGCTCAGATCAACAGATTTGTTAGCCGAGGGTGTGTCCATTCTGTTGAATCCAGATCTGTGGTGAAGCTGCTCCACAGGCACAGATGGAGAGCCAGGAGAGGGAAGAGGAAGGAGGGAGTCTGAAAGTGGGAGTGAAATGTTGACGCAGAGAAAAAGACAGAGCGGGGAGGAGGTGATGGAGAGCGTGGTGACATAGTTGTGGGAAGAGAAAATTAGTGGATGTGGGTAGTGAAACAAGAGAAAGCAAGTGGCAGAAAGGAGAGGAATTTACTCTTAAGAGAAACCATCAAATCTGACGGACGAATGAAAAATGTTTATTTCCACTTTTCTGGAGGTAATTCAAATTCCTGTTCTTATTCAGAATCAGGCCACTGCACCCTCTTTCCTCTTTGGCTCTTGTTTCTATCTTTTACTTGAAATCATTACACACCCACCAGGCTGTTAACAAGAACATGCAGAATCTGTCACAGAGCAGTATTTATATTCAGTGGTCTCACAGTCTACACAAGCAGCCAATTTGCATGGCTGCTCCGTCCAACCTGAGAGCTGCAGTTCTACATTTTTCTAGATAAACTGGGGTCTAGTTTCTGTGTTTTAAAGGAGGAGACAACTATTAACTGACAATGAGGGTCTCCTCAGCCTTTTAAGCATCCTAACGCTTCCTTTACACACTGCTTTGGTTCACTCTAATTAGACCTGTTGGGGCTGTTTTAAACCTTACAAACCCACGGGCAACCTGCCCAGCAGAGAAAACCATGCACCTCAAGCTAATAAACACAACACATTTTGAAAAAGTCAGTGGAAACCAGAACATGGTAATGAAAAGTGTCGTTAATCTGTAATAAGGCCAGAACTCCTGACTCTTATCCACTGCTAACATGCTTTTTCACTGATGGATGCACAGATAAGCAACAATGCCAAAATTATTATGATTAATCACTGTTGTATAAACAACAGTATGATACTTTTAAAAAGGAGGTTTTGTACTTTTTTAGCCTAAATATATATATATATATATATATATATATATATATATATATATATATATATATATATATATATATATATATATATATATATAAGCCTTTTTTCCACCTAGTGGTTCAGTTTGGTTTGCTTCACTACAGCAAGCAATTTGCGGCGTTTCCACTGATCCCGTGACAGGTCCCTTAATAACTGAACCGTACCGTCCCACTTTTTGGGACCCTCCCATTCGGGTGCCAGACAAACCTATCTGATCCCAGAGGGTGGAGCTACAACACTGCAGTCTGTTCATTGGTCAAAAGAATTGTCACATACTGTGCCACAGCAGCTATATTTTTCCTTGTGTCACTCTGTCTTCTCTAAGACAAAGCTTGATTGCACACTAACTAAAAGCCTCATGGCAGTCGCAAAGAAGGCAAATTGCTCGTTGCTCTTTGTTTAATGTTGCATTTATTTTCTCCATTGGATTTATTGCAGAACGACTTAAAGCTTAAAGTGATACTCCGGGATGGAACAAGTTGGGTCCTATCACAAGGTTTAGGGCAGAAATTACCCCTACAGCAGTGTTTTTGTGCAGCAGAAGCCCAGGGCGCTTGCACCAAACACCCCCGCCCTGCTCCTCTGCCAGTTTCCTCTGTACTCAGACAGGGCCAATTTTTACTTGACCGAAAACACAAATTAACGGACTCCCACCAAAAAAATCTGATATGGGTCTGCATTCACTCTTTATTTAGAGAATTTTCAGCGCGTTACTTTCACACAAAAACACCGCTAAATAAGGCTCTAGTTCTCATCGTGTCTCTTCGTCCTGGCAGACTACCTGCGTTTGTTTATATCTGGCACGCCACACGTGCGGACTGATACACTAAGCGGCGAGCGCCTCGTAGCCAGCTGTGGCTCTGCAGCGGAGGTAGCGCCGTTTTACGACATGATGAGAACTAGAGCCTTATTTAGCGGTGTTTTTGTGTGAAAGTAACGCGCTGAAAATTCTCTAAATAAAGCAGGAATGCAGACCAATATCAGAGTTTTTCAGTGGGAGTCTGTTTATTTGTGTTTTTGGTCAAGTAAAATATGGCCCGTCTGAGTGCAGAGGAAACCGGCAGAGGAGCAGGGAGGGGGTGTTTGGTGCGTGCGCCCTGGGCTTCTGCTGCACAAAAACACTGCTATAGGGGTAATTTCCTGCCCTAAACCTTGTGATAGGACCCAACTTGTTCCATCCCGGAGTATCACTTTAAGGAGCTGGTGATCTCTAAGATGTCAGTGTTTTAGCTCAGTTGTTTGAACAGTTGTTTCATGGGATGTGATTTTAATCCATTATCTTGTTTTTTACTGACTATTCTTTGTCTTTTTTGTGCTTCCTGTCTGTAACTTTGTGTTTTGCTGCTGCCTGTCTTGGCCAGGTCTCCCTTGAAATAGAGGTTTTGAATCTTGATGGGACCAACCTGGTTAAATAAAGGTTAAATTAATGAATAAAATAAAATATTCATTAGCAGGACACACTGTGTCGTGCTGCTAGAGCTTCATGCTGTTACATAACTGACACGGCTATTGGCATCTGGCTCCTATGCTGCCTACCAAGAGGGGGCACGATTGAATGTGGAAACCCAAACTGGATTATGCTTTACTAGTCTAACCTGTACTAAACTGTACTGATCCAAAACCGGACTGCTTGGGGTCAATACTGTCTGTCTGGCACCCTTGTAGTAGCTTCACATGACTTACAGCTACAAAAAAAAATATACGACTAAGAAAACCTTTCTTTTTTCATTCCTTTAAGCTGCTGTCTCTTTAAGAATCCCACTCCGCAAACCCCCTTCCCTCTGATTGGCCAGTCCTCTGGAGACCTGTCAGGGATGGATCTATGGGAAGACCCTGGTGTTTGAGGCCCATCCCTTTAAGGTGTCATGAACCAGTTAAGAGATCCTTGATGACCTCATCATTCCAGCAAGAACTTGTGTTATCTTTTTAAGAACAGATCAGTTTACAGGCAGATTCAGGGATTTCAGCAAAGTATATGTAGCTGTTTGAAAATCTGCATATGTTTAGTATGAACATGTAGCACTGTTGCGTTATACGCATGTTTAGAATATAAAAAGCATGACACCCCTTCTTTAATTTTCCACTAAGGGAGATCTGTCTTGCACTTAGCTGTCTCCACAACAGTTTTATACAGTAACCCAATGACTGACAAAGTTTCAATTATCCTGTCACTCATGGATCCAGTTTACGAAGGCGTGTGCCAAAGAAAAACTAGCTCGAGTTTGAGGATGGCCATCACTCTGGCTTAAATCTATGCTGACACACTGTACAATTAATGTGAGGAGAAAAGGATTAATGAAGAGTGAGCACAGACAGAAGGAGAGCATGAGATAAAGAGAAGAGGTGGAGGGAGTGGGATGAGCATGAATAAGTGAGAAAGAGAGTAGGAAAGGAGAAGGGAGGAGGAAGGACTGAGGGTGGAGATGAGATGTGCATTCCTCAGCAGGGGCGTGACACAACGTGCATGTGTGTGTAGAAGTGTGTGTCTCTGTACACACATCCCCAAGAAATTACTGGGAGGTAGGTTAATTCAATTTTTAACACAAAGATGATGGAAAAAGGGAGAGAGGAGGAGTGAAGGCAGGAGGGAGGAAAGCGAGAGCTGACTCACGAAGCGGTGATAGAAATAGAAGGAGAGAAGGAGTAAGAAGAAAAAGGGAAGAGAAAAAAAGAGAATAAGGGAAGGAAAGTGACGGGATAATGAGAGCAGGAAATAAGGAGGGCGACTTGGGTTAAATGGGTGTGATTTGTCAGGAGGAAAGAAGGGAATGAAAGTGAAAGAGCTTCAGACAAGGAGAGAGTACATCTTGTATTTCCCAATATTAGAGACCAGAACATATTCTTACATGTCGCAACGTGTGTGTTCATTCTCACAGCAACAGCACACACACACATAGGAACAGAAGACAGCAAAGTGTGAAGGCAACTGAGGATTCTTCCAGCGTGATAGATTGATCATCTGTTCCTTTGTTCTCACACACACACACAGACACACACGGCTTCGCTTTGAACAGATTCTGAGATTTATGGATGCACACACACACACAGGCATGCACATGCAACACATGTTCACACACGCGCACACACGAACCAAACAGGAATTTTTCTTAAAGAGTGAATTTAAATCTGTTACGTAATTGCACAACTTGGAATCCTCTGCAATCAAATCTGAGCCGTCTCCTGGGTGTGAAAAACTCACACAGATGTAAAGATAATAAAAGCTGTAATGACCAATGTACCGAGCACTTTCAGCTCCGCTTTCAAGATGACAGCGTGTGAAATGAGTCACTGTTAGTAAGCGCATGACTGCCAGCCTGCATGTGTGCAAGTCATCTCTTGTATAATATCCCGGCCTCCTGCCAGACTCGCTGCTTCTCATCCAGATGGCTTCTGAACCAACAGACAGCTGGGAGTCCCCGACCAGGCGGCCTGCTTCATCCGTTTACCCGTCTTCAAGACCGTCTTACTGCACTGAGACAAATCCACCAGAGCAGGCCAAGAAATGATCAGGGAATGCCCCACTTTTTGCATGAGCATACGTCTTAATATGTAAGAAAAGTGGAGCAGCACTTTCTGAGACTTCTGAGGCTAAATTTGGTTGGGGAGTTGTTGTGACGTTGTTGACATTCAGCAGACAAGCCGTCTAGAGGTATAAAACTCCCACAGAAACACACACACAGTGACATTTCCTTCCTACCTGTGTCTCCTCCTGCACCACTCTGTACTGCTCCTTCCACACAGCGATCTTCGTGGCTTCATCCTTCCTCAGAGCTCGCTCTTTCTTCAGCTCTGGACTCCAAAAGGTCTTGATGGAGTTCATGGAGGAGCTCAACTTGGACTCTTTGGCCTCCAACTAAAAGAAACCAGCATTATACATCATAACTGTGTATTCGTAATGCTTTTTGCTGACAGAAATATAAAAAATACCAGGTAAGTGATCAAAGACAAGAATATGAAATGAGACAGAAAATGTCACAAGTAAATGAGATTTTGATAGCTGCAGAGTGTTTGGATCACAGTGTTCTTACTTCTCTGCGTAGCAGTTCATTCTCTCTGAGCACCTCTCGTAGCTGTGTCTGCAGGTCTGTCATTGCACCTTCTCTCACCTGGTAAAAGAAATAAACAGTGAGTGTAAAAGCTTTGACACCAGAGAAATGCAAATTCTGGTTAAAGTCTTATGGCTGTGCAACATAAAATTAGCACAAAAAGACTTTAGTCATCCTTTAGACTTCAAACATTAAACCGTTTATGCCCCAATTTTTTTTTTTTTGTCGCCACCCACAGAAATAAGCCCATGAACAAAAAAATATTTATCCCAGGTACATTTTTTGGTGGAGGGTTACTCTTGAGACTTGAATGATTAAATAATTTGAATATGTTTGGGGGGAAAATCAGAAGAAATTTATGAAAATTGGCTCTTTTCAGAACAATTTGCATCCACCATGTTTTCCACCGGAAGGAACAGGAAGCAGATGATGAAATGTGACAGGAACCACTTGGAAACAGGGATGGGTACCGAATTAGGTACTTTTATAGGTACCGACCGAATTCTGTCAAAAGTACCGGGTACCGATTCACGTAAAACCAAAAGGTACCACATTTAGGTACCTAAATGCATCTTTGTGACTGTGAGGGAGTGGAAGAGTTGGCGATTTTCCATACTGGACATGAACACAGCATTACAAGGTTATATATTGTAGAATAATTATATTAAATTGAAAAATGTAATATTTTATTATTAAACAAATTAATATTTTTTACCACATAAACACAAAAAGTACCAAAAATTGGTACCGTTGAGTACCGGGACCGATTGCCAGGTATCAGGCATCAGTACCGCATTGTTTCAAATGTGAAAGGTACCCATCCCTACATGGAAACTAAAATTGTTCTATGAATCAAAATCTTTGTTTACGTTGTCTACTAGCACATAAGTGGGATAAGTTGCAGTAGTAACTCTGAGATTTTTCATTGTGAGTAGAAAATGACAGTGATACACTTCGGCAACAATTGTTGCCAGCGGGGAATAATGGGTTAAAACCAATACACAAGAGTCAACAGTAGAATAAGCTGTTCGGTGACAGCAGAGATGAATTGGCAATTTTTTTCATGGGCACAACCCTCGTCCTCAGCTCTGCCGCCCATCCAAAAAAATGTATGTTTCCTACAAATATGGCTTCATTGAAAAGAGAAATAATCAGGCTTTCTAAGATGTATTACCAGGAAGCATCATTACAACAAATAATCTACCAACCACAAATGTCCTTACTTTTTGTGGAAACCTTTTTTATTGCAGCTGCAGTTACTACTGGACTTCACCTACAAATCACTGCGGCTCAAATTTATGCAACTACAAGACATCGAGTTTGAAAAAAAAGGACTAAAAACACTGGTTGCTTTAATTTTAATGTTTCAATCATGCACACATTTGTCTTGATTTTACAAATTTACGCTATCTGATAAACTACACAGGAAGTCTGGAGGAGTTAGAGGGAGATAAAGATGTAATTATGTGTTACATAAATAATTAGAAACAAGTGAAGGAGGCAGACATGGAAGAAGGTGTAAATCTTGGAGGGGTGAGCGGTCAGATTCTGACTAATGTTGCAGAGGAGGTGGGAGGGCAGACCACGAAACCAACTGAAGCTCGTCTTTAACAGTTGGTTTAGTGTTGTTCAGATTTTCTAAAACCACTCACTATGATAACATAACAAGGCAGTAGTGTTTCCTACATTTTTGAAGAGAATCAGAACAAATCTATCGTTTAATGGAATATTTCAATGAACCTGACCTATTTGAACAGAGATTTATTTAATGATACTAATCAAACATCTTTCATTTCTGTCTGTTGGAAAAAAACATCTGGAACAAGACTTTAGCCGCTTTAGCAGATATAATGGAAACAGTTGTTCAGCTCCTTGCATAGGGGAAAAAAATCAAGCATAAAAATATCTTCTTGCAGTTTTGAGGCAGGATGTGTCATTTCTTTGCCCAGGGCAGTGACTTTCTCAGGTTTTGGTCAAGGAAGATTCAGGGAAGCAACTTCTCAAGGGGGAGATTTAGTCCAGCTCACGAAACAGAAATCAGCTCCAAACAATAAAACAAAGTTTTAGTAGCTTGTATTTAGGTTTGAGCTTTTTGAACGATCAGAGATAACAGTGGAACTGATAATCTGCTGCTTTAATTCTTGACAAAAGGGCTTATACAATTGTCCTCTAAAAGACGATCTGTTCAGCCTTGATTGCAGGTTCACATCTGGCCATAATATGGAGTTTTTCTGGGATAAAAACTCACTTTCCCATGAGCACCCAGTGTTGTAAAGACATGACTCTTTCCACATTTTGTATTTGTTTCAAGAGCAAATGATGATCTAATCATTTTTTTAACATTACTTTTCTTTGTTCAAGAAAAAGTTTTGCAAAGTGGCACAGTAATTTATGTACTCATGTAGTGCTATTGTTTAAAAAGTGACAAGCAAACTGTAAATTCAGTTTAAAGTGTTATTTGGTGCATAGAAGTTGAGTAGAGTGTTAAGTAACCAATTTGTCACAAATAGTCTCATTTTAAAGGATAAGTTTGGTTTATACAGCTTTTACATTGTTTATAGAATGAAATAAAACAAAATACTCACCAAGAAGGTTTTCCTGATCCAAGCAGTGCTTCGGGAGATATTTAGATCCAAAATCGTGCAGCGGACGTCCGTATGATGGGATCCATCGGGGCATAGACAGCACCGCTCCTAAAACTGCATTAGCGCTGTGTGGCTGTAATGACCTCTGAACTGACGAAGACTTTGTTTACGTTTGCCCCTCAAAGAAAGGAGGAAGTGGAGTCAGCTCTCCAGAGAGTACTGCGAATTGCGCAGGGGTGCAAACGTAAACAAAGTCTTCATCAGTTCAGAGGTTGTTAAGCCACACAGCGCTGTCTGGAGTGACACAGTGACACTGCCGCAGAGGACTAAGCAGGAGTGGACCATGATGGAATATTGGTGAAAAACACAAGTTTTTGGACGATTAATGCATTTTTAGGAGCGGCGCTGTCTATACCCCGATGGATCCCATTATACGGACATCCGCTGCACCATTTTGGATCTAAATATCTCCCAAAGCACAGCTTGGATCAGGAAAACCTTCTGGGTGAGTATTTTGTTCTACTTCATTCTATAAACAATGTAAAAGCTGTATAAACCGAACTTATCCTTTAAATTGTGGATTATGAACAGATGAATGTATAAAAGTGAGACTATTTCAAGACCATTTCACAGGACATTCAATGTTGGTTATTTTTTTTGCTCAGCTTACCTCAAGAGATAAAACATAAAGCATGTTTCGTTGTTCATTAAATGCAGCAAATGAAATAATTAATCTGGGCTATTATTTACACAAAAAATATAACTATCATTCGTAGTAGTAGTAGTAGTAGAAGTATAATTTTTCATGGGTTATCAAGACACCTCTCATCAAGATGAAGAATCAAAGGTGTGTCTTTAGTTAGTCTCATTACAGAACACTTCTTAAGTTGCGTTTACTGCCAAGTTCTCAGAGTCAACACTGGACTCAGCTTATTATGACGGTGGAAAGAATAATCGTATTCATGCTCTGGGGGATGTTCACGCTGTCAATGTGCCAATTTCAAGCTCCTTCAAAACCTGCAGCATCTGCCCATGAAACACCTGTGAAATAATCATGCTCTCTAATCAGCATCAGGATAAACTGGAGCTGTCAGCTGGTTGTAGATCTGAGGGGAGCACACCTTCGGTCTCAGGTTGAGATTAGCAAAAGAGAAAACTTATTTCAGGTCTGTGGGCAAAAAGACACCTAACAAATAAACGCACAGGTACACAAAGAAAAACAATTTCAAATTCATATAAGAAGAAAATCTGCAAATCCTCACCTGTCTCATGGAGTGAGGCACAGTAGCTGCTTGTGGGGGCTGGTTTGGCATGTCCCCACCAAACGCTATGGCATCACTGGGCATGAGTGCTCCTCCTCCTCCTCCACTGTTAATGTTAGGACTGCTCCCCATGACAGCTGCTCTGACCCCGTAGGGAACCCTGGCCCCAGCCCGGCCCAGGGTCATGGTGTTTTTAGGCAGCGAGGGATTCAACCCGCTGCCCAGGCTCCCAACGCCAATGGGGTCATCAGCTGTGTCGGTGAAGTACATCGGGCCCCCTGTGGCGTAGGCAGCATTGAGAGACTGAATATTCTCCATGGAGAGGGTTTTACCAGAGCCGGTGAGTCCTCCAGTGGAGCTGCTGCTGCTGTTCCTGCGGTGGCCAAGGCGTGGGGAGCGGGGGAGGCGTGGGGAGCGGCCGGGGCTCCCTGACATTGACCCGTTTCCATTTGATCCAACAGTGTCCAGCTTTGAGACGGAGCGGGAGCTGCTGTACATGATGAAATCTTATGCTATGTTTACTTGAAGTCAAAAGACGGTTCGGCTCCAACAAACAATCACAAGCACATGCTCAAAAACAGCTTCCAAAAAAAATTTTGTATCCTCTTGTAACACCTGAAAAATCAAAGCCCCGTCAGTCCTCTACTGTACTCCTCTTCAACTTAAAATATCCTCATGAAATGTTGACACGGCTCTGATCACAGCCTCTCTCACTGTAATCGCTGGGCTTTGTTAGAAGCGCAAATCAATGGGGCATCCCTCCAGATAAAGGCAACCAGATTATCCCACACAGCCGGGGATGATGGGATCACCTTTAAAGAAAGAGAGAAACAGACAAGGATTGGGTGATCAGTTTAATAAAGATAAACTGCACTTAAAGAACAAAGGAGCCCAGTGGATTTTTACCAGGTAACTGTTTGATTCACCTACTTTGAGCAACAGATTGGCTTCACCTCACTGAGTACAGGATAGTTTACCTTATCATCATGTATAAGATAAACATTCTCTGCCTGAGATTATAGTTTTAAGGATCTATCTCTAATTTAGTTCAACAGGACTGAGGATTCAAAGTGCAGCAGCCAGCCCAAAAACCTACGTTTGCTGAGTAACCCTGAGAAAGAGGTTGAAAGGCTATGACCTGTGCTCTTATATACAGTAGGGCTGGGAGGATATGCTATTCTTGCGATTCAATTCTATTTTCTATTATGATTTTTGGGGTGCTGATTTAATTTAAACTGCCATTCTTCGATATTTCACCCTCTGCTGGAGAAAAGTAGTAACTTTTTTCTAGTGCTGTCAGGCGATTAAAAAAATTAATCTAATTTATCTGCGATTAATTAGATTAATTAATTACAGGATTTGTAATTAATTAATCTAATTAATCACATTTTCATCTCAAAACTGCTTAAGGTCCCAAAATAAAGAATTTGAATTCCAGGACATTAAAATTACATTAAAAGACATCAAAAAACGTTTTAAAATAAGGTGGGAATATATACAACACATTTTTAGGTACCCCGAGGCATAAGGAACACATGAAAAAAGTTTTATGGTTCTATCTCTACAAAATCTACACAGTCCTGCACCTAAGATAAGCTGATTTGATTTTTAGGACGGTTTTTGCTTCTGTCACATTTTTACTTGATGTGGACTCAATTTTCACTGCAATATGAACTTCTATACTTCTATGAGGTCAGGAGAACCAGGGCTAAAGGCTAAAAACTGTGAGGAACTATGTACAAAACACATAATTCAAGTCTTGGATCAAAGAAAAGTGAAGTATTTTCAGTTTTACATGCTCTGAACACACAAACTGTTGCTCATTTTTGCAGAGCAGCCCCAAGCTGAAACATGACACCAGGAAGATGGAAGGAAATTTTCAAAGAATTCTTTGGATTTAAATACAGGGTAAACATCGATCATTCAGGGCTTGTTTAATGCAGTAAAGAGTGTAGAATTATCTGTTTTTTAAAGAATTGAGCTAGAGCAAACGGTTGATTTTGTGCAGATTTTCAAAAAGGACGTGTGAATAAACGAGATGTGGACAGCAGTCCCCCAAAAAATCACTCTCGCTTCCCCCCGGTTTCAAGTATGTTGCTGACGTCATGTGTGATACATTCAGGGACCGTCGGAAATTTGAAAATCTGACGAGAACACCACTTTTTCCAAGTAGGACAAACTGTTTGTAAATGCCAGACATTTGAAAATAAGTGCGTCTTTGAACGCCCCCCTGGTTTGGGATCCAGATTAATCTGTGTTAATTTTTATAACACGTTAATTTGAGGTGTAATTAATTAATCTAATTAACGCGTTGACAAAGACTCTCAATTTTGATATTGCCAAACAAAAAAAAATCCTGATATATTGTATAATGATTTTTTCTCCCACCCCAAATATGCAGAAATGGATTGTTGATAACTTGAAAAATCTGGCGCCTGATCTGGAAAGAGCTCACTGAATAATGAGCTATGAACTTTCTGGAGAGTCTTATTTATACATTTGTGTTTATTGAATTAAAGAGCAGCCTCAAATGCTGTCTGAAGTGTTAACTCTAAGACCTGTATTCCATAAAAACCAGCACGTTAACAGTGACAGTAAACCAATGGCCGGTTGGTCAACAGTCGTTTTACAGTTATATGCGTATCCTTGGAGACAGTGATGTAATTCTTACTTCAGTGGATACATGACCCACACAGCACACACTGAACATCTGATCCTCACTCTCCCCTTACTGAAGTGACCTACAGTGAACTAAACTGTGCTCCATTAACAATCAATGGATGCATGAATGAACACTTCTGTGCTTGTTTTTTGTTTTTGACTTTTTAGTGACGAATCACTGGGTAAAAGAACATCTTTTGAGTTATCAAATTTTGTGTTTTGACCTTGAAATGCTCACCTGACTTTGTCTGAAATGATAGATATCTAGGATTTTTTTCCAATCTGTACCTCAGCAAGCTACATTATCAGTGTTTGTGTAACTTTAAGAAAGTAAAAGAAAAGTGGATGTTTTGTCTGAAATAAATGGTGTGTGTCCTTTAACATGCAGCTTCTTGCGCATTTCTAACTACAAATGTAAGGGTTTCATTTTTAGTGTGATTAACTGTGCCCTCGACCCTGCTTTTGTGTCGACTCATGTCTGAACCAACCCCACAGAAAGTGTTGCTCTGCACAGCACAGATCTTTAGCCCGGGAGATGTGACTGAGATCCATCCAGCCACAGTCACACACACTCAGTCCCAAAAAGGGACCATCTGCTCTGTTTCCCCTCAGGCCAAAAACACACACCTGGACCAAAACAGGCCAGGACCCTGCCTCTAGGTCTCACACACACACAAACCCACACACACACTTTCATACAGTATCTGCACTTACGTAAGCACAGAAAGTAAAATCTACAAAATCAATAAAACTAAACACAATCACACCTAAAAACTTAAAGGGGACATATCATGCTTGTTTCTCCTTTTCACTATGCCAGACTAGGATGCCTGTAAAGCATTTCTGCCCTCAGTACAAGTCATTTAGTTCCTTCATTGCCCCACAATAGCGTTCTCAATATCCTCATTTTAGTCCATTCTGAAGATCTCGTTGAAACGCTCCGTTTCAAAGAATGACCTCCAGTGACCTCGCAACGTCACAGCCCTTTGTGCTCTGATTGGTCAGTTCTATCAGAGGGGCGGAGGGGGTAGAGCCAGGGGGCGGTTTTTGCAGCATGGCGGTATTTACAAAATCGCCACATTGAATGGAGCAGACCGAGCGAGTTTGCTGTTGGCCAAAACTTCACCGTAAGGCATTGATAGCACTGATAAAATGGCAGAGTGTAGGATACGTCCTTTTGTATTGGACCCCGAGTCAGACCCGGACGGTTCTGCAGCTCAAGAGGAAGAAAATCCACCTGGACACAGATCATCTCAGGACGCTTCAGTGTGGTGAGTCAAACCGGTACTGTAACATGTATAGTTTATACGTGGAAATATAGGCAGACTTCACCAATAAACTATTTCTATAACAGGGCTCCATCCTGCTCCTTCACTTTTCTCTGTCTGTTTTATCCATCATGCTGAAAGTGTAGTCTAAAGATCGCCTCTACCGTCAGTTCCTCACTATGTTATTACCGCCGCATTACTGTGGTCCAGGTTCACAGTGCATGTCAGAACAAGCATGCAAATATCACAGTCTCACAAGTATTACGTCTGCTAAAACTACAGTGTTTTAACTGCTAATTCACCATGTAAAGCCGAGCTGCTCAGCAGAGCAGAGTCTCTGCATCCAGCATCTGAGGGGGGACACTCAGCTCTTGGTGGGTGTATCCCTCGGTGGCGGTCGTGTGACTAACTGACATCACAGAGGAGGAGCTGCTTTATCAGATTACTCCAATAAAAAGAGAGGATCCTCGTTTCGTCACAACAGTCGAAATCTCGCGGCCAAATGGCAATGACCTATTTTCAGAGGCATCAAATCTCGTTCTAGGATATCAGAAAAAAATACAATATGTCATTTTTTGAAAATTCAGGGGGTGTAAGGTCTTGTTTTCAAATTTGTTATATTATATGTAAGTATTCAATCAGGGATCAGCATGATATGTCCCCTTTAAGTGAATATTTGGAGATGAACCCACACAGACATTAGCTCATTGGCCACAAGGGATCGGGTCAACAACACACACATCTTCATGCTTCATTTGAGGCCAATATGATGAGACTGCAGGGACAGCATGAAGTGTGAGTGAGTGCTCAGGGATTTCCTCCTCCTCCTCCTCCTCCCCTCTGGACCTGCTGACCTGTAGATAATGTATATGCTCATGCCCTCATTCTGCCCATAATGCAAAGCATTTTCAGTCTCCAGCCGCTCCCTCAGCTTTAATTTAAGCGTTTACTGAGCACACACTGCCGATTTCTAAGCAATGACCCAAGTTTGCTCCTCCTGAAAGGTTAGGAGGGCTGTCCAAGAAGAAAAATCCCTCCTCCCTGCTTGCTTTGAGGAATCTGCCGTCAAACAGCAGAGGAGCAACAGAACGTGGACTCAAATAATTGCTGATTGTGATATAACCGCTAATGGTGGTTGTATGGTTTTCAATAAACGATTATTCATATGTTGCAAAATCTCATTACTACTTATTTCACATAAAACGGCTTTAGGCCAACTGTTGATCTGATTTCTCTTTCAGCAGAATTACCACCATGACTCTAGAGAGAAGAACTTGTAATTACTGAAATATCAACACCACTGGGATCAAACACATCATCAAACACACATGGCACCATGAGATGTCAGCATATGCATGTTCATGACCATCTGTTAATGGGCCAAGCCGCCCTCTTGCCCACAAGTGTCAGAAAGCTGCACAGAGGGATTAATTCACAGAGGAAATAAATGGCTTCTGCACCCACTAAAACTGAGCAACCAAGCCTTGGAGGCAGCGTTTAGTTCACAAATTATACGCCCACGTGCATTTATTGAAGGCAAAAAAGGCCCTCTAAATGTAAGCACACACAACCACGTGGAGTGAACAGAACAATTTAACTATCTGATCAGAGATGGAGGTAACTAGGGACCCACCTACCCGTGTTAAATAATAACTGACATGCTCTACTGTTGGATTAGACTGGTGATGTTTTAGATAAAAGGCAAAAAATGAGAAATGGAATTATTGAGGTTGATATCTAAATTTTACCTGCAGTATGGTAAAAAAAAAAAACCTCTGCGCATGCGCAATACTCCCTGGAGAGCTGACTCCACTTTCTCCTTTCTTTGAGGGGCAAACGTAAACAAAGTCTTCGTCAGTTTAGAGGTCATTACAGCCACACAGCGCTGTCTGGACACAGACTGCAGTAGAGGACTAACCCGGAGCGGACCATGATGGAATATTGGTGAAACGAATGAGTTTTTGGACGATTAATGCAGTTTTAGGAGCGGCGCTGTCTATGCCCTGATGGATCCCATTATACGGACGTCCGCTGCACGATTTTGGATCTAAATATCTCCCAAAGCACTGCTTGGATCAGGAAAACCTTCTGGGTGAGTATTTTGTTCTACTTCATTTTATAAACAATGTAAAAGCTGTATAAACCAAACTTATCCTTTAAGCCTTTTTTGAAGGAGCTGCTCTTGAAACTGAAAATGATTTTGCAGCTCTAATAAGAGCACAAACACACATGTTTACCTCAATTTCCGGGTCTGTATTCTGTGTGCTGCCCTTTGTCAGTGCTGTCCAATGAGAGCACTGATCGTCACACACGTGGATGTGTTGACAGAATATAGTCCAATTGCAAAAAGTACAATTTGAATACAAACCGCACCAAACAAAAAAAGAAAGTCTGCTTTTGGTCCGGACCAAACAAGTGGACCAAAGGACTTTTCTGGTCTGAATACATCCTTAAATTCACTGAAGTATTGGGAAACAATATCTATGATAATGTGTTTTCAAAAAATAAGTTGTAATGTGCACAGTTTAAGATAAGAAAAAAAAATACAGACAGGACAATTTAACCACAATAAATACGTAAAGAACCATTAAATATGTATGAAATGTGCACACACTGACATTAAGGTAAAATGTCTTCTGAAAGGGCTAAGATATGTTGTCCATCACAGACGACAGCTTGGCCATCATTCCCCTGTCAACCTCCACAGGGCCCAGACTTCAGCCCAGAACAGAGCTGGCCTTCTTCACCAGTCTGTTCAGTCTCACTCTCCTTTGTCCTGTCCGCCTACAGAAGGTGAAATCCTTCTAATGTGGCGTTCATTTCAGGCGTTAGCTCCGTTCACCATGTCTCATGCCAGTATCTGGTGTTCAGTATGTCGGTTTGTGGGCAAAACTAGTGCTACAAGGCCGGGATCAATTTTACAGTAGGGCAAAAAAGTATTTAGTCAGCCACTGATTTTGCAAATTTTCCTACTTGGAAAGATGAGAGAGGTTTGTAATTTTAATCAGAGGTTCACTTCATCTATGAGAGACAAAATTAAAAAAAAAAACATGAATATCACATTGTATTATTTTTAAAGAATTTATTTGTTGATTATGGTGGAGAATAAGTATTTGGTCACCCACAAACAAGCAAGATATCTGGCTTCATAGACCTTCTTGCAAAACATGAAAAAAAAGTGAGTGTCTGACTAAATACTTTTTTGACCCACTGTATGTTGTATTTAAAATCCTGCAAGTCATGCTTCAATCCATCTTCAGCTCTTTGACTCTTTACTGCACTCTCATGTTAACTCAGGCAGGAATCAGTATGCACCTATCCCTACGGTTAGCACAACACACATAAAACAGTAAAGACGTAAAGAATTCAATGTATCATTGAATAATAAAACATTAACTCTGTATGAGTTTAAAAAAAAACCTGTACCACAAGATTTTCCATCGTACAGATCCTTTATGACAAACAGAGAAAAAATCCATCAACATCCCTCCAATCTGGTTTTTATCATTATAACCTCGTCAGATCAGAACACCTATGATAGCATTGTTATCCTAGCAGCCTTTTCTGCTGTGCTGTAAAAACCCAACCTCAAAGAGCCTCTCTAGAACCACAATACTTCCTGGAACAGCCCCAGGAGTGAACCTGAGAACTAAAATAACCTCATCTCCTTTATGTCCACAAAACACTCTACAGGAAACCCCAGTACACTCACACACACTCATAACGCCCTGTGTTTCATCCTCTACCTCCCTGTACTGTGACTAAAAGCATAAAATTCTGCTTGTCTCATCTTTCCTCCACACACTGCCTCCTCACACACAAACACGCTGTTGTCTTAGGTCTCATAAAGTCCAAGAATATCACACCAGGATACCAAGAATGTCTGTGTGGCTGTGTGCTGCGTACTGTACTCTGCACAGTCCAGGACAGACTTTAGGTTTATTTTCCCAGCAGTGCTGTGGAAAAATGATGGCGTTTTTAAATTCTGCAGGGTCAAATTATTTGTAGTAACAGGGGAACCATACAGAAAAGTTGAAAACTGGTATCCATAGGCATGAATGAAGTTGGTGAGATGAAAAATGAATTTTGATTCCCTTTTATAATCAGCAGAGGGCGCCTTCTGGCTTTGCCTTCCATTATTCAACATCGTTACATCATGAAGGCAGCAGAGGGAGATTTCTTTGATAGAAGATAGTGTTCTCAGGAGCACCTAGGTAAAAACATTTTTACGGCATAAAGCCTTACAACTTTTCACATCTAAGTTATAAGGAATTCATAAGCTCAAGACATATTTCAGTTTACCTACCTATTACTGTTAAAACAAAAGTCCTTAGCTCCAATTTCTTGCCTCTTTATAAAATTGGATTTCAGCAAACCAAAGTATCAGATTGGGACTCGGTAGATATTCAGTACTAAAAATTAACAATGAGGGTTTTCAGTCAGCTGATTCTCTCTGCCCACGTCACCAACAGAAAACCCCTTTCTTACACGGATGTTATCCCTAGTCAGAGACAGAAATAACAGTTGTTGTGGTTTTAGGTTAACATCATCATCCTCCTTCTGCCTCTAAGCCCCTCTTCTCTCTCTGACTGTCTTCTCTCGTTGATGCTTTCACTTCCTCACTCTTTCTCCAGCGGCATTCCTGAAGGTGTTCAGCATGTTCTATTTATGCTACAACCACACACATATGCATCTGTCACAGTGCAAAATGCAACACAACACACACAGCTCAACCTATACTTAGCCAGCTGGTGTTTCAGTGAGGGAGCCGATTTAGACAAGTTTGTCTCTGGCCTGGGGATCGGGACTCATAAAAATCACATCATGTTGAATATTATTATCCTCCTTTGCTCTCTGTTACTGTCAGGCTTGTTGTGATATGATGAGGCTGGAGAGGACCTACTGATGCAGTCTGGGTTCACCAACCCTGCTGAAAGTTAACTCGACAGGCCAGCTGAAGGGGAGAGCCGTCCTCTTTCAGGACCTTATGTGGGTGGAGATTTAATATACAATCTTTAACATTCAAAGCTTATGGGAAATGATCAATATTAGCTTTTATCTTATAAGACTGTCTTTAAGTTCATCAGTATGAGCCGATGTGACATGTTTTGCATTCATTTGACACTCAAAAGATCATATATCTAACTGCTGATTCAAAGAGAGGGTTTTCATTGAGCAGATAAAGTCACCTGTTAGAAATACTCTGGTTTGTTCTCAGGGTCCAACGTGACAGAAAAATGTCAGCAGGGTGGAGATATGTGAGATATGTGTGTAAAAATATGACTTTTAACCAGGCATGTGTTTGTTTTCTTTGTTTAGGACAACTTTTTACTAGAAACAACGTAGCGAGGTAAGGTATTTATCAGTACAGTTATGTAGCGCTGTTGTTCGAAGCGTGACAACAAGAAAACGTAAGTTTGTACCGTACGTCAGCAGCCGGCTATATGTAGTGCTACGACATATCCATAGGCTGACATGTCAACAAGCAAAGTGTCAGTCCATACAGTACTTCAGTAGTTGTCCATGCGTAGTGCTGAAAGCCCGGTGCGCTAATATGTGTCAGTAATGTGTTGGTGAATCCTGGTTATGTCCTGCCAGTCATCTACCAATCAGAGCTAACGTAACTTTTTCTGTTGGACAGTTAGGCTCCAGTGTCCACCATCACTACAAAATTAGTCATAGAAATCATTTTCAGCAGAGAAAAAGAAGGATCTCTCTTCTCTCTAGTAAACCTCGTCATCTGACGTGGTGTTGTCATAGAGACCTGCCGCACATGAATCAAGTCTTGCTTGACCCAGTTGGGAAGCTAAAAAGTAGCTATGAAGAACCATTTTTAAATAACCTACATTGCCACTGATAATCTAATTTTAAAGTGTGGGTTACGATCAGGCATTTATACAACGGAGACTTTTTCAAGATCACTTTCAAACTCCTCACAGTCCTTTTAACGCTGATGGTCAAAGACATGGTCCAGTGACATTTGAGGGAGAGGGACAAATCAAATACCATTGCTCATTTGAAAATTAGACACAAGGGACTCTAATTTTGTAGACCAGGCGCAAGCGCAGGCCTACCTGCCCTGCGCCGGCCCTTGCCGCGCAGACAGGGCGTGACTGGCGCACTTTGCAAGTTTCCTGCAGTGCCAAGAGAGGCGCAGTCAAGGCGCAGAGGAGTGCAGAGCTGCGCGTCCACGCCTCCCTCCGCGCAAATGGCAGAGAGGGAGGAGAAAAGCCGTGAGTGGGTTTAACACAGCTGAGCGCTGTCTTCACCAATTCAATGAGCGCCTCTCCTCGCCTTTAAATGCCCTGCGGCCGAGGCGCAGCGTCTGATTGGTGATCCCCAGCACCGCGGAAACAGTGTGCTGGTAAGACCTGGTAGCGGAGACGGTCAGAGTCGCTGACAGACTGTTTTGTTTTGAAAGTAAACCAAATGTTTTACTGTAGTTTGAGTGCTCGACTTCCCGTCATGCTCAGTCTGCTCTGTGCATACTGATGTATCGTTAACTCATGCATCTGGCAAAAAGAGAATTTTTGAGTATCTGATCTACTTGGCTGAGACGCCAATGGAACCCAAAGAAGCAGAGCCAGTGTGAGTTAACACATTGACTTGAACTAAAATCAGACTCAGTGCCGTGACAAAGCCGAGGCAGATCAAACATTTTTTGGTACAAACACTGTGTTTGCTACATTCATCTAAAGCTGCGTTTTCACCAAGCAGTCCGGGACGGTTTGGTACAGTTAAGTCTGATCCCGTATGCATTTCCACAGCAAACTGTGCCCTCTCGTGGTGGGCGACGTGTAAGCCGGATGCCGGAAGCCGCAGCTGTTAAACAATAGCGTGACGCTGTAGCAGCTTACCCCGCTATTAAATCCAACAAAGAAGAAAAACGCGACACAGTAAACAAAGAGCGTGGATGGAAGACGTGCAGCATTTCATCCTCTCTGTGATTGGCATGTAACTCTCTGTTACAAAGTGCAATCAAGCTTTGTTTCAGAGAAGTCTGTGTGCTGCCGGGAGAAATGCAGCCGCTGTCGGGGTAAGTGACGATTCTTTTGACCAATCAACCGTCTGCAGTGCGTTGCTCCACCTTCCGAGAGCGGATCGGTTTAGTCTGGCACCCATACGAAAGGGTCCCAAAAAACTAGGTTGGCTCGTCTCGGTTTTTAGGGATCTGTCCCGGGATGAGTCAGTGGAAACGCTGCAAAAAGCGCGCCGTACCGAGACGAACCGAACCAGTCTGCTTGGTGGATACCCGGCTTAAGATCTTCTTTGAACCAACTACAGAGAACCTGAAGAGTCTCGTGGAAGTAAGATGGTCTACTGCTGAAAAATGATTGATTGTTCTCTTTCACCGTGTGTTCATGAGCAATCCATAGCTCATGAAACGCTGTTGTCTGAGTGATGTATTGGTTTGGCTCCATGCCACGTACATACTGAAGATATCATCTCCACGTCAGGACGTGATAATGATGATAGATCAAAATGACAGTTTTACACATATTAGCTAAACTGCAACACAAATGATTTCTTCAGGATTTACATTAAGATTTATTTATTTTTTTAGTCCTCAAAGAACAGTCTATGAATCTTGCATGGAGAAAAGCAGAACAGTTAAAATGTGAGTCATTTTTAATTAAGTGAACAGCCTATTTACACATGGGGCTCATAAGTGTCTGTGAAAGATAAAGATTTTAGCATCGTGGAGTAACCATGCATCCTGTAACTTCAGTCCTACCAGGGGTAAGACATGGAGTATGGTTCAGACACTGGAAAGCATAACGCTGATAAGGGAAAGATAGCATCAGCTCCAGTCTATTGTGAGCCACAGGAAATTAATCCGAGATGCAGGCTGGGCAAACAAACCACCCATACACGTTATGACTCATGCTCACAAACCCTCAGATGCAAAGAAAGAACACTGATGTTGTGCAAATGAAAACACATGCCGCACACTTATTTAATCACCCTGCTCCTGCTGCTGCTGCCCACTTTGTGAATATAAGAAATGTGTTGATGAGATTTGACAATTAGCACAAAGGACAAAAAGAGGCTCAACTAATTCTGTTTAATGGGGGAGAAGTAAGAGAGGAACTCCTACAGGCTTGGCTTGTAAAAAGGAATGTGCTCGTTCAGATGTAATGCAGAGATTCTGACACCTTCACTTTCTAAATAATTCCCCTATTTAAGAACAACTTCTCAGAGATGTTGATGCATAACTTTTCAGAGGTTATCCAGCCTGGAGAGTGATCCTGCATAAAGCAACATTCTACCTGAGGCTTGTATGATGATATGATTTTGGTTATCTGGCTTTACAAACCAAAACAAAGCAGATAAGGCTGAATCTGTCACACAGTGCTGATGATCAAGCTGACAAATCTGCACTTGGTTTGGGTAAACAGTTCATGATTGAAGGGCGTTTCTTGCAACATCTATGAATAAGACAAATATGAGTTTGAACCATTGGCTCTTGGGACCCTTTTTAGGGATGCAGAAGCAAAAAAAATACCCCAGAAAATAATTATAGAGGGACATGAACAACCATTTTTTAAATCCAGCTAATATCTTTAGTCTATGCAAATTAAATTGTAGTAAATATGGATGGGCATTGATATACAGTTCCTCTTAAGATCTGACTGGAAATTAGGGATGCACCAATATGAAAATTTTGGCCGATACTGATATCTGATATCAATACTGCTATTATGGCCAATGACCGATATTTTCTAATACCAATATTGGAAAAAAACAAACAAACAAACAAAAACATTCTGAGATGATGTGTCGAGGTAGTTCAGAGAGAGAGCGACGTGATCGTTAGAAAAGACGACCATGGAGAGGATCAAAGGATGCAGCGCTTGAGATAAACGTGATCGAAAAAATAAATTTTGTCTGTTTTTTGGATCAAAAGCATGAAGAGAGACATAAAAGAAAAGAGTCCACTCTTCTTAGGTAGTTTTGGTGTTTACAAAATCAGAGAAAACAATATTATTTGGGTCTTGAAAGACCGTTCAAGTTGCTCTGAAAATGGCCGACAGCTAATGAGTAAATATCGTCCCACATTTACACATCGGCCAATACCGATATATTGTATAACCCTACTAGAAACGGTTAGATCCACTGACATCATTCGCTTTTATTCTTAACGTGAAGCCGAAACTTCTGTTGAAATCTCGTGACATGCCACATCTCAATTACACTTGTCAGTCAGCAGCAGAATTTTCAAGACAATGGCGAAGCTTGGCTTCACTTTACCAAAAAGGATGCTGACATTGCAAAGTCGCATTTGTGCATCACTGTAATATTATGCAAAGATGGTAAAACCTCCAACACGTTTAAACATCTGACACACAACGTTAAATACCAAGAGTGTCATGCCTTTTTTTATTTACTTATAAACTAAATTAAATGTTTTGACATAGAGGATAAGTCTTCTTTTTGTACACAGATATTCACAGGAGTTGTTAAGGGAAGCGGGATCATGGCATTATAATAATGGCATTGGTATTCTGGATGCATGATATTATCAGTACGATATCGGTATCTTTTGATATTCGCTTGAAAGTAAAATATGGGATATTGGCCAACACACTGAATTCCACCAATATAATAAACCAATTAAAATAATGGGCTGAAGATGCATGTGTTTCTTGTTTTTTTTTTTGCACTTTTTGTGATGTTGTTTGCACAGTTTAGACTGAGAAGTCACATATTTGGTTCCTGTTTTAAGTTAAACTTAAGCAGCAGGCTATAGGGTACATGTATCTGACCAATTTAGGCACAGTTACCATTTACCAAAGTAAACCATTTTTTTCAATTTGGGTTTAACTGCCATACAGTTACACTTCTCACATGTTCTCTGTGAACAGAGGTCATATTTACTGACCGTCAATGATGAAATTGGCCAAATTTGCCCTGGTTGTGCGTATTGTTATTACTTTTACAGGAAGAGCTTCATCCAACTTTAGAGTACGATTTTTCTTTTTTGGGATTTTTTTTTCTTTTTAAAGCAATGGTTATAAATAAAAATACAGGTTTGAGCATTTATTTTTCCGATTTTGCACAAGTAATTAATATTACAAAACAAATGTGATACGTGTATGCACCATAATACAATACACTACTTGCAATACAGAAGAGAGTTGATAATGTCTGCAATTACATGCACAGAAAAAAATATCGGTATTGGTATCAGATATCGGCAAAAAAATCCAATATCGTGCATCCTTAAAATGTGGTATCAATAAAATCTTCTTGATCCCTAGTAATACATTAATAAGAAACTCAGTTAAATATATTCCTCTACTTAGGCCATACAGGAAAGAAGAGTCCTCTGGCTCAGTGTTCAGTGAACAAGTGGTCCATTGTTAACCTTGCAGAGCAGATGGACCTGCTTGATTCAGTTTCTGAACTCCTGCAGGTCCATCTTGTCAGGCTCCAATGACCAACGATTTCACTCGGCTAAATTCTGACCGGTCCAATCAGGGAAGAGAGGCGGGAGCTGTGGGAGCAGACGTGATGTCAGCAGACTTTCGTACTTGTCAGCGTTCCTTTGATTCTTAAGTTAAATTTATAAAAACGGAAGCTGTCGTCTAACGCCTTTTTCACAGCTGTTTCTCGTGATTCAGTAGTTGTTCATCTATTGTTTCTTAGAAGCATCGGCTCACATAAGCTACGTCATACCGTGGCTTGATGTGGATTAGTCCGTGGTGAGTGTGTTAATCAGAACAGTCGTCCAATCACCAGCTGCTGATTTTTTTTAAAGTCCCGCCTCTGAAAACAAATCGGAATAGCTGCTACCCAGATGGACTAGTGAAATATTTCCGTGGCAGATATATGAAACTGTTCGTCTGGCGTGTCAGGTTAGTCCATCGTAGGAACAAGAAACTCTGTATCACACTCTCTCTGGGCTCAGCCCTCCTTAAGTGTCTGACCCTGCAACGCCCCTGGTCTGAACTATAGTCCAGTGTAAAGGAGTATGGTGTGCAGCTGCCAAAAGCATGACAGACAGCTGACTGTGAGAGTGGATAAGTAAAGACTTATGACATCACTGCTTCATCATGTACAAGCAGATCTAACTGGATGTACATCTGTGTTATCTCTCTATATCAACATTTTCTTTTAGTTGTAGCTTTTGAAGCATTAAGAAATAGTAATCACCACCCAGTTTAAGTAAGTAAGTAGACTAACTTTCATATCTTATATCAGTACAGAGAGTTTCTGGCTCCATCTCGTCTGTTGAACGATGATGTAGGAAAAGAACACAAAGAGCTCTCATATCCGATACCTCCTGCTCCGAGCAGGTTTGGTACCACCTTTGTAGTCTGAAATTACAGAGTTAACCCTGAAGGTGTCTCGATAAATGCAGCTCCATCTTTCCACAGCAGGCTTCTAAACTTCAGTTTCTTACCTTAAAGCAACAAAACCAGAGACATCACTTTTTCGTGACTAGTTGAGATTATTTTGTTCTTCTGTGTATCCTGACATGCACACTACCAGACCTTTTTTTATATAATACTCTGAGCTGAATGGTGTTCATGGCTGCAGGGTGGTGCAGTAGCTACAAAGTTTCTAGTTCACATTTTTTAAATGTTGAGTTTGCATGTTCTCACTTTCTCCCTCCAGATACTCTGACTTTCTCCCACTGTCCTGACAAAGGTTCGCATCAGTGACTTTAAGTTATCTCAAAACACGAGTGTGACTTGTTATCTGTCCTGCCCTGGGACAAACACAAGGTGGGCCCCACTTTGCCCCCTTAACAAGTGTTGTTTTTTAATTTCACTTTTTGTACTAAATACATGAGACTGATAGACAAAAGTTTGGCCTCTGGAACAAATACAAAACAAAGGCATCAAAGATTGTGGTCATATGATAAAAACCAGCTTTGATATGTCAAAGCCTGTAGAGTCTGGACCTTTAAAAATGTCTCATGTTTACAACAGTCTGAGTGGAAGGAAGCAGCTCAGTTCCCTGACTCGCTCTTCCCGGAGGAGGGGCGGTGCAAAGAAATAGGGCTGTGGGCGGAACATGGAGGAAATCTTGGCGTCCCCTCCCCAAGACACTGCAAAACACACACAACTGATTTCATATCAACACTTTCATTAGCATCATTATCTTCAAGGGTTCTGTTTATTATGACAGTTCCAGTATATGTTTTTGTTTCCCATTCTTCAGTAAGTTTCCTCATCTGGTCCTCTCAGAGTGAATTTGCATCTGATCTGTCAGCTGACAGGGCATGGCATTTGACAATCCAGTGCTATGGCAGCACTGTGAGCATCAGTGTAGTGAAGTGCACAGATCTGAACTTTGGAAGAGGAAGGGGAGACTATTTAAAATAATGAAACACCACTAAAAGTCCCAATGGGAACACTGTGGCAACTTAATATCGACAACCACAGGAGCACTTAAAAGTCCCTGAGGGGGGATTACAGATACCACAGGAGGGAAATCATCTATTAAGTTAAAAAGGTCGCTGTGAGAGAATATTAGAGAAAGAAAAAGGCAATGATGTGGCTTTATAAAGCTGTCAGCAGCACATCTTCTGCCGGCTGCCACACAGTGAACAGATTGATAATCGCATTTGGCGGTACAGAGAAGCGACACAGCGTTATTAGCCAGATATTCCACGGAAAGCCTCTGGCTGTTAAGCTACAACTGCTTTATTGAACCAAATAAGACACAGCTTTGGTAAACAGGCTCGGAAAACAATGCAAAATGTGCTATAAGGGCTGCCTGGCTCCTATGCTCATGCCTCACAGCTGACCTGTACGTGCTGCACCTCAAAGCGGGCATGAAATTTTAATAATGTTTTTGTTAACGTAGCTACATTGAGAACATACATGGTACACATGTATATTTGACCGAGAACATTTCTACAAATACACACACTTACACAAAGACATTAAGGCCTGTGTAATAAAACATATGTGTGCACACTCACACTGCCAGCTAACTTCCAGTACTCACTGCGGCTGTGTTTACGTTGTTTCCTTCGGTTGTGAAATACGCTCCGTGCAAGAAAGGCCAGGAAAATATCCCCTCAGCTTTTTATCAGACCACGAGGTGACGTTTTCGTATCGTAGCAGACGGTCAGTCGAGGTGAAAGGCTCTTTTTTTTCGGGGACTGACTGTCTCCCCGTCTTGTGTCTGTCTCCCTGCCTCCGTCTATCTTTCCCTCCTTCCCGTCTCTGCCTGCTTCACCACTGGTAGCTCCCGTGACGTCACGACGGTGGCGCGCGCCCCCGAGACGTACCAATCCCCTCCTCACCCCCCTCCTCTCTGCCAGTTTGGTCGCGTGCATGATAATCCCAAACTTTTAAAGCCTCCGTGAAAAGGTGAGAAGTGCGTTTACATTTAGGCATAATTCCCAACAAGACATAAAATCCATTTCAAACGGTTTTATTTTCAAAGTATTTCACACATTTCCACTCTTATTATGTTTGTTTGCTTTACTGGGGGGGTGTATCACACATAGTCTACACGAACACACATTAATAACAACATACTGAACAGACAGTAATCAACATCATACCTTCCTATTATCCCTCATTTTCCACTTTAAAACCAAGAGCACACTGTAAACCACAAGCAATGGAGATAATTCAAGAAGAGGCCTGACAAATAGGTTAATGAATAAATAAATAAACATAAAATTGATATAAAGTAAGACACAAAGATAGGCCAGTGTAAACTCAAAAGGGAACCACGAAAAGATTCTAGAACTAAAGCAAAGGATTGACTGCACAATCACCCCCAGCAGCAACAGGCCAATTTAGTGAGCATTTTTTGGCCAGCATCCAAGAGTAATGGTTGGAGAAGAGACTGCAACTCATTCACCCATCTTCTGAAAAAAAGATGGGTGTATGTGACAATACCTGCAATATCTTCTATGCATTTGTAGCATAGTAGGTTTAATAATAGGTTTTTCTTAGGTATCACTCCAAAGATGTTAGAGAGTGGGTTGGGCCAAGAGATGTGTCACACAGAACAAGGACCAGAAGTTAACTGTGGAGGAGCAAGACCAGACCATGTGACGTAATAAAACTAGGTTACTGCATCAGGGGCAATTGAATTAACATGTGTCTCATACGAACACGGGGAGTTGGCATACCAGAGATGCATTTTATCCAGACGTCTTCAGAGATTATGATCTATAGATCCTGTTCCCAGTCCTTCCTGTAGTTCAATCATTGTGCAGATGTGTTTTATTGTGCAGTGTGAAGGGCAGGGCCAAACCCAGCTTTGTTGATTTGGGTGCCCTGGAGCACAGATTTATGTAAGGTTGTCACGATGTGTTCACACAGCCAGGAATAAACAACATATTTAAAGTTTCTTTTACTAATTTCGACTAATTTCTACTGTTCGAACTGTAGCTACTTTGACTTTTACGTTTGTTAAAAAATAGATTTCCTGTTTTGTTTGTATATTTCAAAACCACTGAATCCTGAATAAGTCTGGAAAAAATTCACATTTGCCACTGGTGAGTTGTAAACAGGTTATATGTAGAGCTTAGTGGAAAAAAGAAAAAAGAGGAGGAAGAGACAAAAAATAAAGACCAGGCAATTTATGAGTGTTTCAAACTCTAACAGGCTGGTCTTCAGTCAAACAGAAGTTATGCAGTTTTTCAAAATTTAAGCTCAGATATTTTTTTTGGGATTTAATTTTCATTCTAATATCCTAAACTCACAGCAAGATATCATCAATTAAGTAAATCAAAACCTTGATTTGTGTTACACCTGAAGAAACAGTGTGTTTTGACTAACAAGACAAATAGCAAAACACTGCAAGCAAAGAGTTTAAGATAACCGGATCTTTGATTCCTACCCTCATGGCATGATGATATGACAGTTTTCAGCAGAGTGTGGCAGTAGAAGCTGTAGTGATCATAACTTACTAATAAAAACCCCTAAATGATAAAAAAAAAAAGAAAGACCCCGAGTCATTTCAAACACAATTTTATCCAAATGTTTTAGATTCAAATCAATCTCAATTAATCACTTTCATCTTTCCCGTAGAACAATACCTGCAGATTGTTGCCGCATCAATGCGTTGGACATATGGCTTATTGACACCTGAGTCAGTGTGTGCCTGTTGAGTAAGTGACCTACATACAGTATATGTGACTGAATATATGGTAGATTTCATAACAGGTCACTCAGGCCTCCCAGGTCTGTCCCTCTGTCTGCCTCTGTCACACAATTACACATCATCCTAAAGAACTCTCTAATAGACATGACCAATTTCACACACACACACACACACACACACACACACACACACACACACACACACACACACACACACACACACACACACACAGTGTCACAGTTCCCTGGGCGCCATGCAGTCAGACAGCTGAGGTATAAATAGTGTGCTGGCTAAAGTTCCCCCAGAGAGAAACACTCCAGGGTCCACAGTGAACCAGCGCGCTTCTCCAAAACATCTCTGCTGACCTGGACAGTGAAATTTTTTGTCAGTCTGTCTTTTTTTGTTTTTCATTAGGTCAAAAAGAAAAAAAAATCTTATATGTCTCATCAGCAACATAATATCATTGTTGTAATTAAAGGAAGGAAACGGCAAGAAAGAGTTTCAGAAGAACTGATTACAAGGAAACCTTTTTATTAAGCTGTGAAGGATAACGGCTTTGAGTTACACTGATAACGTGCTATTTTAATTCACAATGTAAGATATACTTTAGGGAATCACAGCAGATGGATTTCTTTCAAGAAAAGCTTGAATTAAAAGAAAATTGCAAGTGAAAAATCAAAACATCATGGGACATGAAACTTGTATACTAAAATTCACAAAGGTCACTTACAAGAGGGATTAGAGGCATTTGTATCACCATAATTAAAAAAAAGCTGTGTTTGGGCTACACTGTGAAAAAAGGTTGCTGTATTTTACAGTAAATTACTGGAAGCAGCTGTAACTGTAAAAGTATTTACTGTATTATTACTGTATTAATGTATTTTTTTCCCCACACTCATTTGCTCTTCGCAATAACTTACTGGATATATTACAGTAAAATGCTGTTAATGATACATGAATCAGTTAAAGTGTGACTGTGACTGTGGAAATCTTGACAATTTTGTCTTTGAAAGAAATCTAAAAATATTTATTGTTTTTAGCAGACAGTCAAATATAAAACATATTCTTTTCTTTTTTTAACATTTAAACAGAGAAAAACCCACATGAGTACACAGCAATGAATAATGATTAAACAATGCTGCCACCTCCTGCTTAAATATGAGCACTGCACTAAATATGTAAATACAGATTAACTGAGCAACCTTTCCTCCAGATTTAAATATGTGTCATAACCAACTGTCAAATAACTGATGTTATCAGCATCTATCAGTGAAATCTTGCTGTTTTTTTAATGGGTGTTTAATATAACAAGTATAAAGTACAAATGACAGAATATTGGTTTTATTTGACCTCTGCCTGCCCTAAAAAGTTGGTAGGTATTCCAAAAATATATACGTTGTAACAATAAGAACCAGAGCTAAGCTAAATTATAATTTTCTCCAAAACCACACCAAAATCCAAGCCGGCTGCTTTATGCATCAACAGTGATAACTTTACTTTAACAGCTTTTAACAGAATTTTTTTTTTTCTCTGCAATTAGATTGATCACATTTGTTGTATTGCAAAAGCTCTATCTGTAGACATGGCATGCTGCTTTTGTGTCAACACAATCACACACTGTTCAGCTTCAAAGACAAATTACAGACAATTTAACCCCCTTTAAATGATGTGCCAATAGAGATTTGAGCTATTTAGACCTAAGCTGTTGTAACCAGGTTGTAACTATGTTTATTTTGCTGTAAAGATCGGCTTTTTGGAATTGGAGTGTATGCATATTCAGTGTTTCTGCAGCAAGCCTCAAGTGGATGCTACATGAACTGCAGTTTTTGCACCTCCACATAGACTTAAGATTTTAAGACTGGAGTTCGCACAACTCAGATCACTAAATCTATTTATTGAAAAATTCAACAATATTCCCACTGAGATATGAAAAACTCTTAAAAGTATCCAGCTCCACGTTACACCTTGTACCCTCTGTTTTTGTTATAATAATAATAATAATAATAATAATAATAATAATAATAATAATAATAATAATAATAATAATAATATAATGTTATTATTATTATTATTATTATTATTATTATTATTATTATTATTATTATTATTAATTTTTTTAAATATATTTCTGTACATTTGTATTTTTAATTTTATATCTTTACTTTTTTTTAATATTCTATTCCATAGAGTGAACAGCTAGTGATTCTGTATTATTTTCTGCTCACATTATTTTCCTGTTAATTGTTGCACCAACACACCAAGTCAAATACCTTGTATGTGCAAATGTACTTGGCTAACTTGAGTACTTGATCATAAGGGGATATTTGTCTCCAAAGTGCTAGTTAAACTGTTGTCACTGTATGTTTCCAGACAGTCAGAAATTTGATTGGTTCTTAGTTGACAAACACAAAAGTTCAGGTTTCTCATCTTCTCAGTTCAACAGGCCACAGGAGTGATTTCAAGTACGTCATTGGGATCTCCTCCCCAGATACCGAATGTGGGAAAGAGCTTTGAACTGCTGCTTAAACCAGCCACAGAGTGGAGAAACACTTTGAGTGGGTGTATTGAAAGGAAGTTACATCCTGTGTAGGAGTAGAACAGAGTCCTGGTGTCAACGTCATAGAAGGAGACCTCTCCCTGTTCATAATCAACAAACACACCAACTGTGTTTTTGAGGGGATTGGCGTAAACATTCCCAACACATCGCTCTGTGTTGGGTCAGGGTGTTGATGCTGCATATGTCCAGTACCCATCCTCAGGACTGTGAGTGTAAATCCCCTCCCCATGAACAGAGTCTTGGGCTACTCCCAAAAGCCAGTTGTTACAACCGCTGACCCGAACCTGAAAGTAGAACCTTCCCGAGGAGAAGCCCTCCTTCCCAAGAACTAAAGGATTATAAAAAAATCTTTTCCCATTTGAAAAAGATAGAATTGACTGATGATTTTGCCCCCTCAGTTGCTTCCCATCCCCTGACACAGAAAGTCTTAAATTGGCTGTGTAGGCATCCAAAGTCACATCCACGGCATGGCACTGCTGGATCATCATCAGCTCGTCTTGTGGCGGATTCCACACTTCTTCAATAAACTCATCCGTTAGTGGTTTTTCAGACTCATCAGGGCTCACCGCCTCAAATCCATCAGATAACCTGACCTCATGAATTAGCATCCCCATCTCATTACTGAATGTCTTCTCTATCTGAGCCGCACATTTTCTCACCATCCCTACGCAAGTCTGTGGAGGGATGTCGGAGAGTTCAGGCAGTAATGGAGGATTGAAATGGGACAGAGGGTCGATTTGGTTCTCATGTGCAGACGAGTCAAGAGAGGGATATGCAAGCAGGATTTGGAGGTCATCGTCTGTTTGTAAAAGCTGCTTCATTTCAGATCTTCTTTTCCTCAACTCAGCGACTTCCTGCTCCAGCTTTGTCAGGTGGGCTTTGGCCCCTTTCTCTGCGGCTTCCTGCTTCCCTTTGATCAACTCAGTCAGCTCAGTCTGACACTTTTGCAGGGAGAGAATCAGGTCAGTGAAAATCTCGGCAATTTCTTCTAGCTCTTCTTCTACCTGTTTCTTGCTCTGTTCAACTGAGTATTTGATTTCTCTGATGCTCCTGGATTTAGCATTTTCTGTTGTTTTCATCTCTGCTGCGACATCAGCCAGTTGGGCCTTCCTCTTTGTGATTTCTTGTTGTAAATAGGCAGCTTTGTGCGTCGCATGGTCGTCTTTCAAACACATAAAGCAAACACACGTCTGGTCCACATGGCAGAAGAACTCAAACACCTTGTCATGCTTCTTACACACTCTTGCCTCCAGGTTTGACACAGGGTCAATCAGCTGGTGCCTCTTACTGGACGTGACTTCTCGATGAAGCTCAAGATGCATGTGGCAGTACGAGGACAAACACAGCAGGCATGTCTTCTGGGCCTTGATTTTTGGCGTGGTACAGATGTCGCAGGGAACCTCTCCTGGTTTGGCAGGAATGTTCTCTCCACTCCTCCACCTCATGTTGTTGAAACGCCCCACCATATCTCTGAACTCTGTGTTGACCTGAAGCTGTGGTCGGGTATGGAACTGTTTCTTGCAGAGAGGACACCGAGCCAGGTCCAGGGTGTCCCAGTATTCTGTGATACAAGCTTTGCAGTAGTTATGTCCACATGGAGTAGAGACGGGCTCCGTGAACTCATGGAGACAGATTGAACACAGGTAGTTCTCCTCAGGTGTGAGGAACCTGGGTGAGGCCATGTCTGGATGAGGGAGAGAATTTGATGTGTAAGTCAGGAAGGAAACATACATTTTGATTATGTACTCTCTCTTTGAAAAAGATGAGTATCCCTATTAACTTCAAAGAATCAAATTAATGGATCAGCCATTGTTTGTGATGCTTGTGTTTAGCCTTTTAGTTTGTGTTTTTCTCCGCTCAAAAGATTTCTTAATTTATTTTGTAGTAATGGTACACACTGAAGTTCGATGGACAAAAAGAAAAGAGTAGGTTACGTTAGCTCTGCTTGGTGAGGTTGGAGTTGGTAGAAGAGCACTGGTAGGACATAACCAGGATTCACTAAGGTTACACGCTACAGACAACTCTCGGAGCACCGGGCTGCTTTGTAGTGCTAACTAGAAAAGCACTCAGAGAGCACAGACCTCTGTCCTACTTTAATGTTATACTCCCTTTCAGCAGACTGTCTGCTACTATTTGGTGTTAGTTGTAGGTTTGTACGATACTTTGTTTCCTGACAGTGTTGAAAATTATGATGACCCAGTACATATTTCATATTCTGGATCTTAGTATCCAGAATATTGTCAGGATCTGGATTGTCAGAAATTATGGTGACCTTATCTTGTGTTGTTTTGCAAAGCAATGCGACCATTTATTGTGGAGTTATATACACGTATGGTGAAAACAGCCCTATCTCACGATGATGAAGAATTCTTTAAAAAAAATCCTGGATCCAGACAGTGATCCAGATGACCTCCAAAATTTAATCACTTCTTCCATCCCATCTTCTTCTATCCCATTTTAAACATTTCCGGAAAATAACATCCTTAGTTAACGTTCCTTAGTTTTTGAGTTATGTTGTTTACAGACATAGAGACAAACTCTCCCAAAAACATAACCTCCTTGGTGGAGGTAAGTTTTGTCTGGTACATGAAACTACGGTAAAAATCAAGTGTACAAAGTTTGCTTGTTGTTGCATTTCAAACAAAAGCTATATGTAATGGTAAATAAATAATTAACCTTGTCGCTTTGCATCCTGCAAAAAGTTGTCACCAACAAAGAAAAAATCTGCTGTCTGTTCATTTGCTTCCAAAACAAATGCATGCCTTGGGAAGAGTCACATCTTTACAACACAGAGTGATAATGCTCATGGGAAACGGAGACTTTTGTCATGGAAAAAACTACTGACCAGTTTAAGTTGTCAATTAATGGCAAACATAAAGTCCGCACAGTCCTTTAATTAATAAATATTGTCTAACTAAGACAAATTTTGTCTGAATCAACTGGAGCTCAGTAAAGCTCTGTTGAACTACAGATCCCTGTTGGCCATTTGGGGTCAGGCTCTAAGGTGTTAAAAGTTAGAACCCCAGGATCTGAAGATTGTCAGAAAACTTAACCCAAGATCAAGGGCATGATGCGTTATCTGAATAAGGTGTAGTTTACCAACAGGTAGAAATGTTCAAGTGTCTGTTTCCTGGCTGTGAACAATGAGTGCATATGGACTCAGACACCAGGGAAGAAAGAGGCACTGCAGGGATTGGAGAAGAATCAAAGGTAATGCTTAGAGGCAAACCTGGTAACTTTCTTTGGCTCTGCTGAGTGCAGCTTCTTGTAGTTACCATCCTGAGTTAGCCACAGAGCTAGCAGCACAAAATGCAGACTTTGAACATGAGCATATGGGCCATTATGATCTCCATTCAGTTAATAATAGCACCAGGCACCACTACTCATGTTTCCTGAGATGATGGAAAAAGTGATTCCTGGCTTTGCTGTCGCCTTCCTACCTTATCATAAACCTTGCCTACGGACATCTTTCAGAAGCCATATGCAAAACAAAAACAATAAAAACAACTAAAAAACCTAACTTTACTGTTTCAACTTCATGATATAAGTTCGACAACAACATAAACATCTTTACAACCAAAGCAGAACTGGAAAAAGCTTCAGTGAAGGCTTGATTACCATCTGTAGTTGATTAGTTTATATAACACTTTGCCACATGATGGCACAGAACTTAACGATTTTCATACCACAGATTTAGGTACTTACTGATTGGAACCAGTCCTCGTCTTCTTCTTCTTTGAAAAATATGCAGTCCCAAAGTTTAAACACAGCCAGGTTTTTCTGTGTTGAGAGGAGGTTTGGTTTAAAAATACCTAGGACTGTCACAGAACAGGAATGCTAGAAACATAATGTTTTTGTGTCTTTAGTAATGCTTTTGTAACTTTCCAAAGCCAGTTTCTGGGTGGAGCCTGTTTTTTTAGTTACTCCGATGAGTCACTCACACTATAAAAAGAATAATGGTTCTACTTACTTTTACTAGTTGTTTTGCAAAGCAATGAGCAAATAAGCTTATTTCTTCAACAACATTTAAACTTAAACATGTTATTTGTGTTTCAAATTAAAAAAAAGCAAATAATCATCAACCTTTGTCAATTCAGTAAGAACAGTTGCAGAAGTCAATATTGTGACTATATTTTTTCACCAAACAAGTCTCTCTTGCAGCCCAAAGCTCCAGAAAATGTCAGTGTATGTCTGTTTAAGATTAAGAAAATGAACCAAGGTGCGCAGTTCATCTTTACCTTCCAAGAATTCTCCGTCAGACACTCTGTCAGTTGAAAGAAGAGAAAGAGAGTTTGCTTTTAGTTGTGAAGTTTCATTTTTAGAGAATGACACATGATCCCTCCCATCCTGTCTCCCCTCCTCTTCCTGGAGAAAGGTCTGAAGCATTTCCCCAGATTTTTTTTTACCCTTTCTGAGTGAAGCAGCTGAATCAGCAGAGGATATATTTGTGAAAATAAAAGGAACAACATTTCTTTATTTCTTGTTATAAAGTTAGTTCAGCTCAGTTTTTGTTTTCTTTTGGAAATGTAACCACAAAGTCTTTAATAGACGTAATAAAAAAAGATTCTTGAATAAGTTAAATAGATTGAGTCAGACAACCTGCAGACAGGTGGTACACGGTGCAGAGTAATCTGTTTGCACACGTGAAAAAGTGAGGGTGTAAGGTTGCATGAAACAGAATTGGTCGAATTAAACAGAAAGACGCAGTCAAAAGCCACAGTCTTTTTTCATTGTATTGCAGTAAACAGTCAAAGTACTTAAGTACAAGTGATGCAGTGCTCAGCCAGTCATTTGCATTAGAGATCATTGTAAAGAAACATCATCAGTGAACTTGACCTTTGACCCCGCTCAGGTGGAAAGAGACTGCTCTGCTGTGTGAGTAAATAATAGACCACATATTTCATGGAATTTCAGCCAAAACTGGAAAGTCAAAATTTGGCTCCAAATTTCAGGTCTGGACCTTACGTTCTGAGCTCACTTTGGGAAAACCCAAAACAGAGGTTTTAGCCCTCAGACCTGATTCAGGATGCGTTGTTGTCACCTGGGATGGCATGGGCTTCGAAGAGGGACACATATTTCATGAAATTTCAGCCAAAACTGGAAAGTCAAAATTTGGCTCGGAAACATTAGGGTTGGCCCCCTTTTGTTCTAGCCACTTTTGATGGCTACTTCCAGCAGGATAAGGAGCCATGCCATTAATCTGGAATCACTAAAACAGGTTTTTTGAATATGACAATGAGTTCCCTGATCTCAAAAGGCCTCCCCTGATCTCAATCCAATAGAGCTTGTTTGGGATGTGGTTGAATGGATGATTCTCATCATGGATGTTCAGCCGACAAATCTGCGGCAACTGTGTGATGCTGTCATGTCAATATGGACCAAACTCTCTGAGGAATTTTTCCAGTACCTTGTTGAATCTATGCCACAGACGATTAAGGCAGTTCTGAAGGCAAAAGTGGGTCCAACACGGTACTAGCAAGGTGTACCTGATAAATGGCCAGTGAGTGTACTTAGAGTGTGAATCTTCTTCAACTTATATTCAGGTTAAATGATGCAAAGATAAGACAATCAACAAAGTAACGGCTGGGCATCAGCTCTTCTTCACATTTAATGTTTCGGATTTACAGAGACCACTTTCTGGAGTTTTGAATTGAGAATTCTGCCACTCAACAGCTCAGAGTCCTCTTTGCTGACTTTTTCTTTTTCATAACGCACTCAACATTTCCAGTGAGTGTAAATTCAGGACTTTAGGCGGAGGGCTTCACTGCTTTTGAGTTATAACATTCGTATGTGTTGATGCCATAAGAGCCCTTTTTTTCAAATTAATCACATTACTTATAACCAGAGTACTTTTTTACAGTCAACATAAAAACATCAGTCATCACAGTATAAATTGGTGCATTTATTATATCCAATACAAATCAGATATTACAGGAGACAAAAAGTCACATGTGAACAGTCCAAAGCGGAGAAATATCAGACCAGGTATAACAGAGAGTTCGTTATATTTTTTCATCTTAAGTTTAACTCAAACCAAAAGAACATTTTATTTTACAGCTTCAGGAAGTTTCTTGGCCGGCAGATCAGCAAGAGCGAGGAGAAGGTGCGAAGAAGTAAAGAGCCAGAAGGATGAGGTAGACCACCACGAGAACTGTGCCTGTGAACAACATCATACGTTATATCAACTCAATTTTCAAACTGGATAACTGAATAATTTTGTGTCTTGAAGACTGACCCTGAAAGTAGTCGCATTTTCCATCCATGAAGATGTAGTTCACCAGGATGACACTGAAGATGCTCGCCCACAGATGGACGTCACTGAACACGAGCAGGAATCCAACATCCTGGGAGGACAAGGTAAAATAGTAATTCATATTTGAAGTGATTGTTTGAACAAGATGGGTGTTGATGACAAAGGCTGAGGACTTACATAGAATGCATTGAAGAGAATGAGCAGGGGGATTTGGATCATGCAGACTTGCACAGCGATGCAACTCCCCACCTCAAGGCTGCAGAAACAATAAGTTATATAAATGCTTATGTAACTCTTCCATACAAAAGCTCATTCTATACAATAACTTGTTCTAATCTTGGACTTAAACAACAAAGGCTGATGCAGATCAAATACGTAGACTTTTAACATAAGATGCTGCAAACCATAGAAGAATCTTTATATCTCTTTTTGATAAAATCTATGGCTTTTGTAGATAAACAAATGATAACAGGTGTTGTAAAGAATGTTATGCTTAACACATTCAGACCTCAAGCTGATGTTGTTCTGTAGTGCAAACTGGATGCCGTTGACAATCTCAGGGAGTTCTGGGACCATGGCCAACACTGTGACGCCAATAAAATACTGTACCGTAAAAAAAAAAAATGTAAATAAAAACAAAGAAGCTCTGATGTGTTTTTTAATTTTCATCAGGTAATGAATTTTAAATATCTTGGCGTTGAAAATTGAAATCTCACAAACCTTTTCACCTCCTTTCTGTAAAATATAGCTTTCTGAGTACCTGAGAGATGGTTGAATGTGTCAGCATGGGCTCAATGTTCTCTGTGCTGAGGTCAGCGCAGGCGGCCATCAACAACGTGGCAACAATCAGCACAGCAAGAGCCCTCCACCGAGACCAGTGGACCACATGGTGACCTATGGATGATAAGACACCGTTGGCGAGTGGAAGTGTGAAATATACAACTTACCTCTGAAGTGGCAGTGTTTCCTCTCAGTTTCCTGTTTCACATGAATCCAAAAAGTCTCCCATATTTGTGTCCTCCACCCTCACATGCTGAAGAGCATGGCATGCACTGCAAAGGGGAAAGCTGTCCTTACATGCAAAAACCAAGTTAATGAAGCAGACAGGCTTTCATCACAGTGGTTAATACTACTACGTGCACACCACACACCACACACACCTGTTGCAACCCCCTGGCTTGTGGTAACAATGCTGGCATTAATACACGAGTTGTGTGCTGCCAGGGTACGACCAGAGGTGACCTCACCAGTGGGGTGATGAGTGCTGGTGCCCTCTTGTGCGTACTGACCGTGTCCGTGGCCCCCTTGGCCGTCGCTGATATGGATGTCATAGATGTGGGAGTGGGTCTTCAGGGTAAAGATGAGGCCGATCAGGTACGCGGCAGGCAAGAGCACAGAAATTGTGTACACCAGGGGTCTGGGAAGCATTCATTCATTCATTCAATACAACAAATTAAGAGAACTTTAAAAACTTGCTAGAATCTGTGGAGCACCCGGACTTACTCAATTTGGGACAGAACCAAATGTGGATCGGTTTGACTCTGTTGAACAGAAAATTGAAGATCAAAATGACAAAGAAACAATAAAAATGTTTTTTTTTCTAACTTATCCCACTCTGAAGTAGAGTACCTGGCTTTCACAGTCCTGTTTTTGGATGTAGAGGTGACAATATCAAGACAACACTTTACACCACTATCCTAGCTGGCAGGCCATAATGACAAGTTTTGCCTGCGCCCCATGACGTGATACTATAAAATAAGACCACAAAATCTTCCAGAACATGTGTCCTGAGGTAATAAATCAAGCAAAAAGTGGAATTTTTTTTTTCACTCTGGTTATATACTTAAAGGTTGGGTTGACTCCTGAAACAATTAAATGTCAGCATCTGTATCTGCCTTAACCCCCACCTCTGCCTGTATGTTGATGTTTTGGTTGTTTCAGGACATTCCTTGACAGAGAGTAAGTGTGATTACATCAGCCAATCACTAAGTGCCCAGTGGGATAAAGTTTTTGAAGGTGAAGCTTGGCTCGACTTTCACTTGCTTTCAGGCTTTTGGATAGCAGCACAAGTTGGTATGTGTCAAATACCCGTGATTAGCTTGTGCTAACATGCCAGGTCAGGTGCACGGCTCTCGAGTCTCTCCCATGTAGAAATGTGATGCTACAGGTGGTTTCTGGGCTAGTGAGTTTGTTCATGTAGTCACAGTCAGAGGCAGTGGGTGTGCGCTGCCGCTGGCACTGATCCAAGGAGGAGAAGCCCAATTTGAATGTTGTGTTTACTAACAAGTAACAAAAATCCCTGCAGACCCTACCTCTAAACATCTATGTCTAATCCATAGACTGTATAATTACTGGACATTGTCTCCCTGACATCACCCATCTGTTCCTGAGAAGAAAGTGAAGCACATCTGCAATAGCGGCCATATTGGAAGTGGCAAGGTCTTTGGGTATAGGCTTTAGGGCGCCCCTAGGTCACGTGACCTACGCTTGTGACTCTGATTGGACAAGCTTGCAGTCTTAATACCTTCTGAACTGCAGAATCAGAAAAAAATCCCCCCCGTACAGTATGTGCCGATAGTGAAATTAGCGATTCAGGCTGTAAATGGGTTAATTTCTGCTATGAAAACTGCTTTCTTTGGTTTGGTGTGTATGTGACTCCCTGTACTTCCGGAGCCAGCCTCAAGCGGACACTCGAGAAACAGCAGATTTTAGCACTTCAGCATTGCCTCATTTTCTTAGACCAGAGGTTGCCACTTGGTCCAACCTGTGGTGTTGGTCCCCATTGACTACAACAACACTACAGGTTTATTGCAGATGAGCAGTGTAGCGCTTCCAAAAAGAGCCACATCTTTGAGTTTTCACCAGAGACCATAGGAAAGATCTCTCTATGGCAGGGGATTCAAATTTACCAATGTGTCAACGTGAAGGTCATTAACCATAGCAAACATGATTCAAACTCCTCATTTTTTGAGGTCAGGTGTAATCTGAAGCCTTGAATTAAGATTGCTGAACTTCAATAATCATGAAATGGTAACAGGTTGACTCAGCCCACCGTGTCATAGTGACAGTCCTTGCAGACAAACGGTGTGCTGCCATTCCCTGGAACGTTGGAGCAGCTGTCACACACCAGATTACCAAATACCTTTGAGAAGAGTGTGGGAGCAAACACACCTAGAGACAATATGGAAACATGACAGTCAAGTGAAAAAACTTCTACTCTTTTTAACAGCATAATTCTCATGTAACCAGTTAAATGCACATACCTCCTATGGATATGAACAGCAGAGCTGAGCTCACGCCTGCTGAGCGGCTGTTAAATCTCTGCTCCCTGTGTTTGATGCCCCCAATGATCATACAGATTCCCTGGGGAGAAGACAGACCAGGCAGTCAGGGTGAGGTAGGAACAAGCAGCTCAGCACCAACTGAATGTGACGGAGCCCCATCCTTTAGAGCAGGTGAAACATGTAATCCTAATGAACACCCTTCAAAAGGCACTCACTGGTATGAACAGGATGCATCCCAGCAAAGTCCCAGTGAGAGCTGCTTTCACGATTTCTTCATAACATTTAGTGCCTGCTCGGACACCCTGGAGCAAGGCTGTGATGTAGAACGTCATCTCTGTGATGGAGCCAAATGTGGCGTTCACCACGGCTCCCACTGCAAAGTTGCTCTGTGCAGAAATGCTGTGGAAATACACACAATTACCAATCAATAAATACCAATAAATTGAGATTTCACAACATTTTCACCAAAAAAAAACTTACCTGGCTATGCCCATGCCAATGTAGTAAGATAGAGGAATGATGGAGCTGATAGCTGTGGCAAACTTGGTCTCTGCACTGAAATAATTGTGGTCGTGATCAGTGTAGCCGATGATCAAAGTGACAATAACTAAGGGGAGGAGATCTGGAAGGAGCAGGGACTTAAGGAGAACAAATGGATCACCCAGATCCTGGCTTGTACCTCTTTTTCAGGTCAAATTATTTGTCTTGCTAACACAACTTTAGCACAAAATATTGTGTGAGTTGTGGGTCTAAAAATACTGTTACTTTGCCTTAGGTTTGTGGTCTCAGCTTGTGGGACAAGAGCCCCCAAAAAAGCTATGGAGCCTTTTGTTGTGAGCAATGGGTAAGAAAAATTCCTGGCTGCATTTTTGTTTGGGAGACAATAGATGGCAGTAACGCGCAGATTTCAGAAGTTTGTAGTGGCTGGCATCAAAGAAGTAATGGTGGGTCCAGATGACGGTAGCTCAAGACTTCTACTTAAAACACATTTCCCTTTGTCATGCCCAACACAAGAGACCAAAAAGGATACTAAGAGCGAAGATGTTGATTCCTTGGACAGTGTATTTGTAGTAATACACGTTGAATGCATGATAACAGCATAAAGTGACTTTGGTCTCATATCCATGTGCCTGCAAAAGACAAAAACAATGAGTTTAAAATCTGTTTCTGTGAAGTTTCTGATCCATTTCTCGTAGTTTTGGCTCATTGTTAAACAGACGTACCCATCCAAGTGCTCCTATGAGTTACAGCATCGAATTTATGAATAAAGTTCTAAATTTTGTCAAGTGCACCAACAAAAACAAAAACAAAGAATAGCTTGAAATGCCTCACAAACCAAAATTTAGACTGCAAAGCTCTGAACAGTGTGCAGAAACTCAAGAACTCTTACAGCTGGCATCTTGAAGTAAATGTTTTTATCATGATGTGAAATATAGAGAACCAAAACTGCCAAAAAAAAAAAGAACTTTTCTCACTGTATATTGCTTCTTACTGTGGCTGTTGGCCAGCACATCTAGTCCATTTCTGCACTCACTTGTCGATCAGCCAGTACGCAAACAGCTGAACCTTTCCTTCTGTATTAAATGCTGACATTGTCTGCAGCATAAATATAATTTTACATATATATATATATATATATATATCATTTTATTTATTAGCAGAGTGCTTTATTGATATCTAATTCTATTTTTATAAATTTTTTCACATTTATTTCCACATACATTTTTATTTTTGTGCTTATAATTTTTTTGGTATTTATTTGTATATAGTTTTTATTTTTTGTTTTTATTTCAACTTTTACTTTCACTTTTATTTTTAATTTTGGCAGTTTTTGTCATCAGTAGTGAACATGTGAGAGTTTAAGAAACAGGGAACACAAGACTAGGTGAAAGTAGTAAAAAATGGTTCTGAATGCAGCATAAGAAGTATGAGGGGCTAAAAATGTTTGCAGGTCAAGATACTCTGCTCAAAATTCAGATTCTGATCCTGCCATAGAAAAAATACAGCATTCAAAAATCTGAAAGAAAAAAAAAGTGTTTTTAAATATTGATCTCCATTCTATTGATACTCTTATTTTTGTATTTATTTCCACATTCATTTTTATTTTCAATTTTTAATCTAATTTTGCATTTATCCATTTATTCATTTATTTATATATTCATTCATGTATATTTATCTATTTTTGCTATTATTTTCACGTTTATTTTGATTTTGGCAATTTTGACTTCTAAATTGAAAATGTGAGAGTTCAAAAAAACAGAGGACACAAGACTAGGCTAAATTAATGAAACTGCAGAAAAATGGTTCAGAATGCAGTCTGGGGCTTAAAATGTTTGCAGGTCAAAATACTCTGCTCAAAATTCAGATCCTGATCCTGCCAGAAAAAAAACTGACATGTTTAACCTCACATTGCCCTCTAGTGGAGTAATATTTTCCTTTTAAAGAAGCAGAGTTTGGTGACATTTCCCCAGCATGTTACGCTGCAAAAAATTACTACTTATAATCTGGTATCCAATGACAATTGAGAGACATTCGAGGTCAGATTTCATAAGCCTGTAATGTTGGAACAGATTGGTTCAGTCTGGCACCCATACAGAAGGGTCCCAAAAAAGTAGGCTGGCTGTTTTTGGGGATCTGTCCCGGGATAAGTCAGTGGAAACGCCACCAAATGTGCGCTGTACCGGGACGAACCGAACCGGTCTGCTTGGTGGAAACGCGGCTTTAGTGACAGAATTTTTTACAGAGATCACTAAACAAGAACAGCATTCCTTTTTCTCCCCACAGCTAATGAATACGCAAGTAAGGGTTGGTGGCCTAGTTGGTGGTACATCTGCAATGAAGGTCAATATAACACTCATTCTATGCTATGATGGTTGATCTTTAAGAAACGCCAAGATTTTAGGAAATATCCGGTACCTTTTCCACCTTGTGAATCTGGATGTCCTTTGGTGAAGCAAGCAGAACGGTGGATAGAACGCGAGCGTTCATCTTGGCGACAGGTATAGTAAAAACCAGCAGCCAGGAGAGCACACAGGCCAGACAGTGGAACACAACCACTATGGGGTAACCCAGCAGCAACCAGACGTAAGTACTGACATGACACTACAGAAGAGCATGGAGCAAATTATTTACAATTAGAAACAGATATCAAAAGTCATTCTTTTTGCCTTCCCTACCCAGTGTTTTGAAGTTTTTCTAGCAGGTGGTTCTGGGACGGGGAGCTCAACAGGGATTGGAGAAGAAACCAAAAGAGGTGCTGCATCTTTAGTGTCCTCACCGTCCCTCTCTTCAGGAATGACCTCACACTTTGGGGGTTTGATTATGGATCTCCGGACCACATCACCAGGCTGAATAAAAAAGAAGATGATGACCAATGTATTTAGAAAAAAAAAGATTTAGTCAGATTTAAAAACATTTTGTGGCTATTTCTTGTTTCAACAACTAAATTTAGTACAGAAGCTTCAATATCACATTAGCAGGATACACTAGCTTTGGAAGACCACAAACAGAACATTATGTTACCTTTTCTACAGACTTTCCAAAAGGCCAAATGAGGTACAAAGCTATCCGTAAACACAGTTTGCCTGAGAAAATAACAGGAGAAAATAAATTACGTTACACATTCCAGGAAAAACTCATTATTTAGAAATATGCATTTGTTTTACAGCACACCTACCATAAGGTGCTCCAAGGATGGTTAGAAACATCACAGGACTGATGAGGAGGTAGATTAGAGACATCCACCACCCAAATATGAATACATAAACTATGTTACCAAAGGTGACGACTGAGCCTAAAGAAGAGGAGAAATTTAAGTAATAGGTTACAGCTTTCACTTTAAGGTCACATACTTGTTACCATAGTATCTGGTAGGGATGCAGCAATCCGATCTTGGTATCGGGTATCAGCCCCAATACAGCCCCTTAAAGCTGGGTGGGTATCAATTGGTACCAATTGGTAATCAATTGGTATTTACAATTGAATTTTCATTTCTGTAAGTTCTAAAACCTTGTTTTAACCAAACTGCTGTTAAACATTTAAGCACTTCTAGTTCAAATAGATATCAACCTCAGCAATTCCGTTCATGTCTTTTGCTGAAAGCATAACCAGTCTTAACCCCTACAGTAGGACATGCAGGTTATTATTTAACACTTGTATCAGTATCGGTATTGGTCGATACCCAAACCCCGGAATCGGTATCTGTAACAAAACCAGAAAAGTTGGATCGGTGCATCTCTAGTATCAGGGTTCACTTAAAACAGAATTTAAGTCCAATGAAGAAAGAGGAAGAGTACCTTCTTGTGGTTTCACGATGCTTAGATCAGAGTGGAGCTCTTTGACGATCTCTGATTGGTCCTCAATTGGTTTTTCTGTTACATTCCCCTTCCACTTCCTGAAGCCAAACTGAAGAAAGAAGAGTTTAAAATCTTACAGATGCAATGTCAGATTAAAAGCTTACAAAAATATTTTTTACTTTGAAAAAATGTTATTTTAGTAAACATACTTTATGTTTGAAGCATTATTTAGAGACAGTAATGGAGTAAAAGAAAAATAATCCTTCTGTCTAAAGCACCTGACAGCAGAGCTCCTTTCAGCCTGAAGAGATTACTAAACTGAGCCAGAGTGTTTCGTGTCATACCTTGTAGTTGTTGGCCTCTCTGTGAGCCTCCACCTCATTCTCTGCTCTGATCGTTGTCTTTGAGGTGGCCTCATGCCAGCCTTCTTCCCCATAACGTGATGGAGTAGACCTTGCTCCTCGGGATGGAGTTGACCGGGCTGAGGCAGCGTGTCCACCTGTGCACATCAACATATGAGGAGAAAATGAAAGACTAAATGTGCAAACATAAAAAAACTCCAATAACTCTTTTTATGGAGTGCTTCATTCACCTCTATGGACAGTGAGGAAACATTTGGGTGTGTAGTGGCAGAAGTGGTGGGCTGAAGCGTCATGTGAGGGCGTCTCTGTTGTGCCGAGCTCTGGATGATGGGGAGTGATGCCGAGCCAGTCAGTCTGGGACTGTTGCCTTGAGAAGCGGTGATTCTGCTCATGATCTGCACAGTTATCTGAAGACGAATAAAGCAGATTGAACTTTGATATTGGCTGTTTAAATCTCCTCCCAAAAAAGGCTGGTAAAAAATGTGCTTCAACACAAATAGGTCACATCACATCTGCACTGTGTGGAGACTGACCACTGTCCGGAATCAACGCCCTTCTGCTACAACAAGTAGACATGACGAGTGTGACTAACAAAAACCTCCTGAGAGTCATGCAGGGTGTCACTTCTCCCCCTGCCTCTGCACACTGATGTGTACCACAACCAATCACATTATTAATGCATTGCAACACATGGAGATAAGACAACTTAGCGGTCTGAGATATGCTTTGAAATTAAAAATGAAAACGTGGTTTAAGCTGAATGTCAGTTTGCTTCCATATATGCAGCATATCACAATGCCATTTTTTCCATGTCCATTAAAATTGAGAAATCACAACCCAACAATGTTTTAGTAGGCTTAGAAAGATCTAAAGGTGGTTTGGAAGAATCTCTGAGTATTCAGAACTCACTTTTTTCATGAACAGATAGTTGTTATATCCACTTCTGGAAGTTTCTTGAAGCAAACTTAAAACTTTAAAAACTAAAAATCTGGCAGAAACTCTAATATGATGTCCATTTATTTTCATATTTCAGTATGTAAGGACTCTTATCACACAGATATAGTGAATGTGCACACTCTGATCCGGCGGATGGAAAGCAACACAGGTGGAGCTGATTAACGCACCTCTGCTCAATTGAAAAGCCTTAACAAAATGTTGTTTTCAAATACGAGCCCTTCTACATTAAGATCGATTTCTAATAAACCTCATTCTGAAATAACTAACTGTTGGGGTAGATAAAATGAAGACAACGGGAGCAAATTTGTCCATAGTTCGTAGTTTCCTCTCACCTGAATCTGCCGCAGATCTCGTCCGCAGATTGTCCGCATCGCCTGGCGCCAGTGAGTTCGACTTGTGGTTCGACATTTTTCTTATTAATCCACCAGTGGTGTTCTTCAGTCACCCGAGCATTGATGTTCCAGTCCCTCAGAGAGCCACTCAGTCGGCTATCAAGCAGCAGCCTGCTCTGACGTCATACTAATAGACAGGGATGGGTGGAGGGGGAGTTGTAGGGTGGACGACTTCATGAAGTCGAGCTGACAGAGGCGTAATATATTTTAAACGGCAGTTTTTATGTTACTAATTTTAGTTTCTTCATTTATTTATATACGTTTTTTTTTTAAAGTTTAACATCCAACATCTATACAGATCCGAAAATACAACCACATAAGGGTCATTCTTTAAATGCGGTGCCTTTGGGTTCATAGAAATGGTAAAGAAAAAAAAAAAAGAAAAAAAAAAAAAAAATATATATATATATATATATATATATATATATATATATATATATATATATATATATATATATATATATATATATATATATATTGATGTTTCTTCTTAAAAACATGACTTAGCTTTATGAAAAGCATAAAGGTCAATCTCAATCTGCTAAATTTATAATATTTTTTAAAGTTTTGAAAATATATGTCACAGTGAATGTGTCCACTGTGTTGTGTCCACCGTGTTATCCATAAGGATAACACGGTGGACATTTTACAACAAAATAGCTTTTAGCCTAGCTTCATTAGCATTTAAGCTAACAGGATTTTTGATAGCTGACAAGAAATTAACATTTTTATCCAGGAACCTTTTTTAAATTGTTATATTTGATAATTTTCTTCATAAAACTGGGATAACACTGTGGACATATTATGATTGACCACATTAGATCTTTATCATAAAAGAGTAACTATAATAAAATTAACAAAAGAAAAGAAACAAAAACAAAAGAAACTTACCACTGTTAAATTTCCCTCCTCTGGAATGACATCACATCAAAAGACTGCATCATGCTGATGTGGGTGGAGCCTTCTTAGAGGTACAGTTACTTAGGATAACACGATGGACACTAAATCCAGGGACAAATATTAAACTGCAATTTTAGACAAAAATATAATTTTTTGCTGATGAAATTATCAAATATATAAAGAACCCCTTATAGCTGAATAAAAATATCCGGAAATATTTTGGAAAAACAACAACAACAACAACAACAACAACAACATAATTTTCTTGAACGAAACAGTGGAAAGGGCAATGGGGACATGGCAAAATAGCACATTTTTAATTTTTTTAAATGGTATTTTTCAAAAACTGTTTGATTTTTTTGAGTTATATCCTTGTGCTTTTAACAGATAATTAGTGAAATTTCACTAAAATAAATTTTTTATTTTTTATTTTAAGCTATTATTTTCAGAAAATACAGCTGGATTTAGGCTCGGGACGCAAAAGGCACCGCATTTAAAGAATGACCCATAAAGTGAAAGAAAACGTTTTTGTTTGTTTTAGTCAGGTTGAATGAGGTTGAATACATGGTGGTCCATTGTTACAACCTACCCCACTACTGGGGTAGTGGGGTAGGTTGTTACAGTTAGACGAAAAAAGTTGGACAAAAAAAGCAAAAACAGGAACCAAATGGGTTTTCTCAAAACCAGGTTTCGGGGCCCCTGAAAAATAGCCCACAAAAAAAACTGCTTTTTTCCAAAAAGTTGGACCCAAAACCCGGTTTTGGGGAAACCCATTTGGGTCGCTCCTAGGGAACTCACGGATGCACCCTAGAAGTTTCGGAGCCCTTGGGATATGTTTTGTGGAGTAACAGCCCATTTGGTGAAAGGCTAGAAACAGGCCAATTTTGTCCTGCAAAAAAAAAAGCATTTTTACCTCGAGGGCTCCAAAACTTCTTGGGTGCATCCATGAGGTGCCTAGGAACGTCCCCAGTGGGTTTTCTCCAACTTACTTACTTACTCCTTACTTACTTACTTATATTTTCATAAATTCTTGCTGTATTTCACGTCATGTGTAACAAGTCTTTATAACCATTAGGGGTTTCACTTTTTGGTCTGTATAACTGAAAAAGATAAAGTTTAAAACAATATTCTAATTCATTGACTTGTTCCTCCTCCCTTATAATTCATAAATGCCCATTTTACCATATGCTGTAAGCAAAATATACATGTTTTATATTTGGTAATAAAATGTAGTGGAAAGGAAATACATGATACACAGGCTGTAAATACATCTATAAGCTCATCAAGTTGCCATCACACAATCTATAATCAAAGTCCTTTCATTTTTATAACTGTGAAATAAGCATCAATGAGAAAAAGTGCTCTGAGATGAAACTGTAAAACACAAAGCTGAAACCAGGCAAACAAATTGGCAGCTATATAAAGAAAATGTGTAAGGTTATTACTTTTATTGACATATAAAACACACAAGTACAGCTGCACAGTCAATGTAACAGTAAACTTTTTTAAACACAGTTGCAGGACTTGACAAAAAAAGAACAAGGGCTGATGGACTTTGTCTTTAAACAGCTTAAAAAGAAAGAATTTATCAGTCTTAAGGCATAAGAGTAACAAATAACTTCTGTTGCACATGTTTTTTTCTTTTTCTATTTTTTACCCCAAATAAACTATATGGGTGGATATTAACTATCATACTGTTAACTTCAAAGAGCTGTGCAAACAAACCATATGACTGAGCACAAATTCATTCAGCCTACCAAAGCATCGCTTACCTAAAGTGAGAGTAAAATAACACTACGTCAAATTTTGGTTACAGCACAAAAACAATGACAACTGTTGACTCTTCCCTTTTCATAAACAATACATATCTTTATCAGCAGAGAAATGGAGTGATTGATATAAAAATCTGTACAAATAATACCCCTAGAGGGGAATCTATGAACAACATATATACAGTACACACACAAAAAGAAACAGAAAAACGAAACATGGAGTCAAACTGTGGTTCCTATTTCACTGCAGTCTAAAATACTTTTTCATTTTAAAGGGACGAGGTCATATGGAGGTTAGGAGTGAATTTTTACATCAGATAGACAAAAGAGGAAATACTGCTGAAAAAATAACACTTTAAAAAAATAATTGTACAGTAAGAAACTTTGTTTGGACGTACACATAAAAAGGAGACACTAAGGACAGAAGATTTCATTCTTTTAAGTTTGCCTCTCAAGACGAGCAAAGAGTTGTTTCATTGCACCAGGCAACAGAGGGGAAACAAATACATCATGTTTGAAGCCACAACTTTTGTATGATGGACGACTTAAGGGTAACTTGAGCCTTAAGATAGTTTAATTGCTGCTGGTTTACAATAATGAAGCTTTTTGATCCTTTACAGCAAATAGAATAAGCAGAGACGTCAAACAGTTCCTTTCAGCCTGTCTATAAGAACGCTAACAAAATCATGTCACGTTTATGTTCATATAAAACATTATTAAGGAAAGAAAGAATGGCACTTCACAAAAGGATTAGTTTAAGTTCTGAAGTTATTGACGAGAGGCTCTGAGACACATTTGTTTTTACTTTTGTCTGTTTTTTGTGTTTATAGCTGTATGCCAAAACTTCCCTGCTAGAGAGCCAGAAAACGTGGTTCCAGCAGATGCATCTGGTCTCCTACCAGATGTCCACCTGACCTGGTTTTAGCTTTGTCTTTAAGTCCTTCTATGTGGATCTTCTGTTGTTATAATGTTTAATTCAAAACACATAAAAACAGCATGTCAGATGTAAATGGGTTAAGGTTGTCAAATGTCTGTACCTTAAAAGAAACAGGCAGCGATATGTTATTGCAAATAGAAACCAAGACAAAAATCATACCCAAACATCAACTGGGGTACTTTGCCAAGAATGTGTTGTTCTGGTTACTCCCTCCATCCGTAAAACCTCCCTTAAGTTTCAGGATTTGGTGTGTTGTCATCATGCTAGGCCATAAACAAAAACTCAATTTTATGAAATCTTAGGAAGAAGGGAAAAATGCTAAGTACCCCAGGTTAAGTGTAAAAAATAAAGGATAAAATGTTAGGAAAAAGAGTGAAATAGGATCTTTTTATCATTAAAATGTTACACAAGAGGCTATCTTATCTGCTAACCAACTTTTGCAGATAAACTTTCCAGTTCATCTTTGACACTTTGACTGATGAATGCATGGAGGGGATTCAGAATACAGATCCTTTGTTTCAAGCCATTTAAAGTTTAGCTGCCTCATTATTCTTGCCATCTTGGAGTTGCCTTTGAAATTTCATTGGACACAAATAAAGTATAAAAATAGTTTTCCTTAACTTATTCGCAACATATTTTTTTAAACGTTGTCCCTTTTGATTTTTTCTGTCTATAAAAGAGATTTAAAAAAAAAAAAACAGCTTAGATCCATCTCTGCCACAGGGCGTTTGGGATTTGGTGCACTCAAGTAAGAGTTTGAAAAGTTTCCAGCACTTCTTGTAGCTTACTGTCTGTGTACCACAAAGCAAAACATCAGCACCTAAAAGTCAGAGTCAGCATCCATAAGCTCCGCCTCCATTAAGTTGGTGCGTGAGTGTACAGGTCCATAGCCGGTCCTCCAACTCGCAGGTACCCGAGCTACATGTGCCATCCTCTCTGACAGCCCTTCAGTATGATTCATCTCCCTGGCATAGCTGGAGGAGCCACTGTTCTGCCAGGAGAAGGCTGAGGGTTGGCAGCGTGGGCCCAGACCCAGATCCTCTGGTGGATCATCGTAGGTTAAAGGGTTAGAGAGCCGGGTGCGACCGTAGTCGTTCCAGCTTCTCTGGTACTGTTGGCAGGGAATTCTCTCTTCACTGGAGGGCTGGATCTCTGGGAAAGATCCTGGAAGAACTTCCTGCTCCAGCTTCTGCTGTTCCCGCAGGTTAGCCATCAGACTCGGATGGTTTGGCAGTTTGGGGAGGCGAGGCACGGAGCTGCAACCAAACTCACGCTGCGGATAAACCTGGTGGTCTACCATCTCTTCTGCTGGACGCACTTCCTTCCTTCTCTTCTTCTTCTTCTTTTTCCTCTTTATCATCTCAGGTGAAATCTCAGCTTCTACCATCCACAGGCGGTTCCTTTCCTCTGGAGGGGGCACTGAAAGAAAACAAAAACATATAAGATGTTGAACAAGAGTGCTTAGAGGAATAAAGAAGGAGGAGGAGGAGGAGGGGTTAGTCCAGGGGTGGGCAAACTTTTTAATTCGTGGGCCACAATGGGTTCTAACATTTGACAAAGGGGCCAGACCAGGAGCAGATGGATGGAGTGCTTTGGTAACTATCAGGGTATCATCCGTTCATTCCATATCCATTTTAGAATCCAAAATCTGAAAACGTATAACGACTTGTTATTCAATTTTTCATTTTCAAATCAAAAATCAGAAAAAAAAACGGTCTATTTTTTCGCTGTTTTGATTTTGTTTTGAAATTAAAATTAGAATATGAGAGAATGGAATTATAATGGGATTTTTAATCCGTGTATGGTTCCTTCTTTCGTCATTCTGTTTCAAAACAAAATAAAAAAAAACGAAAAAACTGACTTGTTTTTTTGTTTTTCTGTTTTAAAACCAAAAACCGAATTACAGAAAAACAGAAAAACACATTTTTTCTGTCCTGGTTTTACAAATGAAAACACAAAAAATAAAAGATTGTGTCAAAACTGTTTGTGTGATATTTTGATATTAAATGTGAACGTCTCTATATAAAAATTTGACAAATAACTCACATTGAAGGTTCATATAGACATGTTCCTGAGCTTTTTTTTTTTTTATAAGTAACAGATCGCTGACGATCCACTCCATCTTATCCGCGCGCATATGCACACTTCCATGTGTTTCAATGAGTTTTGTTTTGTCCACTTTCCTTTTCTTAGGTCTGTTCATATTTACAGAAGGGCTGATGGGTCAGAGGATAAAGTGCAAACGTGGAGTAATAGGCCTACGCTTCACCTCAACAAAGCCAATGTATCTACAGTGCGCCATCTAGTGGGAAAACATCAGAATTGCAGGGAAAATAAAACATTAACAAGGTTTATTTATTTCATTTTTTCAAGTTCGGCGGGCCGGATTAAAACGTTTAACGGGCCGCATGTGGCCCCCGGGCCGTAGTTTGCCCATGCCTGGGTTAGTCACATCCTCCCACTCACCTGGTGTACCGGTTGGAGTTACAGAGATGTCCTGAGGTAGGATGGCCCCTCGCCTGGCCACCATCTTCGTCACATGCTGCGCCCAGGCTGATGACATGTCATTGGACGGTTCGTTTATTTCAAAATTAATCCCAGCTATGAAAAAGAAAATGTTCAGATAAAGGTCAACTCAGGACAGCTTTAGGTATAAATATATGCAAATAAGTATAAATATAAAACCTCAGAGATTCTCCAACAAAAACAGGCACAGCAGCCTCACAGTCAGTGCCACAGAAAAGCAAACAGAAAAACTCATAAGATGAATTTAAAAGAGAAACTAACACGATGTGAAGGCCTTCAAAGGAAGGAGTGAATCATTACATAAGCTCAAATGGTGCCATGTTTGACATCATTTTTTATAATTCAACAAAGCTTAAAGACAGTTACTGTCTGATCCTTAACCTGACCACAGGTTAGATCCATGAAACCAAAGTATCGGAGTACTTACATTTCATCCATGCCTGCCACAAAATAAAAGGAGTGAAATGTGGGCAGTGTGCAGCAAAATATCTGATGAAATCTGCTTCTTAAGTAGTTTTTTTAATGATAAAAAAAAGTGTTTATTGACCTTCAAAACCTGAGGTGGGAACTTCTCAACACAAATTAAATAGAGTGTTGCAGTTACAGTCCTACACCACAAGGTGGAAGTATACAAAAATCACAACACAGAGACGATACAGAAAACATCCATGCAACTTAAGCTCAAAACAACCTTAATTTTTCTTAATTAATCAATTCACAATTTGTATAGAATAGATGATTGGAAATACTCACCCACTGGTCCATCATGGGACACTGTGTGCATGCTAAAGGAGAGTTCCTTCTCTGGGTCTTTGTGAAGCTCCTTCCTCATCGCAAAGGCTTTCGCTATCATCTTGCTCTTCTTGATCCTCTTGGGTTCATTGTCACTGCGACCAATGATCCTGATACGAAAAACATGACTGTTTTACATTGAAACTCAACAGTTGAGTCCAAAGAAGCAGATTTGACTGCTTGTTTTTCTAAGTTGGGAGGAAAAATCAATCCTAAACGTGAAATCCACGTTAAGGATTTAACAGCAAGATTTTACGTTGTTACGGATGTTTACCAGGGAAACATGCTAAGGAAATAAGAAGTGCCATGTATTTTATATTCAAGGCTCTGTTGATCCATTCTTACCTGCACCAGGTCCGTTTCCAGATAAGGATGGTGGCTTTGGTCCAGACCCAGGTACTCATAGCGATGCCTGTCCCAAACATCGAGAACAGGTTGATTTTCTCCACCATCAGGCTGGGCCTGTTCTTTATCGTACAATCTGGGATCGGCTTGTTGGTCTGGGAGGCAATAGTCACGTTGGCTTCACACCTGTTGACAAATACCGCAAAGCTCATCAGCCACCATGTTCCTCCCTCATCTCCTGCTCATATGACCGAGGTACACTGAATCTCTGGATCTGCTAAATAGAAAAGTCTTTTACACGTCAGGGCAGCAGAGCGGGGTTTACATTTTTGAGGCTGAATCAGTTCCAGCCCAGCCTGTGTCAACACTGTGGGGAAATAGGGTTGCTTTCACTGAGCAGTTGAGCAGTGGTTTGGAGCCTCAGCAGCATCAATTTGTGGATTTCTGTATGGTTAGTTTCGCTATTAAGTAATTCTGGTGCAGGCAGGTGTAAACCATAAGTGACCATGCTATGTGGAAACAAACAGTGGAGTGTGAGATGTATAAAAACAAACAAAACAGCAAGATATCTGTGGACTAAGAGTGAAATTTAAAGAAAACGTACAGCACATATTCTCTGAAGCTCCTTTCCCACTCAGCCTGGTTGAAGAAGTCGTAGAAGTGGCAGCCGAAGGTGATGAAGACAAAGCCAAAAGCGAGGAAGCCGAATATACCTGACAGAGGGAAACGGGAAAGGAAATGAGAACAGGGCAAGTGTTTCACCTTTCATACCCATCTTAACACAAAAAGGTGAAGAAACATATGTCAGTTGATCATTTCTTTGTCGTATACATGCTTCTTGTCAAGAAACATTTTACTGTAGAATGTCTGTTAATGTCCATTTTTGATGTTGCCAAATTTGTAAGGAACATGCATTTGTAGAATGAGCAATGGAGCTCAGCATGTCTGTGACAATCAGTGTGAATCTTAGGGCCTGAGCCTGACCACAGGTGCGGCTAAGGCCCTCTTGTAACCCAGCAATGGCGAAAAAGTTATGACTCCAGTGCTTTTGCTCTAATACGTGCTCACTATTTTCTCTGCTAATGCAAAAGCGACACCCTCTAGAAATACATGGTAGCATCTAACTCCTTCTTTGCCTCGTCTGTTCCAAATTTGACACACATGTTCACACATGACTCATAAGTCCCGTTTCCACCAAGCAGTCTGGTTTAGATCAGTATGGTTTGGTACGGGTTGGCTCGGTTAAGCTTAGTCCTGTTGGCCACAGCCAACTGTGCCTCCTCATGGAAGGCAGCGGGTAAGCTGGATGCCGACAGTCGGATCAGTCACATAATAGTGTGACGCCATAGCAGCGCAACACAGTGTTCCCTGCTGGTAAATCCAACGAAGAAGAAACTGCGACACAGTAAACAAAAAAGCAACGAGCATTTCACCTTCTTTGTGTTTGGTATTTGGCTTTTTGATAAAAAGTGCAATCAGCCTTTGTTTCAGAGAAGCCGCTGTCTTGCGGTAAGTAATAATTCTTTGGACCAATCAATGGTCCGCTGTAGCTCCACCTTTTGAGATCAGATCTGTTTAATTTGGCACCCCTATGGAAGGGTTTCTAAAAGTGGCACGGCTTGTCCCGGTTATTTGAGGGTCTGTCCCGGGATTAGTCAGTGGAAACGCTGTAAAATGCGTGCTGTGCTGAGACGAACCGAGCTGAACCGCTTGGTGGAAACAGGGCTATATACACGTGCACTTGGGTAATACGAATAGCACCACCTATTGGACAAAAGTTATACTTACTCCAATAAACATTTTCAAACATTCTGTTTGATCTCTCACCCACATTGCTGAAAATGATAATTATATCAATTTAAATGCCACACCTAGTGGTCAAAAGCAGTACTGCAATGTACTCTTTGTTTAAAGTATGCTTGGGTAGATGTAGATGAGTAGGCCTCATCTACATGCATGGCTTTATACTGAGGCAGATGCACAAGCCCTGAGAGGTGTAAGGAGGCGAGGGCCCGCTTATCGCTGCTTGCAGCTTTGATTATTCTCATATTTCCTCAGTGTGTTGTCAGAAAGGACAGAACATACCCAGTCTCAGCATGGTCTCGTTGATTTTGCTTGCTGCCTTCTCACTCAGTAGTCCTGGGTGGTTACTCTTTATGGAAAACAAAGTCATAACCCCTAAAAACAGACAGACAGTGAATCAGTTGAGCTGTAACATAGAATAATCTCATTTCAAAGAGGTCTGAAGTTCTTACTGATAAACAGAAGATAAAGGATTGATGTCTACTCTTTTACTAATGAGGTTTAATGTGTTCCTTTGGTTTTTAAGTTCCTCACCTCTAATGAGGAAGTAACCTCCAACAACAAGCACCACTCCAATGGGAGCCAGCACGAACCCTGCACGATATCTGTAGTTTTTGTAGCCCACAAAACAGATCCCACTCACAGAGTCTCCATCCACCTGAAAAGCACAACAACATAAAATCAGAAAATATAATATAAAGGATAGATGATGTAGGATCAAGAAATCATGTTCCTGCAGTTTGCAGTATCCTACCTCAGCGATAGCCAGGATGGCCACAGTGAGGATGAAAGGGACGGACCAGGTGACCATGTGAAAGTAGGAGGTCCTGCCAGACAGCGGCTGCTGGGTGGTGCCAAGGGCTTTAAAGGACGTGTGCCAGGCGTAGGTCAGCATGACAAACCAGATCACACCTGACATCAGGGAGTAGTACACGATGATGAAGATGGTGACGCAGGAGAGAGTCTCTGAAGACCTGCCAAGGCACAAAACAACAAGTTTTATTTATTAGTTTCACATAGAAATACAAAAACACACAAGAGAAAATTACTAATTCAAAAGACATGTCGTCTGGTGTGAACACTGATAACATCAGATTTGGAAAGTTTGTTGATTTTCTTGCACAAAGTAACCTGACAACTGTTAAACATTCACTCACGAGGGCTCCCCTAGTCGCATGGTGTTGTCACTCTTGCAAACGATCTCTTCACGTGCTCCATCCAGGAACTGAGCCAGCCAGCCGATACTGCCCACAAAGAAACAGGCGTTGATGTAGAAGAGGATGACAGCTGGGTACCGGTTGGAGTTCTTCCAGTCTGCAAGAAATGTAGCCTGAAAGAAAGATATTTTTAGAGTCAGGTCTTTTGATTTTAACTACTTGTTGTAGTGTAGTAAGGCAGAATTCTAGCTGATGTTTAATGTCTCACCAGTGTGAAGAAGGTGCAGAGGAGAGTGATGGTGCCAAAGTAAGCAATATATGCGTGCATGTCGTCGTGCTCCTCCTTGGTGAACAGAGGGTTGTCACACTGGATGCCGCAGCCCTCCACGTCTTTGTACCAGCTGGACTGAATGTCAGTTTTCACCAGAGGTGCTTCACACTGCCCTGATGTGTTGAACTTTAACTTCTGTACTTCATTCTGCACACAGAACAGATGAGGTTTAACACAAGTTGCTCTGGACATCATAGAGTAAAATCTGTGGTTATTACATAACACTGGGTCGTACCGAGCAGCCCACGGGGAAGTGGTCACATGTGAGAAAGTTGGGCCAGCCTCTCTCCTGGTCCACGATGCTGCAAGGCCGACGTGTAGCCAAACACAGACTCTGGCCGGGCAGCTCCACACGGCCGTTCTCACACTTGGGCATGTAGACAGCGCAGAGTAAAGGCTGGATGACTGACCAACAGCGAGGGGCGTTACGCAAACCTGGGATAAGAAAATAACAGGCATAGAGTATGGAGTTGGTACAGATGAGCATAAAGATCCAAAGAGAAGTTATGACGATAATGGAGGAGTCTTGTGAATACTTACTGTCATGATTATCATTTACATGTTCCAACAGATAGATTTGTTGTAAATCAGCTGATTTTTGCTCAATCCCTATATCCAAAAATAATCAACTAAAGCAGCGAACTCTTGCTTATTTGGGTCATATAAACAACACATTGTCCTCCTGTTTTCCATTAGCTAAGCGATAGCTATGCTTACTATTTCATCTTTTAAATGTTGGTTGAAAAAAAATACTTTTAGTATTTCATCACATCTAGCAAATAACTTGACTGCTCTGCGTAATAATTGGTATGAAAAGTATAAGGAGGTTTTGAGACATTTAAAAAAACTGTACCACATACAGAAGAAAAAATGCAAAGATTTGAGACCGAGACCAATCAAACATAGTGTATTCTACGTTTTTAACATAAAATCAGCAGCTCTGCGGATTCCTGCTCAGAGTATATGCTAAAACCCTGAGGTTAATTTCAATACCTCTTTAAGACTTTTTCAAAAACTTTTTAAAAAGTTTTAAGACTTTATCACAACTTTCAGTTGTTGTTGGCATCCACTTTTTAACAGTTGTAGTTTACATTTTTACAGAAATGATGTAAGCTAAGGAGGAATAAAGCTTGAAAGAACAAATGAAACTAAAAGCAGGTTTATCGACACTCCCACAACAAGAAACAGCAGTTATTCAAGGTAAACTTGCTGAAGAAAATGAGAAATTATTTAATCATTTTTAAAATTTAAGACATGTGCCGGAGATGGTGTGATTTGTATTTAACTTCTCTTTATGAAACTAGAAATGACGTTAATTTATAGCTGGTGTTTATACCGCACAATCGTTATTGTTGTATTTTATTGTAACTAATGTCTTTATGTTTTTTTTTTTTATTTTATTCTTTTTTATTTTTGTATTTTTCTACTGACTCCATCGATTTCTGCTGTTATCACAAAAATTTTCCAGTTTGGGATTAATAAAATAACTCTATTCTTTTCTATTCTATTCTATTTTATAACTTTATTGACTGAATGTTTAACGTCCCAATCAGGGGACAGTTGCAAGGAGGAAATTAAATATTCATGGATATTTTTGGGGTCAAAGCTTGAATACCTATGAAACTTAATACCTCATAAAACCACAATTAAGAATTTTTAATACTTTTGAAGGCCCTTAATTTTCCCAAAATTGATTTATCAACTTTTAATTCTTTTTAAGACCCCGCGGACACCCTGCTGCTGTTCTTTTGTATCCCTGATGTTAGGTATTGAATATAATGTGAAGTAAAAATCAATTTTAAGTAGGGATGGGTACCTTTCACATTTGAAATGATACAGTACTGATGCCCAGTACCTGACAATCGGTATCAATTTTAGGTACTTTTTTGTGTTTATGTGGTAAAAAATATCAATTTTTTAATAGTAAAACATAAATTGTTTTTAATTTAACATATTTATTCCTCAGTATATAACCTGGAATGCTGTGTTCATGTCTAGCATGGAAAATTACCTACTCTTCAACTCCCTCACATTCACAAGGATGCATTTTGGTACCTAAACATGGTACCTTTTGATTGTACATGAATCAGTACTCGGTACTTTTAATGGAACTCAGTCAGTACCTATAGAAGTACGTAATTCGATACCCATCCCTAATTTTAAGTCTTCTTTTTATAAACTGAGCTCCAGTTTAATGCATATTACTACACTGGATAACATATTGATCATAGAGTGTGTGTGTGTGTGTGTGTGTGTGTGTGTGTGTGTGTGTGTGTGTGTGTGTGTGTGTGTGTGTGTGTGTGTGAGAAAATGAACCATCTGGAGTCTTTACACCACTACATGGCATTTAATGTAAGTCACCTGGGAGTGCTGACACCTGTAAAGCAATGACCTCTGTCTGATAGATCATTAGTGTTAGTCACCTCATATAAATGTGAAAGTCCTCTTACAGCACATCTAAAGTCCCTTTATGAGTGAGACAGATCCCATTGTCAGCTCTTTACCACCTTGGAGTGATTCCTTTTGTTGCCTTTAATGGCTCTTAACCTTTCATTTCTGGCTGGGGGCTTCTTCCTCTGTCTACCTCCTGAAAATACCAGCCTATTGGCATTACAATTCAGGTTATTAACGCCTTAAAACAGTCAACAAACGCTTTCTGTTACCATGTGCAAAACTGTAAAATGTTAGCCAAAAAATTGATAGCTAATTGCTACTTGAATTTTTGCTGCGTCCAAAAAATTAAGTTGACGTGGTATCTTTGCAAACCCTACACTAAATTTAATACCCGATTACCTGCAAAATTATTATTTTTTTCGTTATTATTTCAAACAGTCAAATATTTCAACAAATTTATATTTTTGAAATCTTACTACCAAGACACAACCCTATTAGGTTATTTACGGTAGTCAATTACTTAGCATGAATCGAAAAATGAGAACTAAACAACTCATTTGCGTTAAAGTTTCGGTGAATTTCGGCATTAAATCTCCTTTACTACACTGTTAAACCTTAATGAAGCTTAAGTCTACCCATCACTAATTAATTTAAGGGCAGCCAGTGTGGTTTTTCTTGTACATTAAGTTAATTTGTATGATTAAAAACTTACCGGACCACATGGTCAGCTTCTCAAAAGCCTCTTCTTGGGTGCTGGAGTCCTCCGCCAGGATCAGAGATGTATGTGTGTAAGGTAAAGGCGACCCAAGACATGTGTTATATTTAAGAGCCTCACAAGTTGTAGTTTTTCTACACTTATCCTCAAATATTGTCCCATTTGGGGATAAAACGGCTCCGCAGACTGAGACCCAGGCAGCCCAGACGCAAAGCATCCCGTAAAATCCAACAATGGGGTTCCTCGGAGTCTGGGAAGACATCTTGGGAGAGAGATTTAACGGAGCGAAGATGAGATTACTTGAACTCGAAGGTTTTTACTTTTCCTTCCCAGAATACTCGAAGATTAACACTTCTTCATTTAATTTGATGCAGGTTTCCAAACGCAGCATGATGATAGAAAACTTCTTCAAAGTTTTCTCCTCCTAAACTTATTTATCCTGCACTTCTCGTCCGTCCCTTGTTGGAGTTCCCAGTATTCTTTCATCATCCAAAATCCAAACAGCTCCAAAAAGTTCCCACCCCTTGAAGATAACACACCATCAACTTCACATCCTAGACTTTAAGTTTGTTTTGAAGTGTTTCCTCTAAGTTTGAAAAGGAAATCAGGCCGAGAGAGTTGTGAGCTCTCCCTCCCCCCACTTCCAAAAAAACTTGCCATGAAAAAGTCTGGATCTCTGTAATAGGATCTCTCTCTCTCAAACGCACCACCCCTTTTTCTCCGCAGACCCCCCTTTTTCTTTTTTTCTCTTTTTTTGCTCTATCCGAATAGTAAGAAGAAAAACTTATCCTACACCTATCTAAAGATGTTTCTAATCCAGCTGGGGTGTCTGATGAGATGTTTGTGAGGCTGTGTTGTGTTAGAGGTTGCAGCTCAGTGTCTGGTTGTTTTTTACTCTCTGGTATGCACATGGTGGGGGAGAGCCAGAGCTTCAAAACCTCCCCTCCCATCCCCCCTCTCTGCAAGTGGAAGAATGTGCCTTATGGTATCCAAAAAAAGGTTTCTCATCCCAAGGACCCCCCAAAACAACACAGACCAAAATCTGATGACACTGTATGAGATCATCATGGATCTGGAATCACACAAACCTGCAAGAGCTTCTTCAACATGTCACAATCTGCAGCTTCAGGGTATGTTTTAATTTTTTTTCATACCCTCTTTAAGATCTCAGGTGTTCCTCAGAGCCTGTGAGCGCTGCTGGGTCAGATAGGTTGTACATTGTAGTTGATCTTTCATGATCTTTCAACCTAGTGAAGCATTATTATAACAATATGGAGAGGCAATTGTTACAACACAACAGATTTATAGAAATATAGATTAGTATTATTAATTATTCATTATTTATTATCTACTGTGTACAATGTGGCTATTGCCCCAAAGATAACTCCATGTCCAAACTTTTTTGTGACCAGACAGGCCTCTCTTAGGCTTTAGGGGTGGCATGAAGTGCATCTTTAAAGTGCCCATCTGGTCAAAAAATTAATAAAATTAAATTAAAAACAAATAAATAATAAAAAAAAAAAATCAAGCCAATGTGGAAGTGCCAAAAACAAGTCTCTGCTTGAGGCTTGTTTGGGCCAGATAGGTAACAACAACCGGAAACGTCTTAAAAAAAACCCTGAAATGTTGTTACTAACTAACTGTAACAGGATACTGAGCTCAAAACGTTCTAACTCTTCGCTTACAATGTAATAACTTATTACATATTTGGGTTGTTGTTACAAATCTGTGCTCATTAAACACCATTTGTGCACCAAGTCAAAGAAGCAGATTTATATTTGAAGTTACTGGTTTTTAATTATTTATTTTTCAAAGTTGTTAACCTTGCAGTGTGTGGCCAAAATAAAGTTGCTACCAAAAGAAAAGGTAACGCTTTAATATTTTGTTGGATTGTCTTTGATTACAGCACACATTCGCTGTGACATTGTTTTGATAAGCTTCTGCAATGTCACCAGATTTATTTCCATCCAGTGTTGCAGTAATTTTTCACCAAGATGTTCATCGATGATGGTAGAGTCTGACCACTGAGCAAAGCCTTCTCCAGCACATCCCAAAGATCCTCAATGGGGTTAAGGTCTGGACTCTGTGGGGGCCAATCCATGTGTGAAAATGATGTCTCTTGCTGAACCACTCTTTACAATTTGAACCCGATGAATCCTGGCATTGTCATCTTGGAATATGGCCGTACCATCAGGGAATAAAAACCCATTGATGGAATAACCTGGTCATTCAGTGTCTTCATGTAGTCAGCTGACCTCATTCTTTGAGCACAGACTGTTGATAAACCTAGACCTGACCAACTGCAGCAACCCCAGATCATAGCACTGCCCCCACAGGCTTGGACAGTAGGCACTAGGCATGATGGGTGATCACTTCATCTGCCTCTCTTCTTACCCTGATGGCCCATCACTCTGGAACAGGGTCAATCTGGACTCACAGACCACATGACCTTCAGTCTTTATGCTCCCTAGCAAATTGAAGCCTTTTTTCTCCGTTAGCCTCACTGATTGCTGACTGACAGCGGTCAGACTCTACCATCATCATGGAAGATCTTGGTGAAAAACTAATGCAACACTGGATGGAAATAATTATTGTGACATTGCAGAAGCTTATCGAAGCAATGCCACAGAGAATGCATGCTGTAAACAAAGCTAAAAGCAGTCCAACAAAATATTTGAATGTGTGATTTTTTTTTTCTGGTGGCGACTTTGTTTTTGGCCAGGCGGTGTAGTTTGGCCTTTTTTTTCCCTATCCAACCTCAAACTAATATTGGTCGAATTTGGCATCACCGATATGGGCCTCGTGATTCAGATTCAGGCAACTTTATTAATCCCACATGGGGCAGTTTGTGTGGAGCAGCTCTTACACCACAGAAACACAAACACAAACAAAGACGAGTTAACATACAGCAGCAACAATAACTACACAAGGAGTTGAAAGTTAAGAACATAAATGAGACTAAAGGAGATTATGACACTGGGCACAATTTAAAGTCGTCAGACTGAATACAAAGTTTCAATAAATAAATTAGATAAAAGATCAATAAAAGATATGCAGCATCAAGATAAAAAAAATCATTAAGGAGTGTTCAGTTATCTGATTGCAGAGGGGATGAACGACTTTGAGTAACAATTTGTTTTACAAGCAGGTAAAACAAACCGGCGCTGTGAAGGCAACAAGCAGAAGTCGTTGAAGAGGCTAAAATATTCGCAGCCTTCCTGAGTGTCTGCTGGCTGCAAAGTGAGTTTAAGTCTCTCTGTTATGAACACAAGCACAGACTGTAAAAAAATAATAAAATAAAATGAAATAAAAGTTTTTTTTCGTGGAAAAAAGGTGTCACTGGTAAGGGGTGGCCGAAGAGATTTCAAAGGTGGCTGTGCCAGCAGCGATCAATCTTCTGGACACGCCCCTGGAAGAAAAGCAACATTATTTTTTAACGTATATGATCATTTGTTATGAAGCTCATTTTGATTCCGATATGTTTGTTGCATGGTCAGTGCTGTGCCCAAGTGTGTGTGTGTGTGTTTGTGGAGGGAGGGGACAGCTAATACCTCCTATCTGTAATCAGTTCCTCTGGGACATCCATAATGGACCAGACTTCCTCTGGTGGTTGAGAGGGGTGCAGGGATCCCAACACAGCCAAAAATAAAATGCAGGAAACAAAAACAGAGCTGTTTTCTGTTGATCCAGTGAAGTTTATTCTGAATTTCCAGGCTTACCGTTTAACCAAACTTGTAACTGGTGAAATCTCCTCCTTGCTGCTGTTGTTATCGCATTAATTAGACAGTGCACTTGTGGTATTTGCATGGCTGCAGATGCTTTGTTTCTCCCTGCTGCTCCGAGAGTAAATCTGGGTTAACTCTGCTCCTCCTCTGTGTGTGTTAATATGTGTGTGTGTGTGTGTGTGTGTGTGTGTGTGTGTGTGTGTGTGTGTGTGCACCAGGCTAGGCCTCCTTGAAAACTACAGCAACATGGCTGCCTTAGTGAGTCAGAGGCAGAAACCAGGGACCACACACAGAGCGGGGAGCATGGGCCAACACACACATACACACAATCACTCTCACTAAGCCACACACACCAAACATACACAGCCAGAAGCTGCTGCTGCCACAACTGTCACATTTTCATTGTATTTACAATAATTCGCCACGTCAGAGCTCAGAAATTATTGAAACGTTGTCACTCCTTTGTGTCATCTCATGGTGACCCCGCAGATTTGTGATGTGCTAAGGGGAAAATCCCAGTTAGGTTTGTGTTACTGCAGCTTTAAACTAACACACAAATGTCATGTTTAGATTGTGGACCTGCGTCAAAGGCTGCTCAACATGCAGGACTGTTTCTGCTCCCAAAGATTACAGGCATCAGGTTACAGGCGGGAATGTCTCATAACTCAGGATTTCATTTGCCGGGAGGAGAAACTGGGAGGAGATGAGAGGCTGTGTTGGTTTATACTGCTTCACAGATACATATACTGTTGAAGAATAGAGATGTTTCAGACCACATGCCAACTTGAAAGAGCCTTGAGGATTTTACCAAATCATTGATATGTAAGTTTACAATCAGAGATGCTTAACAAATGCAGACACACTACAGCCAAACCTTCTCTGAGCCTTGTTTTTCCTCAGTAAGTGAAACTCAACCACTGTCTGCTTACTCACTGGTCACAAACTTGACCACAATAAGAAAAAGACAGAGCAGAACCTCAGGCCCTCACACAACTGTTTTCTTCTGTGGTGAAGCGGGAATTCCCCGCTCCTTTTGTCGATTGGTTAAAAATTATCATCAGCTCAGTGTGGCCAGTGTCATTATGTAGAGTCAAACCTTTTGCTCAGATTTAATCTCAACATCTAATTCAAACATGAAATGGTTTCATACAAAGTTTTAAAAAAGAAATGTTTATTGTGCTGATGGATAACAGTTTGGTTTGTGAAAGAAGGCAACACCAAAATCTGGGATACTGAGTAAAAAAGTGAATTTGAACAGAATTCTGCAAACTATTTAAACTTTCAGTAATGAAGAATAGTGTGAAGACAACATTATAATAAAATATATGCTATTTTAAATTGTTTATTATTCTTTTTAAAGCACTCTGTAAATAATTATAAACCACTGTTTGGAGTTTGTGTGGTAAAATGTTTCCTTCCTGCTTCGTACAGGACAGTACGCACCAAACATTTTGGGGCATTTATGTATTTGCTTTGTATCAGTTTATGTATGGTGTTTGTCTAAAATGGGTCTAAATGAGGAAGTGTTTCATTGGCAGCTAATGTTGCTACAAAACCTGAATGTGTTGTTTGCAGCTTTGTGGATATTAGTTACCCACACCATCACAGGTGCTGCTCTGACTTATGAACTGTGCACTGATAACACGCTGTGTGCCCCGTCCCTTTTGGAAAAGGGAAAGCAACAAAATCCAGGATTTCATAAAAAAAAAAAAAAAAAAAAAAAAAGGAAAATTGTGACATGATACTGACTTTTCTACCAGCTTAGCTCAAGAAAAGTTTCTGACACGACTGAATCTAATTACGTTTATGAATAGAGTCCTTGTTGCATAGTACAGTTTACATTTGTAAATGCTGTAACCAAAGACAATGGATTTTATATCGTTCTGATCATATGCTGCGATTTCCACTACAGCAGTGATTCCCAACCTGTGGACTGCAACCCCCTAGTGGGCCACAGAGGTATTCCAAGTGGGCCTCAAAATCATTTTTATTTTATTTTATTATTTATTTAATTAATTCATTTTTTATTTGTATTTTTTATAATATATATATATATATATATATATATATATATATATATATATATATATATATATATATATATATATATATATATATATATATATATATATATATATTTTTTTTTTGGGGGGGGGGGGGGGGGGGGGGTGTAGTTTTATAGAAATGTTCAAATATTAGTTTCATTATTTTATTTTGTTTTTCCTTTAAGTTTTAGGTATGTGACAAGCAAATGAGAGATAGGAACTCTTATCTGCTATTTACATCAGGACTGTCTTTCAGTATTCAGTATTTGTCCTTTTTGTTCATTCTGCACTAAAAAAAAAAAAGTTCTCTGAAACGTGGCCTCCATATTTATTGGATCAGAGGTGGGCGGCGAAAATCTTTGAGACTTAAAAGTGGACCCTGAGTTCGAAAAGGTTGGGAACCACTGCACTACAGAGTCAAATCATGTTTTCATCCATTTTTGCCTGTGAGCCTGAAGTTCATGTTCAGGTTTAACTTTGGCTCTGTCACCTTTCGATTTTGATTTTTCCAGATTTCAAAAATTTTCTACAGAATTTTTTTTACTGGTGACCCTCTTATTTAGAGCAAATCATCCCGTCTGAAGTTTCCTGATAATACCAGGTCATGTCACTTAGCATATTGCAATTTGTCCTTGGCCCTGCAGCTTTGGAAAGTGCTGCCAAGGTTAGAATTAGAAAAGCTGCATTTATATTTCATAAAGTAGTAGCTATTTTTTCCAGTTTCAATTTTTGATACAATATCTTTGCATTCAATTTAATTATATGTAGGGTTTTCAAATTTTAAAACCAGCAAAATGTGTTTTAATTAATATTTAACACACTATCTCAACTTTTTGTGAATTGGTGTTGTATTTGAAACCGTTGACCGAAATGTAAAAGTACATAAAAGTAAACAAAAGTACACAGAGAGAACTCAAAGATGCTGAAGTAGCATTGTGGAGCATGCATGAGACATTCTGCCTGAATTGTTTCAATGTAAAAGTCTAAAAAAAATAAAATAAAATAAAAAGTTCAAAAACTATAAAACCTTTTCACTCAGAAAAATGTCTGCAACAAACAAAATTAACCCTTTGACACTGAATTTCCTCCTGCTGGAAATGATATTCATTATAAAAAGAAGGATTTGATGACATGATACCAACAGTGTTTGGTAAACTCAAGCTTGTGTCTGTCCAATAGGGGGAGACAGAGTGTGTTTTTCTCCATTTGTTGCTTTGACTCTGATTCCCAATGCAGGCTTCTTACAGGCCTAGGATTTGAAAGAACATCATAGGTTTGTCCCTTTGCTGAATCTTGTGTCCAAAAAGTCCAAAAACTAATGATGCTGAATTCCCTGTTGGAGAATACATGACAGAAGTTAACCTCACAATCCACACTTTCTACCAAATCCTGCTGTCATCCAGCTTTGGTCAGCTCCAGGGGTCGTTGCGGTGCTTGACCTGGTAGTTCTGGAGCTCGATCTGGTCTTTGATCTGGTTGATTAAAATCTGAGACAAGAGGATGCCGACGAGCTACAGGAAATAAAACACACAAACAGAGAAGTTACAGTGTGTGAAGGCGAGTGGGTGTCGATGTGTACGGTGCAGACTCTGACTGACCTGTGGTATAGCCAGCCCGAGTGCTATGCCTCCCAGTAAAAACATGTTACTGTGGATCCAGTTCACCAGTTTGTCTATGCAGCCGTTGGTGTAGATGTGATCTGCAGCCTGGACAAATTCTAGCTCCTGCATGCCCTGACCACACATCGTGTTTATAACCACCTGGTCGAGGAAACAAACGGTTAAAACACGAACAGACGAATGAATCAGAACAAAAACAAAAGCAGAGACCATGAAGAAGGAGACCTTCTCTTTAGTTATGAGGCAGCAGGAGAAGGGGACAGAGCAGCGCTCTCTGCTGGGGTTGCTTTCTTCACATTTGAAGTACATGTTCTGAGACCAGTCCAAGTACGACAGAGCGCCACAGCAGCCAAACTGAACACACAGACACATTTAGAGGAAAACAACAAATTTATGCCTTCATGGAACTAAAATGTGTCAGTGTCAAACTATTTGGGATGTGAAAAGACATTCAGAGCAAAGTCTTTTACCTCTTTCTGGCCAAAGTCGATCAGGTTTTGGAGATCAAGGTCATTTCTGTAGTTGACGATAGAATTATTGATCATACGCGTCACCTGATCCCGAGCCTTAGCAGAAGAAGATACAAAGGAGCATTACAGAATATGTACAAAGCAGAAATACGCAGAGTTCAAGATATTTCTTTTCAGATTTCAAAACAAAATATTTATTTGTTTAGTTTTTCATGAGTGAAAGCAAATTAGTTATAGAGTATGATCATTGAGCGAAAACGTCTTTAAATGTTGTTAGAGCATCCAGGATCAGTGTTTCTCCTAAATGTAAAAACTGTTCCTGACCCCAAAGTTTTTAGCATAAAGAGGAAAATGCCCACATTATGGATTTAAAAAAAGATTCAATGAGTAAGTAAATCCTACAAGAAAGATTTATTATTTAATGAGACATTAGTTGTTGCTGCTTGGAAGTTTGTTCAAAATTCACTGTAGTTACAAGCAGAGTCCAGGAGAGGGCAGTGTTTCATCAATCTGCATAATCAGAAAAAGGACTAACATATTCATCTGATAAAAACTTTGGGCACAACAGCAGCTATGTGTCCTGAGGAGGCTGAGGGAGTTTAGTAAAGATCTTCAGCATCTTGACCAGGTGCATCACTGTGTGGTACAACGGCATTACTGCTATGGACCAGACGCCTGCAGACAGTGGTACAGACCGCTGACAGGATCACTGAGACTTCACTACCAGAGTGATTCTATAATTAGGGAAACATTTCAGGTATACAAAAAGTGAAAAAAGAAAATGTGCTTTTTTCTTTCATATTCTATTTGATTGCAAATGATACACCTGGAATCCACTTAATTCATTACTTGGCAAGCTTAAGCTGTAATGAATTTTTAAAAATTTAAATAACAATAAAAAATTTGGAACATAACTTTGTCAACTGTATTATGGACAAAAGTTGTGACAATTTTTTCACCGTAAATCCATAGTTTACTGAATTTAGAGTTATTCAACATTTCTATGTCAGACTACACTCCCTAGAAATGTCCCTCATCATTTATATCACAGTTTAGACAAAATGTTTAAAATTAAGGCACAAAAGTCACATGTTACACGGTTGACAGGAAAAACCTGTCTCTACAACATTACATTTTATGATGGTTACACAGTTGACATTTTCTCCTTTTCTGGCTCTTGAGCTAACTGCAGACCTTCAACACGGCACCACTTGACCTCCATTAACTCATATTTCTGCATGTTTTCTTCAGTTTTTTTTTTCATTTATAGTAAGAACGCCAGAAAATGTTGGTAACACAGTTAATGAACAATTAATGCGCCCCATGTACAGACAATCATTTTGATGAAATATTGATGAGGAGGAGTTAAAATATGCAATACTTTCTTCATGGTTCCCACCAAAAAGGATGGGACTTCAGCTGATCTAAGTCATGCGACTTTGGAGCAAATCATTGCTGATTTATAATTTTTCACGGTTGAGGCAGATTTCTTAGACACACACCAACTGAATTATTTTATCCATATTGATTATTAAAATATTTTCCAAAACACCCCTTTTCATGTTTTAGTGATTATTTTAAACGAATAATACTAAAAATAATATTCATAAACATGTATTCTAGTATTAATTTTGAGAAATCAGACAGCACAAAAACAGCAAATTCCAAAACATGATTAGCATTATAAGCTTAATAAATTATGAAACCTGTTCACTTTCTGTGTTAAATTAAAGTTATTTATATTACCCAAATGACTCTGTAAAATTAGTCATTTTTTGAAATAAATACTAAGTCGAATTAATAAGTTTACACCATGGACATGAAATGCACCCCTAGTTTTAGAATCACTCCCCCTTCGCAGATCATCTGTCACCATAGAGTCCTTGGGAGAGCTGCCTCCATCCCCACAGACTCCACCCACAACCAGAGACTACCTCATGCTAGTTTGCACATATTGCATTCATTTTTGTACAGTTTAAAATTCTATTTGCACTTCCTTCAATTGCCTTATTTATTTTTATTTCATTTTATTTTATTTATTTATTTATTTGACCTTTTTATGACTTTAAATATTGTTATAATTATTTCTCTTTTTTTTCCCTTTTTCTTTGGATAGTTTTGATATTTTATTGTTGGCATTCATTGTGGACAGCAAAGAAAGACTTTTATCGTACAAGGAAACACGTTGCTTTACTGTACCCTTGAAAATAAACTCTTGACTCTTAAATATGTCTTTTGTATTTTTACCCGATCAGAGAAGACAAAGCCCAAGATCCCTGCAACCAGCTGGAGCATGAAGAGCACAGTCAGAGAAACACAGAACTGTAGGAAGAAAGAGAGATACATTGATTACAACACTTGACTAACTATGAGTCTGTCTGGTTAACTATGAGTGAAGGATGAGTCTCATATCCTGAGTTGTGTTGCTGTTATCTCCACAACTCAGAGAATATAAGCAGTAACTTCACAATGACTGAAGTTAAACTAAAGTTTTACTGCTATCATTATCATCAGGACACTCCTGGTGTCAAATATCTCCTGACTTACTGTCTGCAGGAGGCAGATGTTTTCTCGCAGAGAGCCCACACAGCCACAGAAGGTGATGATGAACATGAGGATTCCCACCACCATCAGCATCATAGCGGGGTCCACTGCGAGACACGCTAGAGCCGCCTCTGAGGGGGAGGAGAGAAGAGGGTCAAAGTGTACTTCAAACCTTATCACTTTGGAGTGTGAAAGCATAAAAAGGCCTGTGACGGCTCTCTACCTGCATGTTTCATCACGCGGGCGTACACCCCTATGGACACCATCACTAGGGCGATTATCTGTGGAGAGCATACCAAGAAAAGGTGACACAACATCTTCTAAATTATAATAAATGAGCTGTAATAATGGAGAAACCCCAAACCACAATGATAAAAGAGACTTTCTGTGTTCAAACTTGTCCTGGGAGTGGCCCATGCTCAGAAATCAGCTAAATATGAGTCATGTCAAGGCTGAGTAGACAGTTAAAGCTAGAATCACATTATTATTCCTTATTCTGAAGCTAAATTATCAAAGTAGAGTCAATGTTAAAGACGAGGAGCTGGGCATTTCCATTAGGATCCACTTTCCCTCCATTTGACTTAATCAACCTGGCAGCGACCTGTGCCTTCCCCTTTAAAAGAAATAAAGACCCTTTCACTCAGCGCTCCACTCTCAGTGCAGGTAGAATAAAAGGGAGCACTCTGAAACTCTTTTCCCACCCTGAATCTAATGGATCCATTTCATGCACCTTCTCAGGGGCGGGAGGGCAAAGCTGGAATTGTCTGCCTCCTTTTGTAAAAGGTTTTGTTTCACAGTGAAAACACCAGATAACACCTGAGCAAACATGCTGCTCTTCTTTTGCAATTTTGTTTCTGTGTAACTCCAAAAGATAAGCATCCCAGACGAGAAAGGAAGCATGCACTTTGCAGTAATTTGTTGGTGTGTCCTACAGACGGCCTGTCATAGCCAGAGGCAACAGAAATGGTAACAACACATTCCACATAGAGGAGCTTCAAGTTTACGCAGTCTTATCCTGTTCCAACACGGCCAGAAGTCATGTCAGCAGCTCAAACACAATCATACTGCTTTTGTTTTAAGTTCTCTGTTTCTGATATAGTTTCTCAGCCAGAAGCAACAAAGTCTCCTCATGCTGCACCAAATCCCAGCAAGTCTAATCTGCAACAACAGATCTGCTTGAAAATGCTGAGGGGGACAAATCTGCTTATGTTTCGGTCTCTGAGACCCTGACACTGAAAGGCAATGATGTGAACTTTGGTAGGCTGAGTTCTAACTGAATAATACACCAAGGAAATCTAAAGCTCTGCTAATTCATCATTTTATTGTGGAAAAAAAACAACAACTCCATATAATAAAATATTACAACTATGTACAGTTTATTTTAACTGAGTGTGTCATTACATAAGTAATAACATTACTTTTGTAAACTGATGTGAGGACTTCAAGTGTTGTTCTTGAATAGAGGAAAACCAGTTCTGAGCTCTAAATCTGATCAAACATTCCTGGTTTGCAAAAGAAAGAGAAACTCGTGTTATATCAGAGCAGCAAACACCTGATGTTAGTGTGTGTGTGTGTAAATGTGTGTGTATATGTGTGTGTCAGCTCTGTTTATAAACTTCCCCTCTTCTCTCCCCTGGAAAATATTTCACTTTCTCTAAAACACTGAAGTTAATGATCATCTGAGTCGAACAGAGATGAGGGCTCTCAACTTTCCTAAATCTCTTTCTTTGTTATTGACAGATGTGTTGTTTGGTATTAAGAGTAGATATATAAAAAAGGACTCTGAATTAAGTTGAACAGTTTGAGAAACACTCACCCAAAATATAAAATTAAACAGGAACAGGAGGTATTTGACGATTGGACTAACAAATGAGTAGTCCTCGTCAGCTCCAGGTGTGCCTCTGCGTCTTCGACCCATAGCGTCAATTTCCGAGCGTGTTATCCAAGTTTGACTTTTAAGACTTTAAGATGTCAGAGCTAGACTCAACAGCATGCTGTTCATGTTTTGTCTAATGCGTGTGTCGACACACACAACAACAGTGAATAGAAGCTGAAACCAGCGCTGTGTGGACAGCCGAGACTGGGCGTGTATACTGCTCTGTATATGTGTGTATGTGTGCGTCTTACGTCCACCGCTGATCATACTACCTGTGGCCGCAGGGTCTCCTGTAGGTGTGACAACAAGTAAACCAGAAAAACAGACTGCATAATAAAACTGGTTATATTCCCTTAACTAACAGAAATATAAAGATATCTGGTTCATTTTCCGACTTCGCTTATCGACACAAAGGCTACACGCAGAAAAAAACAGGATGAATTTTTTCTGCAATAGCCTATCACTTAAGATGTAGAAAAAAAATCTCCCATAGGTCTGCCCATGAATAAAACATGTCAGTATAGAAAATAAAAAAAATAATCAAAACAAAAAAAACAAAAAAACAAACAAACAAAAAAAAAAAAACAGAAAAAAACGCATTTTTTTTCTCCTAAAATCGACCGGAAATGCAGAACGGCACACCAAACTCCATCTAATTCAAATTTAGTTTTTCAAACACAGCAATGTTGTATCCTAATCTGGGGGGAAACTGCAGAGTGAGAGTTCAAATAGTTAAAACGGGACTAAGATTTTTTTTAATTATTATTATTATTATTATTATTATCATTATTTCATATATATATATATATATATATATATATATATATATATATATATATATATATATATATATATATATATATATATATATATATATATATATATATATATATATATATATATATATATATATATAAACATATATATATATATATATATATATATATATATATATATATATATATATATATACATATATATATATATACATATATATACATATATATAGATATATATATACACAATTTTATGTATTCATTCATTCGTTCATTAATTAATTAATTCATTTTAAATTACATTTTACTTTTTTGTTGTTAGTCCTACAAAAAATAAGATCTAAAGAATACAGTCTGTGGGCACGACAGGGACAGGAAGTAAGAATCAGTAAGAATAACACTGTTTTAGAGCCACGCTGTGAATGCCGTATCTGCATAAAATTGAATCGAAAACATTAGTGTGTGCGATTACTGATGATGTCTGAAATAAGCAATGCATGAAGGACAAAAACACAAAACGGACGCTTTTATTTCGAAATCAATCGAATAATTTTGCTAAACATCCGGTATCACCCGGAAGTAATACGTTTATTGCCCTGGTCTGCTCTTCACATGAAGTAGTTTTTAATTCATAACTCGGTTGTCTTTTGGAGCATGAAATGGCGTGGAAAAACCAAGGTACGAGAAGTTATATATACGCAGCTATCTGTTAGTGAACACAGCCCGCGAGTTTATCCAACAGTAAAGTCAGTTTTGTAGTTATACAGCCAATGTTAGCTTAATAAGCATCTGTAGTCCCATAGCATGTAAACATTTCTTTCAATCTACAAATTCTCCTTTAAAAACATTTCTATTCTTGTTCCTTGCAGGCTCCTCTCTCCCTCCAGCCTCTTTGAACCTCCTCGTCCCCCCAGTGAGACTAATATCTGCGTTTATGTGGCAAATAATCCAGCATCTTAATGTGATGCAGTATGATAAGCTGGTGGACTTCATCACTTTAGCCACAGAGATGGTCCCAGAGCTGCTGAGCCCCAGTCAGAGAGCTCAGCTCATCCTGGGCCTGAGAGCACGGGTGAGGACAATTTGTTCCTTATTACTTATATAATTGAGGTGAATAATGTATTTCAGTAACGGAGAATCTCAGGGTGTTTTGTTAGTTGTAACTATTACACTTCTTCAATTTTTTACCACATTCAATCTCCTCTCCAAAGTCTAATCAATGACCTGTCTAAGGCATGCAGCCTGTGAGTGTTTGAGATGATACAAATTTAATTTTGACACACTATCGGGGCATTAAATGTTGGTTTGAGAAATACGAAATTTCCTGCAAGTAGTGAGTGCAGTACAGTGAAATAAATGGTTACAATAAAGTGTCTAAAACGCCCAAAATGTTTAGTGACTTCGTTTTGCATGTAGGTGTTTTGTACAAACTTGATTTGATATATCTATATAAGAATATTGGCCCTTATTTTGATCTAAGCTGTAGTCCAATGGGATAATAAAGTGAGTACACCATATCAAAAGCAAGAAACTTTAATTTCTTAAGAGTATTTAACTGTAATTAAAAGGTCAGGATCTTTTAAATAAAATAAATTAAACAAAATATATAATAAATTTAACAAACAAGAAAGAGAAAAAAAATACAATGAAAATGAAATGGACTCTCTTTTAGAAAAAATGCATGTCAATGAAAATAATTAATACTAATCAAAAACAATAAAACAAAGACCCTGTCTCTAAAGAAAAAACAAAACTCCAAAAAAAACAACAACAACAATAGAAACTATAACCTAAATAAAAGGGAGTTTATACAGTTCTTGAATTGTTTGTAACATGTACTTTTTCCCAGTCAATCCGTACTGTCTGTCAAACATTTTGAACATTTCTGGCTTTCAACCGATTGAAGGGCTGCATTTCTTTGGCAATGTATCTGTCTTTGAGCGCCCACCATTTGGCGCTTTTATTTCTATTTACTTTGCCGACCAAAAGCCTCAGTTAGAGCGGATTGTCAAAGAACAAGGCTCTGCTGCACCTCCCCTTCTTCTTCTTTGTCGCCACTATTTTCAAACAAATGCGACGTATCAGCTCGTTGGTGTTCATGAGCTCACACTTTGTTCATTCTGATAAAAAACAAAACATTCCCACAGTGGGACTGTGGCAGGCGGCTTAGGAACCGTATCTTTCGTGTCATCACTCATATTAGCGTGTGTTTCCTCCTTACTCCTCAGGACGCTCGCTTCAGCTCTCTCCGTGTGTACGAGCGAGCAGCCCCATCTTCACCCCAAAGATCGCATTTTTCACAGATGCTCACTCGGCTATAAATCCCCTAAATCCGCTATAGAACCTATGCACCCCGATGTTAGGACGTAGTGAGCCATCTTCTCATTCAGCCTCTTTGGTCGAAAGAGAGGAGGAAAACAAACATGCATGCACGTGTCAGTTTATCGAGGCTGACAAACTTACTGAGGACATTTTTATTTATCGTTCGGTTGATTGATTTATTGATTATTGTGACAGGCCTAATGTGGAGTCATAAAAAGTTCATGATTTGGCATTGAAGAGTCTGCACCATAGCACTAAGAACTTGCTAGTTTTATTGTAGGATAGCTTTGCAAGTCTACAGAAAACTCACCTTGAAGTCTGTGACTGTGTAGAATCTTGTCATGCTCTGTTGAGTTTCCTGCCTCTTTCGTCCTCCTGCAGCTGGTCCTGGAGCTGTGTCGTGGTGACGGCATTGCCAACCTGCAGGCAATCCAGAGCCACCTGGATAAAATCCACGCCTGTGGCTCTGAGCTGAGCTCCACTGGTGAGATGGTGGGTTGTACAAGAAAACTCAACATTTACGACATTTGCTAGATTCGTCCTCAAATGCTTGTGCTTTATATTCTGACTCATAGTGTGTTCAATGTTGCTCACACTCTGACAGGAAAATGATGATATCCTCAAGATTTCTTACACAAACTTTGCCAACCTGGTGCAGAACCTTTTGAACGTCCCATATGAAAAGGATTATTTCTTCAGAGTAAGTCTGTTACATCATGCGGGGTATGGATATGGGGAGTTGAGAGATACTTTTGATTTGATTTTGAGGGATAATGGGTCTCAACTCTTTCTGCAGGAGGTTTTTCCAACTAACTATGGCTTCAACTATGACCAAAGACTGCAGCAGCTGGTGTCTGAATTCTTGTCCAGACTTGAGCAGCTGCTGCCCATACCCGACCTTCAGCAGGTACAAATCTTATCACAAGTTATCCGTTGTTTAAATGGTTTAACGATGGTCATGCGGCTTCACAGTTTGTCTTCTAAAGATTGATCATTTTTTGGGCAGTTTATTTCATAGTTTTGTCTTTGTGATTTAGTGACTGTTCTTCTGTTTGTCACAGACGGCAGCATGGCTTACTGACACAGAGTATGCGGCAGAGGAGTTTGGGAAGCATCTGTCTGAACCGTTTGGTGTGAAGACTCTGCTGCGTCATCACAGACAGAGGGGAACTCTCAGCTCTGGTGGGTGTAACAGAAGACACTGAAGGAAGTAGTTCTGTTCTCTGCTTACATCTTTCTTTCCCAGCATACACTGCCTGGCCAAAAAAAAAAAAATGTCGCCTCCGAAAAAAAAAGGTCACACACTAATATTTTGTTGGACTGCCTTTAGCTTTGATTACGGCACGCATTCTCTGTGGCATTGTTTTGATAAGCTTCTGCAATGTCCATAGATTCATTTCCATCCAATGTTGCATTAATTTTTCACCAAGATCTTCATTGATGATGGTAGAGTCTGACCGCTGAGCAAAGCCTTCTCCAGCACATCCGAAAGATTCTCAATGGGGTTAAGGTCTGGACTCTGTGGAGGTCAATCCATGTGTGAAAATGATGTCTCATGCTCCCTGAACCACTCTTTCACAGTTTGAGCCTGATGAATCCTGGCATTGTCATCTTGGAATATGACCGTGCCATCAGGGAAGAAAACATCCACTGATGGACTAACCTGGTCATTCAGTATCTTCAGGTAGTCAGCTGACCTCATTCTTTGAGCACAGACTGTTGCTGAACCTAGACCTGACCAACTGCAGCAACCCCAGATCATAGACTGCCCCCACAGGCTTGGACAGTAGGCACTAGGCATGATGGGTGATCACTTCATCTGCCTCTCTTCTTACCCTGATGGTACATCACTCTAGAACAGGATCAATCTGGACTCATCAGACCACATGACCTTCTTCCATTGCCCCAGAGTCCAATTTTTATGCTCCCTAGCAAATTGAAGCTTTTTTTCCAGTTAGCCTCACAGATTGCTGACAGACAGCGGTCAAACTGGATTGTGGCCGTAATCAAAGCTAAAGGGGGTCCAATGAAATATCAGAGTGTGTGACTTTTTTTTTGGTGGCGACTTTGTTTTTTTTAGCCAGGCAGTGTATATTAAATCTGTTTTGTGTTAAATCTCTAAATCTTCCTCTACCACAGCTCCCTCCAGCATCGAGGAAGATAACCTCCTGTCCACTCTGGCTCTTCCTGTGCAGACCACAGTGGAGAGGTTAATCCAGCCTTACAATGAGGATGACGATTATAGTGATGGAGAGCAGGCGCTGGCACTTAAGGATTTAGAGGAAGACTCCAATCAAGATATTGTTGCAGATGAGTGGTCGCCAAAAAGAGGATCAGGTGCGACAATGGCAGCTGAAGAATAACTCCATAATGACTTCTCATATTTTGTTAACCTGCTTGTGTTAATTCTGTTTTCAGGTCGTCCAGCGCGTTTATTCATCTGCTCCCAGTGTTCATTCACTCACCGCACAAAGAGGAAGGTGAAGGAGCACATCCAGAACGAACACCACAAAACAGCTCCTGTTCTGAAAAGACTCTCTGTGAAAGACAGAGCAAGGGCTCAGCAGAAAACTAAAGACACTGGAAAGAAGAAGGAAGGAGGTGACTCAGAGAAAAAAAAGAAACAGAAAGATGGTGTTGAAAAAAAGCGGGAGAGGAAGAGTAAGAGGGACAACTTGGAGAACAAGGGACAAAGTGGATTGAAGGAGCCGGAAGCGGAGGATAGAAGATTTCTGAGCAGGAGAGTCGTGAACAAAAACTTTACAGAGGAAGAAACAAAATGTCCAAAATGCAACAAGATTTTTGAACTTCCAAATCAACTCAGGACTCACTTAAAACTCCACAGTTTGAAGCACTTTTGCAGCCAGTGTGAGAGAGGATTCACCAGCTCGTCAGGTTACTACCAGCACCAGAGACTCCACAAGAGAGGTAGGATATTCAGCTGCAGCCAGTGCAACAAGGGATTCCTGTGCAACTACTCGCTGAAGCAGCACGAACGCCTGCACGAAGGACCGTCGAACCTGTGTGGCATCTGTGGGAAAAGCCTCAGCAAAGCAGGTTACAAGAGACACATGCAGGTGCACAAAGGGGAGAAGACTCACTTGTGCACGACATGCGGGAGGTCGTTCTTTTCATCCGGGGAGCTCCTGCTGCACACTCGCTCACACACAGGTGAGCTGCCGTACACCTGCACGCACTGCGGGAAAGGCTTCTCCACCAAGAGTCACCTGATGGTTCACAACCGCTCTCACACAGGGGAGCGTCCGTACCTGTGCTCTGAGTGCCCCAAACGCTTCCTCACCCTGAACTGTCTGAAGAGACACATGCTCAGTCATAACGGGGTCAAACCGTTTAAGTGTCCCCACTGTGAGAGGGAGTTCTCACAGCAGGGGAATCTGAAAAGACACATGGCAACTCACAAACTTGATGTGTGATGACAGACTTTCAGTGTTGTTAGAAAAATTATTATACTGCTGTTCAAGTTCCTTTCAGAAATGTTTTAAAATAAAGAAAAATCGTCAGACTTGATGTCTCGGATGATTTAAAATGTGGTATTCAGCAAGAAGGTGATAAAATATGAGGGGATGCGAGAAAAATACATCAGTTTGAGAATCGGTTCCCACTGTGGTTGTGGGAACTGAATTGGAGGCTTAAGGGAAAGAATAAGGGCCTGTTTACACTAACAGTGGTTTTTTTTTGTCCTATTTTTTAAGAGCTCTTTCCTGAAAATTGTACAGAGTTTGTAACACTGCCACCCCTCATGTCACGTCACACTAGCTAATTCCAATACCATCAACTCATTGGCTGCCAGTCATTTTCAGTGCATCTTAAATGATTTTTCAAGACCCAAATAATATTGTTTTCTATGACTAAATAAACACCAAAACTACCGAAGAAAACTGGACCCCCTTCATTAATTTTTCTCTCCCTGTTTTTAATTAAAAAAAACAGACCAAATGTACTTTTTTTTTTTTACTTCCTCTCCGTGATCTTCGTCGTCTTTTCTCACAATGAAGCTGCTCTTTCTCTCTAAACTACCCCGACACACCCTCAGTTGGAGCATGAGCTGCCTGAACTTTTCTGACTTGCAACGTCTCGCCATGCCTGTCATCTCACATCTTCTCCTCATATCCATGCTGAGCTCTCATCCAAAGAGCACACCGCTCTCACCCCCTCTATGGAAAAACATTATATACACTGCAAAAAACTGAAATCTTATCAAATGTTTTTGTCTTTTTTTAAGTAAAAATCGTCTTATTATACTCGATATGAGCCACTTTCAACTTATCAATCCAGAAAAATGTCTTGTTTCAAGTTATCAGAGTACAAAAATTAGGTTTGAATCGCTTGTAACCAGTAAAAAAATCTGCCAATGGAACAAGAAAAAATTGCTTGAAAATTTCCTTGAGACTAGAACA